>NC_059427.1:24054136-24690386 GCF_021028975.2 Sphaerodactylus townsendi
ATAAGTCTGCTCGAAGTCTTCTTTCTCTGGAAGATGGCTGACTCAAGGTCTGAGTAAGATCATGGCTGATGCAGAATTAGTGGAGCAACTAGCGAGCCAGTTCCTCTGTTTTATGTCCAGGAATGGTGGTTGCGTTCTGTCAGTCTGTGGTTCAATATGTTCTATGTGGCACATGTCTGTTGAAGCAGACATCTTGAAAAACGTCATATTTGTCTGCACCTATTTGTACGTAAACTTGGTAATGGGGAACGTTTGGTTTGTCTATAGGGGAAAACGTTACCATGAAACGGTCCTCGTGAACAACCTCATGCCTAGGAAATGTCATTTGTGAATTTGCCGTTAGACAGATTGTCACGTGTCCTCCCACTCAATTGAGCAAAGTTTGAAGCCTGCCTCCAGTCTAAGATAAGATAAATGCCCTTATCAAAGAGATCATATTTCAAAATTAAGCAGAAATTGACTTGGATCCCACAGGGCATTGCTGCTGATAGGATTTTTGTCAGTGGGGCGTGAAACACTCTGTGGGATCCATCCACTCTATGGAGTTGGTGCAGATATTCTCTTAGCTATGGATAAGAGATCAGGATGAGGCTGTAAGCACTTGTAGTCCCTCCTGCTTTCCCTTTTCAGAGTCGAGAGCAAGCGTGGTGTCGTGGTTAAGAGCAGGTGGATTCTAATCTGGAGAACCGGGTTTGATTCCCCACTCCTCCACCTGAGTAGCGGAGGCTTTTCTAGTGAATCCAGAGGCATAGCAAGGGAAAATGGCGCCCAGGGCAACACCTGCTCCGGGTGCCCTCTGCCCCCCCCCCCCCCGGACCCCATTTACTTTAGCTGCCTGGCCTCACGGCTGGCACGTCCCAGCCCCGCATCGTGCGCTCTTGGCAGGTGAAGGTCCATGGGTGGCACTGTGGCGGAAATGGAGCCCCCTTCCACCCCAGCACAAGCAGCGGAGGTGACCCCCGTCAAAAAAGAGCGTGCATGCGGAGCGGCTCTCCTCGGGACAGCCACAGGTGCAGCACAACTGGTGGTGGGGAGCCTCACTGGGCCCTGCAGGCGGCAGTGGGATGGCCTGCAGGCCCGGGTAAGGCGTGGCAGGAGGCAGTGCTGTGGCAGCTGCTGCGACCGGGGGCAGCAGCGGCTAGCTGCTGCTACTGCGGTGGCCCTAGTGCTCCTGCTGCCACGCTAAAGGCCCCCACTGCTGCCACACATGGCTTAGAGAGGGCAGCTACCGCCTTCTGCGGGAGGCTCATGGCCAAGCGGAGTTACCACCAGGCTGGCGACGGGGCGGCAACAGCGGGTGGCAGGCCGAGGGGGCCCCATTCAAGCTCCACTTTTGAGTGAATCAGATGTGTTTCTGCACTCTTGCAGTCCTGCTCGGTGACCTTGGACTAGTTACAGTTCTCCCTGAACTCTCTTAGCCCCACCTACCTCTCAAGGTGTCTGTTGTGGGGAGAGGAAGAGAAAAGAGCTTGCAAGCCACCTTGAGTCTCCTTTCAGGAGAGAAAAGTGGGCTGTAAATCCAAACTCTTCTTCTTCTTTAATCCTTCAGTAATGTTATGTCTGTGTTAGCAGTTCTCCTGTTTCAAAATAGTGAGAATCCACAAGCTATCCTCAAATCCCGGTTTAAAAGCTCTTTCTGACTCTAGGAGAGAAGGGATGGGTTGTATAGATGCTTAGGTGTGACTCCTGATTTTCATCCCAGGTTGAAAGATTGGCAGCAGTCCATGTGTACTTGGCCACGATGCCCTTTTCATATAAAGTCTCCTACGTGCCGACAGTCACAAGGTACCCTTTCTGACTGTCAGCAAAACTCCTGAATTTCTTAATGGAGCAGTAATAGGATTCAGTTAATAAGCGAGCCATTTGCATAGTCCCAGAAGCCATTTGCATAATCTCAGACGCCATTTGCATAATCTCAGAGATGTCTCAGAAGCTTTCTTGTTTTTGTTTTGAATGATGTGAAGTCCTCCTACTATACTCCTACAAAGACATTTATGAGGGCCCGAGTTATGACGGAAGTAGGCGAGTCGAGCATTTTTTTCTTCTGTGCAGAATACTGGGCTGTCTCTTTGGCAGCTGCTAAGAGAACATTAAAAAATATCTCTTCATGTGGGCTTCCTCCTGGTGACTGAATGCGGAGAATAAAAGAGTAACAATGAAATCAGTTATTAAAAACTATTAAAAATCCGTTTTAAATGACACCGTTTAGCCCACACCCAGCAATAACCAAACAGCAAATTACAAACAGTATATGGAATTTATTGTCGAATGTTGCTAGAACAAGGAAACCACACAGCACCCAAGTATATGGAATTCACAGCTGGAAAAACTTCATTACCTATGAAGGCTTTCTGTGACCAGGCAGTGAGGGCACCATCGCAGAAAATGCTCCGTATAGTTCAGGGGTCGGCAACCTTTACCACCCAAAGAGCCATTTGGACCTGTTTTCCACAGCTCTGAAGGTCTACCGAGCCAAAGAGGCGGCTCTGCATGGTTCGGGCCCTCCACTCACCTTTCCTTCCAGCACTGCTCAGGAAGGCTGGAGGGACATGCCACACTACCCTCCGACCTCCAGGCCATGTGGAGCCGCAGTATAAGGCTGAAAGAGCCGCATGCAGCTCTGGAGCCGCAGGTTGCAGACCCCTGGTATAGTTATTCAAGTGATAGCCACAAACTTTGGAGCAGTCTGTGTGGATGGAATGCGCGGAGGGAAAGCTTTTTGGTGGGGTGTTGTGTTCGTGAATGAGAGGATGTTTCTAAATGTTGTGTTTCTACTGCAGACTGTCACAAATAAGGATTCAAACCAGGAGGTGGAGATTGCTCGGTGTCAAAAAGGACAGTATTTTGGAGAGCTTGCGCTTGTTACCAACAAACCGAGAGCCGCCTCTGCATACGCTGTTGGGGAGGTCAAATGTTTAGGTAAGGACTCCCTCTCTCTTTCGATATATTCAGACGTCATCCTCCTTAGACAATAGTAGCTTAGGGGAGGCAGCCGCAAGAGTTAGGGGGCAGGCACTCAAGGCATTCAATCATTGATACAGAATACTTGCACGGGACATCAGCCTGACTTTTCCCCATAACATAGGGGTCTTCAAACTATGGCCCTCCAGATGTTCATAGACTACAATTCCCATGAGCCCTACCACTTGGCCATGCTGGCAGGGGTTGATGGGAATTGTAGTCCATGAACATCTGGAGGGCCATAGTTTGAAGGCCCCTGCCATAACATGTCTTCACTGTCCCGAATAAACTAACAAAGTTGTTGAAACTTTTAACCTAAGTAGAATGCCTCCAAACAGAGCTTACCTTCCGACGAACCTGTTTCTGCTATGGAATCCCTGCACATTAAATGGAATTCTTGAACATATTGTTGGGTACATTTTTGGTTCGTGTGGGCGGCATGGCAGGCATGTTGAGTTGGTCGTCTAGCTGAAGGGAGCAAAACTAACGAGTTAACAAAAATCTAAAATACTAATACAAGCATTAAAAGTGTGTTACCATAATGTCAACATTATTAAATAGATGTTATGTTTGTGTTTCTGTACAGTTATGGATATACAAGCATTCGAGAGGTTACTTGGGCCCTGTATGGACATTATGAAGAGGAATATAACACATTACGAGGAGCAGCTGGTGGCACTGTTTGGTTCTAACTTGGACCTGACCGATCCAGGCAATTAGGCACAGAATTTCCTTAGTGCCTTCTCAGTTCAAGACACAGAGGAGCCTCCTGTTAGCAACACCACACAAATGAAAAAAAATGGACACTACGGGACAGTGGCTGTTGGTGTCTTCTTGGGCATTTTTTAAAAAGAAACCTACGTAGATCTCAGCACAGCTAGATTGGTCAAGGCTCTCTCCAGACCTCTGCTTTGCTGCTGAAATTTCCTTATTAGACCTAGCTTACTGCTGAGTTTCTTAATCCTCCATTCACTTTGCTTGGTTCAGAATGGCATGTCTCTCCAACAATTTAAGTGCCTGATACAAAGATGTGGAGCCCTTTCTGTTATTCTTGCTTTAGAAAAAAAAAACGAGAAAAAAAACACATGACAAAAACGTTTGCGAGTGATTGGGGGGCGGGGGGGGGGGGGTAGGAGGTCGCTCTTCCTTGCCTCAGGGACAGCCACCTCCTTACAGTATCTTATTTTCAGTGCTCTCTTTTCCCTCATAATACCACAAATGTCATTTAGTGGTGATGCCCTTGAATTTGAAACTCTCCATGAGGATGAAAATGGGCCAGAACTAAGGGGTCTTCTAGGTCTGAGCTGTTGTGCCACCTGCAGGATATGGCAAGTACCTCAGCTCCTAGGGTTTAAGAACGCGAGGGCCACCTAGTCGATAAGAAGCAATGAAACAAAATACTAAATCGTATCTGTTAACAGCCAGCAGTTTTTTTTTTAAAACATATGTATTTTTAAGGCTTTGTGGAACTTTAGCTGTAGTCTGAAGGATCCAGCGGCCACAAGAATGTTGCATCTGTGTTGTCCCCCCTAAGCTTTGTCTGTTTCTGAAACTGAATTGATTTTGTGATTCTCATGAAAAACAGCAGCACCATGACCCAAATTTCTGTTCGTGGAGATTCTTTGTACTCCTGGATTTCACATGCCACTGCCCTGGGCAGAATCAATTTTAATGCTGTTTTTTAAAATAGGAGTTTGATTTTTGAGGGGGTGGGGGTTAATTTAAACAATATTTCATAGTAAGGGGAGCTCCCTTCAGCAGCAATGTTTTACAGTATTCTTCAGTGTGATTAGATATACATTTTCCAATTGCCAAATCTATTTACTAAATCTTTTGAGAATTATCAACATTTTACTTCAGAAGTGGATGATTTTTTTTAAAAAAAAAAAATCTTAAAATGAAAAAAATTGCATTTACTCTTTGAGCCATTGATATGTGGTTGGAAGATTATTTGAGTTAAGATTCAGCTAATGACATTTCTCTTCAAGAAAGCCCAAACCAGCTAAATAGCAACATTTTTAAACGTAGGCATCTGTTTCTGTGCCAAGGCTTTCCAAAAGTAACATCTTGATTCAGTTTTATCTGAGTATTAAGAACTGGACCTTAAAATGGGTCTCTGAAGCGTTTAAAAGCAACTATTTTAAGATATCGAACCAGTAAACAGTAATGTCAATAGATCTTTTCATTATCTGTTTTTCGTAGCAAGTTATAAATATTTCAGAGATAGAATTATAATAATTGTGGGTTTCTGATTGATAGAATAAACCAACAGTTACTAATCATGGCTCTGAAATAATCCCACTGTCTGGAATTCATCTTTCCTGTCAGTGCCACAGATAACCTGTGAGTTCTGTCCTAGCCAGCATTGATTTTCTAAGCTACTATGATTTTTGTTCCTATACTGGTAACTTATGATATAATTTTAATGTTATGTTAAATCAGGGAATGATACTATACTAGTTTGAAGATAAAAGGCCTTTTTTTTGTATCCAATACCTTTGGGAAAGATACTGAATCCTTGGTGACCGTCTCATGTTTGTTTTTTCTAATGCCTCTGTTTACTAGAGATGTGCTTGCTTGCCGACTCAAAAGCCAGAAGCAAATACACTTCTTTCGTCCTAATATTTTTGCACCAAAGATATTGTTTTTAATTGTAGGGTCCTTTCTTTGCGTATTATTTCTTCTAGGTTTTGAATTTAGTGAAAAAGGGTCAGGAACATTGTGAAGCAGATATTGGGGCGTCCAAGCCAATCCTGAGTATTAATTAAAACTTTTTGCAATTTTTCAACTGAGTCAAACTCATGCCCTTGACAGAGAGCTTTTGAGCCATTGTAGGGTCTCTCTTCTCATTAAGGCATCCCACTGGCCTGGAGGCTTTTTGGGTGCTAGCTCAACACCACTTGGCTTTTGTAGTGCATAGGCTACACATTTGCGTCTTTTGCACCTGGTCGAAGTCCAAGGACGCGGGCCGTGGTTCTCTCTGATGGAACTGCAGAAGAGAAACAAAAGCCTGATAGAGCGAGGGGCCGATGTGGAAGAAGCTATGCACAGGAGTGAAAAACCAGAGTGAAGCTTAAATTGGGCTGTGATGGTTGTTCCTAATCCATACATTTCCTGGGGGTGGGAGAAATAACATCAAGACTACAGGTAGCACTGAGTTGCACAACCCTAAATTGGGCTCGTTATTCCTATCTGTGTACAATCTTTTTTAGCTACACACATGCAGGTTACGTTGCATAAATCCCCTTCTCAGGAGCACAATGAGAGAATTCCACATGAAGAATCAATAAGAGTGAGACCCTCCTACCCTTCTGGGGAGGGGGGGTGTCTTTCAGATTCAAACGCCAGTTCAGTTTGTGGGTGTGCAGATTGCCCCGGTGCTGAGAAGAGGGTGGCATCATGTTTTTACAAATGAGCTGTTTGGGATTGATCTGAATGGCAACAATTTGGGGTTTGTAAGTGATCTATCCTGCAATATTTTTTTGCTTCAAGTGCATTCTCCCAGCTTGTGTCTGGCAGTGTTGCTAGGAGTTATCTTCCTCCATCTTTGGATCACTGCTTCTCTTTGATCACATTAACCTTTTTTTTTTGACTTTAGTGCTTGATCTTTCTCACACACCTTGTGTTTTCTGTTTATATTCTGCATTCGAAAGGAGGAGGGGTGGAGAAGAAGTCGGCCAATGCATTGCGCAAGACCACTGGTGATGTCTAGCTTTAATAAGAGAACTCAGCAGCAAAGTGGCTAACAAGAGCGGTGTCCTCTGAGAGTCTGTTTCTTTAAAAAAAAACTTTTTGCTAGTCATTTTTGAAGTCACCGGGAGAAGATCAGTGTTCTGACATTACGATATTTCTAGTCATGTCACAGCAGAAGTTTTTGCAATGTATTAAAACGAAGGTCCTTGTCTTTAAAAACCATCAGCAAGAGAGTGCAGATCGGCGCAACGAAAAAGGCAACCCCTTTGTTATTTTTTTTCCTCTTCAGATGCTCTGGGCATGTCTTTGTAAACCAGTCTTGCCAAAAATACACCTTTTCTCTGGTATTTCCCCCCCACTCCAGTCATCATCTGCTATTTGACTATTACTGGTGTTTTCTGTCTCTCTAGTTTCTCCAGCTGCATTTTATTGGGGGGGGGGGGGCTTTTGTTTGGTTTCTCCATGGCCAACACTGTCCCACATCTCCTAGGGCAGTGATGGTGAACCTTTGGCATTCCAGATGTTATGGACTACAGTTCCCATCAGCACCTGCCAGCCTGGGTGGCAGGGGCTGATGGGAATTGTAGTCCATAACATCTGGAGTGCCAAAGGTTCGCCACCACGGTCCTAGGAGCATGGCGCACATATTTGCTGCGCCTCCCTACACACTGCCAATGCTTTCCTCCAGCCTCAAAAAAGTCGTTTTGGTTGTGCAAAAAAATGCTACCTCAAGGCTCCGAGTGCTTTAAATGTGTCTTGCCTGTGAGAGTTTTCCACACATTTCTTCTGATAAAACCGGTCTGTTGCATTGAATGTTTGGAATGTCCTTTTTTAAATCTATTGCTGGGTGTGTGTGTTGTTTTTAAGTCATCTTTACAATTGGTATTTGATTTCTTAAAACTGTGTGAAGGTCAGTTCTTGCACTAATAGAGTGTTGCACAAGACGAGGAGTGAACATCTACCATATAAAGATACCAATCTCATTCTGATCTGGGCTTTGAGATCATTTCCCACTAATAAAAGCTGACCTGCCTTGTCCAGCCGTCCTAATTACACTTTTGTGTATATGTTTCGGTGTGCTTTCTTGTGCCTTACTTGCTTGCTTCAGCAAGTGTAACCCTTTTTCATTGCTTAGAAACGGAAAAGGAGATTTGGTTTGTGTAACAGTGAAGAACAGGAAGGCAGTGAAATTGTTCTCCATGCGGATTCTTACTTTGTCCGATTCCAGTTGAAGGCACAAAATGACTATTTTTTGGCCCTGTCTTTCTGAACTGCCACGACTCTAAATTAACAGTGTCACCTATACGCACGCTTAAAAAACATTATGGACCATAACATGAAGGTCGAAGACAATGCCCCTGCGGAATATGCCTCACCTCTCAATTCCCAGATTCCATTCAAGTCTGCAAACCTTTTTGTTACAGAGAGATTCAGTGAGCAGGTTTTTGTTCTGAATGCTGGAGAAGAAATGAAGTCGAGCAGCTGCAAGGGGACAGAGCTCCATCAGCTCCCCCTCCTCTGATCAAATCCATTTTCATCAGCTGTGTCCTGTCACCTTATTTGCTTGGATTTTTTGTTCCCTTCTTTTTGGCTGTTCTTTCAAAGTGAACGCAGAGGTACCAAAAACAGAAGTCAGTTTTATTATTACGGCCATTAGGCCAGTGATGGTGAACCTATGGCACGGGTGCCAGAGGTGGCACTCAGAGCCCTCTCTGTGGGCACACACAGAGTCGCGCGCCCCCCCCCCCCCATCTAGGCTGGCCTAGGCCGCTGGGCTCGATTATTAGCATTAAACCTAAGACCTAGTTTTGGGGAAGCAGTGTAGGTAACCCTGTTAAAACCCCACTGATTTTTATGCAAAGAACTAAATCCTTTACCTGGGAGTAAAGCGAGACTTTACCTGGGAGTAAGCTCGGTTGCTGGCAATGGGGCTTGCTTCTGAGTAAACCCTCCTAGGGTCATGATTCACCCATTGGAAGAGTTGCACGGTTGCTTCAAAGCAAAGCCACCAACTCCCACCAAGCTTACTCCCGAGTAATGCACGCCTCGGAGCCAGCCATTTTTTCTAAACTAAAACCTCAGTATTCGGGTTAAATTGCCGTGTTGGCACTTTGCGATAAATAAGTGGGTTTTGGGATGCAATTTGGGCACTCGGTCTCAAAAAGGTTCGCCATCACTGCATTAGGCCATACAAAACTGAAGTGAGATTTCCGAAGCTGCGCCTGGGGTGTGTGTGTCCCTCTGCTGCTTGCAGTGGGGAATTCCCCTTATGCATAAGAGACCTTGATATCTAGATGGAATCGTTTTTGTTAAAAAGAGATGGTGCCCTTCTTTCTTTGCAGTGGGAAATTTATTTCAAGAGCGTCTGAGCTGGTGGGGGGTGGAGGGGAGGAGCAAAATGAATGTCCTTTTTCATTTAGCTTGGTCTCTGGTTTTAATCCTTAGTTTTATTTATTTATTTGAATTTGTATACCGCCCTCCCCCCTGAGGGCTCAGGGCGGTGTCCAGCCGTCAAATACAGACATTTAAAATCCATTAAAAGCAATCAACCCCACTAGAAATAAGGAACCATAAAACATCATTTACATAATTTCAGACGGCATTAAAAAAATTCTTGCTTCACCTTGCCTGTATAAAGGAAGGCATACGTTTGAGCATGTGCAGAATGCCCTTTTTCACCAATGAATAAACACAGTCAAGCTGTGGTGGTGGTGGAGGAGGCACAGTGCTTGAGTAGGTCTAAACCCGTGGTGGCGAACCTTTGGCACTCCAGATGTTATGGACTACAATTCCCATCAGCCCCTGCCAGCATGGACAACTGGCTATAACCTGCATCACTTTTCATTACAGAGAAAAGCCTGATTTGTGCCAAAGGTCATCAGTTCTCTGAACGGTGAGACTGCAAACTCTCTGCATACGTGCAGAGAATGTTTCACAACGCAATAGCCACACATGTCGCTCTATTGAGGTTTAGTGTATGATTTCTAGGTTGGAGGGAGTGATTTGCAGGCTGGTGTAACTTTTAGTAATGAAGGTACTGATTAATTGCTATCTACCCCACCCACTGCCAGCTTTCCAAATAGTTTTGAATGCTACCCTACTGTTTTATCCCCTGCAATATCTTGCAAAAACAATGCAGGTTCAACAAAGGACTCCATAAGCAAATCACCTTTTGACTGGATAGCCGTTGGTGGCTCCTTCTAGGAATGAGAAGTTGTGATAACTCCTTTTCATGTGATAACTTGCCTTTCATGAAAGGCAAGAGGCTTAGCAGTAAAAGCCTGACTATCTTTTACATTCAGCATGTAGTTAATGGTTTTTTAAGTTAGCCTGGTAAATAGACAGCTTCTTCAAAAACACATCATTGTGACGCAGGTTGCAGAAGAGTTGGTTTTTATTAGTTGGACTCAGGAGTGGCTCACCATTGCCTCCTCTTCAACTTCTCACAACAGCCACTCTGTGAGGTAGGTAGGCTGAGAGAATTCAGAGAGAACCCATCAGGCTTCATGGGGAAGAACGGAAAAACAAACCCCCAGATCAGAGTTTGAGATGATTTGCTCATTATTGAAAACTGGAGGCAATTGAGAAAGTCCAGGGCCCAATAAAGATTTCACTGTATATCCTTCAAGAAGCATTCCTTGAAAGATAGAATATAATTTAGACCAGTGCTTCCCAATCTTTTCGACATCGCAGTACCCTTGGCCACTCTTCATATCTCAGGGTACCCTTGTGGTTCGTTTGATTTTTTGGGGCATTTTTTAGGGTTTTTCCATTTTTGTAGGTGGGGGGGAGTGGCAAGCAGGGGGAGGGGAGGGAAAGCAGCATCGACAGCTGCGTTGTTTGTTTGCCTAAATTTGGCATGGATTGGGGGGATTTAAAGGGAGAGCTCCCTTTAAATCTATCCCCCCCCCCATCCACGCCGAATTTAGGCAAATAAAACAATGTTGTTTTTCAATGTTTAAAGGGAGTCCATGAGGCTTCCAACCTCCCCCCTTCAAAATCCATTTGATTCCGGTGTGGGGGGGGGGGAGGCGGTAACATTGTCATAGTACCCCTGGGATGTGCTCATGGCACCCCAAGGGTACCACGGAAACCTAGTTGGGAATCACTTATTTAGACACTTGATTCCCACAGCACGTGTAACTTAGCTATTTCCCAATTTAGTAATTAAGGCACTGATTTATTATTCCCCTCAGCTACCCCACCCCCACTTTTCCCAACCCAGTGCTGAATCCTACCTTTGCTGTCTTCTTCTGTGCAATATCTGTCAACATGTCACCTGGACAGCAACATAATTTTTGCTGCTAAGTTTTTAGAGATCTGAGAGAGTGACCAGGAGGGCGACCAGCGAGTTGAACCCCTTCCTGCTATAGACAGAGGCTGTCAAAAGAAGGTTTTCCTAAAGACAAGCTGTTCTGCAGTTAACGGCCCTCTAAAATGTTTATGTATCAAGCTATAGCAGAGAAGAACAACCAGAAAACCAGATTTCCTGACCATGTGATAATACTAGTTCTTTAGAGATAAGAGAAAACGTTTAGTATCTTGTAAGCACCAGGGGTCGTCCACTGGGGAACCAAAAAATGACTATTTACTACATTAGCATGGTAGAAATCGCACCTCTACGTGGTTAAGAACATAAGAACAAGCCTGCTGGATCAGACCAGAGTCCATCTAGTCCAGCTCTCTGCTACTCGCAGTGGCCCACCAGGTGCCTTTGGGAGCTCACATGCAGGATGTGAAAGCAATGGCCTTCTGCGGCTGTTGCTCCCGAGCACCTGGTCTGCTAAGGCATTTGCAATCTCAGATCAAAGAGGATCAAGATTGGTAGCCATAGATCGACTTCTCCTCCATAAATCTGTCCAAGCCCCCTTTAAAGCTATCCAGGTTAGTGGCCATCACCACCTCCTGTGGCAGCATATTCCAAACACCAATCACACGTTGCGTGAAGAAGTGTTTCCTTTTATTAGTCCTAATTCTTCCCCCCAGCATTCTCAGTGCATGCCCCCTGGTTCTAGTATTGTGAGAAAGAGAGAAAAATGTCTCTCTGTCAACATTTTCTACCCCATGCATAATTTTGTAGACTTCAATCATATCCCCCCTCAGCCGTCTCCTCTCCAAACTAAAGAGTCCCAAACGCTGCAGCCTCTCCTCATAAGGAAGGTGCTCCAGTCCCTCAATCATCCTTGTTGCCCTTCTCTGCACTAAGGTTTGCCTAGTTAAGTGAAAGTGTGGCATACGTTACTCCAGGGGAAACTTGGAATCCTGGCAGGAGATTTGGGTTGCAGGCCAGGAGAATCACATGGGTCAAAAGGGTCAGATAGCCAGCCTCCGTGCAAACCTGTACCAGACACAAGCTTTGGAGCTTATTGTGGCTATCCTATTTTGTTTTCTGCACAGAAAATAAAATTACTTGGTTGTCCACCGGTTTGTGTGATTATTGGACTTCACACTGGGCGAACAGACCCTAGGCCTGTAGAGCCAACAGATCCTCTAAATATCTAGGTTGATTTCATTTCATTTTAGTGTATGCTTCTCACTCACAATAACTGCAGCACCTAGTGTTTGCATCCAGTCTGGTAAAGAACTATGGAAGCTTTCTGAGTTTACCTTTCCTTTACATTCTCCATGACTCAGTTTTAAAAGAAGCTTTTGCTTCTTTTACAGCTTGGGCATTCCCACATGGATCTTTGGTAATGGGAGGTGTGTGCTAATTTCTCCTTTCCCCCTAGAACCAAAAGTAATGTTTTTTTCTTATGTTTATGATGATAGTTGCACCACATTAGAATCATGGGAAAGAAAATGAAGGAATGCCTTTGCAACCAAGGAGGGAAGCAATAATTAAACTTGTGTGCTGTGTGGTTTCCGGGCTGTATGGCCGTGTTCTAGCAGCATTCTCTCCTGACGTTTCGCCTGCATCTGTGGCTGGCATCTTCAGAGGATCCTCTGAAGATGCCAGCCACAGATGCAGGTGAAACGTCAGGAGAGAATGCTGCTAGAACACGGCCATACAGCCCGGAAACCACACAGCACACAAGTGATTCCGGCCGTGAAAGCCTTCGACAATACAATAATTAAACTCTTCCTCTGGTTGAGTGTGGGTTGTACATCCAATCAAGCCTGACCTCTTCCTAGAACAGGGGTAGGGAACCTGCGGCTCTCCAGATGTTCAGGAACTACAATTCCCATCAGCCTCTGTCAGCATGGCCAATTGGCCATGCTGGTAGGGGCTGATGGGAATTGTAGTTCCTGAACATCTGGAGAGCCGCAGGTTCCCTACCCCTGTCCTAGAAGCTAAAATGACCAAATTGTCCATATTGTGAGAAGACAAGAGTCACTGGAAAAGACAATAATGCTAGGAAAAGTTGAAGGCAGCAGGGAAAGAGGAAGTTCCAACATGAGATGGATTGACTCTATAAAGGAAGCCAAGTTTGCAAGACTTGATGGGATGTTTTAGAGGTCTTTAATGAATAGGATCACATGGGATTGGCAGCCCCTTCCCCTTGGCCATCAGCTGGGTATGGCGTGTGTGGATTTGCCACCTCTAGGTTGGGAAATACCTGGAAATTTTGGGAGTGGGGCCTGAGGAGGCTGTGGTTTGGGGAGAGGAGAGACGTCAAGGGGGCATAATGCCATAGAGTCCATAAAGTAGCCATTTTCTCCAGATGAATGTATCTCTGTTGCCCGAAGATCAGTTGTAACAGGCAGGGAAATCTCTAGCTACCACCTGCAGGCTGGCAACCCTAGCATCAAATAGCATAAGTGTGGTTTGGTTTGAGAAAATGGTGGGGAGCGGATAAGAGGTTAAAAGCCCCCCCCCCCATTCTAATGCCCTGATTCAATGAAAACCAGTGTGATGCAATCAGAGTGTTGTACTAGAATATGGAGAATGGGGATCAAACCTTTGGTATGTCCTGAATCCCTGAACCCGTCGTCTCTCAGTTTAGCTTGTTACATAGGGTTATGGATCTGGGGGGAGAAATGGGTGAGGGACACACACACACACACACACACACACATTGCCTGAAGGCCCCTTTAGGTGGCAGGGTGGCCGATCCTGGGTTGGAAAATTCCTGGAGGATAGGGGGCGGGGCCTGTAGAGGGTGGAGTTTGGGGAGAAGAGGGAGCTCAGCCATACAGTCCACCCCCCCAAAGATGTCATGTTCTCCAGAACTGATCTCTCTACCCTGGAGATAATTTGCAGTTCCCAGAAGTCCACTGGAGGCTGGGAAACTCAGTTGGTAGGGCAAGATGGAAAAATTGAATAAGCTTGGCTATTAATAACTTATCCAACCCATAGAAATTCCATTCTCTGATGTCTCATGGTCCTGTCCAGTATGGTGCACAATTTGGGCTGAATTTTCAGGGTTTCTCTTGAGCGACCTAGAGTGTGAAGCGCTTCCTTTTAGAAGGAGTTTATGATTTGGGTTTAAAACCTGAAACAATGTGCAAAGGTAATTAAGATCTTTTGTCAGAAGAGCCCAGTGTCATGAAGAATATTTGTATCTTTTTTTCTTGTTATGCATAATTCTCCTATTTTGACTCGTGCTAATTATTTTGGTTTTTGTTACTCAAAGGGAAGTACATATAGCCATGCAGGCCCTGCTTCTTGACACCTGAAAATCTTGTCTACCTATCCAGGTGGGTTTCTGTGTAGTTCACTCCAGCGTGGAGTAATGGCTAAGAGCAGCAGACTCTAATCTGGAAAACTGGGTTTGAGATTTCTCCCTCCTCCACATGAGCAGTGGACTTTTATCTGGTGAACATGATTTGTTTCACTGCTCCTCCATATGAACCTTGTGACTTCGGACTAGTCACAGTTGTCTCTGAACTCATTCAGCTCCACCTACCTCACATGGTGTCTGTTGTAGGGAGGGCAAGGGAAGAGGTTTGTAAGCTGCTTTGGTACTGGTTCTGGTGGGTTTTCCGGGCTGTGTGGCTGTGGTCCAGGCCATGGCCACACAGCCCGGAAAACCCACCAGAACCAGTTGAATCTGACCGTGAAAGCCTTTGACAATACTTTGGGACTCCTTATGGTTGAGAAAAGTGGGAATAAATCAAAACTTTCTTCTAGGGAGCAGCAGTGGCATAGTGGCTAAGAGCAGGAGCACTCTGATCTGGCGGAACCGGGTTTGATTCCCAGCTCTGCCACTTGAGTTGTGGAGGCTTACCTGGGGAATTCAGATTAGCCTGTGTACTCCCACACACGCCAGCTGAGTGACCTTGGGCTAGTCACAGTTCTTCTGAGCTCTCTCAGCCCCACCCACCTGACAGGGTGTTTGTTGTGAGGGGGGGAGGGCAAGGAGATTGTAAGCCCCTTTGAGTCTCCTACAGGAGAGAAAGGGGAGATTTAAATCCAAACTCCTCCTCCTCCTCCTCCTCCTCCTCCATATGCTATCATTTATCATCTGATGTGCTTCACCCTCGCCATGGCTGTTTTGCCAACTTATTTATTGGCATAGGAACTATGTCATAGAATTTATTGGATCATAACATGCTACTTGAGAAATGATGTTTTCTGCTGATAGCTGCCCACTTGAGTTTCTTTAGGGAAAGGTCCAAATGGAATCAAGGGTGTAATGCATGTTTCCCATGGGGAGCATTCTTCATGTATTAATGAGGGTTTACCATAATTTCTGAGGCTCAAACTGGCCCACCCACCGGCATATTAGCCCCTCCATCTGGACAAGTGTCTTGGGGAAGGCAAATCCACTGCGCTGCTCCCACTGGCGGATTTGGGCCCCCTTTTGGATGGGACCGTTAAGGGCTTATACAAACCAAGGTCTGAGTCTGGTAGCTTTGTCTCCTCCAAACTACATGAGCTCTGCAGCCTTCTGCTGCTTTGAGTCTCCACCCGTTTCTGGGTCAACCCATTCTGAGCATGGGGGTTACATGTGCGGAAGGGGCCTTGGAAAGAAAATGAAGGAATACCTTTGCAACTAAGAAGGGAAGCAATAATTAAAGTCTCCCTAGAGGAGAGTAGGTTCTAGACGAAATAAAGCCTGAATTCTCCCTAGAAGCTAAAATGGCTAAACAGATTATGATGGGTAGTTGTGTTAGTCTGTAGCAGTAAAATAGAGCAGAAGTCCAGTAGCACCTTAAAAACTAACAAAATTTCTGGCAGGGTATGGGCTTTTGTGAGCCACAGCTTGGTCCATCTGAGGAAAGCATTCTGAGGAAAGCATCTCCTGCAAATGACAAACAGCCACCATACTCCGAGAATTCTCCATGGACACTCCTGCTTTGTGGAATGACCTCCTGATGAGACCAGAAATGGTTCAAGTATGGATGAGGATTAGAATGACAACAAAAGGGCAAACATTCAGTAAAACTTCGCATCAGGAAAGCACATCTACTCTGTTCTCTAACCTTTCTTCTACGATATATACTCCACTTGCTTTGCTACCATCAGATCCTCTGAAGATGCCAGCCACAGATGCAGGCGAAACTGTCAGGAGAAAATTAGAACACGGCCATGCAGCCCAGAAACCACACAACACCCCAGTGATTCTGGCTGTGAAAGCCTTTGACAATACATTCAGTACAAATATTTTTGTTGGATCATTTTACGTTCTTTTGTTCAAAGTTCTCTAATTCTCTAATTCCGTCTGAGGAAAGCATTCTGAAGGTGGCATCCTGCAAATAACTAACACACCACCATACCCCCCAAAATTCTCCATGGACACTCCTGCTTTGTGGAATGACCTCCTGATAAGACCAGAAATGGTTCAAGTGTGGATGAGGATTAGAATGACAACAAAAGGGGAAACATTCAGTAAAACTTCGCATCAGGAAAGCACACCTGCTCTGTTCTCTCACCTTTCTTCTACGATATATACTCCACTTGCTTTGCTACCATCAGACCCTCTGAAGATGCCAGCCACAGATGCAGGCGAAACTGTCAGGAGAAAATTAGAACACGGCCATACAGCCCGGGAACCACACAGCACCCCAGTGATTCTGGCTGTGAAAGCCTTTGACAATACATTCAGTAAAAAATATTTTTATTGGATCATTTTCCTTTTCTTTAAGAGTTAATATTCTTTAATGCAGTCTTTAAAAATTAAAGACGTGCCATCCATGTTTGACTGTCATATGTGAGTGAATGAAATAGCTGTATTGAATAATCCTTCACACTTATAAAAGCTTCCCAGGCTACACTACTTGTTTTTTGGAACAGTGCCAGTATTTAGCATGTCATCATTTGCTTTCAAGTGCTTACCTACCCCCCCCCCCCTTTACATCTTACTTGCATCCATGTTTCTCCCCACAAAGATATATACTTGCTGGACAGGAGAATGCGGGCTGTATCTTATATGCTGCCTATCTAGAAATAGAAGCACTGGGACGTTTCACAGTCAGCTGGCAGGAGTGTAGCTACATAAAATGGTGCCCGGAGCAAGAACTAAAATTGCACTCTCAAACAGCAGACACCCATTAGATAACTGTATCAAAGCAATGCCCCTGTTACCTGAAATACCTACACACCCACGCACACTCACGCACACGTCTCCATTCATATGCAGAATAGGCATAAAATAAAGATATCTCTACAGTAGCCATCTCAACTCCAAGAAATCTTTTCAGCTATTGATCATCTCCCCATCATAATTCTTAACCCCTGCTTCCCCCCCCCCCGCCCCCAGCAGTCACTGCAGTGTTATCTGGATTCTACCACCACCCCTAAATATATAATGCGTGTCATTTTCATTCCAGTGTGCTTAGGCCTCTCCTCCATAACAGAAGGGGGGCAATTGGAGGACAAAGGGACAGATGAAAAGAGACAAAGAAGGAGCCTTGGTTGGGATGGGTGGAATGGAAAAGATGTGGCCAAGGGGGTGGTCAGGGAAGGAGAATGCAGGGAGACAATGCTTATTTTTTGCAATGTTATAGGTCTACATTATGAATTTTTCTTTGCTATTATTCCATCTTATCTTTGCTTCCTCCAAAGAATCTAGGCAACTGCAGTTTGGCTGTGAACCTTCTAAGGGTCCCTGAAACACCTCACACAGCTACGGTTCCTGGAGAAGTACAGGAAACTCTGTTGGCCATGGTGTTATTCTCTGTGACTACCTTAGCAACTCAGGTTTATGTGCCAAATGAACAGTGTGGGCTTCCCCCCAAGATGTGTTGGTAGATTTATTTCCCACTAGCAGGGTACCCCTGCTTCGCTACGCATACTTCATCACAGGGTCTCTATGAATTTCGGGGTGACATTCATTTTGGGGTGACATTGCAGCCTGTTTGTGAACTTTGGGGTGACATGCAGCATATTTCCTCACAGCCTGTCTGTGGACTGATGGATTTGTTTTCACATATTTTGCAGCAGCTTCCTATAGTTGTCTTTTTCTAATGCAATGTGTTATTGCTCTCTTTCACCTGGTGGGCTCCAAAAGACATCATTTGGAAGCAGCCGTTGTATTTCCGGGATGCAGAAAGGAAGTGTTCTGCCATTGGATGCTGATGAGTGAGAAGGCTGTGAAGAGGTTCAGGGTAGGGTTGAAGGGAAGAGAGCTGGACTGTACCGCCACTGCAGCACATTCCTGGGGACTCATCCCGCCACTTCAGATCACAACACCAAGCACAGGGTGATCGGAGGCCGAGAGCAATAAATTTGTCTCCACAGTCATCAACCTGATGTCCATATGCAAAACCCGACAAATGTTTAGTAGTTCAAGGTGATAGTGTGGTTTGTAATCTATTTTAATAGTATTTGGCTGTAGTGGTGGTGTTAACGTGAGGGTGGGTGAAGGAGTACTTTTTCACAGCCTGTCTGTGAACTTTGGGGTGACATGCAGCATATTTCCTCACAGCCTGTATGTGGACTGAGGGGTTGGTTTGCGCATATGTTGCAGCAGCTTCCTGTAGTTGTCTTTTTCTAATGCAGCATGTAAAGTGCTTTCTGCGCTTAATTCCTCTTCTCCCTGTAGCGGTTTCAGCAGAAGGGATAGGTTCGCATGCATTATGGAGGGCGGTGTTAGAGTGCAGTTGGCGCACCATGGTGAAGGACATGAAGCTGGTGGTGTTTAAATGTCACCCTTAGAATGTTCATGCAGCATGTCTGTGGACTAAGGGATTGGTTTGCCATTAGAATGTTTGCGCAGATGGCCAGAGATGAGCAGTGAAAACAGTAAATAGGTAATAAATCAAGTGGAAGTGAATATTTTGGGAAATCCTTTCTTAGTGAGCACCTGGAGTACGTAGGGAACAGGTGTGCCAAATTTCATGTGTGTGGCGTCAGTGGTTTTTGAGTTCTGTTGATGAGTCAGTGAGTGGAATTTCACGTTTATATGTATAGATACTACTACCAAACCACCCTTAACCAAAGAACTACCTTTCTCCTTTTTGCATACAGCGTACCTGGCATTGTATAAATCCCAAATCAGGAGCTGGCTAGAGGAGGTGTTAGACGGGGGCTTGAGGAAGGGAAGGGGAGGCAGCTGTATTTTAATGCTTGCTCATACTAATAGGGCTGAGTATGTCCATCCCCTCCCCCGTGTTTCCCACTTTCTAGTTTTGAATTGACTGCCTTATTCTCTCCTGTTGTGGCTGATCCTCTGATCCAGAGTGGGGAATGAAGAGTAACTAGAGCAGTGGAAAGAAACTTTCAAAAAGAAGTGCAAGTTTCTCCCCCTCTTTTTTAGATTGGCTGCCCTCTTTCCCCTTACTTGTGCTTTTCTTATTCACAGCTGTGAAGGGAAGAGAAACTAGAAGGGTGGAAGGAACTTTCTTTTAAAAAATGTGGGCTTCTCTCCCCACCTTCTTTTAAAGTAATGTGTTGTGTGCGTTTTCTTCCATAACATTCCAAGGGACTAAAAACTACTCATGACCCAAAAGTTTGTTTGAATTCTCTCTCTTTTCACTTTATAAAAAAGGTATTCAGAATAACCATTCTCCTCATGGGAGGAATAAACAAGACCGTGACTCACCTGGAGAGGAAAGTGCCAACAAAAAGGGGAAAGCTTGCCCAAAGGAAGTTGTCAAGTGGAGATCAGCTGCTGGAAGTTTCTGGAACAAATGAGGATTGGGGTGGCAATACAATCACACACAAGTGACCATACAGCCCCTGCTCTTTTGATCTGAGGGAAAAAGGATCATGGGGGAAAGAAGAATCCTGAGGAAGGCAGCCCCCCCCCCCCAACTGTGCAGTCCTACTCACTCGCTAGGACAGATTATTAATGGTCAGGACACCAGGACAGACCCTGCAGATTTGGACTGTCCAGGCCAAAGTTGTATGGTAAGCTTACTTCAAACATGATGAAAGGAAAACAATTACTGCCAGGAAATGTCAGAGGCTCATTCCGCACATGCAGAATAATGCACTTTCCAACTGCTTTCAGTGCTCTTTGAAGCTGTGCGGAATAGCAAAATCCACTTACAAACAGTTGTGAAAGTGGTTTGAAAATGCATTATTTTGCATGTGCGGAAGGGGCCAGAGACAGTGTAAGCGAGGTGCTGAGACATCACAAAAGATAAATCCAAACTTTCAAGACCCAGATTCCTTGATGCTTCCTTTGGGATCCTGTATTGTAGGTATTTACTGGAAAGCCATTTAGCAAGTATCACAATGCTTGGATTCACATTGATTAATAACTACTGTGAACCAGGGGCCCATGGAGACATGTAGGGTCATATGTCCCCAGGCGGAGACCGTCTAGTCACATGGGGGGTGTGTGGAGAATTGCCCTCCCACACCCTTCCTCCATGCACACTGTCTGGAGCTGGGCCCAGCGCTCGGGCCTGATGCCTGAGCCCTGGCCACAGACGGTGCTACCAGCAGCCAGCACAACGGGGCCGGAAAAGGAGCCGGGGGAGGAGAGAGACCTGGCCACAGAGGCAACTGACCCCCCAGGGGAGCAAAAGGGGCTTGGCAAGGCCTAGAGCCAGGCTGGCCGGCTCGGCTGAAATAGGAGCTGCGCGGCAAGCCGGCAGCAGCCCAGCAGGTGTGGCACAGCCCGGGCTCGGCCAAAGGAAGCGGGGCCAGCTGCAAGTTGGGATAAGCTGGGCCAAGGGGGAGCCAGGCTGATTGGGCTGGAGGTTGGCCAGCCCTGGGGGGAGGAGATAAGAGGGCAGAAATGCCAGTGACAGGGTGGAAAGTTGGAGCGTGGAGAGAAGAGGAGAGAGAGCTAGAGGAGATGGAGAAGGGGTGTCTGGAGAAGGCAGGAGACGGAGGAGGAGAGAGGGAGAGAGGAAAGCACAAGAGGGAAGATGGATGAGAGAGCTTTGTGGTGAGGGGAGGCAGCTGCCCAGGGGGTGGCCAGAAAACTCATGGGGGGGGGGGGGGGGACAAAAACAGTTCTTGCCCTGGGCTCCATTTGACAAAGAGTTGGATTTATATTCCCCTTTCTCTCCTTTAGGAGACTCAAAGGGGCTTACAAACTTCTTAACCTTCTCCCCTCACAACAAACACCCTGGGGGTAGGTGGGGCTGAGAGAGCTCCGAGAAGCTGTGACTAGCCCAAGGTCACCCAGCTGGCGCGTGTTGGAGTGTACAGGCTAATCTGAATTCCCCAGATAAGCCTCCACAGCTCAGGCGGCAGAGCAGGGAATCAAACCCGGTTCCTCCAGATTAGCGTACACTACGCCACTGCTGCTGTGATTTGCTGTCAGTACACCACTTCTGTGAACTCCCCCTGCCAGCACCTCTGCGGGGTAGACCACCTTGGCCTCATAGAAGGTTGGTCATCCTTTTGGAACAAACAGGACACGACTCTGGCTTCAGTTCATAAGCATAAGGGTGTTTGTTGTGAGGGGGGAAGGGCAAGGAGATTGTAAGCCCCTTTGAGTCTCCTGCAGGAGAGAAAGGGGGGAATATAAATCCAAACTCCTCTTCTTCTTCTTCTTCTTGCATCAGGTTGTTAACAGCACTCCTACAAGCTTGAACCCCTGTACTTCACCAACCCATTCTGTCTTGCCCTGCCAACCTTTTATCCCCCTCAGCAGGTTCCCTTCCTACTGGGAGCTCCGTGCTTCAGCCTCCTAGTAGCCGTCTGACAGCTGTCTGTCTTGTCCTGCTGGCCAGAAATTGTTTCTTCCACCTTCCTGGCCCTCCTCCTTGATTGTAGGCCGGCTGGGCTGTGCTGGCCCCGCCTCACTTTCTAAGGCTGCTGAGGACTGCTGATTGCCGCTTGGCTGTGGTTGTGCTGCCTCCACCCTGTTCCCTAAAACTGCTGAGACTTGCTCATCTTGCTGCTCAGGCTCTCCTGCCATTTCTCTGGTGTTTGTTCTTGCTGCTCCTGGAGATCCCTTGTCCAGGGGTGGGGCTGTCAGTTGTGGGGTTTTCCAGGTTCCCTGGGTGGCATTTATGAGAAAGAGGGGGGGAAGAACAGGCTCCTGGATGCTGGAAGGCAGCTCTGTCCCTAAACAAATGTTTTCCAGCAATGAGCTCTATAGACTCTGTTCTTCAGGGCACCTCTGACAGCAAGCATTGGATGAAGGTATTTCTGAGGATGCTTCAGAAATTGGATGGATCCTTTGTTCAGAAAGAAAATGTTTTCCCGGAGTTCTTTAAAAGTTTTTTTAAAATATGCATATTTTTGCCTTTCTACCCCCCCCCCCCCAAAGGACTCCATGGTAGTCCTCAGGAGTTAGGGATGCCAGCCTCCTGGTGCAGTGGTGGGATCCAAAAATTTTAGTAACAGGTTCCCATGGTGGTGGGATTCAAACTGTGGCGTAGCGCCAATGGGGCTGGATGGGACACGACGGGGGCGTGGCCGGGCATTCCGGGGGCGGGGCATTCCGGGGGCGGGCATTCCGGGGGCAAGGACGCAGCGGCTGCACCGGTCCTTGGACGGGAAATGAATGCACGCAGGCGCAGGCTGCCACGCATGCCGGTGCACCTCCTGCTAGACTGCTTCAAGTTCTGCGCGTTACTGCTGAGAGGAGGGGGCGTAACTAAGGCAAAAATCACATGGCAAAATCACCAATTAGTAACCCCCTCTCGGCACACACAAATAACTAGTAACCTACTCTCGGGAACCTGTGAGAACCTGCTGGATCCCACCTCTGTCCTGGTGTGACTTGGGGATACCCTGGAATTACAGCTCGTCTCCAGACTTCAGACATTAGTTCCCTTGCAGAAAATGGGTGCTTTGGAGGATGGACTCGTATGACATTTTACCCCACCGGGGTCTCTGTTTTCCCCAGACTTTATCCCCAAATCGCCAGGAGTTCCCCCAACCTGGATCTGGCAACCCTACCTCCAATCCCCCACTGATTACCAGGGTGAACCTAGCAACCATACCATGAGTTGTTCCTCTTATCATCCTTGAGGAATAGTTTTACAGGCTTCTGCAAGATAGGCATGACTCTCCTTAACAATGCCTTCCCAATGAAATATGGCTGGATATGTATCTGCAGTTAGACACACCCAAAAGAGAAACAAAGACTACCAACAAGCAGAAGCCATGGCCTCTCACCACTGGGTCACAGGTCTTTCTATGTTAGGGAATTGATGCTGCTGCCTCAGTTGGCAAAAAAGCTTCAGGTGTAGGAGGTAGAATGGTCATAACACCTCCACAGAACTGAAGGACTTTAAAACGGCTCCTCCATCCAGCATCAAGATGCAGATCTCAAGAACTACATCAGCACTAGAAAGAGAGATGGACACCACTCCGGAACAGGCTGACTCAGGTAATCCTCAATCTATGTCTGCAATACAGGAATGGGAAAAGGGCAATTAGAAAGAACTTCAATCTAGAGGCTGTGTATCCACTTAGTTTATATCCCTTACCTTTCTACATTCTGACTAGCTCATCTTGACATGTACGAGGAAGGCAATGAATACGTGGCACTGAATGGGCAATTAAGGAAATTCTAAAGTGCATTGTTTAAAGATGGTAACTAACCAGACTAATTGGTAACATTATAAACTTAACGAGTATTAAAACAAAGATTGATGTCTTTTGTCTGTTGACTTATCAACTTTGTCAGATGCCTCTAGGTTCTGATATTTAAGGGAAAATGAGAAAAAGTTCTTTCTCTCCCCTTACCCATGTCATGTATAATTTTATATGAACTCTCATCATCCCTACCTTAATTTATCTTTTCCTCTAAATTGAGAATCTCCAAATTCTTTATTGTTTTGTGTTTTTTACTATGCTGATAAAACAAAATTTAAAATATAACGGTAAACTAATAGCAAGTAACATTTAAGATACCATATACCAAACATTGGGGGAAGTCCAGTCCCGGGGGAATTACATTATTTTTCAAGTAATATGAAACAGTCATTTTTGCAGCAGAAAGTAAATTTGCTTTCATCTCCAGATCCACACACTTCACCAGTTCTGAAGGAATTCCAATAGTTGCTGAGATTCTCAATATACCAGAAGCTAACATTTTAGAATTTTGTAAATTTACTACATTAAGAATAAGAAATCAGCATGTGACCCGCCATGTTGCCAACAAGACATTTGATATTGGCTTCAAGCTAAGCACATGAAATATCTCTATAATTGAGCAAGTCAAGCTGGAAGAGTGAGAAAGCACTACCAGTGAATTCCCGAAGAGGTGTGGGAAGATTTCCAATGGCTGGACCAACTTACACATGCTGGGCTGCTCAAACAGCCATTGGCTGGCAGTCTTCCCTCCAGTGAGAAGCTGAGGGCCTTGGGAAACAATGTGTGTTTCCCAAGGCAGGGAATGATGTGGGTCTGAGCATGCTCAATCCCACATGCAATGCAGCATGGCTGTTCCACCTTTCTTCTCAAGGCCTGTGGGCCTTGGGCAGCAAGGTGGGTGGGGGGAAAGACAGTGTGACACTACATGCCTTTTTACTGAATAAAGTACGTAATTGAACTCAACTCTTCTTGCAGATTTTGGCAATATATAGTTTTTCCAATTTTGAAATTTTAGATGACGTGTCTTCGAAGCTTCACAGACTTGACATGAGAATCCATTCTGATTGGAATGCTAGGGGGAAGAATTAGGACTAATAAAAGGAAACACTTCTTCACACAACGTGTGATTGGTGTTTGGAATATGTTGCCACAGGAGGTGGTGATGGCCACTAACCTGGATAGCTTTAAAAGGGGCTTGGACAGATTTATGGAGGAGAAGTCGATTTATGGCTACCAATCTTGATCCTCTTTGATCTGAGATTGCAAATGCCTTAACAGACCAGGTGATCGGGAGCAACAGCCGCAGAAGGCCATTGCTTTCACATCCTGCATGTGAGCTCCCAAAGGCACCTGGTGGGCCACTGCGAGTAGCAGAGAGCTGGACTAGATGGACTCTGGTCTGATCCAGCTGGCTTTTTCTTATGTTCTTATGTTATGATTCTCATACTGTGTCTGCGACGCTTCGAAGGCATGTCATCTAAAATTTAATAAAAAGAGGAAAGTGTATATTTCTGAAATTGGCAGGAAGAGTGGAGTTCAATGATGTACTTTATTCAGTAAAAAGGCAAAACATTCAAATTGCCCAAGGTGGGTGGGGGGAAAGGCAGCATGACCCTGCATGCCTTTTTACTGAATAAAGTACATCATAGAACTCGGCTGTTCTTGCCAATTTCGGCAATATATAGTTTCCCCCCTTTCAAAATTTTAGATGACTTGTCTTCAACACTTCACATACTCAACATGAGGAATCTCATAGAGTCCATGAAGCTTTGAAAACAAGTCAGCTACATTTTTTAAAAAGGGGAAACTGTATATTGCTGAAATCAGCAAGAAAATGAACTTTATCCAGTAAAAAAAGACAGGAAGTTCAAATTGTCCCTGGACCAGAACAAGGCAAATTACTTCTCCATTCTGAAAATCTTCGCAAAAAACATTGTATATCAAGAAATCTTACAATGTTCACTATTGATTTAAACAGATCCTGCCTCGCTGCTGCACCTGCCACCAACAGCTGTCTGCAACCCTTTGTATTGTTTAGCACAACAAACTTTACTGCTAGTCTTAAAATAAGTTTCCACATTTTTTGAGATCCATTTCTTGGAGACGTCTGTCCAAATGAAATTTTCACGTTGTTATGGGAAATTTCAACATGTCAGTCTCACTTGTTTTTCCTCCAAGAAGTTATCAACCCATCTGCTCAACTCATCATTAAAATTTGCCTTGTAGAATCTCTATTGCAAATCTATTGAAGCATGACTACAAACTGAACTGGATTTCATAACACACCACAAGTTCATATTAACAATATTACATGTCAAATGCAGAACTACAGGGACGAATACAAACCACATGGATGAAGTTTCTCAGTAACTGTATCAAGTGGAAATATAATTCCATTCACAATACTTTCTTCCACTTCTCCCCTCCCCATATTAACATCTCTTCTTCATTAAGAACAGATCAGAGTTTAATGTAGTCCAGCATCTTGTTTCACACAATAGTCAACCAATTGCCCCAGAAGGCCAAAGTATAGGCCATAGAGCCCAAGAGTGCCCTCGTGCTGCCTCCTGGCATTGGTATTCAGAGGTTTGCTGTCTGTGAATGTGGAGGTCCCCTTTAGTTGTTCCCTTTAGTTGCCATCAATGGACCTCTCCTTCATGAATCTGTCTAGTTGTTCTTTCAGTCCATCCGTGCTCACAGCTATCACGATATCCACTAGCAGTGTATTCCACACTTTGGGCGATTCTGCACACGAGTAAAATAGGTTCGACCCAGTTCCCTGAGAAGGGTACTAACCTAGGTTGAAGCCATTGTTGTTCCCCACTGCAACCAGCTTGATCCCAGCTCGGAGGGCGGAATCATCCTGTGCCTCTTCGCCGCTCCGTTCCGATTGGCTACTGTTCTACGGCCATGTTCCATCTATCCCCACACACGTTATAAAAAAACTGCCACAGAAATGGAGGGACGAAGGTGGCGTTTTTTGATTGGCCAGCTGTACGAATGCCTGAAACACTCAGCTGTGATTGGCTGAATGGGGGACTCCTGGCACCAGAGATTCTGCACTTTACTGGAATCGAGCTGAGTTCGAGCGTGGTTCCCTGAAAAAGTAGTAGTTCCCAACTGGAGTCGGAAATTTGACTGTTACACGGGGCGAAGCTGGTACAAAACCACATCGATCCCAGTGGGTGTGCGGAGCACTTAGGTCGAATGCAGCTCGAACTTAGGTTGATAACGCAAGTGCGGAATCGACCTTTAATTACTTAAGCATTTCCTTTTGTCTGCCCTGAATCTACTGCCCATTAACTTCTTTGAATGCCTCCATGTTCAAGTATTATGGGAGAGAGAAGAAACTCTATTCACTTCTTCTATCCCACCTCTAATTTTATAAACTACTATCATGCCCCACCCCTCTAAAGAGCCTTTGTATAGAACAGAGCTGTATTATTTTAAAAGAGCTGTACACGAAGAGGGTCCTGAGCATAGTATGGATTTATATATACATCCAACTGGAATGCTTTTCTAATTCATGGATCATTCTGTATTTTGTTAAAGTCCTCCTTAGTTTGAAACCAGGGCATATATTTCAGATAATGACTTAGTTCTCCTATCAATCTTTCTTGAATGAAAAGAGGAACATGTTTGCAACATCTCTTATCTTTTCAAGTCTATTTGATCGTCCACCATAGGCGTAGCTGCCACTGGTCATCTGGGGACAAATGACCTGAGTGTCCCTGTGGGAGTCGCGTGGGAGGCCCCCTGGAAAAATCGCCCCCACACTTCCAGGAAGGAGGAGGGGTGTGGTTGGGCCTTGGTCTGCCCGGGTGGCGTGCGCTCGGTGTGCCGAGGCCCAGCCACACCCCTCCTCATTCCCAGAAGTGGCTGGGCATCACCCCCCTGCAGCACCCCCCAGGTCCCCCCCAGTTACCTGAGTTCAGCCAGCTGCTTTTTGCAGCCTTCCCAGTTGTTCCCTTTAGTTGCCATCAATGGACCTCTGAAAGAACAACTAGACAGGAGAGGTCCATTGATGGCAACTAAAGGGAACAACACTTACCAGGAGACCTTGTGAGCAAGTTGGCCTCCCCGAGCACCATCCCCCCCCCAAGTCACTGTCTTCCACCAGATTTAGCTAGTGATAAAAACAATTCACAATTCATGTATAGGCTTCCATGTACAGTCAAATTTGTTCTATCCCTAATTTTCTGATATTTAGTTGGATAAGTTTATAGAATACTGTCCACTTATAATTTCTGGCCCTCTCTGCAGAGCATACCTTGCCTTTCTTGGTGATCTCCCAGTCAAGGACCCACTATGTCTAACCTTACTTAGCTTTCAAGTGTTGACAAGATCAAGATAGTCTAGGCTACTTAGCAGCTTCTAAAAGGAAACAAACCTCCAGGACCCTGGACCTTGATGCACCAGAGAAAGCACAAAACATATCAAATCATATCAATGACGTTGCTATACAGAAAAGAGAAGAAAATGTTCAGATTGAGTAGCATTAAACCAAATGGTGAAAACAGTCTACTTCTCACAGCTCGCCCCCTCAAAGATTGGTCTAGCAGGGGTGGGCAACTATGGCCCTCCAGATGTTCGTGGATTACAATTCCCATCGGCTCCTGCCAGAATAGCCAATTGGCCATGCTGGCAGGGGCTGATGGGAATTGTAGTCCACGAACATCTGGAGGGCCATAGTTGCCCACCCCTGGTTCTGGTGGAAGAGAGCATTGTAATTTATGAACCCCCATGGTATTAAATGTCACCCCACTTTCTTTTTATCCTGATGCGTGACTTATTTTTCTTCTCTTCCCACTGTTTTCCAAAACTTCTTACGCTATGTTGTGCAGGCAGCGAGGGCAATACATCACCAGCAACCATGGCGCTCACTGCAATCAAGATACTCTACATAGTTCTTGGTTTCATTTTGACTGGCTTAAGAACTGTTCTTGTCCTAATGTACTACTTGTGGCTTTTACTGTCGTTCAAGGTCTGGACATGGTGAGTCTATATTCCCTTGGAGAGCCCTTAATTAAAAAAAAAACAGTAACTGATGCCAAATGTTGAATCCCACAGAAATCCATCCAAGAGAGATAAGTACTAGCAAGTCTGTCCCCCATAGATAACTGGGTGAGAGACCACACTGGAATTCCACTTAAATGGCTGTGACCTCATTATAGGAAATGTTACAAATGTAATAAAAACATAAATAAAAAGGTTTGCTAAGTAGTAGTATCGCTGTGGTAAAAGAACAAATTGCCCCCTGTAAGACATCTTGGTCTGAGGTGCTGTTTTGAAGAATCAATAATGTTGATAATAGTGAAATTGATAACAGTGAAATAGTTGAATAGAGAGATGTAATGGGATTTTGTCAGGATGGGCATCTGCCATAGCCCAAGGGGAGACATCTGGAACAGTTCTGTTGGGGATTGGGCTTTGCATACCTACATACACATGTTAATGGTCCTTTGTTTCTGTAACCTCTTTCTATGCGCTTCAACATGTTGCTAACTAGGCTGACCCTGCCTGGCTCTGCAGGTGGCCGAGGGACTAGCAGAGGCCGTGGGGCCAACCTGGCAGGAGACTATCACTTGACCTTGGGATGCTTTTCTGGAAAACAAAGTCTTTCATACCTCATTTTCTCACTTTTTCTGGGAAGATGGGAATGGGGAGTCGGAGAGAGATGAAGGGAAATAAATATGACTGTAAAGGCCAGGGTCACCAGAACTGGCTTTCTAAAGTCTGAGTCTACGATGCCAACTCCATAAAGACTACTGATGCTGTATCTAGAGTCCGCTGATTGATTGTTGGTCCAAGACCTGACAGATTTACACAAAACAGGATTTGTTTTTAAAACAAGAAACCAGTGGGGCTATGAAATCCTTCAAAAATTCGGTTTATCAAATCGAATTAATAATAATAATAATAATAATAATAATAATAATAATAATAATAATAATAATAATAATAATAATAATAATAATAATAATAATAATAATAATAATAATAATAATAATAATAATACGTCAGGGTTGCTATGCCCTGCCATGGTAGAATGACTGACAGTTGTCTAAGCTGCTCAATTTTCTCACCCAAACATTTCAGGAGCCTTGACACTCTCAGGGCCAAATTAGCAGCTTCTTTTTTAGAAACTTATAGCTTCTTCAGTTGTTAGAGCAGAAACACAGACACTGCAAAAACATTTCTATATATGTCAACACTAATATAGGGTTTATTTTTTTATTTGTTTACATAAAATAATTCCCAGGGAATAGTCACATCCTCTTGGAGGTCATTGATGCAAGCATGGACACTTCTTACACAACAGCAATGCAATACCTACTGAGTCCATGAAACTACAACAGTAGTGTTGGGCTGCTTAGCATACAGGCAGGGATCTGTTTCTCTTCTCTGGAAGCTTGCCTGAAGTAACATGTCATTCATTTTTGTGTTCCATGCTCTGGCAGCTTGTTCTAAACCATACATTGATTTTTGCAGTTTGCAAAAAAAGTCCTCTTTAGCTTTCTCCAAGAAGCCTGGAGGTTGTTGCATGTAGATGTCCTCTTCCAGTTCACCATGCAGGAATGCTGTCTTCACATCCAGATGTTAAACATGCATTCTCTTGCTTGCAGCAACACTTAATAGAGTTCTCATTGTGGTATGTTTGACGACAGGAACAAATGTTTCATCATAGTCTTCTCCATACTTTTGCGAGTATCCTTTTGCTATTAGTCTTGCTTTGTAGCGCTGAATCTCACCATCAGCATCATGTTTGAGTTTGAAGACCCACTTACATCCTATGGCTTTTCTTCCTTGGGGTAGTTTAGTAAGAGTCCAGGTTGTATTCTTCTGTAGAGCATTGACTTCTTCAGTTGTAGCTTGCTTCCACTTCTGGCCCTCTTGTGGTGGTTGGTGGGATATTTCTTTCCATGATGAAGGTCCTGATTGTTCCGCTATTCTTGCAAGTAGGACTATCTCGGGGCTGGAATACCTCTGGTTGTGCATGTTGATTGTCTCAACTCACTCATGGTTTCTTTCTCTGTGTCAGGCACATCTGGTGTAGCACTGGAAGTCTCTGAGTCACGCAGGTCTTCATCTGAATCTGCTCTCTCTTCCTCCTTGACATCTTTGGTGAGAGGGTATGTGAGCCAGTCATCAGGGTGCTCAGTCGGGTTGCTCGCTTCAACATAGGCCTCCTCTGAAGACCTAACTCTCTCATTTTCTGCTGACAGTTATCTTGTAGGTGTCAGGATCTAAAATTCTGTAACCTTTGACTTTAAGTGAGTAGCCCACAACAATCACCTTTGTGGCTCTCACTGGTAGCTTGTTTCTTTTCTCCTTTGGAATATATGCATAGGCATGGCATCCGAAGACACGGAGATGTGTCATGGATGGCTTGTGGTCTTGCCAGAGTTAATATGGTGTTGTGTCAGAAGCTGTAGTGTGCATCCTATTATGTATGTATGTTGCTGTCATGATAAATTCCCCTGAGAATTTCTGTGGAAGGTGTGCATCAGGAAGCATCTTACCATGTCCAGAAGTGTCCTATTCAATCTCTCTGAGAATCCATTTTGAGCCAGGCTGTAGGGCACTGTGGTTTGATACATGATTCCTTGTTGTCTCAGTAACACCCATGATGTATTCACCACTGTTATCGCTGTGCAAGGTCTGAGGTTTTCACTGAAACTTGTTGCTCATGATGGCTATGTAGTCTTTCAGCTTCTCTAGCATCTCAGATTTTTCCTTTAGTAAAAAGACAACTGCATACCTGGAATAATCATCAGTAAATGTTAAAAAGTACTTAAAGTTACCTATGGTTGCAGGCAGTGGTCCACATATGTCGCTGTGAATTAGTTCCAAAGGTTTTCTGCTCTTCTTTTCACTGCTCTTGGGAAAAGGAGTGTTACGCTTTGGACTGAAGACAAGAAACACAGTTAGTAACAACATCACATGGTATAAAGTCCATTCCTTCAATTAATCCCTTTTGTTTCATATTCTGGATCGATTCACAGTTCTGGTGACCTAGATGTCTATGCCATAAATGTACACAGTCCTGATGTGGGCATGACTTTGCAAGGCTCACCTTAACTGGTTCATTCTGTTCAGCTGTGGATAAAATTAGCTTTTCTTCTTCCACATTATTTAAGCCATCACACTCTGAACTGATTAGACAGTCATTTCCATTCTTAGTGACAACTCATTGTTCATTACCAATATACAGTTCATATCCTTGTTTCTCTAGCTTGGATGAGGACAGGAGTGAGCTTGAAAAATTAGGGATATATAACACATCTTTCACTAGGATTTCATTTGCAGACCCATCTTGCAGCTTACAGTATAGACTCCCTTCACCTTTCCTTGAAGCTTTAACCGTAGTGTTATTGCCAACAAAAATTGTCTCCTCAGGGATATCAAACAGTTCAGTAAAGAAATCAAGGCGATTTGATATATGTACTGAAGATCCACTGTTAATAATGAAGTTTACACCTCCTGGCTGCAGGAACATAGACAAATTTTGGTGCTTCTCATATTAATGGGACCTCTTTGCTTGATCCTTGGGGCAGTGCACCATCTTGTGGCCAAGCAAAACACCTTGGACTGTTGAACTCAGGGTTTATGGGGGCTGGTCACCGCATTCTGTTCATGCCATCAGGGGTTTCCCTGGCAATGGTCATGTGACCTCTCCCTCTGGACTGCGTTCCCTTGGTAATGGAGCCAGTCCATTTTTTACATAAATTGGGACCCCTTGTATTTCCTATTGAAGCCTCCCTTTTTGGTTTCAAAGTTGCTTTCAGAGCATAATTGTTTTCCATCTCATCATAGTGGCTTGCTAAGATCTGATGTCTGCAAACTTTTGTCGAAAAGGCCTCAACAGCCTGTTCAAATGTTAAATCCAAACGGCTCTCTAGCTGGCCTATTATCCCACTGTAACTTGGGGGTAAAGTTAAAAACAGCCTAGCCAATTTCCCTTTGGTGTTATGTTAGTCACCAGCCAATTTCAGCAGGACAAAATAATCCTGGAGCATGTTTACATGCATGAGGAAACAGGAACTTTTTTATTTATTTATTTATTTATTTATTAAACTTTTATACCGCCCCATCCTCTAGGGGCTCTGGGCGGTGTTATAATGTGTATTTAACACTTTTCGCCTTAATGTGTAGTTATAAGCCCATCCTCTTTTTCCATGTGCTAGTTCAAGCCTTTCTAATATGGCTTTCGCCATGTTAGTAGATAAATATGGGTCACCAATATGGGTCACTGTGTCACCAATAATCACTTGTGCCTTTGTCTCGTTTGTCCCAAGCCTTACACATGGCTTTCTCAGCTTCATTGGTTCCTTATGGGGGAGGGTCCTCCTGTGTAACTTCCAATAATCCTTGCTCTGATAGCAAGATGTAGTCAAGTTTTCCATTCCACGTAATTATCAGCAACTAAAATGGTCAGCCGGAGTTTTCCTCTGAGGTAAGAAGTCATTCTCTCTGTGCTCCTTAGCTGACTCAGCTGCTCAGCAATTCAGATTGCCCATGGCCAACCTCTCTGGATCTCTGGAAACAAACTTATCTCCACAGTTGCCAAAACAAAAGCACATGCAATTCAAAGCACTGGGAGCTCAAAACCTCATCAAGCCAAAAAGAAAACTGGGCAGCACAGCTGGGCCCATAACCTATTGGTGATCTCTCTGGTGAAAAATAACTTTGCATTATAAGCAGAGGCACAAAAAAGGGTTTCTAACTAATAAGAGGAGTCTTTATGAGTGAACTCCCTGTGGATAGAAAAGTAGAGAGATAGGTTCTCTATTGTAATCTATCTGGCTAGATGGTGATGGATGCAGTCTGTATCTCTCTGCACATATCGTGCAAGATGGAGAGGTAAGAAATTGTGGAGAGGAGGAGGAACAAGCAAGAAGGAAGTCCCTGAGAGTATCAGTCTACACATCAAAGGGATAGTGTCAGCATGACACAGAAAGGTATCAGTGTCTTGACCATCTCTAGCTATCTGACTTTCTGGTAAGTCCTCCTCTGTCTCAGAGGCAGGAAACAGCATACAGTCCTTCACTTCCAACATGTTAAACCCCTCTGAAAAATCCTGAGGATGGATTATAGTTTGAGGATTGGGATTATGCTCATTTAGTATATTGGTAAACATATAAATCTAGTGTCTGCACCATGCATGTAGAAACATTTCCATCTTAGCTGTAAGTACGTGGTGCGAAAAATATCCTTCCAGTGCAGAACCCCTTGTTTATTTTTATTTTTTTGCCTTCAGGTTTAGACGCATGCGACAGGGCGTGAAGGTGAAACACATCAAACACAACAACTACAACTTCTGTTATTTCACTCGAGGGAAACCTGGAGCCCAGCCATCCATGCTAATGCTTCATGGGTACTTATTCAGCAAAGACATGTGGTTAGATACTCTTGAGGTATATTATTTTTCGTTGGCCCTGCTTCCCATGGCAGCCATTTTCTTGATACACCCACCTTTATGTATCAGAAATCCAAACGTGCCCCACAACTTGAAAGAGGACCAGTAATCTAGGCTATTCCTATTGAAGTTTCAGGCACCACAGGGAATCCTTGATGTGGCTTCCATTGAGGCTGGTGGGAGGCTGGTACTGTCTCATCTTGCATAAACATTCATTTTAGACCCATGTGGCTTTGGTATCCAGAGCTGCTCCTGTTCATTTTTTTCTCCAGTTTTAAGCAGCATTACCAGATATTGCCAGAAGCTGATTAAAGAGAAAGCATTCTCACTGATCTATGTGGACATTATAATTACCCAGGTGCTACTGTAGATGATGGCCAATGTAGCCAGCTTGTTTCAATACTTAGGCAATATTGCAGGTTGTTGGTTTTTTATTAGTTTATTAAATCCATTTTTACCTAGTCTTTCCTCCAAAGCACTCAAGGTAGGATACATCATTCTCTTCCTGTCCCCGCAGAAACCTTGTGAGTTAGGCTAAGAGAAAATGGCTGGCACAAGGTCACCTCGCAAGTTTATGGCACAGTGGGAATTCAAAAATGGGTCTGATTTAAATATATGAGTTCAACATTATTCTATCAACTTCAGTATTATGTATTCTGACTGCTTTCCTGGGTCTCTGGTAGAGAAAGATTTTTCACATTCTCTGCTTCCTAATATTTTTAAATGGAAATGCCAATGGCTGGACCAGGATTGAGCCTTCAGCATGTAAAGCAGATGTCTAGCACTGACACTTCCTGAAGGTTCTTTCCAGATCTTAGCCCAACACCCTAATTAGGGCCTTGAGCTTAGTTCTGCAGGACCTGCAAGATGGAGCTGTTCTTTCAGGTCTATAGTTTTGGGCAACTTCTGAGATGTGGTCTATCTTGTAGTCTTCTTTTTCCTGCCCTCCTTTCCCCTTCCTTTTGATTCTGGTAAGTTTGTGTGAGAGAGGGGCTAGAGGAAACTGTTTTTAATTAATTTTTTTCCATCCTGATAGGATAAGCAGTAGTGTTGAAGAAGATTAACCTCTTCATGGTTTGATATTTAAAGGGGCTTGGTGCTATTATTCTGATTCATTTTTGATGGTGTTTTTTCACAGTACATTCCTGAGGACATCCATGTGGTTTGTATTGACCTTCCTGGTCATGGGGCAACCACTCGTTTGATGGATGATAGCTACAGGGCACCTGACCAGGCTGAGCTAATTCATGAGGTAAGACCTCCCTCTAGATGCTCTCATTCCAGTCTAGCTTGAAGGCAATCACTGGAACTAGTAATAATACCAAAGGTTTCACCAATCCAGTAAAGATGGATAATAGTGGTTATAATAGTAACATAATAATTATGATAGATAATAATGCCAGACTATTCTTATCTCTTTTTTTGATAGAGTGACGAGTTTGGTAGATGAAGGGAATGCTGTGAACGTAGCATACCTTGATTTTAGTAAAGCTTTTGACAGGGTGCAACATAATATTCTTGCAAGTAAGCTAGTGAAATGTGGACTAGACAATGCTGCTATTTGATGGATTTATAATTGGTTGACTGACCGAACTCAAAGGGTGCTCAAAGGAGCAGCAGTGGCGTAGTGGCTAAGAGCAGGTGCACGCTTATCTGGAGGAACCGGGTTTGATTCCCAACTCTGCCACTTGAGTTGTGGAGGCGTATCTGGGGAATTCAGATTAGCCTGTGATCTCCTACACACGCCAGCTGGGTGACCTTGGGCTAGTCCAGGGGTAGGGAACCTGCGGCTCTCCAGATGTTCAGGAACTACAATTCCATCCAGCCCTACCGGCATGGTGGCCATGCTGACGAAACTGATGGGGTGTGGACCCAGGCCTCTGGAAAACCTGAACTAGTCCTGGCTTTGGAGCTCTCTCAGCCCCACGCACCTCACAGGGTGTTTGTTGTGAGTGGGGAAGGGCAAGGAGATTGTAAGCCCCTTTGAGTCTCCTATAGGAGAGAAAGGGGGGATACAAATCCAAACTCTTCTTCTTCTTCTCATCAATGGTTCATCCTGGAAAGAAGTGACTAATAGGGTGCTACAGGCTCTGTCTTGGGCCCAGTGCTATTCAATTTTTTTAATCAATGACTTGGATGATGAAATAGAGGGCATGCTAATCAAATTTGCAGATGGCATCAAAATAGGAGGGGTAGCTAATACTCCAGAGGACAGAGTCAGAATTCAAAATGACCTGGAGAGCTGGGCCAAAATAAACAAACTGAATTTCAACAGAGATAAATGTAAGATACTACACTTAGGTCGAATTCCCACTGAAAATTTAATCTAGATACAACCAAGTTTCAAAAGAATCGGCACCTTTTCATCCAGGTTCCAACATCCTCACTGCAGCATGTTTCTAGTGAAGACATCTAGGCCTGCCACTTGGGGGGTGCCTGCTGTCAGGGGTGCACTTGTTAAGCTAGCAGCACCAACATTTCAGAGTATCTTTAGGAAACCCTCCTGATGATCTCACCCAGGGTTGGTGAAGTTTGGTTCATGGGGGCCAAAGTTATGGACTCTCAAATGTGTAGCCCCCATCTCCTATTAGCTCTCATTGGAAACAATGCGGGATGGGGCACCCCCATAGCTTTGGACTCCCTGGACCAAGGTTCACAAAACCTGGGTGGTATCAGTAGGAAACTCTCCTAATGAAACCACCCAGGTTTGATGAAGTTTGGTTCATGGAGGCCAAAGTTATGGACCCTCAAATGTGTAGCCCCCATCTCCTGTAAGCTCCCATTGAAATTTTTTTTCAAAAAGGTGCACATACAAGCAGGTCCAGGAAAATCCCGTGATATGGGGTGGGCGGGGTGGGGGGTGGGTGGGCGGGCGGGCGACAGAAATGGGACTGATCTGTGTTCCATGGTTCAGCTGTGAGGAGATCTTGAGGGAATTTGGATATTTCAGGTGACTATCCCAGGATTAATCGCCAGTGAGGAACTCATCTTAGGTAGAAAAAATGAAATGCACAGATATAGGATGGGTGACACCTCACTTGACAACACTGCATGCAAAAGGGATCTGGGAGTCTTAGTAGACCACAAACTGAACATGAGTCAGCATGTGATGCGGTGGCCAAGAAAGCCAATGCAATTCTGGTCTGTATCAATAGGAGCATAGTGTCAAGATTGAGGGATGTAATTGTACCTCTCTATACTGCATTGGTTAGACCTCACCTGGAATATTGTGTATAGTTCAGAGGAGGGCAATCAAAATGGTAAAAGGTCTGGAATCCATGCCCTATGAAGAGAGACTTAGGGAGCTGGGTATGTTTAGTTTGGTGAACAGAAGGTTTAGAGGTGACACGATAGCCATGTTTAGATATTTGAAGGGATGTCATGTTGGTGAGGGAGCAAGCTTGTTTTTCTGCTCCAGAGACCAGGACTAGGAATAATGTGTTCAAGGTGAAGGAAAAGAGATTCCACATAAACATCAGGAAAAACTTCCTGACAGGAAGGCCTGTTCGACAGTGGAATGCACTACCTTGGAGTGTGCTGGGGCCTCTTTGGAGGTTTTTAAAGAGAGGCTGGATGGCTATCTTTCAGGAGTGCTTTGATTGTGTGTTCCTGCATTGCAGGGGGTTGGACTTGATGGATGATGCGGCTTTGAAACTGCCTGCATTAGTCAAGAGTCTGGGTTTGACCTTGGACTCCAGCTTATCGCTGGATGACCAGGTCACTAAGACAGCCCAAACAGCTGTGGAGCTAGGGCGGGGCATAAATAATTTTTTTTTTTTAAAATGAAAGATAGGATGCTATTATTTATTTATTTATTTAATTTTATATTACAGTGAAGCTTCTGGCATGCCCCTCTTAAAAAAAAGCACCCTCCAATTTCCTGACATGGCTCAGACCACAATATCTTCTCCCACGTAGCATCAGGTTCATCAGGTTCTTCACCACCACGAAGGAAATAAGGAGCATTACATTGGTTGCAATGACTGGGGCAGGTTTGGCCTATGGAGCTGTCATAGTCAAGGGTCCCCTTGCATGCTGCATGCCTACATTATCCAGAAACCGAAGCAAGAATCTTTCTTGAAAATAGCCCAAAGCAGTATTTAGCTCTTCATTCTTGCTTCTTTCACAGTTTGTTGAATGCATTGGTCTGGACAAAAATCCCTTCCATCTGATTGGTTTCTCTGTGGGCGGAATGATTGCCGGGGCTTATGCCGCTCTTTATCCATCCCATGTCCACTGTTTGTCCCTCCTTAGCCCAGGTGGTAAGTGTCTGAATTCTTTTTTAGGGTATCTGACAAGTTACTGAATAATGTAAAAAAAAAAATCAATGTATGTAAATAGGCGAATGGATAGTTACAACAAGGGCCTTTCTAACTCATTGCATTTCACCTCCTATCCATGTCCTCATAATTCACATGTACTTGCAGGTTCTTCCCTGGTAATTCAATTCCCTGAACAAACAAAAGAAGAGAACCAACTTAACCATACAAAACTACAATTAAGTACCTAGAAGGTCAAGAAACGGTTTAAAGAAACAGTTTAAAGGCCCACTAAAAGTACAACTTCTAACGATCAAAACCACATACTTATTTATGACATATTATGACATTTATTTATGACATATTAAAATTATCGACCCATGTAAAAGGCCCACCATACATTCGACTTAGAATACACAGAAGGGTCCAATAGGATACTTTTTTTGACCTGAATGAACCCATTTCAGTCTAATGATCTTCCTCAATGGTCAAAATTAATACAATAATGTAGTGTCAGGCTTCCAGACTATAAATAACAGCTATAAAGCTTTTTTTAATGACTGAAACAAATGGTCTATACAAATCAAAAAAGGGAAAAGGAGATTAATAATTAGCCAATTTGGTATAATACATTAAATATTCATAAATAATTATCTATACATGCAATTTCTGAAAAAGAAACTTACTGAAGAGTCATTTAGATTGGTACCCATGTCTTCCACACAAAGTAATTTCCTCTTAGAAAGTATAATACAATGTGCCAATCATGCCCAATTCTTAAAGAGAAAAAAAAATCTAAAATCAAATTACTAATTGTTTTTAACTAGGGCAAAATGTGTCTTTATCAAAAATATCTATCAAAAATGCAGATTCATTCCCTAATTAAGAATCTGCTAGGGCAAAACCTCATAATGCCTCAGTCATAAAGAATCCTTCCAGGCTGAAATAGAGTTCCAAGGGGGACCACAGAAGCACATAACTGACTGACTGAGGGGCTTTCCCCACTACAGAAGGGAGCTAAGGTCGACTCGGTTCCCTCCAGTGGAGGGCGATTCCAGGCTGTCCCCACAGCAACTGAGTTGGCCCCCTGGAACCGAGCTAAGTGGGCGGGATCATCTTGGTGCCTGTTTCGCTCCTCGATTGTGATTGGCGCTTGTGTTATGGCGGGAAACGGGAGCGTTTTTTTTACAGTTTTTACAGTTTACAGTTACATGCGCTTTCTACCCGCCATGACTCTCCCGTTCTGCTCATGCCACAAAAGCGGCTCATGATTGGCTGAACGGATGAGGTGTTGTTTCGATGCTTCCCCACTTTGAAGCGGTATCAACCTTGTTCCGGCAGAAAAGTGAAGTTCATAACTGCGACAAGGATGTCGCAGTTCTGGGGGGGAGGGGGGGAACTGAGACAAAACAATGTTGAGCTCGGTGGCAGTGGGGATTCACTAAAGCGAACCTAGGTAGAAACCAGTTCAACTCTGTCAGTGGGGAAAGCCCCTGAGAGGTCTCATGGCAGGCCCAGTCTCAACTCATGTATTGGTCGCAGGGCCTAAGCATTCATCAGGTTTTTATCATCTCATAACTCCCTTTATTTAGGGCTATAAAGAGAACAATGGCAAATTTCATAGTCTGAAAATTTCTTGGACAGCCTCTAAATCTGCATCTTTCAGTTGTCTCCCTCAACCCATCCCCACAGCTTTTGGCTACCCTTCTCTTCCTCCTCCCTGCCTCCTCCTCCAAGAATCAGTCTTTGCTGTTACTTCCCTCATGCCCTCCCCCAAATCATTAACTGCCGTTATCTTCATAACAAACCATCTTCTCACAACTGATCTAAATCCCATTTTTAAGGAAGAATTTGTCACTAATTTCTGTCCAACAATCTATGCATTGTCTCCCAATTCGTAGGTCTCCGGTATGAAGGAGGTTATGAATTGGTCAAGCACTTCAGGCAGCTAGAGAAGTCTATCAGTGTGGGAAGCAGTCATTTCTATGCTTCGACCGAGAGGCTGGTAGAAGAACTGCTGAAACTTGGCCTATATCACCCAAGCTTATCACAGTTGAAGGTAAAGAAGGGCCATGTCGAAGGTTGCCATGCTCTGGTCCAGTTTTTCAGTTTAAAGTTCCACAGCTTTGCACATCTGTCTGTCACTCCTCTGTTCATATTTTGCTGGTGTGGGCGGCAAAGGCACTGTCTTAAATCTGAGAGTGAACATGGACTAATAAACTGTTGGGGAGTATCTTGCAAACTTTGTCCTCCAACTCAGACCTATACACCCCTTCCAAAACCCTAGCCCCTAGAAAATGCACTCAGATCTTTAACAGTCATTCCAGTTCATTTTCTGTTGGTCAAGAATCGATTCTATTGCCGCTGTGGAGAAGTGGCTCCTTCCCTCCCTTTTTTCCTCCCCTTCTCCAATCAGGTATCATAGATTTGGATGACTTAAAAGAGGCCAGAGATACATCAGGAAGAGCTGCCTGACCTAGGGGGAAAAGCAGAGGTGGGATCCAGCAGGTTCTCACAGGTTCCCGAGAGTAGGTTACTAATTATTTGTGTGTGCCGAGAGGTTACTAATTGGTGATTTTGCCACGTGATTTTTGCCTTAGTTACGCCCCTCCTCTCAGCAGTAGCGCGCAGAACTTGAAGCTGTCTAGCAGGAGGTGCACCGGCGTGCGTGGCAGCCTGCGCCTCCGTGCATTCGTTTCCCACCCAAGGACCGGCGCAGCGGCTGCATCCTTGCCACAGCCCCACCCAGTAATGCCACGCCCCCGGAATGCCCGGCCACACCCCCGTCGTGCCCTGCCCAGCCCCATTGGCGCTACGCCACAGTTTGAATCCCACCACCATGGGAACCTGTTACTAAAATTTTTGGATCCCACCACTGGGGAAAAGATATCTTGACCCAGCCTGGCCAGGTCAAAAGAGGGGGGGGATCTGGGATCTGATAAAATTCTGGGAAGAAAGGGGCGAGGTCTCTTCTCTTTCTTTTTCCGCTGGGCCATTCAAGGCAGCAGACGGGGCTGTGAAGGGAGCAGCCATTTTGGAACTATGTTCTCATCCAGGGAGCTCACTCAGCCTGCCAGGTAATGAGAACTCTTCAAGAATTGCAACCTTCTAAGCTTTAAAGGCCTACCCTTTTTTCAACAACTGCTAGGGCATGATTAGCGAGAGGGACAGGGGCTTTGCGTTTACATCTCCTTTGTTTTGGAAACCCTTGCTCAATCTGGTGCAGTGCTAAAATATACTTGTAACCATGTTTTTAATAAATGCTTTTTAAACCTTAGATGTGGAGAACAGTTCTCTGTACCACAAATGCCCCACTGTCTTTAATGCGCTATCTAAATAGGAGGGGGGAGGAAGGCTGGCAGCTTTTCCTCCGGGGCCTCCAATCTGCCCTGTGGAATCCAGGAGAGGGGAACCAAGGGAAACTGAGGCGAGGCCTCATGGTAGGCAAGGAAATTGAGGAATCCTGATCTTCCCCAGTGGGCAGTTCCTCAAACGGTCAGGTGGTGGCAGCAGTTTACCCAGAGAGAAAGCTAGCCCTTCCCAGGAAACGTTGGCAATCCTTGGGAGAGGCTTGGAAGCAGAATAAGGCCTGCCAGGCAAAACAAGCCCGTTCCGCCACAGCCTCAAAGGGTCTCAAACTATAATTGATAAGAATTGTCGCTTGGACTAGTACAGGGGTAGGGAACCTGTGGCTCTTCTGCCCTTGCACTGTTGCTCCACGAGCCGAGCCGCCGGCCCCATCCTTGCCCGCCCTGCAGGCAGCAGGGCGGGCGCATAACTGCTTATTACGCGGTCCAGCTGGGCGTGCCGTGAGCTTCCCCTTTCACCCGCCCGTTGGGTGGGGCGGTAACTTTCCCGAGGGCTGAGCAAGGCCGAACGGCAAAGCCATCCCTTGCACCCTGCAGGCAGCAGGGTGGGCGCATCCATGCGCTTCTCAGAATGAGCGGAGTAAAAGGTAGAAAAACCCCCTATATATATAGTGTTATCTTTATTTTAAATGTCAAAAATTATTTGTGGCTCCAAGTGTTTTCTTTTCTGGTGGAAAACGGGTCCAAATGGCTTTTTGAGTGTTCCCTACCCCTGGACTAGTAAGAACATAAGAACATAAGAACATAAGAACAAGCCAGCTGGATCAGACCAAAGTCCATCTAGTCCAGCTCTCTGCTACTCGCAGTGGCCCACCAGGTGCCTTTGGGAGCTCACATGTAGGATGTGAACGCAATGGCCTTCTGCGGCTGTTGCTCCCGATCACCTGGTCTGTTAAGGCATTTGCAATCTCAGATCAAAGAGGATCAAGATTGGTAGCCATAAATCGACTTCTCCTCCATAAATCTGTCCAAGCCCCTTTTAAAGCTATAATGGTTTGTGGCCATCACCACCTCCTGTGGCAGCATATTCCAAACACCAATCACACGTTGCGTGAAGAAGTGTTTCCTTTTATTAGTCCTAATTCTTCCCCAGCATTTTCAATGAATGCCCCCTGGTTCTAGTATGCATGTGAGAAAGAGAGAAAAATGTCTCTCTGTCAACATTATCTACTCCCATGCATAATTTTAGCGTAGCCCGGAGCTTTCCAATCCATATCCCCCTCAAGCCGCCCCTCCTCGCCAAATCATTAAAAGGAGTCCCAAAGCGGCTGCAGCCTCTCCTCCATAGGGAAGGTGCTCCAGTCCCCTCAACTCATCCTTAAGTTGCCCTTCTCTACGCACTTTTCTATCCTCCTCAATATCCTTTTTTGAGGATGCGGCGACTCAGAACTGGACACAAGTACTCCTTAAGTCGCGGTCAGCATCCACTGCTTTATATAAGGGCATGACAATCTTTGCAGTTTTATTATCAATCAATTTTCTAATGATCCCCAGCATAGAGTTTGCCTTTTTCACAGCTGCCATGCATTGAGTTGACATTCCCATGGAACTATCAACTAAGACGCCCAAATCCCCTTCCTGGTCTGTGACTGATAGCACTGACCCCTGTAGCGTGTATGTGAAGTTTGGATTTTTTGCCCCTATGTGCAAGATGTACCTTAACTGGCTGTTACATATCAGAAGGTTTTTCCTATCTCGCCACATGCTGTTTTCAGGAAGAGACATCTTGCTGCCTGACAGAAACTTTTCATTTCCTGCTGCGCTGACGCACCTTTTTCCCCCCTCCTCAGATCCTAAAGGGATATATTCTTGATGATAGACCAAAAAAGTCATTCTACATGAAAAGTAAGTGAAATAGTGGGAATACTAGCTACTTTAGCCATTTCACAAACCACTCTCGAACAGGCAGTGACAACCAGCCACTGCTTCAACCCATGCCCAGAAGGGCTTGTGCGTGCAGAGAAACCAAAGGTTACAGATTCAGCCTTCATTTCCTGCCTTTACAACAGAGCGAGAATCCCCAGAGTGAGAAACCCTGCACATGCCTCATTAAATAGTTAGACCACTCAGCCCAAGATAAAACAAAGGCAAGAGTTTCTAACGATTGCAAGATACATACAAGTCTTCAGGTACAGAGACAGTCAGATGGGACTCTACAAATAATCCTCAGCTTTAGTGTCTGGATTTCTCACTGATGCTTTCTGACAAACCCAAGTATTATACACATCTAAGTAAACTTCTCAAGGAGTAGCAGTGGCGTAGGAGGTTAAGAGCTCGTGTATCTAATCTGGAGGAACCGGGTTTGATTCCCAGCTCTGCCACCTGAGCTGTGGAGGCTTATCTGGGGAATTCAGATTAGCCTCTGCACTCCCACACACGCCAGCTGGGTGACCTTGGGCTAGTCACAGCTTTTCAGAGCTCTCTCAGCCCCACCCACCTCACAGGGTGTTTGTTGTGAGGGGGGAAGGGCAAGGAGATTGTCAGCCCCTTTGAGTCTCCTGCAGGAGAGAAAGGGGGGATATAAATCCAAACTCTTCTTCTTCTTCAATGTTGTTGGAGTTGTAGCTTTGGCCCAGCCTTCCCAGTATCAGTGGGGCAAAATTGAGGCAAGGAGAGGGGTGGTTAAGTATTTTGGTGGAGGCCTATCCCTTGTGCTCTTCTTCCCTGTGCAGCCTTGACGTTTCCTGGAGTGCTGTGCAGAGTGGAATGGCCAGGATGTTCAAACTAGGGCATGTGAATGTAAAGGAGCAAGGTGATCCCATTAATGCACCCCAGCAGAGATAATCACAGAATGAATATCCATTGGTGGTCAGCCTGCAGCACAATTTGGTTCAAGGCACGGTCAGCAGGGGTTCATGCACACCTGGACAGAAACCAGCTGCTGATGGGCTTTTGTGTTTCCTGACCACTGCCTCCATATTCTGCTAGCTGGCAAAATAAACATCTTATTGGTGACCCATCTGAGTATTTCTGAAGATGTACATCCATAAAAGTGGTGACAGCCCTAACTCTGATTCTTTCTTGGAAAAGACTTCATAGATCTCACTAGTCTGAAGTCCAGGTACTGTGTTGAAGACAATGCAAGCGAGATCAAGGCTCCAACTGAGATCATCTGGGGAGAACATGATAAGGTAGGGCAACTGAGCGAGAGAATCATCCATGAATGCCAAGGAGCTGGTTTTGGTGGTCTTTCATTTCCAACAGGCGGTAGATCTAGGGAACTAAAAATGTGAGGCTGCTGCGTTAAACACCCAAGTTCCTGGTCTTGGCCATCATTCCTGATTAGTAGCATGGGTGTAGAACTAATCCTCTGTAGGATCCAATGAAGAAAACAGTCGGGATGGGAATCCACAAGCCTGATGAATTATACATCTCACCAGAGGCGTAGCTACCATGGGGACATCCGGGGACAAGTGCCCCGGGCACCCCCTTGTGGTGGGTGCAAAAATTACAGGTTTGTTTGTGGCTTTTTCAATGTGTGTTTTTTTCCATTTTTGGCCTGCAGGGGGTGCAGTTTTTAGGCTAGCACAGTGATGGCAAACCTTTTTGAGACCAAGTGCCCAAATTGCAACCCAAAACCCACTAATTTATCGCAAAGTGCCAACACGGCAATTTAACCTGAATACTGAGGTTTTAGTTTAGAAAAATGTTTGGCTCTGAGGCATGTGTTACTCAGGAGTAAGCTTGGTGAAGCAACCATGCATTGCTTCGAATGGGTGAATCATGACCCTAGGAGGGTTTACTCAGAAGCAAGCCCCATTGCCAGCAACCGAGCTTATTCCCAGGTAAAGGATTGTGCCCAGGCCAGCCTAGATGTGTGTGTGTGTGTGTGGGGGGGTGATTTTCCACCCCCCACATGATGAACTCTGTGCATGTGTGCCCATAGAAAGGGCTCTGAGTGCCACCTCTGGCACCTGTGCCATAGGTTTGCCACCACTGGGCTAACAGCAACAACATTTCAGGCTATCGTCAGGTGATTCTCCTGATGATACCAGCCAAGTTTGGTGAAGTTTGGTTCAGGGGGTCCAAACTTATGGACCCCCAAAGGGGGTGACCCCATTCTCCATTGTTTCCAATAGGAGCTAATAATAGATGGGGCTACCATTTTGAGGGTACATAACTTTGGACCCCCTGAATCAAACTTCACTAAACTTAGCTGGTATCATAAGGATAGTCTCCTGCTGATACCACCCAGGTTTGGTGAAGGTTGGTTCAGGGGGTCCAAAGTTATGGACCCCCAAAAGGGGTGCCCCATCACCCATTGTTTCCAATGGAAGCTAATGGTAGATGGGGCCCATAACTTTGGACCCCCTGAACCAAACTTCACTAAACCTGGGTGGTTTCATCAGGAGAGTCACCTGAAGATAGCCTAAAATTTTGGTACTATTAGCTTAAACATTGCTCCCTTGACAGGCACCCTCAAATTTTCCCCAGGCTCTCTCTTTAAATCCACCCCTTTTGGATTTAAAAAAACATAGAAAAAACATAGGATTTTAAAAAAACATAGAAAGTATTGTTGAAGGCTTTCACAACTAGATTCAACTGGTTGTTGTGGGTTTTACAGGCTGTGTGGCCATGGTCTGGTAGATTGTGTTCCTAACGTTTCACGTGCATCTGTGGCTGGCATTTTCAGAGGTGTATCACAGAGAGAAGTATGTTATAAGAGAAGTCTAGACACAGTGTATAACAGATTTCTCTCTGTGATACACCTCTGAAGATACCAGCCACAGATGCAGGTGAAACATTAGGAACAAGATCTACCAGACCACAGCCATGCAGCCTAGAAATCCACAATAACCAACATTGAAAATGATGCTGATTGGGGGTAGGGGTGGGGAATATACCCTGAAACAGTATCACTTTCAATGTTGTTTAAACTAGGGAGCCCAGAGTCTCCCTTTAAGGTGGATTTAAAAGGAGAATCTGGGCTCTCTAGTTTAAACAACATTAAAAGTGATGCTGTTTCAGGATGGATTCCCCCCCACTTCAAAAAAACAGCATCACTTTCAATGTTGTTTAAACTAGAGAGCCCTGGGTGTTTTCAGATTTGTGTGTTGGGGCATGTTCTATAATGTGATGGTGACTTTGAGATGACCTGGTGCAAAAAATGTTGTTTGGTTGCGGTGGGGGAGGGACGCTGCCCATATGTGTGTGGGGTGTGTGTACAAAACTCAGATTTTGCCCAGGGCTTCATTTTCCCTAGCTACGCCTTTGCATCTCACTCAACCAAAAACCTGCGATTGTGGGCACTCATAATTACTAATAGATACAATTACTTTTACAGATCCTAGGCACTGAGCCTCATATGCATAATATTTAAGTTCAAATGGTAAACGTTTTTGATATCACTTATGCTCATCTTGAATCTGAAATTTAAGGCACCAAATTGCCAACATTTTGATCTGGTCTAACAGAATGGGTGATGTGGATATTGAAGGACAGAGTAAATTTTCTTTGAGGGAAAACATTGTAGAATAACGCTTACAAGCTGAGAACAAGCACAACACTGACCACATTTACGACTTAAAATAATTTCAGCCTACATGCACACACAACTAACCCTTATTTCACAGTAGCAGTCACTGACCATGAATACACTATATTGTCCATGTAGGAAAATCCAAATCCTAATGATAGCTATAGTACAATGCCAGCAAGATATCCAATGATGTAGATGCAGCCCCGGATATCTGATTTATGCTGCACCCCATCTAGAGATCTTAGGTCTGGTATATGCAACACGATGAGCTCTACAGGAAGGTACAAAAATGTAGAAAGAAAAACTGTATTAGATAAGGAGGCAATGAGGGGAGGAGCATCACAACAGCCTCCAAATAACTGAAATAGCAAAAAGCACCTTGAAAATTGCTGACCATTTTTCCTACTGAGTCCAGAACTACATCATCTCTTGAAACTTGATTTAAGACCTCCTGAAACTCTTCCAGCCGTGACTCTCATTGAACAACTCATTATGTCGTCCAGGAAGGAACACCAGTACATCCTAGGGGAAAGACAGAAGATCATACTATGAAAGTAGCCCCACTCATATGCTTTAGCCCTATGGCAGGTGGAACCAGGGGCAGAGCTCCTGGAGTGTGTGCAAAAGGTCCAGGTTCAAATAATGTCATCTCTATTTCAAGGACCTTAAGTAGCAGGTGCCCTGACATGGATGGCCCAGGCTAGCCTGATCATAGAAGATCTTGGTAGTTAAGCAGGGTTGGCTCTGTTTATATGTGGATGGGAGAACCCCAAGGAAGCCCAGGGTTGCTATGCAGAGGCAGGCAGTGGCAAACCACATGTGAACATCTCTTCCCTTGAAAACCCCATAAAGAGCCACCATAAATTGGCTGTGACATGTTGGCACTTCCCACCATCACCATGTATAAGTAGCAGATATGAGGACCTTCTGCCAGTTACAGTCGACTGTACTAATCTAGATGAGCCAATGTTCTGACTTGGTATAAGGCAGCTCCATATTTGTGGTACATGTGGAGAGGGACATGTCAGGGGCATCCAGAAAGTTTAAAATATTTCCTAGGTCCAAGAGAATCCTGGGAACTTTGGCTCCCTGCCGTCAACCTCAAAATACAATTTCCACCATTGTGAATGGGCATTCATGGGATATATTAGTGTAAAATTGATCAAACTTTGTAGAACAGACAAGACCCAAGTCCTTCCAGTCAACTCATCTATATACCCTATCACTGGCCAAACCCTCTCCTACTGCTAGGAGGAGGTCTTTCTTTTACCCTGGGTTGCCTACCTCCTGGTGATGTCTCTCCCCAGTTGCAATTGTTTTCCAGACTACAGAGATAGTTCCCATGGAGAAAGCTGGCTTCTTTGGAGGGTGGACACTATGGCATTAGATCCAGTTAGGCTTGCACCCTTCCCTGAATCCTGCTTTCCTTACATTCCACCACCAAATCCCCAAGAATTTCCCAACACAAGAGTTGACAACCAAATTCTATCTTAGCCCGAACTTATAAATAGAAATCACATTTGCCCTGCAAATGAGATGGTAGAAAGCTAAAACAGAAGGTAAACCTGCGGAACTCATTCCTAGCAAGATAGCTGTTACTTTTAAATAAGTAATTAGATTACTGGAAGATTATTGGATGGTAGGGAAGAAAAGTTTTGGGTCATTCAAATTCTAATTCAACTGTACTTCCATCATGAAGCTTGCATTCTTCTGTTTTTCAGTATCTTCTCAGCTTACACTGTTTAAATTCTGTTGTTTTTCAGATATTTGATCCCTCTGGAGCAGACATTTTAGCCAAAGTTATTCCTCACTGCCAGGTGAACATGTTGGACAAATGTGGACACTTCATAACCATGGACAGGCCACAGAAATCTGCAGAACTCATCCTGGAATTCCACAATTCAGTTTGTGGCACCAAGAAGACTAACTAATTGATGTAAACCTTATTTGGGCACCAACCAGGGGGGAAAAAAGGGGGAAAAGAGGATTCAAACAGCTACCCCCCCCCCCGTCAGCCTGACATCACTACCAGGAAAGATTCTAGAGCAGATCATTATGGAGACAGTCTGTAAGCACTTGGAAGAGACTATTGTGACCACTGAAAATCAACATGAGTTTCTCAAAAACAAGTCATGCCAGACTAATCTTACCTTTTTTTTGATAAGAGTGACAAACTTGGTAGATGAAGGGAATGCTGTGGACATAGCATACCTTGATTTTAGTAAGGCCTTAGTAAGGTGTCCCATGGTATTCTTGCAAGTAAGCTGGAAAGATGTGGACTAGACAATGCTGCTATTGGATGGATTTGTAATTGGTTGAGTGGCCGAACACAAAGAGAAAACACCAAAAAATTCCCCCCCAAAAGCCCGAATACCTTGCATTCAGATTTGTTCATATTTGGGCAGAACCCATTTGGACAATTTTTTTGCCTGAATTTGCCCAGATTCGGGCTGAATCTGGTATTTGTTTCATCCGAATCTCCAGCCCTAATAGTAAATTCAAATAGTGATGTAAGGTAGTCCTTCTCATAAATGTAATCTGATGAAACCAAAAATTGGAGATTTATGGCAAAGGCCTCTCAGGCTCAATTGGTGTGAGGGTCCAGTTCCATGAAATTGAATCCCCAAAATGTACAAATCCACCATTGAACTCTTCGTACGTAAAGTAGCGTTTTCGAAGAATCTTCCTCAGAAATAAAAATTCTTTTTTGCACTTGTCTTTAGCCTTATTAACAGTGGGTTTCTATAATGCATGAAATATAAATAATAAGCATTGCACAATACTATATAATACATTAACATTAGGAGAACGATAAACATGCAAGTATAATGTAAACCCCTCCATCGCCCATGAATATATTAACAGTATATACTACATAATAATAATTGATAATCATAATGCTCTCACATTCACTCTCATGCAGAGTTGATCCACAAGGCTGTATATAATTTCTAAAGGAAGGACTTCCACTGCGTTCTTATATGATCCTAATGAGTTTCAGCTGGGAATTCCCAAGTTATAATTTAAAGTGATACTAATCTTACAAGTAACAGGAAAAATTCAAATCTCTATTTAACCCAAAGACATGACTTTTAAACTTAAAAATAAGTCTGTTTTCAGTTTGCAAAATTAATTTTCGTAAATCCATATGTTGAGTTGCTGGAAATTGTCATAGAACTGCAAACCTCAGATCAGTGTCCCTATGGTTTGCTTCAATGAAATGTGTCACCAGAGGTTCATCCATATTTTGATTTTTGATATTACTTCTGTGTTTAGCTATACGCCCTCTGACTGGGCGCATTGTCATTCCCACATACATTTTCTTACAGGGGCAAAAAAAACATATATGCATTGTGATGTATTGCAATTTGAAAATTCAGTTAATTTCCATGTTACTCCAGAAAATACATCATTTACCATTTTAACATTCAAAGACAGGGGGCACTGTTTGCAGCGTCACATCTATAGTGTCCAGTCAAAATAGGTTTTATAGCCTTCCTCAAATTTAGGTTAGCTTTTATCAGTCTCTATTTTAGATTTGATATACATCTATAACCTATTTGAAATGGAGTTCAACAGCCCAAAATATTCCTGACCAAGTCCCAATACTTGTATACTATCTGTTTGATATCTGGAACCTTGTTTGTGAAATCCAGTGTCCATGTGAGGTGTTGTGATGCCGATTGGACTCTAGGTGTCAGCAGATCCCCACTTTTAACCTTCTTAATGCGTTGCCATGCACAATTAGCTACTGGCTGGTGATAGCCTCTAGAAAAATAGTTTTGCAGGATGTGGTTAGCTTCTTTAAAAAATACACTGTCCTTAGTAGAGTTCCGTTTGGCCCTAATGAGTTGACTTGAATGAAAGATTTGACTCTTAAATGTTTAGGATGAAAAGATGCAAAATGTAATGCCCTGTTTTTGTCAGTTGGTTTGTGATAAGGCTGAAATTCAATTCTCCTAAACTCATTGATACACAACGTGGTGTCTAAATAGTGAATCTTATCCTGATCTGCTTGCCCATAATATTGTATGGAGGGATGTAAGGAATTAATCCATATTAGAAAATGTTCAAACTCGAAGGGAGGAACAAAAATAAAAAAAATAGGCAATCAATGTACCTTTTATACATAACTAGCGGGCCCAGCCATGCATTGCTGTGGCAATTGTCCTTCTCATCACAGTCCACAACCCACACAGATGTCCATGCAGGTCCAACGATCCCCAGCATAGCCTTTTGGGGTGATCAAATGGAATCCCTCTTTCCCTTTTCAATGCACATCATTATATGGTGCTGTCTTGTTTTTTTTGTATAAGGTAACCCTTCCCATTCCACAACGGAACTGTCCAGGGTGTGAATCCCGCTGTCCATGAGGCTGGTTGACATGCACAGTCCTGGCTTGGGTAAGGCAGAACTGGGGAAGGAGGCTGTCCCAGTCAGGCAACAGAGGCAGGGTGGTGAGGCGCTCAGATCGAGGCCAGCTCCCTGGGTTCGTAAAGGGCCATGTGCAAAAGAAGCTAAGCCGGTGGTGTTGGTTCGCCCCCACCCTGTGGATTTTCTTAGAAGAAAAAGGCAAACTCCAGCTCGTTTTAGTAAAAGAGAGCTGTGGTGAATATGGGTGAGGAAGTGGTAAGTGGTGGTTGGATGTGAGGGAGGGCAGAGGGAGGTGTGTGAGGATGAGCTGGATGTGTGTTGTGTGGTAGCAGTGGGTGAGGCACAGAGAGTGAAAGTTACCTGCATGTGAGGGGGGGAACCCCACCTGACATCTCACAAGGCAAAGTGTGTATGTGTTTCACTTCCACTCGTATTACCTAACAGTATTACCTATTTACTATTTTCACTGCTCATCTCTGCCCATCTGCGGGAACATTCTAAGCCCTCAGGCCACAGACAGGCTGCACGAACATTCTAAGGGTGACAGTTAAACACAGCCAGTTTCACGGACTTTCAGTGGTTTGAAGGTCCGAGTACCTACCAGCAACAGGGAGGGACGTCCTGTGAAAATTTGGGGGCGATCCGTCCAGCAGTTTCTGAGGGAGGCCATCAGGGACAAACACACTGTTAGATTTTTATATATATAGATCATGGACTCATAGTATGGGTTATGTGTGTGATGGTAAACATATTTACTTTCAGAACTGTCCATATACAAATTTGCTGCACTCAAAAAACTGGATCCCATATTTAGTCCTTGGGACTCAAACTGAAATGACTAATACACCCCAGACAGTTTGAGCAAATGGATGGAAAGGTGATGAATGGAGCCCTGGCCACCTACAAAACTGAGAAAGTATGGGTGAGGTGGGTGTGGGTCCCAATGGGAGAGACAGAGTTTTATAATTGTTAACATGGGGAAATATCAGGTGGTCTTGGGTATGCCATGGCTAAGGGATCACAATCCTGAAGTACAGTGGGGCCAGCGAACCTTTCGGTTCATCAACCCCCCCCTGTGGGCCGCATTTCAGCGGGGAGCCAGTGGCTGTGGTTCCTAAAGTCTCGAAGGGGGAAGAAACAAGCCTCAGTTGTGTAGCCCAAGACTGGGAGGTGGCAAGCATCCCCCTCCCTTACTGGGACTTACACAAAGTGTTTGAGGAGGGGAATGCAATTAGCTGCTTCCTCACCGTAAAATCGAATTGCTGCCAGGGGCTAAACTGCGAAAGGAGTGCTTGTATGCCATGAGTCTTTGGGAAGCGGAAGCTTTGCATGAATTCCTTGATAAAAACTTAGAATGCAGCTTCATATGGCCAACTTTGTGCTCCCATGCAGCCCAGGTGCTCTTTCGTAAGAAAAAAGACTGCACTTGTGCATGGACTACTGAGGCCTCAATGTGGTTTCCATGTGTAACAGCTACCTACTGCCACTTATCAAAGACTTCTTGGCCAAGGGAGTGTGTTCACTAAGCTGGATTTACATGAAGCGTACTATCAAGTATGCATTGCCAAAGGCCATGAAAGCCTCACAGCATTTAACAGATGCTTTGGTCAATTTGAGTATAGGGCCATGCCATTTGGGCTCTGTGGGGCCCCAGGAGTCTTTATGAATCTGATTAACACAGTACTGTACGATTTATTATTCAAAGGGGTGGTTTATTTGGATGTGTTGAGTTACACATAGACTTTGGAGGAACATATCCCCCTGGTTCGGTAGGTGCTTCATTGGTTACTAAAAATGAATTTTTTGTCTAGTGGTCGAAATGCAAGTTCCACAGACCCAGACTGGACTTTTTGAGTTACCATATTTCGGAACACAACAAAGTCAGGGATGTCCTGCAATAGCCTGCCCCTCATAACAGGAAGCAACTGTAATCCTTTCTGGGGTTTGCTAACTTTATTAGTGATTTTGCATGTAATGCCCTCTCTCTCACAAAGCTGCGCACAAAAGACAAAGGGCCAGGGATGGCCAAACCTGGAGCCTTGTTGCAATGGACTGAGGAATGCCAAAAGGTGTTCGATCTACTGAAGGCTGCTTTCACCTCTGAGCTGGTCCTGAAGAATGTCAACCCAAATAAACCCTTCATAGTGCAGGTTGATGCCCCAGACCTGGTGATAGGCACTGCTCTCCTCCAGAGGGGCAAGGATGGTAAATTACACCCCTGTGCTTATCGCTTTAAAAAAAATTGTTGGTCCTGAATTGAATTGGACAGTAGGGGGAAAAGAAACGGGGCCCATAAAAAAGGCATTTGCAACTTGGTATCATTGTTTGGAGGGGGCAGCCCAGCCCGATGAGGTATGGACAGATCACAACATTTGGCAGACCTCAAAGCACCCGGGAAGCTTTCTGCAAAACAGATGCAGTGGGCAGATTTATTTGCTAAATTAGATTTTACCTTCCACTTCTCCCCAGGCAAATGCAACTGCTTGGCTGTTGCATTGTCCCACCTTCCCCGAGGTGAGGGGAAAATCCAAGCCCAACCACCACGCACAATATTTACGCTGAGACAACTGGGGCTGGCAGTCACCACTTGCAGTCAAGCCCGCCTACCTCAGGAGGCTCCACCCAAGCCCACTGCTCCTCCGCCTCTCGATGAAGTGTTGAGAGAAGCGGGAAAACAACAGCCCACCCCGAAGTAGGGTGGAGACTCTCTAGTCAAGTGGTGGCAGGTTGTGGTGGCAGGTGGTGGTGGCAGGGATACTGTAAGAACTGACCTCACTATGAGCATCAGTTATGAAAACTGGCTATGATGTGAAATCAGCCGGGCAGGGATGGAGGTATAGATTTTTTATGGGGGAGATTCGGGGGCATGGCCACGCCTCCCCAAGCCCGGCCCCCGGCCCCAGACATGATAACCATGTTTAAATATTTGAAGGGATGTCATGTCGAAGAGGGAGCACACTTGTTTTCTGTTGCCTCAGAGACTAGGACACAGAGTTAGGGATTCAAGGTGAAGGAAAAGAGATTCCACCTAAACATTAGGACAAACTTACTGACCGTCAGGGCTGTTTGACAGTGGAATTCACTGCCTCAGAGAGTGGTGGAGTCTCCTTCTTTGGAGGTTTTTTAAGAGAGGCTCGATGGCCATCTGTCAGGAGTGCTTTGATTGTGTATTCCTGCACTGCAAGGGGTTGGACTTGATGGCCATTGGGGTCTCTTCCAATTCTATGATTCTATGCTTATAAAAGCAGACTCCCCTGCCCTGCCCTCCCCTGCCCCCACCAGCTGGGCTCCTAGCTGGCAGCTGGCAGCCCTTTCAGCCTTCCCCTCTGGGCAGAAGTGTAGTTAGGGAAAATGGAGCCCGGTGCAAAATCTGAGTCCCCCCCCCAATGGGCAGCCACTGTGATGCTGGAATCCATCCCTAAACATCATCACTTTCAATGGTGTTTAAACTAGAGAACCCAAATTCTCCTTTTAAATCCATCTTAAAGGAGAATCTGGGGTCCCCAGTTAAAACAACATTGAAAGTGATGCTGTTTTGGGGTGGATTATCCCCCACCCTGAAACAGCATCACTTTCAATGTTTAAACTGGGGACCTCACATTCTCCCTTTAAATCCATGCTGGAAGGGGTGGATTTAAAAGAATCTGGGGAAATTTGGGGGGTGCCTGCTGTCAGAGGTGCAACTATTAAGCTAGCAGGACCAAACTTTCAGGGTATCTTTAGGAGACTCTCCTGATGCTACCACCCAGGTTTGGTGAAGTTTGGTTCAGGGGTCCAAAGTTATGGACTCTCAAAGGTGTAATCCCCATCTTCTATTAGCTCCCATTGGATTAGCTTTGGACCCCCTTGACCAAACTTCACAAAACCTGGGTGGTATCATCAGGAAACTATCCTGATGCTACCACCTAGGTTTCAATCCAATCCAATCATTTATTTACAGTCAATTTCCCAGTACAACAGAACAAAAGTACATCAATTTCCCAGTACCGTTAGCATAGACCAGGGGTCAGCAGCTGCTGCTCTGGAGCCACATGCGGCTCTTTCAGCCTTATACTGCGGCTCCACATGTCCTGGAGGTCGGAGGGTAGTGTGGGTTTGTCCCTCCATCCCTCCAGAGCAGCACTGGAAGGAAAGGTGAATGGAGGGGCCAAACCGGAGGTGGCTCCGTGCGTGAGGGCACCACTTTTCGCATCCCCACCACTCACCTCTCCTTCCAGCACTGCTATGGAGGGATGGAGGGACACACCCACCCTGCCCTCCGACCCCTGGAGGTCGAAGGGTAGCATGGGCATGTCCCTCCAGAGCAGCCGCCATCCACCCTCTGCCATCCCTGCAGCCAGAGGGGGTTTCCCTGCCCAGCGCGAGAAGCGACACCACTGGGCAGGCCACAGCCGCCACCCCCCCTCTGCCCCACAGAGCAGGCAGGGAGTTTTCCTGCTCGGCGCAGCTACCTCCTGCAGTTCTATCCACCTTGCTTTTCATTGCAGCCTACTGAAAAAAGCGGCAGCCCCCGATGTTTGGCACCCACAGTGTGAAGTCCTGGCCCCGATTCGGGTGGTTTCCAAAATCCACCAAGACATGGACACTATCCTGGATTCATGGATCCATCACAAATGCCTTCAGTACCTGGTCACGTGGACACCCCTCCCCCCCGCAACGCACAATTAGTGGGTGGACACTCATCATGTACACACACTATGCTTGGTGCTTACCTTCCATTGCGCCTGCCCAGACTGACCAAAAGGGGGGAGGGGCTTAGGAGAGTCAGAATGTCAAAAGGGCCTCCTGACATAAAAAGGGGTTCTGTTTTCTGTAATGGGTTTCACTTTATTTTCAGTTTCCCACAGTTTCTGTGCTTTGTAACATGATGTGCTTTAGAATACACCCAAGTTCCACCTCATCCTGTTCTCTCCTCTCGCAGCCTTGAGACCTAATGGTTCTTGCATTTTTGTTCTGTATTGCTCTGCTTTGCTATCTCGGGGGAAGGGAAGAAGGGTGGGCATAAAAGGGAGTTTGGGAAAGAAAGTTCTTAGAACTGGCTTCTATGTCCATGGTGTCGTCTGTCAATAAAGACTTCTGACTGAAATCACTGAGTCTTACTTTGGTAACCGATCCAGGGCTTGACAGAAAGCTGAGCCAAAACTAACAAAATGAATTTCAACGGAGATAAATGTAAGATTCTACACTTAGGCAGAAAAAAATGGAATGCACAGATATAGGATGGGTGACACCTGGCTTGACAACACTACATGTGAAAGGGATCTGGGAGTCTTAGTATTCCACAAACTGAACATGAGTCAGCAGTGTGATATAGGAGCCAAGAAAGCCAATGCAATTATGGGATGGCTCAATAAGAGTATAGTGTCAAGATCGAAGGAAGTAATTGTACCAGTCTACTCTACACTGGTCAGACCTCACTTAGAATACTGTATTCAGTTCTGGGCTCTGCAATTTAAGAAGGATATTGACAAGCTGGAACATGTCCAGAGGAGGGCAACCAAAATGGTAAAAGGTCTGGAATCCATTCCCTACAAAGAGAGACACAGGGAGCTTGGTATGTTTAGTCTGGAGAAGTGAAGGATAAGGGGGGACATGATAGCCATGTTTAAATATTTGAAGGGATATCATGTCAAAGAGGGAGCAAGCTTGTTTTCTGCTGCCTCAAAGACTAGGACACAGAGTTATGGATTCAAAGTAGAGGAAAAGAGATTCCATTTAAACATTCGAAAGGACTTTCCGACTGTCAGGGCTGTTTGACAGTGGAATTCACTGCCTCGGAGAATGGTGGAGTCTCAGTGGGGTCAGTGATGTAGGTATACATTTTTATGAGGTGGGGTGGGGGGCTCAGGGGGTGGAGTCACACCCCCATCTGCCCCTGGGGACATGGCCACTCCTCCCCAAGGACCACGCCCTCAGCTCCGCCCCTGCCTGGTTCTGCCCCGTCTCACCCTCCCACCCACCAGCTGGGCTACCAGCCAGCTGTCCCTTCTGCCTCCCCTCTGGGGAGGCCACAAGAGACTGCTGTTCCCAGACTGGGAGCAGAGGCATATCTAGGCAAACTGGAGTCCAGGGACAAAACCTGAGTTTGCCCCCCCCCGCTGGTATGGGCGGTCACTCTCTCCCACCGTAACCAAACAATGCTTTTTGCACCAGCTCACAAAACACCTCCTATCCCAGCAAAACATACATGGTTCTCTCCCCGCCAACTCTCTTTCCTAATTTTGTCCTCACACCAATCCTATTAGATAGGTTGTTAGCCTGAGAAACAGCTCCAAGCCAGTGCAAGTAGGTATTAAGCATGTAAATCTCTCACAAATCACCCCCAGCAGAACATTTACCAAACAAATGTCAGCATCATCTCTCACAAAACACCTCCAGTGGAATCCACCCCCAAACAGCATCACTTTCAATGGTGTTTAAACTAAGGAGTCCAGATTCTTCTGTTAAATCCACCTTAAAGGGAGAATCTGGGATCCCCACTTAAAACAACATTGAAAGTGATGCTGTTTTGGGGTGGATTCTCTGCCACCCTGAAACAGCATCACTTTCAATGTTAAACTGGGGACCTCAGATTCTCCCTTTAAATCCATGCCGAAGGGGGTGGATTTAAAAGGAAAATCTGGGGAAATTTGGGAGGTGCCTGCTGTCAGGGGTGCAATTGTTAAGCTAGCAGCAGCAAAATTTCAGGGTATCTTTAATAGATTTAGTAGACTCCTGATGATACCACCCAGGTTTGGTGAAGTTTGGTTCAGGGGGTCCAAAGTTATGGACCCTCAAAGGTGAAGCCACATCTCCTATTAGTTCCCATTGGAAACAATGTGGGATGGGGCACCCCCTATGGGAGTCCATAACTTTGGACCCCCTGAACCAAACCTCAGCAAACCTGGGTGGTAACATCAGGAGTCTCTCCCGAAAAACCCTGAAATTTTGGTGCTGCTAGCCTAAAAACTGCGCCCCCTGCAGGCTAAAAATTAAAAAACACAAAAAAATACAAAAAAACACAAATGAGCTTAGGAGCTTTGGACATGTAATGGAGGGGGGTTTGAACCCAAGACCCCCCCTTACCTACGTCCTGGAAGGGGGGGGGAGGTTTCAACCACTGAAGGCCTGGGTAAACAACAAGGTTTTCACCAGGCGTCTGACACCATATAATGTTGGCGCCTGGGGAATTTCTAAAAGGGGGGGTCTAGCGAAGTAGAGAGGTATCAGGCAACTTCCCTCAATGGAGGTTGCATGAAAAGAACAAGGAAGAGGCAGGTGAGCAAAATGATGGCTCCACTGGACTCGGGACACTTCAGAGGAAGAGAATCCTTGTGTAAACGAAAAAACAGGGCCCAATGTTTTGCTATAACATCTCCCTGCTCACATCTGGGGTTTGTTAAATTCAGCAATCTTGGTATTGCTTGGTAAGGAATTTTATTCTCAAGACTGTAGTCAACCCCGCAGGGTCGTCGCTAAGGAATAGGCGAGACGCGGAGGAGGTTTCCTATCTGGCCGTGAGAGCCTGCCAGCAACAGGGAAGCGCTGGATAATCGCGTGATCCTGACAACTCTTGCCCCTGTGCTGGTCTCTGGCACCTTTATTAGAGGTTTCATTGTGGGCGTGTAAAGGAGGTGGAGTAGGAGATGAAGGCCGCCGGAGACCGAGACCTGGAGATCATCATATGTGATGCATGATCTCAACGCTGGCTACGTCTTGCGGAGAGGAGCGTAAGCGCCGTCTCGAGCCTAATCCTCACTCAAAGGGGGCAAGACCATTGTCCCTGCGCACCGGATGACTGACCGCCAGACAGTGTGTCATATGACCCGTGACTCATAGGGGATGAGGTGAAGGGGGTGCGGTGGCGATCTCAGCAAGGCCGTAGGTCCGTTGGCGTCCCCAGCGTTCTACCTCACGGTGCTGCTGGGTCAGCAGTGCATTACTACATCTCCTCGCTTTTTTTACATTTTGCAGAAAAAAGGGGACCGGAAATGCTAAGGGGCGATTTAAAGGGATGCTTTGTCTCCTCCGCATTGTCCTGTGGTCATCGGCTGACCAAGCTGCTTGTATGCAACATTAGAACTTGGCTGCGGGGTAAGGGAAATTCGAGGGGCTTCTTTACATAATAACGTTACAGTGGCAATATTAGACACCGCATTGAACGAAACAAGATCCGATAACAGCAGGCACACAATTAAAGCCAATGCAGGGATGCTGTAACAATAGCACTCAACCATCCTCCCGACAGCCAGTCTCCCAGAGATGGCTGACCCTTACCTCAATGGGGCAAAACACTTCATAACTTCCAGATTAGATACAACTTCTTTGCAGCTCCACGACTTTCATATGAACTTCAATTGGGGAATTATCGTAGAAAGATTAAAACAAACACATATTGTGTACATTCTCACAACCTTGGTGATGTAATAACAATAGGTAAATCAATAAGCGCGCCACGATTGTTCCATAGAACCGGTCGCTTTTGATCGAAGTTCCACCTGCTGCTCGGAGGCCACAGGAGCGTCCAGAGCAATGGAAGGTAGGAATTGATGTGAGCCTTCGAAGGTGCGGGACACAGGCCAGCCGGCCAATAGTCTTGGTGTTACAGGTGAAACAAGTCCGGGCCCTGGCTCCACAAAGGAAGTTCGCGCAGGGAGACATGGCTCCACTTCTGGAGAGAGAGCTGCGACCGCCGTGTTTCGACAGGAGGGATCGAAGGCAGAGCGTGAGCCAGGCGGGCGGCGGGCGTCCGGGCTCCTGGGGTGGAGCCTGGGGTGGCAGAGAGTCCCGCAGACAGATACGAGGCGGAAATGCAGGCAATAACAAATAACATAACTTCAAAAATTAGGCATGCAATAAATTCAAACAATAAGAAACATGGCTTACAAAGCGATACATGGGCGAGGCTGGATGATGTATGCGGAAGCGAAGGCAACCCGTGGTTGCATAATTCGTTCCAATGCGTGGCTCTTGCTGGGTTTGACTCACCAAAGCTACAGGAGCGATGTATGCGTTAGAGAGTCCATGGATTTCGGGTCAGAGAGCGTAAAGGGAGAGCTAATACTGATAGTCTTTGAGCATTGCAGGTTCCCAGTGAACTCTCCCACGAGCAAGGTTGTGAGAGAAGGCGTGTTCCGACAATTATTCAAAAGCTGGCCAAAACAGCGGAGAGTTCCAAGGGTTAATCTATCAGGAATGTTCCTGGCTGCAATTCCAAGTTTCAGCCAGGGGGCGGCAGAGAGGAGCAGAGAGAGTGGCGACTGTAGATGAGGGAGCAGCGACACACAGCGTCAACCTTTGATCTTACATAGCTGGCCCAGGCCTGCCGATTCCCCTGGGGGGGGGGCAGGCGAGGGCTGGCGATCTCCTCGCGGAAGAATGGGTTATTAACTGGTTCCAGCAGGAGGTCCCTCCCATCTGTGGCCCTTCCAGGCTGGGGGGCAATCGCCCTCTCGACAGGGCGGTCGGGGTCGGATCTCTCCAGGGAGGCCCCGCTCCATCTCCGGGATGGGGCTGGTCTGGCATGGCGAAAGCTGGACTCCTGTGGCTATGGAAGAGAAAAGACAAGACAACGCCTTTTCCCCATAGGGGTTTTGGCGTGCTGGCTGGAGTTTTGAATCTTATAGATGACATGGTGGAAGGCTTCCGGAAGGCCCTGAGGGGGGGGGGCGCGGCAATTTTTTGGTGAGATAGAGAATAGAGAAGAGTACTTTGGATATGGTCTGCTGGATGAGACCTTGATTGGGCCAATAGGGGAACTACAATGGGGGGGGACTACTCCCCTTTCTTTCGTTTGTTTTGGCCAAGCTTTCGTTAGGCGGCCAGTTGGCCCATTCCGACAAATCCATCACTTCTGGCAAATATTCAAAGGCTGTTAAGAGATAAAGCAAGCGCGTAGGGAATTCGTCTCAAGGCTTAGGAGAAGGGAGAGGTCATATCCAGGTTTGCGGATGTTTGTTTTGTAAAACAATCCCAATCACCGCCTAAGGTGTGGGTTTTTACAAAGCAATCTCTGGAACAATTCCACAATTATAGTCATATCGTAATATAAGCTGTCTGCCATAGGAAAGATATAGAGAAGATGCAAAGAAAACAGTTCCTGGGCTTGAGGTTTTGATCACAGGAGCAAATTGAGAGGGTTTGCAAAAACCCTTTATCCAGATCCTAGATTCTAGAAGATTGGTGGGGTCGCGTCAGCCCATAGAAAGAGGGGGGGGTGAAAAAAGGCGGGGGGGGGGGGGGGAAAGCGGTTTGGAAGTCAGCTCTACCTTCCCCTCCCGTGAAGGGGACTTTGGCCGGTTTGAGCTCGCTTCCTGCAGCTTCACAGCCGGAAGCTGTGTAAGATAGGTGTGGCTGAGAGACGCCCTTTGGCACTGTGATCAGCCAGGGACCGCTTAGCAGAGAATGTGGGAGCATGAAAATGATTTTGGCTTCATATGTAAACTTTGGCGCCATGCCACCTAATGTGGCGGTGTGAGCTCAGATGGACTGAAGGAAAAGGTTCTCAAGGAGAGGTTTGAAGAAAAAGTTTTGAAGGTTTGAAAACTAAGATGGAGGCGGCAGAAGCAGGTCCTTCCATCCCGGTATCCTGGGGAGCACGCACGAAGCTTTGTGTCCCGTTTAAAGGCGGATGCTGTAATGGGGCGAAGCCTTTCAAGCGCATTTGGCACACATGAAATCAGAAGGAGAAAAACTTTAATTGAAGCACAAGAGCATAGCTTAGAAGCTAATGGAAAAATCCCCCTATGAGGGGAAAACTTTAGGGGTCTCTTGAAAGGGGGCAAGACATACAGAACATACATAGGCATACAGAGCACATATTAAAGTAACGAGGGAGGATTGCAACTCTGATTTGAGATTTTGCTCTCTCTGAGGTGCTGACGATTTTGCTGCCACTGGGAGCTTTGAGCTTAGGGCTTTGCACAGGCTCAGAGGCTATGAGATCTGGTTTGAACCTTACAGCTGGAGAGGGCCAAGGGGGCTTCTTCTTCACGAAGGACTTTTGGCTTAAGGCCATTGTGCGAGCATCTTCCCCTTTCTGTAAGGAATTCCATAGACGCAGAAATAAAAGGCTTTGGGAGTAAAAGTCCATTTATTAAGACATCTTAGAAAGCTCAAGTACACGCAGTGGCAGGAATGACACTTCCCGCCAGAAGCACAGGTTATAATACCAGTCACCCCATCCCCCCTTCCTGCTTCCCATGGGAACAGAGGCTTCATCTCCCGCGCAAAGATAAAGTCTCCGCCGATGCATCTGGCCCATCGCCCGGGCTGTGGAATGCACTCAAGGTTACCTCACCATCAACACCATTGAATCCTTTACACTTTCCATGCCTCATCGTCCTGTAGATTGGCTATGGGGCATTCTGAGGAGGGCTCAAAACGGCAGTCCTCTTCCGTCAGCATTCCTTTCTGCTGCAATTCAGTGACTGTGGACTCTGCAGAGATTTTGAAATGCGTGCCATTCTGGGGCACTGGCGGAGGCATGGTGACTTTGGACGTAGAAGGGGTTATCAGAGCAGGAAGTATAGACGTAGGGGGGGAGCAAGCTGGCAAGACCAGCCCAATGGTCTCCGTGGGGATGGGATCACTATACTGAGCTGGGGCAGCGAAGATCTCATGGGGGAGCTCCGGGGGAAGGGTTTGAGGTGCGGATCTTGGTTCCGGGCTGGGGAGATGCCCGGGCGCGGGCCTCCCCAGCGGGCATTGGGAGCGCCCGGCCCTAGACTTTCCTGGGGGTCTTCGCCCTCTGGGGAGAGACCCTCCTCCGTCAGGGTTGTAGGCCCCCCCGCCGGGCAGCCTACAATTCCTCCGGAAATGTCCTGGCTTGCCGCAATTGAAACACTCGTCTCGGGGCTGCCTCATGGCAGCGGAGAGGGCGGCGACTAGAAGGCTGGCTTGATGGGCGAAAGACCCGATATCCTGGCAAGCTTTGAGCATGTCGGCCAGCTCGGGGTTCCTTCCTAGGCCTGTGATCGCTTTGCGGCACTCAGCGGAGGCGTTCTCCTTGGCAAGGCGCTTAAGGAGTTCGCCCTGGGCCTCCTCGTTGTCAACCTGCCTCTTGAGGGCCTCCTGGAGCCTGTTCACAAACTCGGCATAGGGCTCTTGGGGTTTTTGCCGGATGGTGGAGAAACTCTGGGTTGGCTGGCCGGCATTGGGGACTTTAATAAATGCCTTATAGGCGCACTCAGAGGCGACCGTAAGGGTGGCCTCAGGCAGGACAATCTGATCGTTGGGGTTGGCGAAAGCATCGAAACCGTAAAGCTGAGCGGCTGTGTAGGCGCCGCCGGAGGCGGCTCCCCTGCTGATGCACTGCTGGCGGAACTCGCTTTCCCAGATCACAAATTGTGCAGGGCTCAGGAGCATGCGAAAGGTGGTTTTCCAGTCGTCCGGAACCATTAGGTGGTTCCTTGCGATAGCCTCCAGCATGCCTCTCACGTAGGGGCTAGTGACTCCTACGTCCCGCATCGCTTTGCGGAGCTCAGTGAGGATGTTATAGCTTAAGGGGCGGTACTCGACAACCCGTCGAACGACGCCACCCTCCCCCTCAGTATCTGTGAAGTGGACGGGGCACAATGCAAGAATCTCGGCATCGTCTTCCGTCAGGGTTTCTTTCTTCTGCAGATCGTGGCTAATACGCTCTGCGAGAGTTTTGAAACCCGCGCCATTACGTGGCGCTGACGGAGGTGCAGTGGCTTCGGAAAATGAAGGCGGAGCAAGGGGAGGGGGCGGCTGAGCCGCGGGAGAGTTTGAAATGGGTGAAGGAGCGAGGGGGGCAGAAGGAGGACAGGCGTCCAATTTAGTGGATAGAGAAAATTCCGGGGTTGAAATTGAAGGTGAAAGATCGAAAGGAGGGCGGCCTACAGCAAGGGAGCCGTAGGTCTGCAGGCTGATGGCGACAAAACATTGTCTCCACGTCAGTAGCAGCGACATCGGCGCGCGAGGCTCTGTGCGAAGAGTGCGCCCGATGTTTTCCCAGTCCTTAAGATTCAATGTCCCCCCCTCTGGGTACCATGGACACTGAGCTTCAATCTCCTCAACCAATTTGCGCAGCTCCCTTCTCTTTACGGGGACCCTGCCGCATTTCGCTAACGCTTTCAGTTCGTCAACGTGCTTGTCATAAGCCCTGCTTTTGCAAGCTCCCATACTCACCGGTGTTCCGTCGGACGAGAGAGTGTCCTAGGACGCGTGTCTCTGGATGCGCCGATCCAGAGGACAGGCGATACCGAAACGGTGGTCCCTGGATGCGCCGATCCAGCGGACTTCGGTATCGCGGCCCTTCCCCAGGCGACGGTGAGCAGGGTGGAGGTTCGAGGATTCCCGGGTTTCGGCACCAGCTTGTAGTCAACCCCGCAGGGTCGTCGCTAAGGAATAGGCGAGACGCGGGCGATAGAAATTAGCAAAACCAAGCAAAACGACTGGAGTTCTTTCGCGGTTGGTGGGGGGTATTATTGGAGGACTGGGCGCCAATTTTAGCGAGGATCCATTTTAAGCCCTCGGGCGAGATCCGGTAACCCATAAATAGTCAATGGAGGTCTGATGGAAACAGCATTTGGAGAGTTTTAAGTAAAGAGAGAGTTGTCAAGCAAGCGCTTCCAATACCTCTCTAACCAACATTTCATGCTTCTTCTATGGTTTGTGAGTAAATTAAAAGCGCCATCTAAGTATACAACAACTCCCTTTGTACAGTAAATCATGGAGAACCGTTCGATAAAGGGCCATAATAAAAAGCTCTGGGCCCCACTTAACCCTAATGGCATTATTAAATATTCAAACTGTCCAAACTTTGTGTTAAACATGTCAGGGTGTTCATAGCCTTCAGCAATTCTGACTTCCCAGTGTAGCTTCTCTCAAAGTCCAATTTGAAGTAAAAATGCCGCCCCTGGGTCGAAAGTAAAAATTAAAAGGTTCTTGATCAAAGGGCAAAGGAGGTTTATTGGACAGGGAGACGCGTGACAGACCTCGATAATCTGTGCAAAGTCAGAAGACCCATCTTTCTTTTGACAAACAAAGCGGGGAGCATGCGGCGCAGGGCGTTTGGTGGTGCCCCTACCGCATGAAACCGGGCTGAGCAAGGTTCTTGTCTCACGGCACGGAGTTCCTTCTCCTCATTGGGACCTTCATGCGGTAGAATTCTACCCTCCTTGGCAGCCTTGGTTGTAAGGACAATTTTTACAGTCAGTGTCTCTGTGGGGTGGCAACTGATCGCATTCCCAAGCTCCTGAAAACTCTGGCTAGATCCTGATATGCAGGGTGGGATGCCAATAGAATCGGGGAGCAATCACTGAGGGAAGCCAGAGAGGGGATGTGTCAGGGAGACGCTGGGTTTTCTTCCCAATTCATGTGTTCACCGCAGGGAGTGGGTCAGTGAATTCCCAGGATCCTTTCTTTCCAAAATGAATTTTGGTTCATGTAACAACAACCGCATGCCCAAAACTATGGAGTGTTTACCACCGGCTTCAAAATGAAATCCACTTTTTTCTCCCAATGGTCGGCGCAGAGGCGGAGGAGAACCGGCTGTGTGCTTTAAAGCTGGGCCGGGTCCTTCAAGCTTCCCGAGGGAGCTGGCCAGCCCATTTGGAGTGAATGGTGTGCTGGAAGCTTAGCCAGGGAATTCGGTCCAGACCTAGCTCCTCCGCCACCTGGGGGGGTCGCATTAAGCAGTGGGAGCAGCCGAATCCACAAGGGCCGAAAGGCTATAACGCGAGGTGTGTGTTTAGCTGGGCTGGCCAGGAATGCTTGGAACAGTAATACCGGGAGCTTCGCCTTCACTCACCGCTAAATAGAGTAGGGCCCATGTCCATGGGGGGGGGGGGGGCTGAAGAAAGGCAAACAGCCGCTTCCCCTCCTCTGGGTGCGCCTTCTCGTCACCGCTTTGGACGAAAGCCAGTGGGAGCGGCCCCGGCTCCTGCGTGGTGGTTTGGCAGACGAGTCTTGCTGAGCTGGAGCGGTTGGTTTTGCTTCTTGGGACAGTTGGCGGTTAGACGACCTGCCCCTCCGCAGTAAAGACACAACCCAAAGTCGGGCGACGGCGCTCCAGAGGTGGTTTCGGTAGAGCGGCTGGAAGCTTGATTTGGTGGACACAGTAGTGGTTTTAGGCGCGGGCGGCTTGCTCCCTTTGACGAGCTTATTCCAAACCAGACGCCACTTGAGACCCCAACTGGATCCAACTGCAATGGTACGAGGAACCCGGGTAATTAAAAACTTACCGCTTTCAATGTAGTTTGTTGTCCACAGCATCTGAGAAGTATCAGCATTTCATCGCGTTCAGGCCACCCAGGAGGAAGTTCCACGTTTAATTCCTGAAATTCCACTGGACAAATTCTGCAAACGGGCGGTTGTCTTGCTGGATGGTGGTTTTGATGGTCGCGGATAGTTTCATTCTCGGGCGCCTGGATCCTGAAAGCGCTCGCTTCCTTTAAAGCTTCGTTGGAGGAATCGCGGGCACTGCACGAGTCCTCATCCCGTAAATCCAAAACAGTCACCCGTAACCAGTCGGCTGCTGCCCCATCCAGGACTGGAGCCGCATGTCCCCATTTTTTCGCTCAGACCGGGTATAGATCATCATAGTCCTTCCAAGTGGGCATTGGAGTTGCAAGAATGAAGTAGGGAAGTTTGGAAGCGGTCCCATCAAAAAACGGGCTGGTATCGAGGAAGGCTTATAAGTAGCCCCGCTCACAGCTCTTGGTGCCTGCTGGGGAGGTGTGGTTGCGCCCGGGTTGAGCAGGCTGGGCAGGCAGCTGTTGTACCGGGGAGCCGGAATGCGGGCGCCATTACGCTATGGAGTGGTGACCCAGGCACGCGGCCCCCCTGGCACCGGCACTTGACCAGTGGCATAGACTCCAACTTGGGGCTTCCCAGGTCTGCTGCCTCCTTAGTTCCCTCTCCAACGCAGCCAGATCCCTCTCCTTAAGCAGTCAATGCATCCTGGAGCGCATGCAAAAGCAGCTTTTTCTGCGCTCCACTTAGCCAGTTCGGGTTCCGCTTAAGGGCTTCAGTGAGCCTACTTTAGATGCGGCGTTAGAGCCTGAACAGCTACAAGCGTGCCGTTGTAAATCCAGTCTCTGGACTGTTCCAGGACTTTATCATGGACTGACCCGATTCTGGGCATATTGTCGCTTGAGCGCTGGCTTTTAGCGCACGTCCAACTCGAAGCCTGGACTTCTTTATGCTGTTGTTCCGGTCCCACTCTGCAGGTTTCCCCGGCCATTTTGTTGCGTAACTGTGCCCGCTCCTCCTCCCATAGCTGGCGCTTCACGGTTCCAAGCCGCTTGGAGCCTCTTTCATCGCCCCACTTCCTCATTCCAGTCCTCCCTGCGATGGGAGAGTGGTCGTCCGGGTTGGGAAGGCGAGGCTTTCTTCGGACTCTTCGCCGCCTGGAAGCTGGTGGGTATCCCGCACACACGTGAGTCGGCCAGAAAGCACCGGTGGCTCTCGAGGCACCTCAGGTGCGGTCAGCTTGCCGGATTAGGGGTCCGACAGAAGCCCGGTGCACGGATACCCTCCCAACCCAGGTTTAGTCCCGGTGTCTTTTGGACGAGCCCTGCTGTGCCACGGTGGTTCTTTGGGAGCATCACCAAAATAATGAGTCCAGGAATGCGCTCAATGGATCTCCTGGGTTGCCGCGATGAAAGGTGGTCAAGCCACGCCTCCTCCATGACAGGTTGCATCTGAGGTTTTGTAACCAATATGAAACGGTAGAGATCCGATCCACAGGCGTTCGATCCGCCAGATAGATTACCAAATCCACTCATGGAAGTCCCCATGATGCGCCGCCACGCCCCTCGCTCCAACGGAGTAAAAAGGAAGACTTCGTGCTGATAATGAGGATCGAAAGAGCCACTCAGCGGTGGCCCGCTTCTCCTGCTGGTTCCTCCAGATCCAGAAGGGAAAGAGTCGGAGCTCCCTTTGGTGCTACCGCGACCTTCCGCGAGTAAAAAATTCAACCTCTCCATCGCATAAAGCACAAGAGGTCCCCTGCAATATGAATATAGATGAATTAGGATTCCTGCCACAATGTAAGGAATTCCATAGACGCAGAAATAAAAGGCTTTGGGAGTAAAAGTCCATTTTATTAAGACATCTTTAGAAAGCTCAAGTACACGAGTGGCAGGAATGACACTTCCCGCCAGAAGCACAGGTTATAATACCAGTCACCCCATCCCCCCCTTCTTGCTTCCCATGGGAACAGAGGCTTCATCTCCCTACAAGAAGATAAAGAGTCTCCACGCATGCATCTGGCCCATCGCCCGGCTGTGGAATGCACTCAAGGTTACTCCCACCATCAACACCATTGAATCTTTACACCCTTCCATGCCTCCCATCGTCCTGTAGATTGGCTATATGGGGCATTCTGAGGAGGGCTCAAAATGGCAGTCCTCTTCCACAGCATTCCTTTCTGCTGCAATTCAAAGTGACTGTGGGACTCTGCAGAGATTTTGAAATGCGTGCCATTCTGGGGGGGCACTGGCGGAGGCATGGTGACTTTGGACGTAGAAGGGGTTATCAGAGCAGGAAGCATAGACGAGGGGGGGGAGCAAGCTGGCAAGCATTCAGCCCAATGGTCTCCGTGGGGATGGGATCACTATACTGAGCTGGGGCAGCCCTAAGATCCTGCTGGGAGTCTCGGGGAAGGGTTTGAGAGTCGCGGATCTTGGTTCCCGGGCTGGGGAGATGCCCGGGCGCTTGGGCCTCCCCAGCTGGCATTGGGAGCTCCGGCCCTAGACTTTCCCTGGGGTCTTAGCCCTCTGGGAGACCCTCCTCCGGCCAGGGTTGTAGGTCTCTCATTGGCAGCCTACAATTCCTCCTGAAATGTCCTGGCACTTGCCGCAATTGAAACACTTCGTCGGCTCGGGCTGCCCCCATGGCAGCGGAGAGGGCGGCTAATTAGAAGGCTGGCTTGATGGGCTTAAAAGACCGAGTATCCCAGCAAGCTTTGAGCATGTCGGCCAGCTCGGGGTTCCTTCCCTAGAGCCTGTGACGCTTATGTGGCACTCAGCGGGAGGCGCTCTCCTTGGCAAGGGCGCTTTAAGGAGTCAGCCCTAAGGCCTCTCGTCGTCAACCTGCCTCTTGAGGGTCTCCTGGAGCCTGTTCTACAAACTTCGGCATAGGGCTCTTGGGGTTTTTTTGCCGGATGGTGGAGAAATCTCTAATAGCTGGCCGCGGTACTGTGGGACTTTAATAAATGCCTTATAGAGTAGCACTCCAGAGGCTTTGCACCGTAAGGGTGAAGCCTCAGGCAGGACAATCTGATCGCTAGGGTTGGCGAAAGCATCGAAACCGTAAAGCTGAGCGGCTGGGTTGTAACGCCCGCCGAGGCGTTCTGCTGATACGCACTTTGGCTACGGAACTCGCCTCCCAGATCACAAATTGTGCAGGGCTCCAGGAGCATCGCGAAAGGTGGTTTTCAGTCAGTCCGAACCATTAGGTGGTTCCTTTACATAGCCTCTCAGCATGCCCCCCCCAATGAGGGGCTAAGTGACTCTCACGTCTCCGGCATCGCTTAGCGGAGCTCAGTGAGGATGTTATAGCTTATAGGCGGTATCTCGACAAACTGGCCGAACGACGCCACCCTCCCCTCAGTATCTGTGAAGTGGGACGGGGCAATAAATGCAAGAATCTCGGCATCGCTCTTCCGCCAGGGTTTTCCTTTCTTCTGCAGATCGGTGGCTGGCCACGCCTCTGGCGAGAGTTTCAGAAACCGGGCGCATTACGCGGGCTGACGGAAGGTGCAGTGGGTTTCTGCACGAAGGCGAGCAGAGGGGCGGCTATCGCTGAGAGAAGTTTGGAATTGGGTGAAGGAGCCGAGGGGGGGGCAGAAGCGAGGACGAGGCGCCCACCGAAGTGGATAGAGAAAATTCGGGGTTGAAGAATTGAAGGTGAAAGATCGGAAGGAGGGCGTCGGCAGCAAGGGAGCCATAGGTCTGGCAGGCTGATGGCGACAAAACATTGTGCTCCACGGGGCCAGTAGCAGCCACATCGCGCTAGCGCAGGCTCTGTCGCGTAAGAGTCGCTACCGATGTTTTCCCAGTCCTTAAGATTCAATGTCCCCCCTCTGGGCAATTATCATGGACACTGAGCTTCAATCTCTCCTCAACCAATTTTATGCAGCCCTCCTCTTCACGTGGGACCCTGCCGCATTTCTCGGGCTAACGCCAGTTCGCCAACGCGTTTGCTCATAAGCCCTGCTTTTGCAAGCTCCCATACTCTCACCGGGTGTTCCGTCCAGTTGACGAGAGTGTCCTAGGACGCTGCAGTCTCTGACGCGCTCATCCAGAAGGGACAGGCGAGCACGAAACAGTGGAGTCCTGGATCGCGCCCGATCCAGCGGACCGATCTCGGTATCGCTTGCCCCCCCCCAGGCTGCACGTGAGCAGGGTGGAGGTTCGGGAGAGATTCCCGGGTTTCGCACCAGCTTGTAGTCGAAAACCCCCGCAGGGTCAGCCGCTAAGGAATAGGCCCGAAGCTGAGGAGGGATTTCATCTGGCGGAGAGCGTCCAGCAACAGGGAAGCTGGGATATCGCGGGATCCTGACAACTCTGCCCTGTGCTGGTCTCTGGCAACTCCTTTATTAGGGTTTCATTGTGGGGCGTGTAAAGGAGGTGGGTAGGGAGATGAGCTGGAGACCGGGAGACCTGGAGATCATCATGTGATGCATGATCTCACCTGGCTCACGTCTTGCGGAGAGGGGAGCCGCAAGCTGCCTGAGTTTCAATCCTCACCTGGGGCAAGACCATTGTCCCTGCATACCGTGACTGAGCCAGACAGTTCATGACCCGTGACTCATGAGGGATGAGGGATGGTGGGGTGCTGGGTGCGACCAGCAAGGTCAGAGGAGTCCGCTATTCCCAACGTTTCTACCACGGTACAGCAATAGCAGCATTGCACTACACAAGACTTTTTTTTTTTGGATAGGCAAACTGCAAAATGCTCCAAGTAGCAGGTTTTTTTTTTTTTTTTAGTATCAATTCATCTGCTTTCATTATTATCTTTCTAGGCTGACAAAGAGCAGAAATATTTCATTACGTGCGTAATGCATCTTTTAAAGAAAATAATAATAAGTAGCATCAAAGACTTTTGCCTTGTGAGCTACACGTAACCCAACTTAGATTGTAAGAGGGATATTATCACTGATGGAAAAGGAGTTCAAATCTTTGGACAGTGTGATCCCACCTTGTGACCCTTAACATTCACAAGACTTACAACAACAACAAACTTTAAATCTGTTCTCTGTTTCATTGATAATAAGGTGCAGTACAACAACGAAACAGGGCAAACAAATATAGCAAAAATAATCAACATATAATAGTTCTGGCCTGTTGTGCAAAACAGACTAGCAGGGTCTCAGTCATGTACAGTTCTCTCTAGCTGTGTCCTGTACAGAGGTGTAGCTGGGCCATACTGTGCCCGGTACACCTTTTTGCCCCCCCTCGCAGCGCCCCCCCCTTACCTTAGTTCAGTCTAAAAGTGAAGGCTGGAAAAAGCAGCCTGTTCACTTGAGGCTGAAAACAGCCTGGTGGGAACAACATTTCCCAGGAGACCTTGGGGCTCTGGTCCTGTAGCCTGTCGCACAGGTCCTGTAGCACTGTTGATGGACCTGCAGTTTTGCTGTTCTCTGCTGAGCCCTCTCTCCTTATTGTCAAGCCTTCAAAGGTAGCCCTGAATCATTCGAATATAGTTCATAACAACTGCACTCTGAAGTAGATTGGCTCCTCCTCCAACAGTTCTGAGGAAATAGAGCCTTGTCTTCCTTATATGGTGAAACCTGAGCTCTTTTGCTCCCCCTAGTGGACTCTGGGTTACCTACAGAAAAGTAAAACATTAGTTGTAATGTAGCATGCATATCGATGTGCTAGCCCAGTAGAGTTTCCAAGGCAAGGGATGTTGGGAAATGGTTTGCCATTGGTGTTTCTTGAAAGTTTTAGGTGATTTGCAAATCTGAGGTGATTGCTCACTATTGAAAACTGTAGGCAATTGAGAAAGTTGAGAAATTGAGAAAGAGAGAAATTGAGAAAGAGAGAAAGGCATTTGATAGCATTAATGGGAAACTGATATTAGAAGTTTGTTAGATATTAGAAGAGTTTATTAATAAAGATGATCGTTTGATTAAAAATGTATAATTTTAGATTAGAATTAGAAGATGAGATAGTTGAGGAATTCATGGTGAAATGGGCCAGATATGTAGGCCACATTATTAGAACAATGGGAACACTATGGTGGCTTGGATTAAAGTTCACCCAGAGTAATTATATTAAAGGGAACTTTCACAAACTTTGGTATAGGTCCGTGGTGGCGAACCTTTGGCACTCCAGATGTTATGGACTACAATTCCCATCAGCCCCTGCCAGCACGGCCAATTGGCCATGCTGGCAGGGACTGATGGGAATTGTAGTCCATAACATCTGGACTGACAAAGGTTCGCCACCACTGGTATAGGTGGTATTTTACACCAATTCAACTGGTGAAAATTACTCATAAATCTAATTTGTGTTGGAAATGTGGAGAAAAACCAGGTTCTTTTTCATCCATGGTGGAACTGCAAAAAAGTGAAACTTTTTTGGACTCAAATTCATAAAGAAGTACAAGCAATTTTGAAATGGAAAATGAAATGTATTCCAGAGATGTACCTTTTAGGTTTTTGTAATATTAAGGTAGATAATAATTTAAAAATACTATTTCAATATCTTGCAACAGCGGCCAGAATTGTACTGGCCAAATGCTGGGTGGGGGGGGGGGGGATCAAGCATTCCATCAAAAACAGACTGGCAACAGAAAGTCATGGAACTTATAAACTTAGCAAAAATAACTGGTTATGAAAATTTAACAACGACAAGATAATTTCAAAGAGCCCTCCGGGGGTAGGGCGGTATACAAAACCCATAAATAAATAAATAAGTAAATAAATAAATAAAAAAAAAAAAATAAAGACCAATGGAAACAATGGATTGTATACCCGGAGGAAAGATATAATAAGAAATATGTAATTCTAAATATTTTATAGTATAATGTAATTATATGAAAATATATGAATACATGAATATATAAATATTTTAATTTATTCTTAAAAGCATATATTTTTGTATTGAAGTTTGTAACTTGAAATCATAAATGTTTTTTTTTTTCATTTTTTGGTCTTTGCATTATTTAAATGCTTTTTAGTTTTACATTCGTAAGTTACTATATTATGTTTCAGTTGCAAACATTAATTAAATAAAGAAAATGGGGGAAAAAAGAGAAAGTTCAGGGCTCAACAATGATTTCACTGTTTACTCTTCAGGAAGCATTCCTTATAAGACAGAATATAATTTAGACACTTGTTTCCCAAAGCATGTGTAACTTAGCTATTTCCCAAGGTAGTAATTAATGAATTATTCCCCTTATCTGCCCCACCCCCATCTTTCCCAACCCAGTTTTGAATCCTACCCTGCTCTCTTCTGTTCTGCAATATCTATTGAGAGAAGAGTGTAGTTACGTTAATTAGATCAACAAAGACCTCCTTGTATGATCATTAAAAAGTGCATTTTCCCTGAATAGCTGATGGGTGTGCCGTTCTTCAGTTATATGGCTCTCTTCCAAGAAACCTGCAGATGGCTTTTTGAGATAAATCCTCTATATGCAAATAGGAGACAGTAGTTGGTAATTTAATGTGATGTCACCTGATCTCTCCCACTGACATTGCCAAGTATTGCCCAATTAATCTCAGTTTAAGATCAGGGCAACTCTAGGACTCCCTGCTGAGTTCTAAACCCTCCCCAACCTACCCTATAACATTTTACATGGAAATCAACATAATTTTTTCACTTAGCTTTTAGAGATCTTAGAGAGTGACCAGCAAATTGAGCCCCCCCCAATAGATAAAGGTTGTGAAAAGAAGGTTTTGCTAAAGACAAGCCTTTCTGCAGTTACAGCTGACTAAAATGTTTCTGTACCAAGCTCTAACAGATAAGAATAACCAGGGCCGTTTCCACACGATCCAAATATCTCGGGATGGACAAGTGAAATATCCCAGTTCGTGTAAGTTTTCTGCACAGTTCCCGGTGCTAAAGTGGGCCTACTCCAGTGTTGCTCCATGATATTTCCCTTAGCCCAGGATTTTCAAAGATCGCCAAATTGGCAATTCTTTTCAAATATCCCAGGGTGACCACGCTGCCGTGCAAACACCATGGAAGCAGAAACAGTTTATTTTCCTGCCTCGCTGCTCTGGGTTTGCGCATACGGGGATGCACTTGTGGTGTAAATACAAAAGACCCGGGCTTGTGCGGAACAAACTGGAGTATTACCTCCCAGTTCTAACTCGGGTCCAGGAAAGAAATGGGCAGTTATGCGGAGGGAGAAACTGGGATAAAATAGACCCAGGTTAAAAAAAAACCCTGGTGGTACACAGGTATAATTTTGCCATGTGGAAACAGCCCCAATTTCCTGACCCTGTGATGACACTCCCTAGTCTTAAAAGCATTCTTTAGAGATGAGAAAATGTTTAGTATCTTGTAAGCACCGGGGTCGTCCACTGGGGAACCACAAAACGACTGTTTACTTCATTAGAATGGTAAAAATCACACCCCTCAGTGGTTTGCCAATTAAGCGAAAGGTTGGCATACTTTACTCCAGGGGAAACTTGGAATTCTGGCAGGAGATTTGGAGTACAGAGCAGAAGAATCACACGGGTCAATAGGGTCAGATAGCTGGCTCTTGAAACACAGTGTAAACTTCTACCAGACACGCAAGCTTTGGAGCGTATTCCCTTGTGTCTACCCTTTTGTTGTTTTCTGCATAGAAAATAAAATTACTTGGTAGTCCACCACTTTGTGTGGTTACTGGACTTCACTCTAAGTGAACTGACTCCAGCCCTGTAGAGCCAACAGATCCTCTAAACATCAATGTTGATTTCATTGCATTTCAGTGTATGTTTCTCACTTCGAATAACTGCAACACCTAGGCCCCTTCCGCACATGCAGAATAATGCACTTTCACTCCATTTCCAATCCACTTTGCAGCTGTGCTGAATAGCAAAATCCACTTGCAAACAATTGTGAAAGTAGATTGAAAGTGCATTATTCTGCATGTGCGGAAGGGGCCCTAGTGTTTGCATGCAGTTTGGTAAAGTACTATTGAAGCTTGCTAAAGTTGCCTTTCCTTAACATTCTCCATAACTGAGTTTTAAAAGAAGCTTTTGCTTGGGCATTTCTAAATGGATCCTTAGTAATGGGAGGTGTTTGCTAATTTCTCTTTTTCCCCATAGAAACAAAAGTGATTCTTTTCCTCACTTTCATTATCATAGTTGCATCACATTAGAATCTTGGGCTCATTCCGCACATGCAGAATAATGCACTTTCAAACTGCTTTCAGTGCTCTTTGAAGCTGTGTGGAATAGCAAAATCCACTTGCAAACAGTTGTGAAAGTGGTTTGAAAACGCATTATTTTGTGTGTAACCTCTATCTGTGGGTTCTGTGGGGCAGAACTTGGAATGAGTTTGCAACAACAAATTTTAAAAACACAAAATGGTTTACTTTTTTAACATACAACATCAACATTTAACATCACACTTCAAGGTCCTGTTCAGGTTGCATTTTCAAGTCCTTATATTTACAGTCTACTGATACTGCCAAGTTTGCAAATGGGTTGGCTCCTGAAGACTCCAAGGGCTTGATGAACAGGATTCAACATGATGAAGGTTTCCAGGAGAACTCTCACCGATTACAAACATAAAAAACCCTGAAACAATAAACTCCAACATTTACAACATAGCAAAAATAAACAACTACCTTCCCACTAGTTCCCAACAACATTGCAGTTACCTTAACAAGGTGCTAAGGGCTTATACAAACCAAGGTCTGAGTCTGGTAGCTTTGTCTCCTCCAAACTACATGAGCTCTGCAGCCTTCTGCTGCTTTGAGTCTCCACCCCTTTCTGGGTCAACCCATTCTGAGCATGGGGGTTACATGTGCGGAAGGGGCCTTGGAAAGAAAATGAAGGAATACCTTTGCAACTAAGAAGGGAAGCAATAATTAAAGTCTCCCTAGAGGAGAGAGTAGGTTCTAGACGCAAATAAAAGCCTGAATTCTCCCTAGAAGCTAAAATGGCTAAACAGATTATGATGGGTAGCTGTGTTAGTCTGTAGCAGTAAAATAGAGCAAAAGTCCAGTAGCACCTTAAAGGCTAACAAAATTTCTGGCAGGGTATGGGCTTTTGTGAGCCACAGCTTGGTCCATCTGAGGAAAGCATTCTGAGGAAAGCATCTCCTGCAAATGACAAACAGCCACCATACTCCGAGAATTCTCCATGGACACTCCTGCTTTGTGGAATGACCTCCTGATGAGACCAGAAATGGTTCAAGTATGGATGAGGATTAGAATGACAACAAAAGGGCAAACATTCAGTAAAACTTTGGATCAGGAAAGCACATCTACTCTGTTCTCTAACCTTTCTTCTACGATATATACTCCACTTGCTTTGCTACCATCAGATCCTCTGAAGATGCCAGCCACAGATGCAGGCGAAACTGTCAGGAGAAAATTAGAACACGGCCATGCAGCCCAGAAACCACACAACACCCCAGTGATTCTGGCTGTGAAAGCCTTTGACAATACATTCAGTACAAATATTTTTGTTGGATCATTTTACGTTCTTTTGTTCAAAGTTCTCTAATTCTCTAATTTTGTTTTAAAACGCCACTTGTTCTGTGTGACACTAGTCTCCAATGCATTGTTTTCCAGTTCTATAATCTGCCTTGAGACTCATAAGGTGGACTATAAATGAAATGAATAAATAGCCTCACACTTCTTATGCTGGGAAGAAGATAAATATAGGCAGGATTCTGAGATCGCTGGCAATATTGCCATTCAACTTTCAATATTGCCATTCAATATTGCCATGGTTTTGTACCAGCTTCGCCCCGTGTAACAGTCAAATTTCCAACACCTGTTGGGAACTACTACTTTTTCAGGGAACGACGCAAGAACTCAGCTTGATTCCAGTAAAGTGCGGAATCTCTGGTGCCAGGAGTCCCCCATTCAGCCAATCACAGCTGAGTGTTTCGGGCATGTGTACAGCTGGAGAACCGCCGCAGCGAAAATTGCGCCTAATTTTTCCCCCCTCTTCTTTCTTGCATTAGAAGCGATGGCTGGTCGCACAAACGGCGCACAATTTCCACGTACCAATGTAAGCGGCCAATCAAAAAATGCCACCTTTGTCCCTCCATTCCTGTGGCAGTTTTTTCAATAACGTGTGTGGGGATAGACAGAACATGGCCGTAGAACAGTAGCCAATCAGAATGGAGTACAGGATGATTCCGCCCTCCGAGCTGGGATCAAGCTGGTTGCAGTGGGGAACAACAATGGCTTTGACCTAGGTCAGTAGGGTCGAACCTATTTTACTCATGTGCGGAATTGCCCCAAGGCTACTTGTTTTTTTGGAACAGTGCCAGTATTTGGCATGTCATGATTTGCTTTCAAGTGCTAACCTCCCCATCCCCGCCTTAACCCTTGTGTCCCAATTATATATCTGCGCCATATAAAACAACCTGATACAAAGTAGGTCAAAGATCCTGTAGTTTTAACAGCTGTGTAAAATAATGGAAACAATAGCAACTCTGGAGATATAAGGGCCTCCTTCTCTTTTGCATTTACTAGCATCAGCGTCCCACCCAGAGATTGATCTGTTCCAGCTTTGCTTTTCAGATCGGTTCCCACAGTGCCTTATGTTGCTGATTTTTAAAAAAATCAACGAAGTCATCTTACATGCATCCATGGTGTGTATTGTTCCTCCCCACAAAGATATACATTTGCTGGGCAGGAGAATGCGGGCTGTGTCTTATATGCTGCCTATCTAGAAATAGAATGCGGGGACATTTCACAGTCAGATGGCAGGAATGTAGCTACATAAAATGGTGCCCGGAGCAAGAACTAAAATTGCCCCCCCAAACAGCAGACACCCATTTTTAGATAACTGTATCAAAGCAAAGCCCCTGTTACCTAAAATACCTTCTCTCTCTCTCTCTCTCTCTCTCTCTCTCTCTCTCTCTCTCTCTCTCACACACACACACACACACACACACACACACCCACCCACACACCCACGTCTCCATTCATACTTGGACAGATATATGGAGGAGAAGTCGATCTGTGGCTACCAATCTTGATCCTCCTTGACTGCAGATTGCAAATGCCTTAGCAGACCAGGTGCTCAGGAGCAGCAGCAGCAGAAGGCCATTGCTTTCACATCCTGCACATGAGCTCCCAAAGGCACCTGGTGGGTCACTGCGAGTAGCAGAGTGCTGGACTAGAGGGACTCCGGTCTGATCCAGCAGGCTAGTTCTTATGTTCTTATGTTCATACGCAGAATAGGCATAAAATAAAGATATCTCTGCAGTGGCCATCTCAACTCCGAGAAATCTTTTCAGCTATTGATCATCTCCCCATCACAATTCTTTTTAAAATAATTTTTATTGTATCATTTGAATTTTCCATTTTATATAAGTACCCTTCATCATACATTTTCAACCAATACATTTCCCCCCCTTTCCCCCTATCACAATTCTTAACCCCTGCTACCCCCCCAGCAGTCACTGCAGTGTTATCTGGATTCTACCACCATACCTAAATATATAATGCGTGTCATTTTCATTCCAGTGTGCTTATGCCTCTCCTCCATAACAGAAGGGGGGCAATTGGAGGACAAAGGGACAGATGAAAAGAGAGAACAAAGGAGCCTTGGTTGGGATGGATGGAATGGAAAAGATGTGGCCAAGGGGATGGTCCCTAACTGCAGGTACATATTGCTATTTGATTGCTATTGTCTATAGTTCAAAGGGAACAAAGACCAGGATACTTCTATTCAGATCTATTCACCTATTGACTTTGCTATCTTCATTGTTACTCCCATGCTACAGACTTCTTTGTTACTCACATGCCAGGCTACTCTATTCAGATGGCCTCAACTTTTGACCTCACAGTATATATACTCCGCTTGCTTTCCATTCCTACTATCAGATCCTCTGAAGATGCCAGCCACAGATGCAGCGAAATGTCAGGAGAGAATGCTGCTAGAACACGGCCATACAGCCCGGAAACCACACAGCACCCCAGTGATTCCGGCCATGAAAGCCTTCGACAATACATCTGTTGGCCATGATGTATGTGCCAAATGAATAGTGTGGGAAAGGGGTTTTCCCCCAAGATGCGTTGGTAGATTTATTTCCCATACTACTACTACTACTACTACTACTACTACTACTACTACTACTACTACTACTACTACTACTACTACTACTACTACTACTACTAAAAGACTACCTTTCTTCTTTTTGCACACTGGGTATGTGGCATTGTATAAATCCTAAATCAGGAGCTGACTAGAGAAGGTGTGACATTGGGGGCTTGGAGGAAGGAGAGGAGAGAAAGGTGGGTGTATGTTAATGCTTGCAAGTACTACTTGGGCTGAGTATGTCCCCCCCCTGTGTTTTCCACTGTCTAGTTTTGAATTGGCAGTCTTATTCTCTCCCGTTGCGGCTGATCCTCTGATCCAGAGTGGGAAGTGAAGAGTAGCTAGAGCAGTGGAAAGAAACTTTTAAAAAAGAAGTGCAATTTTCTCCCCCACCCTTCTTTTAGATTGGCTGCCTTCTTCCTCTCCCATCAGCAGTGGCGTAGTGGTTAAGAGCAGAAGTGGCATAGTGGTTAAGAGCAACAGTGGCGTAGTGGTTAAGAGCAGGTGCATTCTAATCTGGAGGAACCGGGTTTGATTCCCAGCTCTGCCACCTGAGCTGTGGAGGCTTGTCTGAGGAACTCAGATTAGCCTGTGCATTCCCAACACACGCCAGCTGGATGACCTTGGGCGAGTCACAGTTCTGAGCTCTCTCAGCCCCACTTACCTCACAGGGTGTTTGTTGTGAGGGGGAAGGGAAAGGAGATTGTAAGCTCCTACAAGAGAGAAAGTGGGGATATAAATCCAAACTCTTCTTCTTCATCATCCCTTCTGCTCCTCTGATTCATAGCTGTGGAGGGAAGAGAAACTGGAATGGTGGAAAGAAACTTTCTTTTAAAAATGTGGACTTCTCTCCACACCTTATTTTAAAGTAATGCATTGAGGACTCGAACCCCTGCACCACACTAATCCCCCTCCCTCTTGTCCTGCCTCTCTTTTAGTCTTCTCCGGAGGTTCCTTTCCTCTTGGGAGCTCCGTGCTTCAGCCTCCTAGTGACTGGCAAGCTGTCTGTCTTGGCCTCCTGGCCTGAGATTGGCTCTTCCTCCTTCCTGGCTGGGGTTGTGCTGCCCCTGGTCCAGTCTCTAAGGCTGCTGATTGCAGATTGGCTATGTGATGGGATTTGGCAAGTGCCAGTCACATAATCCAGTAATGAAGGAGTTAAATGATGCATGCTAATTAGTTAGTGAGGTCAGAAATCAGTGACCAGAGCCCTTCGGCTCTGATACCTATTGGTCAAGCAGACCTGGCTTGTAGCCCATGCCAGTCTGCACATAGGCTTTAGATACATATTCTTTGTTGCTCTCTGCACGTGCTCAGTCTAACTCTCTGTGTGTGAGTAGCAGCCAAGTAATAGTCAAGCAGCCAGCTGGCTGTTGGAGCTAGCTAGTTAGAAAGATATTTCTTGTTTTCTTCCAAGTTACCCTTCCCTGTTAGAAAGTAAACTTTATTTCTGTAAAGCAACTGTCTCTGCCTCCTTATTGCACTAACTCTGCTCTGTAAGTATATTTTTCCCAACACTATGGTTGTGCTGTCTCCACGTTTCCTGGAACAGCTGAGGCTTGTGTTTGCAGCTCAGGTTCTCCAGGAATTTCTTTGATGTTCCTTCTTGCTTCTGGCTTCCTGGAAGCTCCTATTTCTTGTTGTGAGTCCAGGAGTGGGTGTGATGTGTGTTCCTTCAAGCATGATTGCTCCCCTAGCACACCTGATTTGTATCAAGCCTGGTGTTTTATCATTTCATTTCATGATTCAATTTATAACCTGCCCTCCCCAGTAGGGCTCAGGGTGACGAACAATAACAATATAAACCACAAACCTCCTGGGTCAACCAACAAAACATCAATAGGTATAACATTAGAAAATAGTAAGAATATCAATAAACATAAGAAATATAAGCAGCAAAGAACAATAATCATAACATTTCACAAGGCAAAAATATCAAAAGCATAACATCACTAATAAAAACATCAATAAACGTAGCCTAATAGCATGAAATGTGACAGTATAAACAAGATAACAATAGTCATAACAGTACACCTGGCAAATAATATCAGCAGTGGTGTACCTGCCATGGGGACATGTGGGGATACGTGCCCTGGGTGCATGCCAATTAGTCATATGGGGGCACAAAATGCTCCCCCATGTGACTATGGCCCTTTCCCCACTTACCTTAAGCCCCGCGCTACTCTCCTCAAGTAGCATGGGGTCCTGGGGCACTCCCCACTACAGGGCGTGGCATCCCTGGCGCTCCTCAAAATGACGCCTTTTGATGACCCCGCGCTCTGCGTCTCGTGGGGACGCCCGGGCGCGCGCCAGAGATGCCGCACGCTGAGTGTAGCGTGCAGCAAAGGGCAGCAAAGGTAAGTGGGGAAAGGGCCTACATCACTGAGCCTGGGAGCTGCGCTGCTTCCCGCTCCAAGCTGAGGGTGGAGGCTGGAGCACCCCTCCCTCTCAGAGAGGGAGGGGCGCTCCAGCCTCCAGCTTTGGTGCTTAAAAAAAAGCCGATAGAGACCTTGGCTTAAAAAAAGAAAAGCACCAAGGCTGCAGGTTGATGACTAGAGCACCCCTTCTTCTCTGAGAGGGAGGGGAGCTCCAGCCTTCAGCCTCTGTGCTTTTCTTTTAAGCCAAGAGAGACCTTGGCTAAAAAAAAACGCAGAGGAAGGGAGACAGGGAGGGGCTTTCCCCTAGCCGGGGAGTCTGGCTGGGCTGCTGCCGGACCCAGGAGGAGGGAAGGCAGTGCCCTGGGCCCAGAAGATGAGTGGGGTGTGGGGGGCATGGCACAGGAGCTCATGATGGGGGTGGCAGAAAACTAGGAATCTGCCCAGAGTTCCATTTTTGCCAGCTACGCCTCTGAATATCAATAAACGCCACATAACAGCATAATAATACCATTATTTACAACAAAAATCCAATAACCATAACCTAATAAATAGTCTAAATAAGTGTAACCCCCATGCTCAGAATGGGTTGACCCAGAAAGGGGTGAAGATTCAAAGCAGCAGAAGGCTGCAGAGCTCATGTAGTTTGGAGGAGACAAGGCGACCAGACTCGGACCTTGATTTGTATAAGCCCTTAACACCTTGTTAAAGTAACTGCAATGTTGTTGGGAACTAGTGGGAAGGTAGTTGTTTATTTTTGCTATGTTGTAAATGTTGGAGTTTATTGTTTCAGGGTTTTTTATGTTTGTAATCGGTGAGAGTTCTCCTGGAAACCTTCATCATGTAGAATTCTGTTCATCAAGCCCTTGGAGTCTTCAGGAGCCAACCCACTTGCAAAGAAGAATTGGACTTGGCAGTATCAGTAGACTGTAAATATAAGGACTTGAAAATGCAACCTGAACAGGACCTTGAAGTGTGATGTTAAATGCTGGTGTTATATGTTAAAAAAGTAAACCATTTTGTGTTTTTAAAATTTGTTGTTGCAAACTCATTCCAAGTTCTGCCCCACAGAACCCACAGATAGAGGTTACATAAGCACAGATGGTGACTTTCTCTTCCATAGCAAAGACTACAAAACATAACGACCTAGTATTAATTGTCTAAGCAGTTCATAGCAGTGATAGGGTAATGACCAAGCCTAGCACTAGCTTAAAATAATAACCATCACTAACTAAGCCTAATACAAACCAACTACACCTAATACTAACTCTATAAACTTACTATCTTAAAAACACAACGAATGAACTAACACAATCAATGTCTCCAATAGCTGTTAACACCAACCCCCCCCCCCAGACAACATCTTGAATGGTAACAGTGCAAACCCTGATTCTCAATGGGAACAGCATTCTATTGGGGGGGGGGGGCGTTGCTTGCAAATGCTGCCATGTTCTTATCGAGGCACACCCAGCCTGTGCTGTCAAGCGTGAGTTTTCCGTGCGTCCTGTGGGAGCCCCTACCACTGGCTCCCGCTGCTGCCTGGGGCTCTCCAGCGATGAACAAACTCACCCTACCCCAGCACTCTCACTGCCGGCGGGTCGTTGTTGCTATCGTCCCTACAAGCTCAAACACCGTCGCTCAAAGGCCTGCATCATACAGGCACGTCCAGCCGGTTGCTGCACAGGTGCTTCAGCCAGTCATTGTTGTTGCTGGGGGGCCGCTGCCACTGACCCCCTATACCAAGGCCACCCAGGAGGAAGCACCTGTGGGAGCCCATCGCTTGCCAAAACATTGCTCACTGGAATGAAAAAGCAGGCCAGCAGCAGACGAACACGGACGGAGGGGAAACGGAGACGCATGCTGTGTAAATCCTCTGTGTACATCTCCATTCCCTTCACACTTCAGTCAGTTAACATACACTAACACTAGCACTAACAAACCCTCAAAGGCCACAAAATAAACACCTCTACTCCTCCTAGGTCATAAATTAATTTAATTGCTGGAGCTCTGAATGAGTGCCATCTTGGATTGCTAACATCATGAGCCAGCTGTTGCTCTCTTGTAGTTCTTGTTCTCTGTTCAGAGACTTCGTGTCTCCAGGCTTCTTTCTTTATTAAACTCGATGGCTGTCCTAGGAGCATGTCTGAGGATTGCTGTGTTGGCTGCGACTCAGAGACATTACATTGTTGTACTTCCTCCACCCTGTTTTCTGGAACTGCTGAGGCTTGCTTTTGCTGCTCAGGCTCTCCAGGGTTTTCTTTGATATCATTCCTTCTTGCTGCTGGTTTCCTGGAAGTCCCTGCTCCTTTTGGTGAGCCGAGGGGTGGTGCTGTCAGTCGCGGGATTCTCCAGGGTGGGCATTTATGACAAGGTGGGGCAGAACAGGCTGGATGCAGGGGCTGGATGGCTGGATGACTACCTTCCAACAATGATCTCTACAGGCTTCGTTCTTCAGGGCACCTCTCACACCAAGCACTGGATGAAGGTATTTCTGAGGACACTTCTGAGGACTTTGAGACAATTGCATGGATGCTTCCTTCAGAACAAAAAAACTGTTCCCAGAGTTCTAGAAAAGCTTATTTAAAAATGCATATTGCCACCTTTCTGCCCCCCCCCCCCAAAGGATCCAAGTTTGGTCCTCAGAATGGAGACATGAGCCAGGGATGCCAGCCTCCAGGTGGGACCTGGGGATGCTCTGAAATTACAGCCCATCTCCAGACTACGGAGATCAGTTCTCTTGGAGAAAATGGATGCTTTGGAGGGCGGGCTCTATGGTATTGTACCCCACTGGGGTCCCTGTTCTCCCCAGACTTCATCCCCAAATCTCCAGGAGGTTCTTCAACCTTGATCTGGCAACCCTACCTCTGATCCCCCACTGATGACCGGGGGGACCTAGCAACCCTACCATGAGAACATAAGAACATAAGAACTAGCCTGCTGGATCGGACCAGAGTCCATCTAGTCCAGCACTCTGCTACTCGCAGTGGCCCACCAGGTGCCTTTGGGAGCTCACCTGCAGGATGTGAAAGCAATGGCCTTCTGCTGCTGCTGCTCCTGAGCACCTGGTCTGCTAAGGCATTTGCAATCTGAGATCAAGGAGGATCAAGATTGGTAGCCATAGAACGACTTTTCCTCCATAAATCTGTCCAAGCCCTTTTTAAAGCTATCCAGGTTAGTGGCCATCACCACCTCCTGTGGCAGCATATTCCAAACACCAATCACCAGTGAGTTCTTCCTCTATCAACTTTGAGGGATAGTATCACAGGCTTCTGCAAGATAGGTATGATTCTCCTTAACAGTCTCTTTGGGCCTTCCCAATGAAATGTGGGAAGTTAGGGACACCCAAAAGAAAGAAAAAAAGGAAAGCAAACAAGCAGAAGCCACGGTCTCTCACCTTTGGGTCACAGATCCTCTGGGTGACTCCTTGTTAGGGAAATTATGATGCTGTTTCAGTGAGGAAAAAAGCTTCAGGTGCAGGAAGTAGAAATGTCACAACACCTCCACAGAAGTGAAGGACTTTAAAAAGGCTCCTCCACCCAGCATCAAAATACACATCCCAAGAACTACATCAGCAGTAGAAAGAGAGATTGGACACCGCTCCAGAACTGGCTGACTCAGGTAATCCTCAATCTCTGTCTGATAAACAGGAGTGGGAAAAGGGCAAGCGGAAAGAACTTGTAGAGACTGTGCATCTACTTAGTGTATATCCCTTAACTTTCGACATTCTAAGCAGCTCAACTTGATATGTAAGAGGAAGGCAATGAATACACGGCACTGAATGGACAACTAAGGATGTTCTAACGTGCAGTGTCTAATGATGGCAACTAATCAGACTAATTCATAATGTTATGAACTTAACTGAGTATTAAAACAAACATTATGAGATTATGTTTTTGTGTGTGTCTTGACTCCACTGCCCATTAACTTGATCAGATGCCTCTGGGGTCTGGTATTTTGGGAGGAGAAAAAGTTATTTCTCTCCCCTTTTCCACACCATGCATAATTTTATAAGAACTCTAATCTTTTCCTCCAAACCAAGAATCTCCAAATTCTTTCTCGTTGTGTGTTTTTAATATGCTGATAAAACAATATTTAAATATACAATGGTAAACTAGTGGCAAGTAGCATTTAAGACCCTATATCCCAAATATTGGGGGAAATCCAGTACTGGGGGAATTAGAATATTTTTTTAAGCAGTATGAAACAGCCACCTTTGCAGCAGAAAGTAAATTTGCTTTCGTCTCCAGATCCACATGCTTCGCCAGTTCTGAAGGAGTTTAAATCATTCCTGACCTGCTTAATGTTTCTGAAGATAACATTCTAGAATTTCATACGTTTGCTACATTAAGAATAAGAAATCGACATGTGACCCACCATGTTGCCAACAAAACATTTGATATTAGCTTCAAGCTAGGCATATAAAATATCTCTTACTATACGAGGTGTGCAGGTTCAGGGTGTGGACAGGAAAGTCTTTAATGGCTGGACTAGCTCATGCATGCGGGTCTGCTGAAGCAGCTATTTGCTGGCAGCCTTCTTTCCTAATGACAGGCTGGTTAGAAGATGGGCCAGGGTGTCTCACTCCCCCCACCTCGGGCCTGTGGGCCTTGGGAAGCAGAGCCCTTCGGGGGTTGGGCGGGATATAAATTTGAAAAATAAATAAATAAATAAAATATGGGGGAAAGAGAGAATGATCCTGCATGTGGGACTGAGCACACTCACTCTCAAATGCAGGATGGCTGTCCCACATTTCCTCCCCAAACCTGTGAACCTTGGGAAGCAAGGGATGATGCTGACATTTGTTTGGTAAATGTTTTGCTGGGGGTGATTTGTGAGAGATTTACATGCTTAATACCCACTGACATTGGCTTGGAGTTGTTTCTCAGACTAACAACGTACCTCATAGGGTTGGTGTGAGGTCAAAATTAGGAAAGAGAGTTGATGAGGAGAGAGCCATGTATGTTTTGCTGGGGGTGGGGTGGGGGGGTGATTTGTGAGATGTGATGCTGACAAATCACCCCCCACCCCCAGCAAAACATACATGGCTCTCTCCCCACCAACTCTCTTTCCTAATTACCAAAGTATGTAGGGTGGTGAGAACCACAAAGGATTGTGAAGAGCTCCAAGCAGACCTTTACAAATTAGGTGAGTGGCCTAAGAAATGGCAAATGCAGTTCAATGTAGCAAAATGCAAAGTGATGCACATAGGGGCAAAAAATCCAAACTTCACATACACGCTACAGGGGTCAGTGTTATCAGTCACAGACCAGGAAAGGGATTTAGGCATCTTAGTTGATAGTTCCATGGGAATGTCAACTCAATGCATGGCAGCTGTGAAAAAGGCAAACTCTATGCTGGGGATAATTAGGAAAGGAATTGATAATAAAACTGCAAAGATTATCATGCCCTTACATAAAGCAGTGGTGCAACCACACTTGGAGTATTGGAGTACAGTTCTGGTCGCCACATCTCAAAAAGGATATCTAAGAGATAGAAAAAGTGCAGAGAAGGGCAACGAGGATGATTGAGGGACTGGAGCACCTTCCCTATGAGGAGAGGCTGCAGCGTTTGGGACTCTTTAGTTTGGAGAGGAGACGGCTGAGGGGGGGGTATGATTGAAGTCTATAAAATTATGCATGGGTTAGAAAATGTTGACAGAGAGAAATTTTTCTCTCTTTCTCACAATACTAGAACCAGGGGGCATCCATTGAAAATGCTGGGGGGAAGAATTAGGACTAATAAAAGGAAACGCTTCTTCACACAACGTGTGATTGGTGTTTGGAATATGCTGCACAGGGGGTGGTGATGTTCACTAACCTGGATAGCTTTAAAAAGGACTTGGACAGATTTATGGAGGAGAAGTTGATCCAATGTTGATCCTCCTTGATCTCAGATTGCAAATGCCTCAGCAGACCAGGTGCTCAGGAGCAGCAACAGCAGAAGGCCATTGCTTTCACATCCTGCCTGTGAGCTCCCAAAGGCACCTGGTGGGCCACTGCGAGTAGCAGAGTGCTGGACTAAATGGGCTGAGGTCTGATCCAGCAGGCTCTTTCTTATGTTCTTATGTTGCTTGGTAAATGTTTTGCTGGGGATGATTTGTGAGAGATTTACATGCTTAATACCCACTTGCACTGGTTTGGAGCTGTTTTTCAGGCTAACAACCTACCTCATAGGGTTGATGTGAGGACAAAATTAGGAAAGAGTTGGTAGGGAGAGAGCCATGTATGTTTTGCTGGGGATGGGAGTGTTTTGCGAGCTGGTGCATTGTTTGGTCATGGTGGGGGAGGGTGGCTGCCCATATTTGGGAGGGGGGCGCCAAACTCAGGGTTTGTCCCCGGGGTCCAGTTTGCCTAGATACGCCTCTGTTGCTTATTTCCCAGGAGGGGCATGTAGGAATAAATTGGACCGCAGATCCCGGTCTGCAATTTGGAGTCCAGTAGTACCTTGAAGACCAGATGGATGACCTCCTAAACTTCATTGTGAGACTGGGGATGGGAAGAAGGTATCCATGGCTGCGTTGTGGAAGGGCAAATCCAGGGGTGGTGGTGGTGTGTGAGTGCAATCAGGTCTGGCACAGGCACCCATCTCTCTCGCAACCCCTTGGAGGGAGCCACAGTTCCATCCACTTGATTTTCAAGCACTTCACTATTTAAATGGGATAAAAAATTGGAGTCTGGTAGTACCTTCAGGACCTCCTAAACCTCATTGTGAGGTTGGGGATGGGAAGAAGCAGTGGTGGGATTCTAAAGCTGGGCAGCCTCCTTGGAAAGGAGAGGAGCCCAAGCTAGCAGCCCTCACGGCATTTTTTTGTTTGCTACGTGGATAATTTAAGTTCAGATTTTTAATTCATTTGAAAGAGACCTTCAACTTGGCGTGTTTTTTAAAATTATTTTTTAAGAGTTCAAAATGTTCAAATATATGTTCAAAATATAATTGTTCAAAATGTTCAAAATATAATTTTCCCTGTAGCACTGCATGGATTTCATAAGCAACACCCTATAATTGTTTATACAGAGTGTAAAGGATAACAAAACCCAATACATACAGTGTTATCTTCATTTTAAATGTAAGAAAGTATTTGCGGCTCCAAGTGTTCTCTTTTCCTGGAAAATGGGTCCAAATGGCTCTTTGGGTGTTAAAGGTTGCTGACCCTGCTCTGGATGATCAGCACTGATGGAACAATATTATCAAGTACCATGGTGGTGTGTGATAATATTAAACACTGGGGGCTGAGGCATGCTTTTATAGGGAAAAACATGTCTTGGGGCAAAGGAAATCCTTTAACAAAGGATTTTTCCTGCTGTTCCAGGTGAGGTAATGGTTTTGAGCGTCAGACCATTGACCTGATGGCCGACCCATTATCTTGATGGGTTTTACCAGGTGTTGGACAACACAGGAAAAGACCCTTAATGAGTGTTGCAACATAGATGGTCACGAGGAGAATGAGTCAGAGGAAGACCCAGAGGTGGGATCCAGCAGGTTCTCACAGGTTCCCGAGAGTAGGTTACTAATTATTTGTGTGTGCCGAGAGGGGGTTACTAATGGGTGATTTTGCCACGTGATTTTTGCCTTAGTTACGCCCCTCCTCTCAGCAGTAGCGTGCAGAACTTGAAGCAGTCTGGCAGGAGGTGCACCGGCGTGCGTGGCAGCTTGCGCCTGCGTACATTCCTTGCCACAGCTCCGCCCAGGAGTGCTCTGCCCCTGGAATGCCCGGCCACGCCCCTGTCATTCCCCGCCCAGCCCCATTGGCGCTATGCCACAGTTTGAATCCCACCACCATGGGAACCTGTTACTAAAATTTTTGGATCCCACCAGTGGGAAGACCCTTAAGTAAGTTAAGAGATATAGACAAAAGAGAACTGGTTTTGCCCTAGTATGCTGTTGTTCATATTCAAATGCTGTTTCCTGTGGATGTGCCAGGCATGAGGTTGGGGGTGGGGGGTGGGGAGGTCATGGTCAATAGAAGAGATACAGGAGATCAAGAAGCAGGAAGTGGTTGGCACCAAGAAGGAGGGCAAAGGAGGAACCATGTAAAGTAGCGCAAGGCGTAGGAGGGAAGGCTAGGCAGGCTGGCTGCAGACAGAGGGAAGAGGTGTAGGGCAAAGCTGTGCCCACTCACAAATTTCTCCCACTCAGGCAACAAAGCAATTAAAATAGTGCTATAGTGGATTTGCTTGCCACAGAAAGAGTGGAAAGTGAAAGAGGGTCTAGAGGAAAAACGTCCACACAAGAAATCTTGCCATGGCGGACATTCACCTCCACCATGCAGCAACACCTTGTTCGTTATTGGCCTCTGTCTGCTTTCTGTGAATGGATAGTTAGATGACAGCCAATGTGTAATTTGAGCCGAAAGGCCAAAAGAGCAAATGCCAAAAGATTGAATGCCTTTGTTTACAATAATGTTTAGCTTTGATCTGCACTGATAAATGTATTGCAATGCAATGGTATTTGCAATGGTAAATAGGTCAAGTCACAACCAATTTGTGGTTTTCAAAGTAGATGAGCATAGGTGGTTTGCCATTGCCTTCCGCTGCAGAACAACCCTTGCCTTTCTTGGTGGTCTCCCAACCAAGTACCCACCGTGTCTGACCTTACTTAGCTTTCCAGTGTTGACAAGATCAAGATAGTCTAGGGCCGTGGTGGCAAACCTATGGCACTCCAGATGTTTATGGATTACATCAACCTGATGGGAATTGTAGTCCATGAACATCTGGAGTGCCATAGGTTCGCCACCACTGGTCTAGAGCCTAGACTCTAGGCTACTTAGCCGCTTCTAAAAGGAAACAAACCTCCCGGACCCTAGGCCTAGATCCACCAGAGAAGGCACAGATAATATCAAATCATATCAAGGACATTGCTCTAGAGAAGGGAGAGAAGACGTTGAATAATTTATTTATTTGGAAGACTTCTGTGCTTCTTGTAGTTCAATTTAAACAACACAGAAATGTTCAGGTTGAGTAGCATTAAGGCAAAATGGTGAAAACAGTCCACTCCTAACAGCCCCTCTCCCCTCCCCCAGGAAAAGTCTAGCAGCAGAGAGCATTGTAATTTATGAACTCTCATTGTATTAAATGCCACCCATTTCTTTTCATCCTGATGCGTGACTTATTCTTCTTTTATTTTCTTTTTTTTTACTGTTATCCAAAACTTCTTATACTATGTTGTGCAGGAAGCATGGACAACACATCGCCAGCAACCATGGAAGTTACTTGGATCAAGATACCCTACATGGTTCTTGGCTCCATTTTGACTGGCGTAAGAACTATTCTTGTCCTAATGTACAACTTGTGGTTTTTACAATCATTCAAGATCTGGACATGGTGAGTTGATATTCCCCTGAAGACCCCTTAATTAAAAAAAACAGTATCTGATGCCAAAAGTGGAATCTCACAGAACTCCATCCAAGAGAGATAAGTACCAGCAAGGCTGCCCCCCATAGATAACTGGGTGAGAGGCCACACAGGAATTCCACATATGTGGCTGTGACCTCATGAAAAGAAATAATACAAAGCTAATGAAAACATAATAAAAAAAGTTTGCCAAATAGTAGTATTGCTGGGGTAAAAGAACAAATTGCCCCCTGGAAGACATCTTGTCCGAATAACCAATAATATCGGGGAATGGTTAACACACAGATTTACACAAGGAAACACAGGATTTGTTTGTAAAGGAAAAAACCCTATGAAATCCTTAGAAATGTCAGGATTGCTACTTTCTGCCATGGTAGAATGACTGACAGTTGCCTCGGCCACTCAATTTTCTCACGCAAACTTCGGCCCTTTCCGCACGAGCCTTTACAGCGCCCTAGGGATGGCAAAAACGCTGTTCGCATGGGGCTGTTCGCATGGGGTGCGCATGGGGTGCGCATGGAGCTGTTCGCATGGGGTGCGCAGCTGCATCGCAGCCGCGCCGCCCTTGCTCCCCCTCAGCGGCGCGAAGCCGCTGTTTCCAAACCTCACTCCCCGAGTGAGGTTTTCTGGAAACAGTGGCTCCCAGCCGCTGCCGTGTGAATGGCAGCGGCTGGAAGGCGCCAGCCCCCCATTCCAATCGACTTACCTTCCCTGCGACCTTCCGGCACGTCACCGAGGCCTGGGGACATGCCCCCTGCCCTGCGACTCCGGAGCGGTCGTGCAGGACTTGGGGGCGTGTCCTCTGGCCTCGGCGACGTGCCAGAAGGTCGCAAGGAAGGTAAGTCGATTGGGCGACAGCGCAGCACTGTGCCATCTTCCCTGTCTTTACCGAGACCGTTCGTGCGAACGGTCCCGGGGGTGTGTGTGTCGGCATCGTATATACCGACACACACCCCAGCGTGGCCGTGCGGAAGCGGCCTTCATTTCAGAAGCCTTGACTCACTAGGGCCAAACTGGCAGCTTCTTTTTAGAAGCTTATAACTTCTTCAGTTGTTAGAACAGAAACAGATGCTGCCAAAATATTTCTATATGTGTCAACACCACTGCATAGGTAAGGGTTTACTGTGTACATAAAATGGCTCCCAAGGGATAGTCACATCCTCATAGAGGTCGCTGACAGAAGCACGGGCACTTCTTATACAATAGCAAAGCAAAATGTACAGAGTGCAGGAAACTCAATAGGAGTGTTGGGCTGCTGATTTGACTGCAAAAGTGCTTCTGAGGGAGGGAGCATTTAACCCATTCCTCCTGCATCCTTTCTATTCTCCTCCAGCTACTATTGATCCCATCAGGAGAGGACACACAAGCAGTGGTGGGATCCAAAAATTTTAGTAACAGGTTCCCATGGTGGTGGGATTCAAACTGTGGTGTAGCGCCAATGGGGCTGGGCGGGGCACGATGGGGGCATGGCCGGACATTCCGGGGGCGGGGCATTCCTGGGCAGGGATGTGGCAAGGATGCAGCTGCTGCACTGGTCCTTGGGCGGGAAATGAATGCACGCAGGCGCAGGCTGCCTCACATGCCTGTGCACCTCCTGCTAGACTGCTTCGAGTTCTGCGTGCTACTGCTGAGAGGAGGGGCATAACTAAGGCAAAAATCACGTGGCAAAATCACCCATTAGTAACCCCCTCTCGGCACACACAAATAAATAGTAACCTACTCTCGGGAACCTGTGAGAACCTTCTGGATCCCACCTCTGCACACAAGGGTAGTTGCTGTGTCTGTTTTTGCTAGCCTTCTGCACAGCCACTAACGGAAAGGTAACGTGTGCCATCAAGTCACAACTGACTCATGGTGACCCTGTGAAGTTCCACCTCATGGGTTTCTGAGAGATGGTTTGCCATTGCCTTCCTCTGCATAGAAGCACCAGACTTCCTTCGTGGTCTCTCAGACATGTACAGCCCTTCTCAGCTTTTGAGTTTTGATAAGAGCAGGCTAGTCTGGAAAATTAGGGCTGCTACTAGCAGCTGCCAGTGCAGATTTAGACTGACGTTTAAAACTCCTTCCCGAATCAAATTGGCAGCCTCACACAGCAGCTTTGGGTTAAAGATCCTGACCATCCGTCTCCCACAGTAAGTCTAGGCCTGTGTTCTATCCAACTAGCATTGCTGCCTGTTTTTGACAGCAGACTGGGATGCAGGTTGCCAGGTGTCAAATTATTATGTTTTATTTTGATGTCTGTTGGGATACTATCTTACTGTCTGGTATTTTAAGATTTTGGGTGTTTTATCTTGGTTGATCAATTGTTCATTGAATTTTTGTGGGCCACCTAAGCCCTGTGTTCCAAGGGAGGGGAGTGGTATAAGTCTAAAATAAAGTAAAATAAGAATTCTCCATTTTGCATTGATTGCCTCTGTGTATGTAGAAGCATTTGCCATTTGCAAGGGAATGACCATAAGGCAGAGACGTAGCAAGGGGGAAAAGCACCCAGTGGACCGGTACTCTGCCACCGTCCTGCCCCAGAATGCCCCCATCCCAGACCAGAACACCCTCGCCACACCCCTGCCGGGCGCCCCCGTCCCCTTGGAGCTACGCCTCTGCCGCAAGGCAATTCCCTGTACTTTTTCCCCCATCAGCCACTATTTGCCTTGCATTTTTTCCCTGCCAGGCCCCCAGAGGACTATTAGAGGTTTTAAAAAATCAATAATTGCTATGGTGCTATTAGAGCTAGATTAGAGTCTGTGAGCACCTTATAGACCAAGAACATAAGAACAAGCCAGCTGGATCAGACCAGAGTCCATCTAGTCCAGCTCTCTGCTACTTGCAGCGCCACACCAGGTGCCTTTGGGAGCTCACAGGCAGGATGTGAAAGCAATGGCCTTCTGCGGCTGCTGCTCCTGAGCACCTGGTCTGCTGAGGCATTTGCAATCTCAGGTCAAGGAGGATCAAAATTGATAGCCATAGATCGACTTCTCCTCCATCAATCTGTCCAAGCTCCTTTTAAAACTATCCAGGTTAATGGCCATCACCACCTCCTGTGGCAGCATATTACAAACACCAATCATGTGTTGCGTGAAGAAGTGTTTCCTTTTCTTAGTCCTAATTCTTCCCCCCAGCATTTTCAATGAATGCCCCCTAGTTCTAGTATTGTGAAAAAGTAAGAAAAAATTATCTCTGTCAACATTTTCTACCCCATGCATAATTTTATAGACTTCAATCATATCCCCCCTCAGCCGTCTCCTCTCCAAACTAAAGAGTCCCAAATGCTGCAGCCTCTTCTCATAGGGAAGGTGCTCCAGTCCCTCAATCATCCTCGTTGCCCTTCTCTGCACTTTTTCTATCTCTTCAATATCCTTTTTTAAGATGTGGAGACCAGAACTGAACACAGTACTCCAAGTGCGGTCGCACCACTGCTTTATATAAGGGCATGACAATCTGTGCAGTTTTATTATCAATTCCTTTTCTAATGATCCCCAGCATAGAGTTTGCCTTTTTCACAGCTGCCATGCATTGAGCTGACATTCCCATGGAACTATCAACTAAGACGCCAAATCCCTTTCCTGGTCTGTGACTGATAGCACTGACCCCTGTAACGTGTATGTGACGTTTGGATTTTTTGCCCCTATGTGCATCACTTAACGTTTGCTACATTGAACTGCATTTGCCATTTCTTAGTCCACTACCTAATTTGTAAAGGTCTGCTTGGAGCTCTTCACAATCCTTTGTGGTTCTCACCACCCTACATAATTTGGTATCATCTGCTACCCACCCCTACTTCCAGGTCATTTATGAATAAGTTAAAGAGCACTGGTCCCAAAACGGATCCTTGAGGGACACTACTCCCTTCATCTCTTCATTTTGAGAACTTCCCATTTACACTCACCCTTTGCTTCCTGTTTCTCAACCAGTTTTTAATCCATAGAAGGACTTCCCCTCTTATTCCTTGATTGCTGAGTTTTTTCAATAGTCTCTGGTGAGTAACTTTGTCAAAAGCCTTTTGGAAATCTAAGTAGACAATGTCCACTGGTTCCTCCTTATTCTCATGCCTGTTTACACCCTCAAAGAGCTCTGGTAAGTTTGTAAGGCCTCTGCAAAAGCATGCTGACTTTTCCTCAGCAGGTCTTGCTTTTCTACATGTTTTATAATTTTAATGATAGATTCTACTAATTTACCAGGAACAGATATCAAACTGACTGGTCTGTAATTCCATAGGTCCCCCCTAGATCCTTTCTTAAAGATTGGTGTGACATTGGCCATCTTCCAGTCTTCAGGGATGAAGGCTGATCTCAGGGACCAGATCAGCAATTTCATGCTTGAGCTCCTTAAGAACTCTTGGGTGAATGCAATCTGGGCCAGGGGATTTGGTAGTATTTAGTTTATCAGTGGCTGCTAGAACTTCTTCCTTGTCTACCACTATGTTTGCTAGTTCCTCAGATTCACCTCCAAAGAAGCTTGGTTCAGGTTCAGGGTATGAGTCTTGAAGAGTACTATAACAATTAACCATTTTTAACCCCTCAAAAAGCCTACAGGTGGCAAGGCAGGGAAAAATTGCACCCACATCGGCAAGACCTTCAGAAATGCATATGTTCCCATTTGATGGCATGCTATCCTGCTTGGAGTGTGGTTCCCCCCTCCCCCCCCCAAAAAAAGATTATAGTAAACCAGATCTATGAAAGAGTATAGCAAGGGTGGAGAAAACCTAGGTAGTGGGTGGTTTCAAAACCAGCATTCCCATTTGGAAGTAGAGGCAAATAAAAAGTATCCATGTTAAACCCCTCTGAAAAATCCTGGGGACTGGGATTATAGTTTGAGGGTTGGGATTATGTTCATTTGGTATATTGGCAAACCTACAAATCCAGTATCTGCACCATGCATGTAGGAACTCTTCTATCTTAGCTGTAAGTGTGTGGTGCTAAAATTATTCTTCCAGTGCAGAACACTTTTTTTTTTGCTTTTAGGTATAGACGCATGCAACGGGGCATGAAGGTGAAACACATCAAACAGAACAGCTATAGCTTCTGTTATTTCACTCAAGGGAAGCCTGGAGCCCAACCATCCATACTGATGCTTCATGGGTTCCTATTCAACAAAGACATGTGGTTAGATACTCTTGAGGTATATTATTTTCGGTTGGCCCTCCTTCCCATGGCTGCCATTTTGTTGATGTATCCACCATGTTGTGTCAGAAATCCAAACATGCCCTATGTAACGAACTTGCCCCACCCTGAAGGGCTGGTGTACAGCAGGCCAAAGGGAGAAGGCCTTAGCAACAGCCAGAAAAAGAAAAAAAGGCTCCACAAGTATAGAACCGACCTGATTGGTTGAAAAAGGTCCAGTAACGTTTGGCAAGAGCTAGGGGGAGCCAGTGGGCTTACAGCACTGAGAGGAGAGTTGAGTTCTGATCGGAGTCGGTCAAGGAGAGCAGAGCAGAGTCTGGCAGAGAGGAGTCTGTCAGCTCTGGAAGAAGAGGATTCTGTCTCAGCAGAGTTGGCTGACAGAAGTCCAGTGCCTGTCTAAGCGGGGTATGCTTGACAGAGAGAGGAGGCCCTGACTGGGTGCAGATTAGCTGACGTGCCCAGCTAGGAGCTTGGCCGGTTTTCAAACTGCCCAGACCTATCCTAGTCTGCCTTGCCCTAGATTGTATCACCAAGAATCACCAGTCTGGGAGAAGCCAGTCCAGAGGCAGTAGAAGCCCATAATGGGACTAGTGGGAGAGAGGGGGAGGCCAAGTGTGCCAGAATCTACTAGGCTTGGACTGTGTGTTTAGGTGTGATCAGTGGAGTATTGGAGCAGTGAGAATGAGTGTCTCTGCGTCTGTAAGGGAATTTAATTAGTTCAAAGCTAAATCTTCCCTTAAGAGACACCTGGAGTGTGTCGGTGTGCATATGAATCTGAAGTAACATCTTCAGACAAACTTATTCTATAGAAATCCAACAAAGCGTTAAACCTCTCAAAGTTACCGGAGAAGCCTCTGTTAATACCCGCAAATAAAAGTTTCAGGTTTTGTTCATTATAAAAACCTCTCAATGCTATTATTTGTCTGTCAGTGTCTGGGTGTATTTCCCGCAAAGGGGAGGTGGTGTCTGGGGGGGAAATCAAGTATTGAGTGGGCTATATAGCAGGGAAAAATATTATTGGTGGCAAGCGCCAGAAAGCCAAGAACTTATATATATAGGAGTGCCCCTTTCGATTTACACATTGGCCATGATAGCCCGGTGGGATACGTATAACATCTGAATCCAGTTCGAAACTGCACTTGAAGAAGACCCACTTTGTTTTTTCCTGATTTGTGAGGTAAAACTTGTAGAAATTTTCTCCTCACAAATGGCACCACCCTAAGACACAAAAAAAGACAGCTGGTGAGGGAAAAGCCCCAGAGACAGGTGTGGGGAAACACCTAAAGAAGATCCCCTTTCAGGATTGGGAGAGCATGAAACTGAAGCTGGCCAGTATAGATGCTGAGATTGAGAAAGCTAAGATGGCCTTCTGGAGTTGAAAAAGCAAAATTAGAGGCTAAGAGTGATGGCTGAAATGAAATGCTTGAAGGTAGAAATTGAAATATGGTTAAGCTTCTGGGCTTAGAAAGGGCCAGAAAGAAAGAGAGTTTAAAATGGCTGGCGAGGGAAATGAGTAGAGGCAAACATGGAGCCATGAGAAGGACATGTTTGATTTGAGATTGAGAAATGAAGCTCAGAGCAGAGCTGCCCCATCCCCCACACTGTTGTGGAATTTCCCTCAAAGCAGATGAGAAAATGGAAACAGTTTCAGGGTTGCCAGAGTACCAGATGAACTGGAGGGAAATCTTTTCCCCAAAATGCTGATGGGAAACCTCAGAATGGCACCCAGAAGATGCAGTTGGAAGTGACAAGCGCCAATCCTGCAAAGGTGTGCCTTACCAGCGTTAAGAAGTCCAGGAGGCGCAGAAAACTCCTTAGCGCCTGACTTTGTGAACCAGGCTGGAGTCTGCAGCAGTTCCAGAGTTGCAGGTGGATGGTGTTCATGCTGACTGGTGCCAAGAAGACCAGAGGCAGGATGAGTTCCTGAAAGAACTAGCAGAGGTAGCTGAGCTTGCTGACCCCAAAGCTATCAAGGTTTTCCAGTTCCAGTGCCAGGCAGTTCCAGAGGTGGAAGCGAAGTGGTTACCCAGCGCCCTCCCGATGTGCCCAACAGTGCAGCTGAGCAGCGTTCCTGCGGAGCAGTACCCAGGAGATCGCGGAGGCGGTTCCTGTGAGGAAAAATGAGGAGGTTGCCAACGCCATATAACGTGCCCAGCCGGTCGGTGCAGCTGAGCAGCGTTCCCTGCGGAGCAGTACCCAGGAGATCGAGAGCCGGTTCCTGTGAGGGAAAAGGAGGCCCGGTTGCCAGCGCCCTCCTAGCGTGCCAAGCGGTGCAGCTGAGCGGCGTTCCTGCTGGGCAGTACCCAGGAGATACATGAGACGGTTCCTGTGAGGGAAAAGGAGGCGGTTATAGCGCCCTCCTAGCGGTACTTAGCCAGTTGCAGCTGAACAACGTTCCTGCGGAGCGGTATTTACCGAAGGAAGTTCGCAAGACGATTCCTGTGAGGGAAAAGGAAGCGAAGGCGACTGCCAATGTCTGCCTAACCAACTTTGCGCTGCAGGAGGTTCCAGTTCCTGAGGCGGATCCAGAATCCAGCAAGAGCCAGGACAGTGTTGTACGGGACTTGTGCGGGACAGTGCAGGTCTGGCAGAGACATCAAAATGAACTGAAAGCAGCAGCAGCCGTAGCCCTCAACAGAAGCGCTTCAGCAGCGGACGGAAGGGACTGTTGTGAAAAGCTAACATTGCAGCTGCCCAGCAGAAGGCCGAGCTGAAGTTTGTGCCACCAGACTCAAGAGGAAACTTGAGGGGGCCGTGGGAGGTCAATCTGGTATAAAAATGAAGCGGTCCTGATAGACATTATTTGATAAGTGTGTGTTCTGGTGGAGGGCACTGTAAGAACGTGCTTTATGATAAAATGACAAAAGCCTTACCACAAAAGAGGCACAGTGGTAAAGAAAGCCAGAGGTGTAAAACCTCAAAGCTTTTGATTTGGCAGAAAGGGGTAAGTTTAGAAGGAAATTTACCTTGCCTAATGTGGTGACACCATCCAAATTCACCACCGCGCTCAAGGGGCAGCTTAACCTTGCCATGAAGGTGAGCATGAATGTCCAACTAGGATTTGGATAACCACCATGAAGAAGCACTTACTGGAGGGATAAAGGGAAAATTTACCCTGTGCTTAGAGCACCCACCAGTAAAGACATCTATGAAGGAAAAGGTAACAGAGAGAATGTATGTAAATAGAGTACTGAGTTTAAAAATGCTTGTTGAAATGTAATGTGGATTACTGCAATGTTATTGATACTTATTAGGAATTCATGGTAGAAGTTTAACATGGTAAGAATGTTTATGGTAGAAGTGAACTTTAAGGTAAAAACTAAATGCATTTGAAAATGTGAAATTTTTTTTGACAACTGTTTTAGTTTTGGTTAGCGTGTGTAAGCTTTGTTTACACACATTGCTGCAACGAGGCTTGTAGCCTCGTAGTCCGCGTATTTTAGGGAAAGGGGACATATATGAAGAACTTGCCCCACCCTGAAGGGCTGGTGTGCAACAGGCCAAAGGGAGAAGGCCTATAGCAACAGCCAGAAAAGAAAAAAAAAGGCTCCACAGAGGTATAGAACCGACCCTGATTGGTTAGAAAAAAGGTCCAGTAACGTTTGGCAAAAGAGCTAGGGGGGGAGCCAGTGGGCTTACAGCACTGAGAGGAGAGTTTTGTTCTGATCGGTGTCGGTTAGGTAGAGCAGAGCAGAGTCTGGTAGAGAGGAGTCTGTCAGCTCTGGAAAGAAGAAGGATTCTGTCTCAGCAGAAGTTGGCTGACAGAGAAGTCCAGTCCCTGTCTAAGCGGGGTATGCCCGACAGAGAGGAGGAGGCCCTGACTGGGTGCAGATTGTGTGCCCTTCAGGAGCTTGGCGGTTTTAAAACTGCCCAGACCTATCTAGTCTGCCTTGCCCCTGGGGTGTATCACTGCAGAATCACCAGTCTGGGAGAAACCAGTCCAAGAGGCAGTGAAGCCATGTGGGACTAGTGGGAGAGAGGGAGGCCAAGTGTGCCAGAATCTCCTGGGCTTGGACTGTGTGTTTGGGTGTGATCAGTGGGTATTGGAGCAGTGAGGAATAGTGTCTGCGTGCGTAAGGGAATTTATTAGTTCAAAGCTAAATCTTCCCTTAAGAGACACCTGCGTGTGTCGGTGTGCATATGAATCTGAAGTAACATCTTCAGACAAACTTATTCTGAAATCAACAAGCGTTAAACCTCTCAAAGTTACCGGAGAAGCCTCTGTTAAACCGCAAATAAAAGTTTCAGGTTTTGTTCATTATAAAAACCTCTCCAATCTTTATTATTTGTCTGTCAGTGTCTGGGTGTTCCCCGCAAAGGGTGGTGTCTGGGGGAAATCAGTATTGAGTGGGCTATATAGAGGGAAAAATATTATTGGTGGCAGCGCAGAAAGCAGAACTTATATATGAGTGCCCTTTCGTTACACCCTACAACTTGAAAGAGGCTTAGGTATTCTTTTTGAAGTTTCAGGCAGAATACTTGATGTGATGGATCCCTTCCAGTCTGGCTTCCGTGTTGGTCATGGGACGGAGACCATGCTAGTCCCCATCGTAGATAAGCTCCACCTCCAGCTAGATAGAAGAGAGTCTGTGCTGTTGGTCTTATTGGAGGGTCTGCGCTGTTGGTCTTATTAGATCTGACCGCAGCATTTGACACCGCAGATCATGACCTTTTGGTCCACGGTGTCGCTGACTCAGGGATATGTGGGACAGTTCTATCTTGGCTGGTGTCCTTCCTAACATAAGAAATAACTATAAATAAAGGAACTAGACAGAGATGTCTGATATCGCCACTCCCATTTTCTTTCGTGTTAGAAGTTTTATTATCAAAATTAAGAATTTTTTGAAGGTTTAAAATTAAAAAAAAATACCACACAAACTTGGGGCTTTCCCAGCCAATGTGGTGATCTTTGTTGAAGACCTGTGAAAAATGTGGATCCCATTACATAATTAATTGAGTATGGGGAATTAGCAGGTTTCAAATTAAACAAAGAAAAAACTAAATTTGGGTGCTGTGTGGTTTCCGGGCTGTAAGCCTTCGACAATACAAAAAACTAAATTGCTATGATTTAACCCGAATAACACAGAAAAGCAAGAATTAATTAGACAAATAGGATTCCAAATTGAATCAAAGATTAAATGTGTGGGGGTTACCCTAGAGACAAAAAAATAATCACTTGTTTAAGAATAATTATGAGAAAGTATGGAGGGAAATAAAGAAAGATCTTCTAAGGAGCAGCAGTGGCGTAGGAGGTTAAGAGCTCGTGTATCTAATCTGGAGGAACCGGGTTTGATTCCCAGCTCTGCCGCCTGAGCTGTGGAGGCTTATCTGGGGAATTCAGATTAGCCTGTGCACTCCCACATGCACCAGCTGGGTGACCTTGGGCTAGTCACAGCTTCTTGGAGCTCTCTCAGCCCCACCTACCTCACAGGGTGTTTGTTGTGAGGGGGGGAAGGGCAAGGAGGTTGTAAGCCCCTTTGAGTCTCCTGCAGGAGAGAAAGGGGGGATATAAATCCAAACTCCTCCTCCTCCTCCTCCTCCTTCTTCTAAGGTGGGAAAGTCTCTCACTCTCTATAACAGGGAAATTTTCAGTAATAAAAATGGTGATCTTACCAAAAATACTATGCCTTTTTCAGAATATACCTATAATAGTATCATACAGAATTTTTGATGGATGGAAGAAGGATATATGTACATTTATGTGGAATTCTAAACGACCAAGAATTAAGTATTCATCAATGATAGCTATAAAAGAAAGAGGGGGATTAGGCCCATTGGACCTCAAAATAGACCATAAAGCTTGCACATTGCTTTCAATTAAGGACAGAATTAAATTAGAGAACAGCCAACTATTAGATTTAGAGGGATACGATAATTGTTGGGGTTGGCATGAATATTTGTGGCCATCTTGAAAAAAACCCAGATAATTTAAAAAATCATGTTATTATAAATTCTTTAATTAGGATTTGGGGGAAAGTAAGACAGATAATATATAGAAAAGTACCAATATGGATCTCAACATTACAACCCATCGAAAATAAACAACATTATGAAGTCAAAATTTGGCCAAATTACAAAGATTTAATTCGATGGGAAGGAAATAAACCTATATGAAAAGACAGAGACCAGATAAAAAAACAACCATGTCACTGGGTTACCTATTTTCAAATCAGAAAAGCCTTTCGCTCAGATATTAAAGAAGGGACAATAGAAACAAAATACACAGAATTTGACGAATTAATCTGGAAAACAGAAAACAAAATAATAAGCAAGCTTATTATTAATGAAATAGTCAGATAAAATGGGTCAAAGATCTAGGAAAACCAATCTTATATAATGAATGGGGAAAAAAACATGGGGGAAACATCGAAAATGTACTTTAAGTACAGACCTGAGAGAAAACTTTACTAAAGTTTTCCATAGGGAGTACCTTATTCCTCTCCAACTTTCCAAGATAAAGGATATTCTCCCAATTGTTGGAAGTGTAAGAATCATGTAGGCTCACACTTCCATCTATGATGAGGCTGTAAAAAGGTAACTAAGTTTTGGAGACAAATACACAAAGAAGCGCAAAACCCCCCAAGCTATAACTTTGAGTTCAACCCAGAAAAGTACTTATTAGAGTTAGGAATATGTCAAAACGAAATACCCCCTATAAACCTTAATTTGTTTTTGTATTTGGCTACGGCGACTGGGAACATTAATAGCATGAAATTGGAAAAACAAGAATGCTCCTAAACGCAAAGATTGGCACGATAAAATACTTCAATATATGGAAACTGACAAACTCCCTACAATACTCAAAGATTTACCTGTTGAATGATATGAAGAGACATGGAAACTATATACCCACTTCTTGGATGGGAAGAGAGGATTAAGAATAAGATAAATAATTGTATTGTCAAAGGCTTTCATGGCCGGATTCAACTGGTTGTGGTAGGTTTTTCAGGCTGTGTGGCCGTGGTCTGGTGGATCTTGTTTCTAACGTTTTGCCTGCATCTGTGGCGGGCATCTTCAGAGGTGTGTCACAGAGGGAAGTCTGTTAGACACTGTGTAATTATGTAGTTAATTTAATGATCGATTGTGTAACATCTGATGAATACTCAACAATGGATTTTGATTGATGGATAGTTAATTGTAGAACCATATATTATCCATCTTATATTTTCTGTATATTGTATAATAATTGGATACGTTTGGGTCTTGCGAAAAGATTAAAGCATTTAAAAATAGTACTAAATGACAGTTTGAAGCTACTTGGGTGGAAGTCAATGATTATGTTGATTAGAAATCAATGATAAATAATTATGTATGAACCAGAAGTTCGATAGATTGGTTTTTCTTCTTTTTATGCATTTAAATGATTTGTGTGTGTTGTTTTTATTAGAATTGATCTTACCAGGTATGTTGTCTGTATGTACATGATCTTAAAGGAAATAAAACCAAAAAAAAATAAGAAAAAAATGTTTAACCTCTTAATGGTTTGATATTTAAAGGATCTTGGTGCCATTATTCTGATTCATTTTTGATGGTGTTTTCCCACAGAATATTCCTGAGGACATCCATGTGGTCTGTGTTGACCTTCCTGGTCATGGGGCAACTACTCGCTTGCTGGGAGATAGCTATGCAGCAGCTGACCAGGCTGAGAGAATTCATGAGGTACGATCTCCCTCTAGATGTCCTCAGGTTGTGATCTACCTTGAAGGTAATCACTGAATCTAGTAATAATGCAAAAGATTTCACTGATAATGGGGGCTACTTCAAGAACCACAAACAGTGCAGTTATCAGGAAGCCAACTGTGCATTTCAGCAGTCAGTTGTTAACAGTGTGCATTGTATCATTACCATCCTGGCAGAGGTGTAGCTGGGCCATACTGCACCCGGCGCACAGTCTACGTTTTCCGCCCCCACCATGGCGCCCTGTCTCCACACACTTACTTTAGTTTCAGCCTGAAAGTGCAGGCTGGAAAAAGCGGCCTGTTCATTTCAGGCTGCAAATGGCCTGGTAGGAACTACACTTCCCAGGAGACCATGAGGCTTGCAAGGTCTCCTGGGAAGTGTAGTTCTCACCAGGGTTTTTTCAGCTTCAAGTAAACAGGTCACTTTTCCTAGCCTGCACTTTCAGGCTGAAACTAAGGTAAGTGTGTGAAGGGGTGGGGAGGGGGGATTGGGTGCCAGGGGGGTGATTTTCCACCCCCAGGCGTGCGCCCGGTGCAATGTTCACCCCCCGTCCCCTGGTAGCTCCGCCTCTGCATCCTGGTACAAAGGAAAGTCTCATCTGTTTCTAACAAATGTAAGAAAAATGGTATTTCACCAGCTTATATGTCTCAAACATAGAGAAGGAAGGTTGCTGCAGATCATTTGAGTCCAGCAACCCATCTGAAGACCTCATAGATGACAAAAAGAGGGCAGATAGAGCATTACCCCTCCTAGAAATCCCCTTGCACCCTCACAAAAGATTATTCCTGGGATTATGCAAAGTAGATGATTGTCCCCCTTTCTCCCTCCTCATTGCAGCTGCTGGGTTACTAAATTTTCTTCCAGTGGAAGGGGCAGGGGGCATTTCCAACATTCCTTCTCCCTGCTGCACACTCCCAGTTTGCTTTTCATACTTGTTGGGGGAAATTGCTTCCCTGTTTGAATAATTAGCAGAGTGAAAAGAAAGACCAAGAGACTTTTGCTGTGATTATAAAAAAGAAGAAAACTTTACTTACCAAATTAGGGTAGGGTATACATGGAGTTTAAAACACTAAATCCTCACTATTCTCGCACAAACTTAGTTACAGAACTTAGGCACATGTGAGCACACATGCGGCCTAGGCATCCACCTCTTAAAGTGAATCCATCTTACAGGTACAAAAGAAAAACCTCATGAGCTCGTGTGTGCTGGTGTGTTGTGAGACAAAGACGCATAGGGCCTTTCCCCACTCTCTTGGATCCCCCCTATGCTGCGCGCTGCTCTCAGTGCGCGGCATCCCAGGCGCGCGCCCGGACGTTCCCACGACCCCACAACTCTGCGCGGGGTCATCAAAAGGCGCCGTTAAGAAGAGCGCCTGGGATGCCGCACGCTGAGGGGGCGCGACAGCGGCAGCGTCGGGGCGGCTGTGCTGTCGCCGCCCCTGTCGTGGGGAGTGCCGGGGGGACCCCGCGCTACTCTCCTCAAGTAGCGCGGGGCTTAAGGTAAGTGGGGAAAGGCCCATAGTTAACGTTATAACCTCTGACCCACTGACCTCGCTAGCTAATTAACATGCAGACAGTTAACCCTTTCTTGTCAGGATTGTGACAGACATTTGCAAATCCTAACAATACTGTTCTGGAGGATCCCCTGTCCCCGTGCAGAAGTAGTTTGGGGGAGATCAGTGGGCTGTAAGAAAAGGGGCCAACATTCTACTCTTTGTTCCAACCACTTTGGCAGGTTTTTGGAATCTCCAAACTTGAAGAACTGCTTTTCCAGAGAAACTTCAGTTGCACACTTTAAACCTTGTTGGGGAGGGAAGGAATATTGTCCAACCACTTTGAAGAAGAAGAAGAGTTTGGATTTATATCCCCGCTTTCTCTCCTGTAGGAGACTCAAAGGGGTTTACAATATCCTTGCCCTTCCCCCCTCACAACAAACACCCTGTGATGTGGGGGGGGGGGGGGGGCTGAGAGAGCTCCGAAAAGCTGTGACTAGCCCAAGGTTACCCAGCTGGTGTGTGTGGGAGTGCACAGGCTAATCTGAATTCCCCAGATAAGCCTCCACAACTCAAGCGGCAGAGCTGGGAAGCAAACCTGGTTCCTCCAGATCAGAGTGCACCTGCTCTTAGCCACTGCTCTTAGCAACTACGCCACTGCTGCTCCTTTGGCAGGTTTTTGGAATCTCCAAACTTGAAGAACTGCTTTTTCCAGAGAAGCTTCAGTTGCACATTTTACACCTTGTTGGGGAGGGAGGAATATTGTTGATCTTGAGATATTTTTTTCCTTAGCCATAAGCATTTCTACCTTTCCTGCAAAACAATAAATGCCAGCTCCACACACACAAGTATCATGGAGGAGGGAAGCTGAGCAGGGATGTGTGTGTAAAGTGCCATCAAGTCACTTCAGGATTTTCAAGGCAAGAGACAAGCAGAGATGACTTTCCATTGTTCTCCTCTGCATAGTGATTTTGGTATTCCTTGGCAAACTTCATTCCACCCAAGTACTAACCAGGGCTGACCCTGCGTAGCTTCTGAAATCAGGTCAGGGCACAGGGATGCATGCAGCTGCTTTATATCGAATCCCATCATTCATCTAAAGTTTGTATTTTCTGCTCTGAGTGGCAGCAGCTCCTCACCGTTTTGGTTAAAGCTCATCACCTGCTGTCTGATCTTTTTAACTGGAGATGCCAGGGGTTGAACTTGCAACCTTTTCCACACAAAGTAAATGCTCTACCAATATGCCACGGTCCCTCTAAAGAAAGCCCCCGATGATTTCCTGACATGGCTCAGACCACAATATCCTCTCCCATGTAGCATCAGGTGCCTCACCTGTATGAAGGCAATGTGGAGCATAACATTGGTTGCTATGACTGGAGCAGGCTTGGTCTATGGAACTGGGTCTGTGGAACTGTCACAAGTTATGTGTCCCAACATTGCCCAGTAATTGAACCAAAAATCTTCCTTGAAAATAGCCCAAAGAAGTATTTAGCTCTTCGTTCTTGCTTCTTTCACAGTTTGTCGAGTGCATTGGTCTGGATAAAAATCCCTTCCACTTGGTTGGGTTCTCCATGGGCGGATTGGTTGCCGGGGTTTATGCTGCTCTTTATCCATCGCATGTCTGCTGTTTGTCCCTCCTTAGCCCAGGTGGTAAGTGTCCGAATTCCTTTTTAGGGTGTCTGACAAGTTACTGGATAATGCAAACAAAATTCATGTAAATAGGTGAACAGACAGTTATAACAACGGCCCTAGCAACACACTGCAATCCACCCTCTACATGAGTCCTCATAATCCACATGCACTTGTAGGTTCTTCCCTGGTAATTCAGTTCCCTGAACAAACAAAATAAGGGAACAAATGTAACCCTAAAAAAAACTAGAATTAAGTACTTACAAGAACATGTTTAATGGGTCACTTAAGCATACAACTTCTAAATGTCAAAACCACATACGTATCTATATATATAAAAATCAAACTGTGAGTTTGTCCCTGATGGTCTCCCTCAGAAGCTGCTAAATGGATAGCCCCCAAATTTTCACAGGACATCCCTCCCCGTTCTGGGCAGGTAATCGAACCTTCAAATCATCGAAAGTATATATCTGAGCCAGGTAAAACATCTTTTTCCTGGCGCACCAGGCCATGAAGCTGTTTGTGTTTAACTGTCACCCTTAGAATGTTCGTGCAGCCTGTCTGTGGCCTGAGGGCTTGGTATGCCCTTAGAATGTTCGCAGAGATGGCCAGAGATGAGTAGTGAAAATAGTAAATAGGTCACACTGGTAAGTAATATGAGTGGAAGTGAAACACATACACACTTTGCCGTGTGAGACATCAGGTAAGGTTCCCCCCCACGCAGGTAACTTTCACTCTCTGTGCCCCACCCACTACTACCACACAACACACATACTCTCATACACATCCAGCTCACCCTCACACACCTCACTCTGCCCTCCCTCACATCCAACCACCACTTACCCACTTCCTCACCCATATTCGCCACAGCTCTCTTTTACTAAAAGCGAGCTGGAGTTTGCCTTTTTCTTCTAAGAAAATCCATGGGGTGGGGGCAAACCAACACTACTGGCTCCGCTTCTTTTGCACGTGGCCCTTTAAGAACCCAGGGAACTGGCCTCAATCTGAGCGCCTCACCACCCTGCCTCTGCTGCCTGACTGGGATAGCCTGCTTGCCCCAGTTCTGCCTTACCCAAGCCAGGACTGTGCATGTCAACCAGCCTCATGGACAGCGGGATTCACACTCTGGACAGTTCCGTTGTGGAATTGAAAGGGTTACCTTATACTAAAAAACCAAGACAGCACCATATAACGTTGTGCATTGAAAAGGGAAACAGGGATTCCATTTGACTACCCCAAAAGGCTATGCTACGGATCATTGGACCTGCATGGACATCTATGTGGGTTGCGGACTCTGATGAGAAGGACAATTGCCACAGCAACGCGTGGCCGGACCAGCTAGTTTATTATACGTTAAAATCATCTACCCATGCAAAAGGCCCATGATAGCCTACCTCATTTATACAAAATCACACTTAAAATACACAGAAGGGTTCAATAGGATACTTTTTTGACCCTAACAAATAGATGCATTTCAACTAAACGGCCTTCCTCAGTGGTCAAAATTAATACAATAACGTAGTGGCAAGCTTCCAGACTACAAATACCAGTTATAAAGCTTTCTTTATGACTAAGACAAATGACTAAAAACAAAGGAGGTAAAAAGAAAATCAATAACTAGCCAATTGGATATAGCACATTAAATGTTCATAAAGTGTAGTCCATACATGCAATTCCTGAAAAAGAAACTTACTGAAGAGTTGCTTAGGTATCCAGGTCTTCCACACAAAGGCATTTCCTCTGTGTAATACAATGTGTCAATTATGCCTAATTATTAAAGAGAAAAAAAATCAAAATTCAAATTACTAATTATTTTTAATTAGGGCAAAATTTATCTTACATATTGCTATATATCTACCAAAAATCCAAATGTATTCCCTAATTAATTATCTGCTAGGGCAAAACCTCAGTTATAGACTAGACTGGAATAGAGTTCCGGGGGGGGGGGGGATCGGGGACCTCAAAAGCATACAACTGACTGACTGAGAGGTCTCATGGCAGACCCCTTCTCAACCCATGTACTGAAAGGACCTAAGCATTCATCAGGTTTCTATCCTGCGCCCCCCTCTCTCTATATTCGATTACCACCATATGCTACCCTCTTAGAGGGGAGTCCGGCCGTTCCCTTTCCTTAGGGAGGCCTCTAATGAAATTGGGTTTTGGGGTGCCTGATATCTTTGTATTGACCGCTGCTTTTAATAGATTTTAATAGATTTTATTGGTTTAATCATTTTACTGATTGTAATGAATATTGTTGTGCACCGCCCAGAGCCCCTCGGGGATGGGGCGGTCTACAAATTCAAGAAATAAATAAAATAAATAGAAATAAATCTCATAACTCCCTTTATTTACGGCTATAAATTAAAGAGAACAATGGTAGATTCTGTAACACATCCAAAAAGAACCGAAGATGTGGCTAAGTTTCTAGCAAAGGCATTTTATCCCAATGTTTTATAAAGTTTAAAAATGTTTATACATGCCAATAAAGGTCGCTTGAATGAGAATGATTACATAGTTTGAAAATTTCTTGGGCAGCCTCTAAATCTGCATCTTTCAGTCGTCTCCCTCAACCCATCCCCATAACTTTTGGCTATTCTTCTCTTCCTCCTCCCCCTTCTCCAAGAGTTGGCCTTTGCTGTTACTTTCCTCCCTCCCCCCTCCCCCCATCATTAATTGCCTTGTCATCTTCAAATGAAACCACTTTCTCTAAGCTGATTTAAATCCCATTTTTTAAGGATCAATTTGTCACTTATTTCGGTCTAACAGTCTGTGCATTGTCTTGCAATTCATAGGTCTCCGGTATCAAGGAGGTTACGAGTTTGTCAGGCACTTCTGGGAGTTGAATAAGTCTATGAGTGTGGAAAGCAATCACCTCCTTTCTTCACTCAAGAGGCCGTCAGAAGAGCTACTGAAGCTTGGCCTATACCACCCAAGCCTATTCCAGTTGCAGGTAAAGAAGGGCCGTATTGTAGGCTGCGGTTCTCTGGTCCACTCTTTCCTTTTAGTTTCACAGCTTTGTACATCTTTCTGTCACTCCCCTGACAATATTTTGCTCGTGTAGGCAGCAAAGGCGTTGTGTTAAATCCAAGAGTGAGAGTTGGCTAATAAGCTGTTGGGAGTATCTTGGAAACTCTCACCTCCAACTCAGGTCAATTCCACAGGGTCCAAATATTTCAGGTTGAGCAAGGGAAATATCCTGGTTGGGCCAGTTTGGCACAGTTCCCAGTCCTAAAGTGGGTTTGTCCTGTGATATGTCCCTTCTGCTGTTTTTTTTTAAATGCTAAAATTGTGATCTTTTCCCCAAGTTCCGCATTGAACCTGTTTCTGTGCAAACTCCACGGGAGCAAAGTCGGTTAATTTTTCCCCACCCCACTGCCTGATTTCCCCGCCCTGCCCCTTAATCTCCCCTGATCTCCACGCCTGACGTCATGTCAATTTCCTCTCTGCTGAGCCGCCGACCGGCATGGCAGCCCCCCTTTCCGAAACATTCCCCCAAGCATGTTTTCTGCTCATGGTATTGACCGAGGGCCGTTTTGCCTGTGTTAATCGGGAGTTAATTGGGAGTGGAGTCCCAAATGTTCCCGTTTTCTTTTCTGTACATGTACTGGTTGCTCGGAGCGTGTAGCTAGGGAGATGTGCATCCCGGGCCAAATTTTACTGGGCATATCGTGGGTAGGTGTGGCGTTCCCCCTGCCCCGCCTGCAGCCCGGGCTGGCAAACCGTCCCTCCGTCCCTAACCGAGGTGTTGGGCCCCTCGTCAGTGGCCCCGGTCTTTGGGGCCTTCACTGCCAGCTGCCGAAACCACAGGGTGGCCGCCCAGGGAGGAGGTAGCAGCTTCCTCCTCTCGCTTGCATGACCTGCCTACACCAGGCTGGGGTCGACAGCCCCACGGGTGCAGAGCCAACCACGCCCGCGAGCAGCCGCCCTTCCCTCCTCCACTCCCTTTCCTGCGTCCGTGTTCCCTCCGCTCGCAGTCCCTCCTCTCTCCCCAACTTCCCCGTTCCCTCGCCTCCTTTCTTCCTCCCTCTCTCTTTCTCTCCCTCTTTGTCCCACGTCAGTTTCCTCCTCTCCCTGCTCTCGCAACACCCTCCCTCTTCCCGTTGCGACCAGCCTCGCCCTCCCCGCTCTTCCTTCCTTAAATAGGTTCCCCTCCTGATTGGGGCTGTTCCCGGCCTCGTCCTCGGCCCGGCCGCCGGCCGCCGGCCGCCTCTCCGGGCGCAGCTGCGCTGCGGTTTCGCCAGCCGTTGCCGGCTCCCGCAGCCGCAGCTGCGGCGTATCGGGGCTTCCCCCCGCCTGGCCTGCCGCCTCGACGGCGCGCTCCTTGACGGGCCGGCTGCTGCCGGGTCCCGCCGTCGACCTCCCGCTGGCCCCGGCTCCCGGCTGGGCGAGTCCGGGGTAAGCCGTCGCGGCAGCCACGGCGACCCCCGGACAGTAGGTCTTGTTTCCTGAAAAATAAAAGGACGTGAGTGTGAATGGGATGGTCTGCGCCCCTGTTGCTCTACGATTTTGGCTATTGCTTGCCATGTTGTGGGCTGAGCCAGCCCCTATCCAGAATTCGAAAAGGGGGAGCTTGGTTTTCCCACGGTTGCTGCGGATTGACCAATAAGAGATGCTGGACACCGGGGATGTTCGCACATGTGCGAGTATGCTTGTGGTGTAAATACAAAAAAACCCGGGGTCATTCGAAACAAATTGGAGCATTTACTCCTGATCGTTACTCGATTCCTTCATGGAAACAAGCACCCATGTGAAGGGAGAAACCAGGATAAAATAGACCTGGATCTTAAAATACTGAAATGAAACCTGGTATAATTATGCTGTGTGGCGTCAACCTCAGACACGCATGCCCTCCCCAAAGCTTTGCCCCTAGAAAATGCACACAGATCTCTTAGCAGTCATTCCAGCTCATTTTTCTGTTGACCAAGAATTCTATTGCGTCAAAGGGTCTTAAACTATAATTGATAAGAGTTGTCACTTGGACTAGTAAATGCGTGTTAGGTGACTGTCACAGAAGGATTTTCCTATCTCACCACATACTGTTTTCAGGAAGAGACATCTTGCTGCCTGACAGAGGGCCTTTCCCCACTTACCTTAAGCCCCGCGCTACTCTCCTCAAGTAGCGAGGGGTCCCCCTGCACTCCCCACGACAGGGCCGGTGACAGCGAAGCCACCCGACGCTGCCACTGTTGCGCCCCCTCAGCGTGTGGCATCCCTGGCACTGGAGAAAATGGTGCCTTTTGATGACCCTGCGCAGAGCGCGGGGTCGTGGGGACGCCCGGGCGCACGGCATAGGGGGGATCCTTGTGAGTGGGGAAACTTTTCATTTCCTGCTGCTCTAACACACCCCTTTTCCCTCCTCAGCTCCTAAAGGGATATCTTCTTGAGGGTAGTCTACAAAAGTCATTCTTCATGAAAAGTAAGTGAAATAGTAGGAATTCAAGCTACTTTGGCCATGTCACAAACCACACGTCAAGGGTACTCTTGAACAGTGACTATCAGCTACTGCTCCCACCAGTATCCATAAGGGCTTGTGCATGCAGAGAAAACAAAGGTTACAGATTCAGCCTTGGTTTCCTAACTTAATGGTAGAAGTGTATCTACAGTGAGAATCCTCAGGGTGTTCACTACACGTTCCTCATTAAACAGTTATTCTTAGATCACATAGCCCAAACAAAGACAAGAGTTTCTGATGTTTGCAAGATGTACACAAATCTTCAGTTTCCATACACAGTCAGATGGGACTCTACATATAACCCTCAGCTTTAGTGTCTGGATTTTTCACTGATGCTTTCTGACAAATCCCAGTCTTATACAAATATAAACAACCTTGTTGGGGTTGTAGCTTTGGTCCAGCCTTTCCAGCATCAGTGGGGCATACTAAAATAGAGGAAGGGAGGGGGACAATTAAGTTTTCTGGTGGGAGGCCAACCCCTTATGCTTCACTATGCATCCTTGACATTTCCTGAAGAGTAAAATGGCCAGGATGTTCACATTAGGGAATGGTCCCTTGGAGGTGTCAGGCTGTGAACAAGAGGAGAAATGTGGGGACATTTTGAAAGCGGAGGCAGCTGAGATAAGGCAAAAGAGGCTTAAGGGAAAGCCAGCAATAATGCTTAATACAGATGGAAATAGTAGATTGAGCCTAAAAGAGCATGTGTGTGGCCCGCTTAAGACATCAGCGAAGAAAGGTAGGTTTTCTTTCAGTCCAAGATATATAAAGCCTCCGTGGAGATTAGGGCTGCCAACCTCCAGGTTTGGCCTGATGATTTCCCATTTACCTCAAGACTACAAATATCAGTTCCACTGGAATGTAGACTCTATCACATTAGGTTCCTCCCTTTTCTTTACTCTACCCCATCCCTCCTTCCCCTGGACTTAACTTCAGATCTCGAGGAATTTCCAAACCCTAAAGGGAGAGAAAAGCAGCCCTGCTTTAGGACAAAAACCAGATTCCACATGGCACAAATATAATGGGCTAACAAAGGGAAATATCCCAGTTTGGGGAAGAAGTTCGCATGGGTCCCTTCTCTGAAGCGGGATGGACCTGCGATATTTCCATCAACCTGAGTTTTTCAAAAATAGTCAAAACTAACATCTTTTTGAAAAATCCCAGGTTGAACCCAGTTCCGTGGGAATGGCATGGGCACCCAACCGCTTTATTTTCCCCACCCCGCTGCCCGTTCTCTTTACTTATGTCATTTCAGTTTCGTTTCTGCTGTGCTGCTGACCATCCTCCAAGCACGTTTTCTCTCCTTGGTAGCGATTATGAGCACCATTTCACCCAAATGTATACACCAATGGAGTCCAACAAACAGGGCTGTTGCGAACGATGGCCCCGTTTGGTTTTATTATTATTATTTGGGTGCTCAGAGCATGTCACTAGGCAGATTCATACCTTTGCATGCGGATGCTTTGCTCCTTTTTTTGGACAGATTTTATTATTTTGTATATCACAATGTTAAGGGTGGGGGGGTTGCATGCTTCATGTTCACATGTGTGGTAGTTTCAAAGCCCTAAACTTTTTCCCCACACTGTAGAAATGGGAAGGGGAGATCCTGCTTGGGTTTCCAGGGTTACTGTAGATTCTCCACCAATTGGAAGCATTCTCTTAGCAGAGAGTGGGAGCAGGTAAAAGGGGGACTGTGGTGGAGGAACAGCCAGTCAGAAAGCAGGAAAAATGGGATGTTTGTGTCCACACTTCTTTTGAAAACAGTATTCACCACCACCATGCAAAGCCACCTGAAATATTATTGCCCTGAACTGGTTGGCCCAGGCTAATTTGATCTCATCAGATCTCAGAAGCTAAGCAAGGTTGACCCTGCTTCATAACTGGATGGGAGACCGTCTGGAAATTCCAGAGTCATGATGCAGAAGAAGACAATGGCAAACCACCTCTGCTGGTCCCTTGCCTTGAAAACCCTACTGGGCCGCCATAAGCCAGCTGCACTTGTCAGTGCTTTGCCCCCACCAATCTGCCTGAAGTCTCAGCATGAAATGCAGGCTATAAAGTGAATAAATAACAAAGGAGCAAGGTGGTCCCATTAATACATTCCAGCAGAGATGATCACAGAGTCACAATTTTAAAAATTCTAAATGATAGATGAATATCCATTGTTGATTAACTTGAAGCACAATGTGGTTCAAGGCACAGCCAGCAGGGGTTCTTGCTTACCTGGACAGAAACCAGCCGCTGATGGGCTTTTGGGTTCCCTGCCCACCACCTCCACATTCTGCTGGCTGGCAAAATAAACATCTTATTGATGCCCAAACTGAGTATTACTGAAGATGTGCATTCATAAAAGTGGTGACAGCCCTAACTCTGATTCTTTCTTGGAAAAGTCTTTTTTGACCTGTCCATTAGGGAGTCCAGATACAGCCTTCAGGACAATGCAAGCAAGATCAAGGCTCCAACTGAGATCATCTGGGGAAAGTGTGACAAGGTAGGGCATCCAGGCGAGAGAACCATTCATGTATGCCAATTAGCTGGTTTTGGTGGCCTTTCATTTCCAACAGACGATAGATCTAGTGAACTAGAAGCAGAGGTGGGATCCAGCAGGTTCTCACCCGTTCCCGAGAGTGGGTTACTAATTATTTGTGTGTGCCGAGAGGGGGTTACTAATTGGGTCCGCTTTTCCATCTCCACGCCCTCGCCTCCCCGAGAGGCATACTGCCTTTGAACGTGAAGGTTCCATATAGCAATTGCGACTAATAATGTAACTCCCTGAACTGGATTAATCCCTTTCAGGTACTGCAGTTCATTGATTCTCAGCCTTTCGTACCTTTTATCTCACCAGTCTCTATCAAAGAACCTGTGTGTTTCACCATTGCTGTGTTCAGATTTGTGAGTTGGGGCCTTTTCTATAATGTGATGATGATTTAGAAATGACCTGGTGCAAAAAAAATTTGGGGGTCCTGGTGGGGTGGCTGCCCATGGGGGGGGGATCCAACTTTTGCCCAGGGCTCAGGTTTGCCTAGGTACGCTTCTGCCCCCTTTGCTGGGGGTGGGGGCTGGCGAGGGAACCTGTTACTAAAATTTTTGGATCCCACCACTGACTTGAAGCATGAGGCTGCTGCTGCATCAAACATCCAAGTTTCTGGTTTCAGCCATCATTGCCCAGTAGTATCATGAGTTTAGAACTAATCCACTGTAGGAACCAATGAAGAAAACATCTGGGATGGGGATCCACAAGCCTGCCAATTTACACATCTGATTCAACCATGCACCTGTGATTGCAGGCACCAATAATTATAAACTGATACAATTACTCATACAGATCTCAGCCACTGAGCATAATATGCCTAATATTTAAGTCAGAACGGTAAACATTTTTAATATCAATTATGCTCATCTTAAATCTGAAATTTAAGGCACCAGATTGCCAACTTTTTGGATGCTGAAGGATATAGTAAATTTTCCTTGAGGAGGAAACAAGGCCAACAACATATTCAATGATGTATGAATGCAGCCCCAGATATCTGATTTATGCTATACCCCATCTAGAGATCTTAGGGCTGACATGTGCAACAAGAAGTTACAAAAATGTCTAGTTAGGTAGAAAGAAAAACTGTAGAAGATAAGGAGGCAATGAGGGGAGGAGCATCACAACAACCTCCAAATAACTGAAATAGCAGAAAGAAGCTGGAAAATTGCTGGCCATTTTTCCTAACTGAATCCAGAACTACATCATCCCTTGAAACTTGATTTAAGACATCCTGAAACTCCTCCAGCTATAACTCGCATTGACAAACCACATCTGAACATCTCTTCCCTTGAAAATATGCTTTCCCTGCATTCCACCACCAAGTCTCCAAGCATTACCCAACACGGAGTCGACAACCTAATTATAACTTAGCCCAAACTTATAAAAGAAAATCATAGCTGCCCTGCGAATGAGACGGTAGAAAGCTAAAACAGAAGGTAAATGTGCGGAACTCGTTCCTAGCAAGGTAGCTGTTCCTTTAAAACATGTAATTAGATTATTGGCAGATTATTGGATGGTAGGGAAGAAAAGTTTTGGGTCATTCAAATTCTAATCCAATTGCACTTTTATCATGAATCTTGCATTCTTCTGTTTTTCAGTATCTTCTCAGCTTACACTGTTTAAATTCTGTTGTTTTTCAGATATTTGATCCCTCTGGAGCAGACATTTTAGCCAAAGCTATTCCTCACTGCCAGGTGAACATGTTGGACAGATGTGGACACTTCATAACCATGGACAGGCCACAGAAATCTGCAGAACTCATCCTGGAATTCCACAATTCGGTTTGTGGCGCCAAGAAGACTAACTAGTTGATGTCACCTCATGTGGGTACCAGTTAGGTGGAGTATTGAAAGCCACTTTCCGGGTTGCAGAAATTTGAAATACGAAGGGTGGAGTTCTGTTTGGGCTTCCCCTATCGTTTTGAAGATGATGTTGAAAAGATGGCTTCTTTGTCCCCTGCAACAGACTGAATTTGGGTTTTTGAAGTTCAAGTCAACTTCTAACTTCTGCAATGGCAACCTGTAATAAGACCTTGTGTCAAGAGTGGCACCTGCCCCCCTCCTCCGAGCAGGCAAAGAGGCTTCAAGGTGCATATCTGGATTAAAGGAGTCAGTCCTGGTGGGGTGGGGGTGTGAGTGCTGACCCTCTAGGTATCCACACCTGTCATATGTTAATGGACCTTTGTTCTGTTTCAATGCGCATAGTAATGTAGATAACTAGGTCGGCCCTGTATGGTACTCTGGAAGGGAGGGGGAAAAGAGTGGAGGCTGCAGGTGCAACCCAACAGAAGACTATCGCTGCTCTGACTATCGCTGCTCTCTTGGGATACTTGTCTTTGAAAACAAAGTCTTTCACACCTCATTTTCTCACATTCTTTGGGAAGAAGGGAGGGAGAATTCCAGGGGAGTCAACAGGAGAGAAATATGACAGTGAAAGCCAGGATTGCCAGAAGTGGCTTTCTGAAGGCTGAGTACTTGATGCCAACCTAATAAAGGCTACTGATCCTGCATCTAGAGTCTGGTTATTGATTATTGGTCCAAGATTTTAAACCTTGCTAGTGAACTGAGTGCTGGGTAGAATAACAAACAAATAGTAGAACTTTGAGGGATGAATAAAAACTTTCAAATTATAACAAGTTTTGGAGCATGTTCCAGGACTTTTTTTTATTGTATCGTTATTCCATGGGACTCCATGGCATACATGGCTCTTCCCTGTTTTATCCTCAAACCACTTTGTGAGCATGGTTGCCAGCTCCAGGTAGGGAAATATATAGAAATGTTGGGGGTGGCGGTTGATGATGGAAGGTTTGGGGGAGGGAAGGGACTTAAGAGGAGCAGCAGTGGTGTATGAGGTTAAGAGCCCGTGTATCTAATCTGGAGGAACTGGGTTTGATTCTCCGCTCTGCCGACTGAGCTGTGAAGGCTTATCTGGGGAATTCAGATTAGCTTGTGCACTCCCACACACACCAGCTGGGTGACCTTTGGCTAGTCACAGCTTCTCGGAGCTCTCTCAGCCCCACCTACCTCACAGGGTGTTTGTTGTGAGGGGGGAAGGGCAAGGAGATTGTAAGCCCCTTTGAGTCTCCTACAGGAGAGAAAGGGGGGATATAAATCCAAACTCCTCCTCCTCCTCTTCTTCTTCCTCCTCTTCCTCCTCCTCCTCTTCCTCCTCCTCTTCTTCCTCCTCTTCTTCTTCCTCTTCTTCTTCTTCTTCTTCTTCTTCTTCTTCTTCACCCCCCCCCCCCCACACCCCCCCCCCCCCCCACCCCCCCCCCCCCCCACCCCCCCCCCCCCCCACCCCCCCCCCCCCCCACCCCCCCCCCCCCCCACCTCTTCTTCTTCTTCTTCTTCTTCTTCTTCTTCTTCTTCTTCTTCTTCGGTCACCTGGCAATCAGATCTCCAACCACCACCTGGTTTGGTTTATTGGATTTGTATACCGCCCTACCCCCGAAGGGCTCAGGGCGGTGAACAACAGCTGCAGGATAACATCAACAATAATCATAACATTCAATATTAACCAACAAAGCAAAACATCATAAACAGGACAATTACAAGTAGTTTGGAAGTTGATACAATCATTTTAAAAGAACAAGCTGTTGGGGAGGTCCGGGGAGGGGTTAAGTACAGAGGGTAATTAGAAGCAGGGGAGGGGATATTAGTACACTCTGTACCAAGACAAGATTTTAATTTGGTTTGTAGCTACATAAGAATCTCCATCCTATTGTATTAGTGGGGAAGAGATACAATAATGTCTTGTTCAATTTCTTTCTTTCTTTTTTATTACTATTAGTATGGCAATGCACTGAAACAATAGAATGAAATAGTCAGGGTTTCTGTGTTTTGTTTTGTTTTGTTTTCTCTTTTCTCTTCTTAATTGTATAATTCCCTTATTGAAGAATGGGAGAACTTATGGATAGCTTCTGATTATTCAATATTATTATGATTTGTATTTTTTTCTTTTCACCTTATTTCCATGTATTTCAATCTTGAACATCAATACATTTTTTAAAAAAAGAATGTCTCAGGTTTTTTTTCTCAATTGTTGTTTTCATAATCTTTTGCATTTCTTTTAAAATCATATCCCAAAACAATTTTGCCTCTTTATACGTTTACAACATATGAAAAAAGAACCATCACATAGTTGACATTTCCAGCATGTTTGATCGCCCTTTATACATTTTGAACAGTTTTTTCAGTGTTAAATATCATCCATACATCATTTTGTAGTAATTTTCTTTCAAATTATAACAAGCTGTAATTTTCAAATCTTTTTTCCATAATCTTTCTCATTGTCCCATTTGCATGCTTCTCCTCATGTTACTATCCCATTTTACCATTACTGATTTTTCCCTGTCTTCCTCTATATCCGACTTTAATAACATCTTATACATTTTGGTAATCTACCATCTTTGATACATAGTTTACTTTCAAATTCTGTTATCTGCATAACAAAACCTGTATTTTTGTTGTCTGCTTTGAATGTTTCTAATAATTGATAGTAATAGAGCCAATTTTTAACCATATCTTTTAATTCATCCAATGGCTTGAGCTCCCATTTCTCATTCTGGCATGTTAACAATTCTCTGTATTTAAGCCATTTCTCCTGCCTGTTCACTTCTTTTCTTGAAAATGCTTCGAATGGGGACAACCACAAGGGAGTTAATCTTGCAATAAACCTTCCATATCTCAACCATATCCAAAGCAGACTCCTTCTAGCATAATGGTTTGAAAATACTTTGTGTATCTTTCCTTTATCACACCACAAATAACCATACCATCCAAATCTTCTATCAAACCCCTCCAAGTCCAACAGTCTAGCATTTTTCAGCATCCTCCGTTCTCTAATCCAGACCAATGCAGCTGCTTCGAAATACACTTTTAGATTTGGCAATGCTAAACCTCCTCTCTCTTTTGCATCTTGCAAATGTTTATATTTAATTCTTGGTTTCTTGCCTTGCCAAACAAGATTGCTCACATCTTTTTGCCATTGCTTAAAGCGTGTTGCGGTGTTAATTACTGGCAGCACCTGGAAGAGAAGTCACGTTCGTGGAAGCCCATTCATTTTATCATAGATATTCTCCCCAGGGCTCTTCCAACTTTCTGGCCCTCCTCCTTGATTGCAGCCTGTATTGGGCTGTGCTGGCCTGCCCCACCCTCTAAGGCTACTATGGACTGCTGATTGCAGCCCTGTTGCCTCCACCCTGTTTCCCAGAACTGCTGAGGTTTCTGCTGTTGTTGTTGCTGCTGCTGAGGCTCCCCTGCCATGTATCTGCTGTTTGTTCTTGCTGCTGGTTTCTTGGAGGCCCCTGCTCCTTGTGGGGCTGTCAGTTGTGGGGCGCTCCAGTTTCTCTAGGTTGGCATTTGTGAAGAGAGGGTGGTGGAATAGGCTGCTGGATGCTGAGAGGCAGCCCTGTCCCTGAATGTAGGAGCTAGTGTTTTGTTTAATTGCTTTTCAAGACCAGGTGAGCCTTGAGTTCTTTAACCCTAGGAGCTGCAGTACCTGCCATACCCTGCAGAGGGCAAAACAGCTCAGACCTATCAAACTCGTTAGTTCTGGCATATTTTAATCCTCATGGAGAGTTAACAACTATTTCAAATACAAGGACATCACCACTAAATGCAGTTTGTGGCATTCTGAGGGAAAAGACAGCACTGAAAATAAGATACTGTAACACCAAAAAGCTTTCCCGCCATGCATTCCAGCCACACAGGTCACAGACTGCTCCACAGACTGCTCACTGGTCTCAGGCCCCTTCCGCACATGCAAAATAATGCATTTTCAAACCACTTTCACAACTGTTTGCAAGTGGACTTTGCTATTCCGCACAGCTTCAAAGAGCACTGAAAGCAGTTTGAAAGTGCATTATGCTGCATGTGCGGAATGAGCCACAGGAAGTCTTCCTAGGTAACAAAGTTTTTCCAGCTGTGAATCCCATATATCGTTTGTAATCTGCTGTTTCGCTGTTTCTGGGTGTGGGCATTTTAATTAATAAACTGTGTCATTTTAAATTGATTTTGAGACTTTTAATAACTGATTTCAATGTCACTCTTTTATTCTCCTTATTTACTCACAAGGAGAGCAAGTTTGGTGGGGGTGGGGAGTTTTGCTGCGGGCTGGGTGTGTACAGGGACACATTTCCATTTTGTGGTGGTGCACCACTAGTGTTAAACACTGAGAAGTGAAGGCAGGAGGGAGTACCTGTGCTTACAGCCTTGTCCAGATCCCTTATCCATAGCTAAGAGAATATCTGCACCAACCCCATAGGATAAATGGATCCTAGAATGTTTCACATCCCACTGACAAAAATCCTTCCATCAGTAGAAATGCTCTGTGGGATCCAAGCCAATTTCTGCTCAGTTTACTGTGCATTGGACAAAAACAACACTGCTCTGCCCTTTCCAACTGGGTCCTCGTACACACGGATGTATTTTCAGAACATGAAAACTTAACATGGGAATCTGATCCTCACAACAATCGCTACCATGTTTGGAGAATCTCTAATCCATTGTGTCTCATACTGCCATCTAGTGGCCTTATTATATTCCATTGATTCCTACTGAGAGTTAAGAATGAACATGGGAGTTGTGGTGTGAGGTCAGTACTGTCTTCTGTTCTTCTCCACTGGATTTGCCATACAGACCCTTATGTAGTCTTCATTCAGGGTCAGTTCTTTGCACAAATGGCATTTGGGGCAGCATGACCGCTGGTGCTGATTTTTGAGGAAGCTGAGCTGACTCTTTATTTCTCTTTCCTTCACCATTGGGAACTGGTTGTTTGGCCAGCTTGGAGGACTGTTCTTTGCTTATCCCAGGGGCGTAACGAGGCAGCCCTGGGCAAACTGTAGCCCTGGGCAAAACCTGAGTTGGATGCCCCCCCCCCCCGGGTGGCCACTCCACCACGACCAATTTTTTTGCACCAGGACATTGGTGCCTGCAGGGGGTGCCTTTTTAGACATAGCAGCACCATAATTTCAGCATATCATCAGGTGACTGTCCTTATGCTACTCCCCAAGTGTGGTGAGGTTTGGTTCAAGGAGTCCAAAGTTATGGACTCCCAAAGGGAGGGTCCATAACTTTGGACCCCCTGAACCAAACTGCACCAAACTTGGGGGGTGCCATCATCTCCAGATGATACCCTGAAATTTTGGTGCCGATACATCCAAAAATGCACCCCCTACAGGAACATCCTAGAAATTTGCCCAAGAATCTTTGTTCTTCATTGAGTTTTCTGCATTACTGTCAATGGGGGTTGCAGGCTGTGGGGAGCACATTTCTGAAGGCACAGTGTCAAAGCTTTCAGGGTATCATCAGGAGACTGCCCTAATGATACCCCCCAAGTTTGGTGCAGTTTGGTTCAGGCGGGCCAAAGTTATGGACCCTCAAAACTGTAGCCCCATCTCCTATTAGCTCCCATTGGAAACAATGGGGGATAGGGGCACCCCCTTTGGGAGTCCATAACTTTGGACTCCCTGAACCAAACCTCACCAAACTTGGGGGGTAGCATAAGGACAGTCCCCAGATGATACGCTGAAATTTTGCTGCCGCTAGCCTAAAAACTGCGCCCCCTGCAGGCCAAAAATGGAAAACCACTAAAATACCCAAAAACGAACCCAGCATTTTGATGCCCCCTACAAGGTGATGCCCTGGGCAGCTGCCCACCTTGCCCAGTGGGCATTACGCCAGTGGCTTATCCTCAATTTTTTTGGCTTTTGCTCTCCAAACTCCATAATGACTGAGGAAAATTAGCTCCTTTCTTGTGCTGTTGCTTAAAGGATCGAGTGATGTTCAGAAAAATTCTACTGAAAAACAATGCAAAGAAAAGGAAGACATATGAACTATTTAGAGAGTCAGTTCTGCTTCTTATGTCTCTGGAGGTAAAGTGCCTTATGGGAAGTGATGCTTTGGGGAATTCTTGTAGATGCTCTTTCAGCCCTTGAAACAGTTAAGAGGTTGGTCAGTGCTGCCTTAGCAGAATGGGTAGAGACTCATGAAAGCAGATACTGCATTGTATTTTCTGTAGGAAGTTTTTCAACCAGCACTGTAATTGACTCTTTTGCTGGGAGCATTTCAGGTGAAGCAGCCACACTTAAGTTTGAAAGTGGGCTAGTGGGAGAATGTGGAGCTACATGTTGGGCCTGAAAAGTGCTGACCTATGAGTTAGATGGACCATTGGTGTGATTCAGCAGATCTCCTCTGAAGAATGTACAAGCATATGATAACAGAACGCAGTGCTGAGCCACCTGGCCTCCTGTTGGAATAAGAGCCCCTCGTAGTTGGGGATTATTCTTCATCGTAGTTAGCGGAGTGCACGGGAGGCTTAGACCACAGCAGAAGCCTGACCTTGTGTGCGTGCGTGTGATGGATCCCAATGTGTGGCAAGCTTACACAAAAGAAAGTCGGAGTCAGTTGTAGTTTCTAATCTAATAAAAAGAGTATTCATCAGTGAACTCCATTCTGGATAGAAAGGTAGGCAGATAGAGTCACTAAGCTATCTTAATCTAGCTGGATGGGAATGGATGCACGGAGCATCCATCCTCTCTCTAGGCATGGTAGAAAAGGAATGGACAAGGGGTCGAGGAAGAAGCCGGAAGGAAGGAAGTCCCTGAGAGTATCAGTCTAACACAAAAGGGATAGAACCAGCATGATAGAGTAAAGGTGCCAAATCCCCATCTAGCCACTGACTCTCTAGTAAAACCCCCTCTGTAGGTTCAGGCAGGAAACAGCGTAAAGTCCTTCACTTCCAACACTTCTATCATAGCTAGCCATACATTCAGTTCGCCACGTCCTACTCTCTACCTTCATTCTACCTCCCTGGACTAGAGGCTCTCAAGTCACAAGCAGGACGTGGCGAACTGAATGTATGGCTAGCTATGATGGAAGCATACACATACACGCTACAAGGGTCAGTGCTATCAGTCACAGACCAGGAAAGGGATTTGGGCGTCTTAGTTGATAGTTCCATGGGAATGTCAACTCAATGCATGGCAGCTGTGAAGAAGGCAAACTCTATGCTGGGGATCATTAGGAAAGGAGTTGATAATAAAACTGCAAGGATTGTCATGCCCTTATACAAAGCCGTGGTGCGACCGCACTTGGAGCACTGTGTTCAGTTCTGGTCGCCACATCTCAAAACACTTACTGATTGGTTCCCCACCTGACAATTTATACCCAACTAAAACATTCCCTTCTCACTGGACACAGTGTGTAACAGACTTCCCTCTGCGATACACCTCTGAAGATGCCAGCCACAGATGCAGGTGAAACGTTAGGAACAAGATCCACCAGACCACGGCCACACAGCCCGGAAAACCCACCACAACCAGCCAAATTTTATCGTTTTTTGAAAAGCACAGAATAAGGGAAATCTCACGGGGCAGGCCCGAGTTAGACCTGGAAGCCATGCGGAAATCATGGCCGAACTGGGATGTTTCACCTCCTTATCCCAGGATATATTGGCCGTGGGGAAAACGCCTAAAATACCTCCATGCACACACATCTCCATTCATATGCAGAATAGGCGCAAAATAAAGGCTGCCTCTACAGTAGACAACTCTACTCCAAGAAATCTTTTTAGCTATTGATCATCTCCCCTGCTTCCCCCCCAGCAGTCACTATAGTGTTATCTGGATTCGTCATCTTCCCTTAATATTACACTGTGTGTCATTTCCATCCTAGGAGATTAGAGAACAGAGAGAGAGATGAAAAGAGAGAAAGAAGGAGTCTAAACTGGGATGGATGGGATGAAAAAGTGTTGGCCAAGGGGATGGTCAGGGAAGGAACTCTTGGGGAGAAATTACTTATTTTTTAAATTGTTATAGGTCCACACTAAAATATATATATATTTGGTATTATTCCATTTTATCTTTGCTTCCTCCGAATAATCTTGCAGGCTGCAGTTTGGCCATGAACCTTCTAAGGTTCCCTGAAATCCCTCATAGAGCTACAATTCCTAGAGGAGAGGTAAGGAAACTGTGCTGGCTATGGTGTTATTGTCTGTGACTGCCATAGGAACTCAAGTGTATGTGCCAAATGAATAGTGTGGGAAAGGGACTTTCCCCCAAGATGTGTTGGTAGATTTATTTCCCATCCTGCTACTACCAAATCACCCTTAATTAAAGGACTACCTTTCTTCTTTTTGCACAGAGCGTACCTGGCGTTGTATAAATCCCAAATCAGGAGCTGGCTAGAGAACGTATGAAATGGGGGCTTGAGGAAGAAGAGGGGAGGCAGCTGGGTGTATGTTAGTGCTTGTTCATACCAATAGGGCTGAGTATGTTCCCCTCTCCTGATCTATCCACTTTCTAGTTTTTAGTTGGCCGCCTTATTCTCTCCCTTTGTGGCTGATCCTCTGATCCTGAGTGGGGAGCGAAGAATAACTAGAGCAGCAGAAAGAAACTTTAAAAAAAGAAGTGCCGGTTTCTTCCTCCTTCCCCTCTCCTTTTAGATTGGCTGCCCTCTTTTTCTCCCATCACTACTGCTCCCCTGATTCACAGCTGTAAAGGGAAGGGAAACTAGAAGGGTGAAAGAAACTTTCTTTTGCAAAATGTGGCTTCTCGCCCTGCCTTCTTTTAAAGCAGGGGTCTTCCAACTATGGCCCTCCAGATGTTCATAGACTACAATTCCCATGAGCCCTACCACTTGGCCATGCTGGCAGGGGCTGATGGGAATTGTAGTCCATGAACATCTGGAGGGCCATAGTTTGAAGATCCCTGTTTTAAAGTAATGTGTTGTGTGCATTTCCTGCAATTTTTTTTCCTCCCATCAACATTCCAAGGGACTAGAAACTACTCACGACCACAAAAGTTTGTTTGAATTCTCTCTTTCTCTCTCCACTTTATAAAAAAGGTATTCAGAATAACCATTCTTCTCATGGGAGAGTTAAATAAGACTGTGACCCACCTGGAGAGGAAGGTGCCAACAGAAAGGGGAAACCTTCTCAGCCAGAGAAAGGTCTGGAGTGGGGACCAGCTGCTGAAAGTTCCAAATGAGGAGGGGGGGGGGACAGTTTAATCACACCCAAGAGACCACACGGCCACTACTCTTCATTGATGCAGGGGAAGATGATAGTGGGGGAGCGAAGAATCCCGTGGGAGGCAGCCCCCCCACACACACTGCTGTGCACTTCTACTCACTCACTTGCCCGCAAGCGGGGTTGAGCTGCCAGGTGCCATGGCGCCTGGCACTTTCATCTGGGATGCCAGGAAAGACCTGTCAAATCAGGTCGGATTGGTACGTATGGTAAGCTTACTTCAAGCATAGTGAAAGGAAAACAGTTACTGCCAAGAAATTTCAGAGGCACTGTACACAAAATGCTGAGAGATAGCACAGAACATGTATCAACACTTTCAAAACCCATGTTATTTGATACTTCCCTTGGGATCCTGTATTGTAGGTCCTTACTGGAAAGCCATTTAGCAGGTATTGTAGTGGACTCATATTGATTAATAATTACTGTGAACACCCCCTTGCCAACCATCCCTGCAGGATAGGCCACCTTGGCCTCATAGGAGCTCGGTCACCCTTTTGGAACAAATGGGACACGGCTCTGGCTTCAGTTCATAAGCTCTTTACTTGCATCAGGTAGTTAACAGCACTACTATAAGCTTGAGCCCCTGCACCACCCCAACCCCTTCCCTCTTGCCCTGCCAACGTTTTACCGCTCTCAGGAGATTCCCTTCTTCCTGGGAGCTCCCTGCTTCAGTCTCCTAGAGACCGGCAAGCTGTCTGTCTTGCTCTGCTGGCCTGAGATGGGCTCTTCCTCCTTCCTGGCCCTCCTCCTTGATTGTAGCCTGGCTGGGACTGTGCTGCCTCCATCCCACTTTCTAAGGCTGCTGAGGACTGCTGATTGCAGCTTGGCTAAGGCTGTGCTATCTCTACCTTGTTCCTTGGAACTGCTGAGACTTGCTCATCTTGCTGCTCAGGTTCTCCTGCCATTTCTCTGGTGTTTGTGCTTGCTGCTGGCTTCCTGAAGGTTCCTGCTGCACGTGGTGAGTCCAGGGGTGCAGGTGTTGGTTGTGGGGTGCTTCAGGGTCCCTGGGTAGGTATTCGTGAGAAGGAGGGTGGTGGAACAAGCTCCTGGGTGCTGGAAGACAGTTCCATCCCTGGACAGCTACCTTCCAACAATGATCTCTCCAGACTCTATTTTTCAGGGCAGCTCTCAGAGCAAGCATTGGATAAAAGTGTTTATGAGGATGCTTCCAAGGGGTTTGAGGGACAGTATGACAGGCCTCTGAAAGATGGGCATGGCCCTCTTTAACAGTCTCCCTTGGCCTCCCCAATGAAATGTATCTGCAATTTGGAATGCCCAAAAGAGAAACAAAAAAAAAAGCAGATAGGCAGAAGTCATGGCCTCTAACCATTAGGTAACAGAACCTCTGGGTGTTTCCATGTTATGGAATTGATGATGGGGAAAAAAGCTTCAGCTGTAGGAGGCAGAAGTGTCATAACACCCCCACAGAACAGAAGAACTTTAAAAAGACTACTCCACCCAGCATCAAGATGCAGATCCGAAGAACTGCATCAGCAGTAGAGAGATTGGACACCACTCCAGAATTGGAAGTCTCAGGTAAGCCTCAATGTATGTCTAATATGGGGAATGGGCAAGCAGAAATAACTGATGGAGACTGGACACAATATGTGCAACTATTTAGTGTATATCCCTTATCTTTCGACATTTTGATGAGCTCATCTTGGTATGTAAGAGGAAGACAATGAATACGTGGCATTGAATGGGCAACCAAGGAACTAATCAGCTTAATTTGTAATATGAACTTAACTAGGTATTAAAACAAAGATTAAGAGATGATGTCTTTTGTCTGTTGACATATCAATTTTGCCAGATGCCTCCGGGTTCTGGTATTTAAGGGAAAAGGAGAAAAAAGTTCTTTCTCTCCCCTTCTCCGTGTCATGTATAATTTTATATGAACTGTCATCATCCCTACCTTAAATCATCTTTTCCTCTAAACTGAGAATCTCCAAATTCTTTATTGTTTTGTGTTTGTAATACGCTGATTAAAAATATTTGAAAATATAATGGCAAACTAGTAGCAAATAACATTTAAGACCCTATATCCCAAATATTGGGGAAAATCCAGTACTGGTTGAATTACGTTATTTTACAAGTAATGTGAAACAGTCATCGGCTCATTCCGCACATGCAGAATAATGCACTTTCAAACTGCTTTCAGTGGTCTTTGAAGCTGTGCGGAATAGCAAAATCCACTTGCAAAAAGTTGTGAAAGTGGTTTGAAAACGCATTATTTTGCGTGTGCGGAAGGGGCCATCTTTGCAGCAGAAAGTAAATTTGCTTTCATCTTCAGATCCACGTACTTCACACATTCTCAAGGAGTTTCAATAGTTGCTGAGCTTCTCCGTGTATCTGAAGATAACATTTTAGAATTTCATAAGTTCGCTACATTAAGAATAAGACATCAACATGTGACTCACTATGTTGCCAACAAGACATTTGACATTAGTGTTAAGTTATTCATATGAAATCTCTCTATCTATAATTGAGCAAGCCAAGCTGAAAGGTGAGAAAGCACTCCCAGTGAATCCCCAAAGAGGTGTGGGACGGCTCCAACAGCTGAGCCAGCTCACTCATGCCAGGCTGCTCAAACAGCCCTTTGCTGGCATCCAGTCACACTGGATGGCTTCTGGAAAGGACCCAGCTCGATTTGATCTTGCTGATCTCACCACATGCCCCTCCCATGTCTCCTTTATGGGGCAGCCAAATCCCCGGCATCTCAAGTCCTGAGATTTATTTGTGGGTAAGGGCCTGATGATGTCATTACTAATTAGCACAGCAGTTCTCAACCTGTGGGTCGCGACCCCTTTGGGGGTCGAACGACCCTTTCACAGGGGTCGTCTAAGACCATCGGAAAACACACATTTCCGATAGTCTTAGGAACCGAGACACAAATAATGTTATGGTTGGAGGGTCACCACAACATGAGGAACTGTATTAAAGGGTCGTGGCATTAGGAAGGTTGAGAACCACTGAATTAGCAGCAATATGGCCAGGGGAAAAAGAATTAAACAAGCTTTCTCTGCCCATGCTTTTTTAGCTTTAAATTTAAAAGTAAGTAAGTTTGTTTGTTTGTTTGTTTATTTCTGGTTAAACTTATATACCGCCCTCCCCCGGAGGGCTCAGGGCGGTTTACAACAACAAAATGTTCGGCGCATATTACAATGTTATATTGTTCTATCTATTTGTTGTTTGCTGGCCTGAGCCCCTTGGGGGAGGATAATAAATATAAAATAAAATAAATAAAATTACTAACATCGCTATTATGTAGCAGTCTTGCTTACATTTTCACCAGATTTAGCTAGTGATAAACAGCCCACCTACATAATCATAGGCTTCCATATACTGCCTAGTTTGTTCTATCCCTAATTTTCTGATATTCAGTTGAATAAGTGTATACAATACTGTCATTTTTGGTTTATGGCCCCCAGAAAGATAATTTCCAGGTCCCACTTCAAGGTATAGCAACGTGGGTTGGGTGGCTGTGATTACAAAAGACAAGGAGGTGAAATCACTCCTCCCTTTTCTTTGGCAAGTACAGGTCAGCTAAGGACAAGGGTTGAGTTCGTCCCCTTTTCCCCACCCCATTCCAGCCCACCAACCTCTACTAGGATCATGTGACTCCAAGAATTATCTTTCTAGAGGCTGGAAGAGGCTTCAGCAATAGATAGGAATAAGGAAAAACTCTGCTTTCTGTGCATTGGATAGTTGTATGCCAGCCAGAGTAGTTTGACCCAGAAAGCCAAAAGAGAAAATGCCAAAATATCAAATTCCTTTGTTTACAATATTGGCTAGCTTTGACCTGCACTGAAAAATGAAGTGATGTTATTGGGAGGTGTAAAAATCACCATACGCTCTTAAAATGGCAAAAATTTAGGTTACTCAGCAGCTAATAAAAGGAAACCTACTTCCACAACTCTAGACGGAGATCCACCAGAGAAGGCACAAATCACATCAAATCATATCAATGACATTGCTCTAGAGAAGGAAGAGAACATGTTGAATAATTAATTTGGAATGATTCTGTGCCGCCTGTTCTTGTTGTTCAATTCAAACCATACAGAAAAGATAAGAAAATATTTAGGTTGAGTAGCATTAAAACTGAATGGTGAAAACAGTCTACACCTAACATCCCCCCGAAAAGGCCTAGCAGCAGAGAGCATTGTAATTTATGAATCCTTTGCCACCCATTTTCTTTTTATCCCGATATATGACTTATTCTTCTTTTGTTTTCTTTTTTTACTGTTATCCAAAACTTCTTACACCAAGTTGGGCAGGCAGCAAGGGCAACACATAACCAGGAACCATGGAGCTCACTTGCATCAAGATACTCTACATCGTTCTTGGCTCCATTTTGGCTTACATCACAAGTATTCTTGGTGCAAGGTACAACTTGTGGCATAAAATACTATTCAAGATGTGGACACGGTGAGTGTGTATCATGGCATGACATTCCCTTTGAGTTCTTTTCTAGGGAATAGTATCTGATGTGAAAATTAATCTCCCACAGAATGAGGCCGTTTTTGCATGGCACAATTACAGTGGGGTTGAACTGAGATCAGTGGTGAAGCTCCAAGGGGACGGGGTGCGCTGTGCACCGGGCGCACACCTGGGGGGCGCAGAAATTGCCCCAGGCCCCTCCCCCTTTCCCTTTCCCCCCTCCGCAGCGCCCCGCACGGCACCCCCTTCAGAAAAGCCTCTCTCATCTTCTTGTTACCTTATTCTTTTTCCATTTTTTTTTGAGAACTTTTTCAGGTTGCAAAAGGCCTGTTCGCAGGAAAAACATCCTGAGGAACTTGGGGCTCACAAGGTCTCCTGGGAAGTATAGTTCCTATTAGGCCATTTTTACTGAGAACAGGCCTTTTACAGCCTGAAAAAGTTCTCAAAAAGGAAAGGAACTAAGGTACGTGTGGGAAGGGGGTGGGGGTGGGGGCGGAATATAAAATGTGCAATTGGCACGTTTGGCCCAGCTACGCCTCTGGCTGAGATCATATATACCTGGGCTATTTTATCCCAGTTTCTGTGTACATATGGTTCCCTGCTTCTGCCCAGGAGCAGAATTAATAATGCTCCAGTTTGCTCTGCACGACCCAGACTTCTGTATTTGCTTTGGAAGCATTTCTGAGCATGCCCAGTGTCCCATGTTATGATTGGCTGTTGCTTTTGAGTGGCTGCTTGAAAGGACGTCAGGCAGGGAGTTCATCCGGCTGGGTGTGAACAATACACTTGGTCTGCCCTCGATTGGTGTTTTTGTGTATGTGCTGTGGGAATGGAAGAAATTGATCAGTGTTTTTAATGGTTTAAAATAAGATCTTGCTGTCATAGGAAGATAACTAGTTAATAGGTCTGCTAATTGATGTAAAATAAAGCTTATACTGAGGAAAATAGACCAAGTTATTGTTCTGATTGGCTGTTGTTTTTGAGTGGCAGCTGCAAGCACCTGTGAGCTTGCCCGGTATCCTACGTTCTGATTGGCTGCTGCTTTTGAGTGGCAGCTTGAGTGAACAATTTCTGAAAATCCTGGGCTAACGTAAATATTGCAAGGGGGCACTGAGACAGATCCTGTACAGCTTCATCATGTAAAAACAGCCTAAGGGAGATAAATACTAGTACGTCTGGTCACATGCATGGTTGTGAATTATACAAATGTAATAAAAACATAATTAAATAGTTTGTCAAATAGTAATATCGCTGTGTTAATAGAACAAATTGCTCCCTGTAAGACATCTTGGTCTGTTACTGTTTTGAATAATCAATAATATCAGGGAATGGTTAACACATGGATTTACACAAGGAAAAACAGGATTTGTTTTTAAAGGAAGAAACCAAGGAGGGTATGAAATCCTTAGAAATGTCAGGATTGCTAGTTCCTGTCATGATAAAGGACTGACCCTTGCTCTTCTCATGCAAACTTCTGCATAGCAGTTCCAGGCTTTCTTCGAGGTCTCTCACCAGTGGTGGCATTCAAATTTAACAACCGGTTCCGAACTTCCGGTGGTGGGACTCAGTGGTGGGATTACAACCAGCTCTCTGAACTGAAAAAATTAGCTACTGGTTCTACAGAACTGGTGCGAATAGGCTGAATCCCACCACTGTCTCTCACCCACATACATATTGAAGAGATAGAAAAAGTGCAGAGAAGGGCAACGAGGATGATTGAAGGATTGGAGCACCTTCCTTATGAGGAGAGGCTGCAGCGTTTGGGACTCTTTAGTTTGGAGAGGAGATGTCTGAGGGGGGATGTGATCGAAGTCTATAAAATTATGCATGGGGTAGAAAATGTTGACAGAGAGAAATTTTTCTCTCTTTCTCACAATACTAGAACCAGAGGGCATTCATTGAAAATGCTGGGGGGAAGAATTAGGACTAATAAAAGGAAACACTTCTTCACGTAACGTGTGATTGGTGTTTGGAATATGCTGCCACAGGAGGTGGTGATGGCCACTAACCTGGATAGCTTTAAAAAGGGCTTGGACAGATTTATGGAGGAGAAGTCGATCTATGGCTACCAATCTTGATCTTCCTTGATCTCAGATTGCAAATGCCTTAGCCGACCAGGTGCTCAGGAGCAACAGCCACAGAAGGCCATTGCTTTCACATCCTGCATGTGAGCTCCCAAAGGCACTGCGGGCCACTGGTGGGCCACTGCGAGTAGCAGAGAGCTGGACTAGATGGACTCTGGTCTGATCCAGCTGGCTTGTTCTTATGTTCTTAATGCTGCTTCGCTTTTGAGCTTGGATGAGATCAGGCTAGTCTGGACAATTAGGGCTGCTAATAGCAGATGCTAGTGGAGATTTAGACTGAGGTTTAAAACGCCTTCCCTAATCAAATTGGCAGCCTCACACAGTAGCTTTGGGTTAAAGATCCTGACCAGTCATATCCCACAACCCTTCTGCACAGTAAGTTGAGGCCAGTTTTCTACCCGATTAGCAGAGCTGCCTGTTTTTGACAGCAGTCTGGGATGCTGCAGGTTGCTGGGTGCAAATTCGTATGTTTTATTTTGATGTCTGTTGGGACACTATCTTACTATCTAGCATTTTAAAATTTTGGGGTTTTTATCTTGGTTGATCAATTGTTCATCGAATTGTTGTGAGCCACACGAGCCTTGTGCCCCAAGGGAGGAGAGTGGTATATGTTTAAAATAAAGTAAAATATAGTAAGGATTCTCCATTTTGCATCGATTGCCTCTGTGGATACAGAGGTATTCACCACTGGCAAGGGAATAGCCATAAGACACCTTACAGACCAACAACATATTTGGGGGATGAGCTTTCAAGAGCACTATAACAATTAAACATTTTTAAACCTTCAAAAAGCCTACAGGTACCATCATGGCAGGGAAAATGGTATCTATGTAGGTATGTCCTTCAGAAATGGAAATGTTCCAATCCAGATTACATGTTATTTTGTTTGGAGTGGGGGGGGGGGGGTGTTCTGAAAAAGAGGATAGTAAACCAGATCTGAGAAAAAGTGTAGCAAGGGTGGAGAAAACCGAGATAGTGGATGCTTTAAAAAAACCAGGCTTCCCATTTGGAAGCAGAGGCAGGAAAAAAAGTATCCATGTTAGACCCCATTGAAAAATTGTGAGGGCTGGGATTATAGTTTGAGGGTTGGGATTATGCTCAGTTACCGTGTTTCTCCAAAAATAAGACAGTGTCTTATATTAATTTTTGCTCCCAAAGATGTGCTACGTCTTATTTTCAGGGGATGTCTTATTTTTCCGCTCCACAGCTGCATGCTCTGGTGTTCTGTTCGACAGGCATGCTTCCAAACAAAAACTTTGCTATGTCTTACTTTCGGGGGATGTTTTATATTTAGCACTTCAGCAAAACCTCTACTACGTCTTATTCTCAGGGGATGTCTTATTTTCAGAGAAACAGGGTAGTACACTGGTAAACCTACGAATCTAGTGTCTGCACCATGCATATGGAAACTCTTCCATCTTAGCTGTCAGTATGTGGTGGAAATATTCTTCCAGTGCAAAATCCCTTGTTTATTTTTTTTGCCTTTAGGTTTAGACGCATGAAACGGGGCGTGGAGGTGAAACACATCAAACACAACAACTACAACTTCTCTTATTTCACTCGAGGGAAGCCTGGAGCCCAGCCATCCATACTGATGCTTCATGGGTACCTATTCAGCAAAGACATGTGGTTAGATACTCTTAAGGTATATTATTTTTGGTTGGCCCTGCTTCCCATGGCAACCATTTTGTTGATACACCCAACATGTTGTGTCAGAAATTCAAACATGACCCACAGCTTGAAAGAGCACCCCTAATCTAGGCTATTCCTATTGAAGTTTCAGGCACCATGGGGAATACTTGATATGACTTCCGCTGAAGATGGTGGGAGTTTGGTACTGCCTTGCCTCCTGATAAAAACATCAATTCTAGACCCATGTGCCTTTGGTTTCCTGCTTCTGTTCATTTTCTTTCTCCACAGTTTCAGGCCTCATCACCAGATAGTGCCAGAAGCTACTTAAAGAGAAAGCATTCTCACTGATCCGTGAAATGGGATTTAAATTTGGATTCATTCATTCATTCATTCATTCATTCATTCATTCATTCATTCATTCATTCATTCATTCATTCATTCATTGTTTAGATTTGTAGACTGCCCCATCCCCAAGGAGCTCTAGGTGGTGCACAACAAGATCAACATATATACAGTTTATAGCAAAATAAACAAATATTACATGTACTAAAATCCATTAAAACCATTAAGCATTATTTTAATGTCAAGGGAGCATCACTGGACACTATAATTATCCCAGGGCTCATTCATGTCGCCTTATCGGTGACAAATCAGAATTTCTTAATGCTACTGTGGATGATGGATAGTGTATAGCCAACTTGTCTCAATACTTAGGCAATACAGCAGGTTCTTGTTTTTTTTAATGTGTTTATTAAGTTTATTTTCACCCAGCCTTTCCTCCAAAAACCTCAAGGTGGGTATACATTATTCTCTTCCTGCCCCCACAGCAATCTTGTGAGGCTGAGAGAAAATGACTGGCCCAAGGCCACCTAGCAAATTTCATGGCATAGTGGGGATTCAAAAGTGGGTCTGACTTGAATAGATGACTGCAACATTAGCCTATCAATTTCAGTATTATGTACTCTGACTGGCATCATCTCTCCGGGGTCTGGGGTAGAGAAAGACTTTTCACACCATGTACTTCCTAATATTTTTAAGTAAAAATGCCCAGAGCCAGGATTCTACCCATATGGCCCACATCTTAGCCCAAAACCCTAATTAGGATGCTGAGGGATTTAGCTCAGTTCTGCAGGGCTTGGAAGATGGAGCTATTCCATCAGGTCTACAGCTGAGGGCAACTGTGGGGTTGTAGTCTAACTTGTCTTGTCTCCCTTCCCTTCCTGCCCCCTTCCTCTTGATTCTGGTATGTTTGTGTGAGAGAGGGGCTGGAGGAAACTTTTTTTAGTTTAAATTATTCCATCCTGATTGGATTTTTAGGTGCCATAATATGTCTTTATTGAATATACTAGAAGACACTCTGATCCTGCCATGTCATCACAAGTGGGATAAAAAGTGAAGGAATAAATACATAAAATAAACCACTGCAGCACATTTATGTCCCTCTCATGTACCCTATTGTCTATTCTGAATTATGTCTCTTTCCAAGATTAGCTGCCATGTTCAAGAAAGTTAACCTCTTCATGGTTCGATAGTTAAAGGATCTTGGTGCCATTATTCTGATTCATTTTTGATGGTGTTTTCTCACAGTATATTCCTGAGGACATCCATGTGGTCTGTGTGGACCTTCCTGGTCATGGGGCAACCACCCGCTTGCTGGGAGACAGCTACAGAGCATCTGACCAGGCTGAGCGAATTCATGAGGTAAGACCTCCCTCTAGATGTCCTCAGGTTGTGGTCTACCTTGAAGGCAGTCACTGGATCCAGTAATAATGCCAAAAATCTCTCTGATCAGGTAAGGGTGGAATTGCGATAGTGGTGGTTGCTTCAAGCAGTTTCTGGGAAGCTGGCTGTACATTTCAGCAGTTAATATTGTGCATTGTATCATTACCATTCCTGTACAAGGGAAATTCTCATCTGACAAATCTAAAAAACATCCTGGTATTTCCCCAGCTTATATGTCTCACATACATGATGCTGGTGAAGCCCCATGACTGTTTGTATGCTCCTGGGCTGCCACAGACTGCGCAGGTACCTTTGCATGGAGGCGCCTCCGTTTTGTTTGCAAACTTCTCTTTCCTGCGCAGCTCCGCAGGGATGAGGGGACATGCTCCCATGGCCATGGCAACACCTTGGGGGTTGGAGGGCAGGAGGCGTGCCCCCTCATCCCAGTGGAGCTGCACAGGGAAGAGAAGATAAGTTTACAAACAAAACAGAGGCACCTAAAAGTGGTGCCTCCAACCCAGTGCCATTTGCTCAGCACTGGGTGCAAGTCGCTGTTTTTGAAAAGACTCGCTCATTGAGCGAATTTGAAAAACAGCATTTTCCTGCTGGTTAGGGGGGAGGGAAAGCATGGTGCTGCCTTGCTGCAGAGGTGGCAGCCGAGTGTAGCACTCCCCTGGACCAGTGTGTTTTTACCGTTCCAGGGGCGCTGTTTTTGGCCTGTGTGGAGTGAGCCATGGTGATTTTTCTGCTTAGGGTTCATCACCTAGGCCAGGGGTCTGCAACCTGCGGCTCTCCAGATGTTCATGGACTACAAACCCCATCAGCCCCTGTCAGCATGGCCAATTGGCCATGCTGGCAGGGGCTGGTGGGAATTGTAGTCCATGAACATTTGGAGAGCCCCAGGTTGCAGACCCCTGACCTGGGCAATTTGAGAACTCCCTATCTCTCTCCCCCTCACCCCGATTTTGTACCAATTGTTGAAATTCCTTCTATATTGTTATTTCCAACTTATCTTACAGAAATCTTTGTATTTTATTCTGAATATTGCAAGAGATGTTATTTTGTAAAGACGGTGAGTTCATGTTAGTCAGTGCCTTATATTGTCAGTATTAAAATTCAATGTGTGAAAAACATGTGAAAAACATGACTTGAAATTTGTCCTTGTCCTTGTCCTTGTCCTCTCCCTCCCTCCTTCCCTGGCTCTGTGCTGTTTCCAATGCTGGGGGGGGGGGGGGGGGCTGGATATAACACCATAAAACGTTTCCACAGTAATAAAACATTTTGAAAGCATTTTAAGTCGTATGACACTTAAAACACTTTAAAGTGTTATAACAGTTGTTAAACATTTGAAAACATTTTGAAAATGTTGTCAATTTTTGTATTTTCACTGTGTGGCATGGACCATTTCTGTGTTCAGATTTGTGAGTTGGGGCATGTACTATAATGTGATGGTGACTTAGAGATGACCTGGTACAAAAATCGTTCTTTGGTCATGGGGGGGGGGGGTGATCATGGGTCCCCTTGCATGCTCCTAGCCTACACTGCCCAGAAATTGAAACAAGATTTTTTCTTGAAAATAGCCCAAAGCAGTATTTAGCTCTTTGTTCTTGCTTTTTTCATAGTTTGTCGAGTGCATTGGTCTGGGAAAAAAACCCTTCCACCTGGTTGGCTTCTCCATAGGCGGAATGATTGCTGGGGTTTATGCTGCTCTTTATCCATCTTATGTCCACTGTTTGTCCCTCCTTAGCCCAGGCGGTAAGTGTCTGAATTCTTTTTTAGAGTGTCTAACAAGTTACTGGGTAGTGCAGACAAAATTCAGTTTATGTAAATAGGACACTAGATAGTTATAACAAAGGGCCTACCAACACATTTCATTTCACCCCCTACGTGAGTTCTCATAATCCACATATACTTGTAGGTTCCTCCTTGGTAATTGAGTTCCTTGAACAAACAAAAGAGGGAGCTAGGCTTGGTCAATACCTTAAATATTTGGTAAAATTCAGATTCTAGCTTATTCGGGCATAAAAGTATCTGTATTCCCAAATAAGCCTGAAAACCAGATTCAGATATCTGAATATATTTGGGTCTGATTTTTTTTGGTTTTTTCACGTTTTGGCCTGCAGGTGGCATATTTTTAAAGCTAATAGCACCAAAATTTCAGGGTCTCATCCGGAGACTGTCCTGATGATGCCATCCAAGTTTGGTGAAATTTGGTTCAAGGGGGTCAAAGTTATGGACCCCCAAAGTGGGTGCCCCATCTTGGGAGCTAACAGGAGATGGGGGCCCCCATGACCAAAGAGCAATTTTTGCACCAAGTTATCTCAAAGTCATGGTAGTCTCTGGATGAGACCCTGACATTCTGGTGTCAGTAGCTTTAAAAATGTGCCCCTGACAGACACCTCAAGAAATTTGCCCAGATTCTCTGCTCTGCAGTGCCTTGGCTCCATTGTAGCCAACGGGGAATTTCTAAGTGTATAAGAAAGCTGCACATTTTTTAAGGTAGAGGCACCAGACTTTCAAGGTAGCTCCAGGAGGCCCTCCTGGTAATAGCATCCAGGTTATTTGTCACAGATTTCTGTCTAACAATTTGTACATTGTCTCTCAATTCATAGGTCTACGGTATCAAGAAGGTTACAAAATCGTCCAGCACTTGAGGGAGATGGAGATGTCTATCAATGTGGGAAGCAATAAACTCCTTTCTTTGACCAAGAGACAGGCAGAAGAGCTATTGAAGCTTGGCCTATACCACCCAAGCGTATCACAGTTGCAGGTAAAGAAGGACTACATCATAGGCTGCCGTGCTCTGGTCCAGTCTTTCATTATAAAATTTCAGCATTGCATATCTGTCTGTCACTCCTCTGTCCATATTTTGCTGGTGTGGGCAGCCAAGGCACTGTCTTGTATCTGAGAATAAGAGTTGGCTAAGAAACAGTTGGGGAATATCTTGCAAACTTTTTGCTCCAACTGAGATACACACGCCTCCCAAAACCCTTGCCCTTAAAAATGCAGGCAGATCTCTAACAGTCATTCCAGTTCATTTTTTGTTGGCCAAGAATCAATTCTATTGCCTCAAAAGGTCTTCAACTATGATTGGTAAGAGTTGGGCTAGTAAATGAACATTAACTGACCGTCACATATCAGAAGGTTTTTCGTATCTCACCACATATTGGTTTTCAGGAAGGAACATCTTGCTACCTGACAGAAACTTTTCACTGCCTGCCACTCTGACACATTTCTCCTTCCTCCTCAGCAACTTAAAGGATATCTTGATGAAGGTAGACCAGAAACGATGTTCTTCATTAAAAGTAAGTGAAATAGCAGGAATACAAGCTACTTGGGCCATTTCACAAACGATTCATCAAGGGTACTCTCAAAAAGGCAGTGACAACCAGCCACTGCTCCAACCAATGTTCAGAAGGGCTCGTGTGTACAGAGAAACCAAAGATTATAGATTCAGCCTTAGTTTCCTGACTTTATGGTAGATGTTTATCCACAGTGAGAATCCCAAGGGTGTTCCCTGCGTATGCCTTTTTAAATAGTTACTCTTAGGCCATTTCTGCACTGATTGCAGAAGCAGCTGGCCACCAGCATGAATATTCACAAGGGACCGTGTGGGTGGGCCAAAGTCACTGCAGGCTGCAGAGGCAACTCCGCATGGAGCTACCTCTGGTCTGTGTTGTTTGCTTACCTTTTCTTCCCTCCAGGGCTCTGCAGGAAGGAAGGGACACACTCATGCTGCCCTCTGACCCCTGGGGGTTGGAGGGCAGCGTGGGCATGTCTTTTCTCCCTCCAGAGCCTTGGAGGGAAGAAAAGGTAAGCAAACAACACAGTCAGTGCCTAAAAGCAGCTCCCTCACGCTGATGCCCTTCGCACGACACAGGCGGGAAGACATTGCTTTCCAAATAATTAGCTCATTGAGCGAGTTAGGAATGGAGCGTTTCCTTGCCGTTCTGCAGGGGGAGCACAGCGATACTGTGGTGCATCAGCGGCAGCTGTATGAACAACGCCCCAGGGACAGTGTTTTTACCGTCCCTAGGGCACTGTTTTCGGCCTGTGCAGAAATGGCCTTAGATCACTCAGCCCAAGACAAAATAAAGGCAAGATTTTCTAATGACTGCAAGATGTACATAAGTCTTCAGGTGCAGAGACAGTCAGATGGGACTCTAGAAATAATCCTTCTCTTTAGTGTCTTGATTTCTCACTGATGCTTTCTGACAAACGTGAGTCTTGTACACATCTAAGCAAACTTCTCAACATGGTTGGGGTTGCAGCATCAGTGGGGCATACTAAAATAGAGGCGGGGGTGGGGGGTGGGGTTAAAATGTCTGGTGGGAGCCCAACCCCTTCTGCTCTTCTTCACTGTGCAGCCTTGACATTTCCTGAAGTGCTGTGCAGAGTGAAACAGTCAGGGTGTTCACATTAGGGAATGGTCCCTTGGAGGAATCAGGCTGTGAACAAGAGGACAGGTGAGGGGGCATTTTGAAAGAGGAGGCAGTTGGAGAAGGGAAGACAAAGCCAAACAAAAAGAGGCTTAAGGAAAATCCAGTGCTAAAGCTTAAAACATAAGGAAACAGCAGGCTCAGCCTGAAAGAGCATGTATGTGGTCTGCTGAAGACGTCAGTGAAGGAAGATAGGATCTCTTTCAGTCCAAGATATATAAAGCCTCAGTGGAGAATAGGGCTACTCATCTCCAAGTATGGACATGTAATAACAACTACACCAGTGGCTCAAAACTGAATTATAATGTATATTCTTAATTAATAAATATTTTGCCAGATAACAGACTTTGTGTATCATTTAACAATTCATTTCCAAAATCAACAGCAAACTTTTTTTTTACAGAAATAGCAATTTATAAAGCTCTAAACTTTTTTTTTACAGATGTAACAACTTAAAAACCTCTCTTCTAAAATGACAAACATTGTGTGGTTGGGCTCTGGTTGGGTCACACCTCATCACAAGGACTTCATTTGGCCCCTGCTGTATAAAAAAGAGAGAGTTTCAATGTAACACCTAGAATGAACTCAACAACTAACCTAAATGCATAATGCAATATAAATGCACTTACAATCTCACTGTTAACAAATTCTGAATGCAATGTCTTTATGCAGCATTGGCAGCTATTTTAAGTTTCTTAAAGACCCTCTCCTAAAAAACAACCATGGCAACAAAGTTATGTCAGTGAAATTATGTGCCCATTATTGCTTTATGATTTGCCTACCAAGATATAACTTTCATTAAGGAAACAGTGTGTGTGTGTGTATGTACATCCCTTCATGGGCAAGCAGACTAGGCAAGCAATGCACCCACCAGCAGAACACACACAAGCTTTCTTTCATGGGAACAACCTTTGTTTCTGAAGGTTTTTTTAAAGGAAGTATACAAAGTAGGCTGTTAAGTCACAGGATGGTTTAGACTAGCCTGGTCTAAACAGATCTCAGAAGTTAAGTTGGGTCAGTCCTGGTTCATACTTGGATGGGCGACCACCAAAGAAGTCCAGGGTTGCTATGCAGAGGCAAGCAATGGCAAGACACCTCTGTTCATCTCTTGCCTTGAAAACCCTAAAGGGTTGCCATAAGTCAGCTGTGACAATGAGACAACAGTATTCACCACCACCATACAAAGCCACCTAAAGGATTATTGCACTGACCTGGGTGGCCCATGCTAGTTTGATCTCATCAGATCTCAGAAGCTAAGCAAGGTTGTCCCTGCTTCATAACTGGATGGGAGACCATCTGGAGATTCCAGAGTCATGATGCAGAGGAAGACAACAGCAAACCATCTCAGCTGGTCCCTTGCCTTGAAAACCCTACTGCATAGGTGTCAAACTCACGGCCCTCCAGATGTTATGGACTACAGTTCCCATCATCCCCTGCCAGCATGATGCTGGGTTGCCATATGCCAGCTGCACTTGTCAGTGCTTTGCACCCCCACCAATCTGCCTGTAATCTTAGCATGAAATGCAGGCTACAAATAAAATGAATGAATAATAAAGGAGCAAGGAGATCCCATTAATACATTCCGGCAGAGATGATCACAGACTCAGAATTTTAAAAATTCTAAACTGAAGATGAATATTCATTGTTGGTCAACCTGAAGCACAATTTGGTTCAAGGCACAGCCAGCAAGGGGTTCTTGCACACCTGGACAGAAACCGGCTGCTGATGGGCTTTGGGGTTTCCTGACCCCAACCTCCACATTCTGCTGGCTGGCAAAATCGACATCTTATTGGTGCCGCATCTGAGTAGCTCTGAAGACATGCATCCATAAAGGCGATGACAGCTCTAACTCTGATTCTTTCTTGGAAAAGACTTTTTAGACCTCTCCAGTGTGGAGTCCAGATACAGCCTTCAGGACAATGCAAGCAAGATCACAGCTCCAACTGAGATCATCTGGGGAAAATGTGACAAGGTAGGACAACCGGGTGAGAGAACCATCCATGAATGCCAAGTAGCTGGTTTTGGTGGTCATTCATTTCCAACAGGCGGTAGATTTAGGGAACTAGAAGCGTGAGGCTGCTTCATCAAACATTCAAGTTCCCAGTCTCGGCCATCATTCCTCAGTATCATGAGTGTAGGATCAAATGAATAAAACAGCTGGGATGGAAATGCACTAGCCTGTCAACTGATACATCTGACTCAACTATGCACCTGCAATTGCAGGCACCCAAAATTACAATCAGATACAATTACTCATACAGATCCCAGCCACTGAGCCTCATATGCCTAATAATTAAGTCCAAACAGTAAACACTTTTAATATCAATTATGCTCATCTAGAATCTGAAATTTAAGGCACCAAATTGCCAGCATTTTGGTCTGGTCTAACAGAATAGGTGATATTGAATATCAGAATAGGTGGATATTGAAGGACAGAGTGAATTTTCTCTGAGGAGGAAACATTGTAGGATAATGCTTATAAGCTGAGAAGAAGCACAACACTCAACTATTTTATGACTTAAAATAATTTCAGACGGCATGCATATCCAACTAACTCTTATTGGACAGTAGCAGTCACTGACGATGAATGTACTGTATTGTCCATGCAGGAGAATCCAAATGCAAATATTAGCTTTAGCTATAGTGCAATGCCAGAAACATATCCAATGATGTACAAATGCAGCCCTGGATATCTGATTTATGCTGCACCCCCTCTAGAGATCTTAGGTCTGGTGCATGCAACAAAGTGAGCTCTACAGGTGTTCAGTGAGTGAGTGAGTGTTCAGTTAGGTAGAAAGAAAAACTCTGTATGATATGGAGGCAACGAGGGAAGGAGCATCATGACAACCTCCAAATAACTGAAATAGCAGAAAGCAGCTGGAAAATTGCTGGCCATTTTTCCTACTGAGTCCAGAACTACATCATCTCTTGAAACTTGACCTCCTGAAACTCTTCCAGCCGTGACTCTCTTTGGACAACTCATTATGCAGTCCAAGAAGAAACACCAGTACATCTTAGGGAAAGACAGAACATCATACTGTGACAGAACATCATACCATTTATATGCTTCAGCCCTATGGCAGGAGGAGCCAGGGGCAGGGCTCCTGGAATGTGTGCAAAAGGTCCAGGTTCAAATAATGTCATCTCTACTTTAAGGACCTTAAGTAGCAGGTGCCCTGACCTGGACAGCCCAGGCTAGCCTGATCATAGAAGATCTTGGAAGCTAAGCAGGGTTGGCCCTGTTTATATGTGGATGGGATAACCCCAAGGAAGCCCAGGGCTGCTATGCAGAGGCAGGCAATGGCAAACCACATGTGAACATCTCTTCCCTTGAAAACCCCATAAAGGGCCACCATAAATTGCCTGTGACATGTTGGCACTTCCCACCATCACCAACACTAAGCAGCAAGCAATAGGACCTTCTGCCATTTACAGTAGAATGTACTAAGCTTGATGAGCCAGTGTTCTGACTCGGTTTAAGGCTGCTCCATATTTGTAGTATATGTGGAGAGGGACAGTTGGGGGCATCCAGAAAAATAAAAATAATTCCTGAGTCCAAGAGAATCCTGGAAACTATAGCTCCCAATTAGAATCCTCAAAATACAATTCCCCTGATTTCAAAGGGGCATTCATGGGATATATTAGTATAAAATTCATCTAACTTTGTAACACAAATAAAACCCAAGTCCTTCTAGTCAACTCATTTATATACTGTTATCGTTGGGCAAACCCTCTCATGCCACTAGGATGCAGTCTTCCTTCTACGCTTGGTTGCCAACCTGCATGTCATGTCTGGAGCTCTCGCCCAGTTACAATTGTTTTCCAGATTATGTAGTTTCCCTGGAGAAAATTAGAAGCTTTGGAGGATGGACTCTATGGCATTAGACTCAGCTAAGACCACACCCCTTCCCAAATCCTGCTTTCCCTAGATTTCAGCATCAAATCTCCAAGAATTTCCCAACACAGAGTTGACAACCTCATTATATCTTAGCCCAAACCAATAAGGGTAAATCACAGCTGCCCTGTGAATGAGGTGGTGGAAAGCTAAAGCAGAAGGTAAACGTGCGGAACTCATTCTTAGCTGTTAGCTGTTCCTTTAAAATAAGCAATTAGATTATTGGTAGATTATTGGGTGGTAGGGAAGAAATGTTTTGGGTCATTCAAATTTTAATCCAATTGCACTTTCGCCGTAATGCTTACACTCTTCCTTCCGTTTTTCAGCACCTTCTCAGCTTACACTGTTTAAATTCTGTTGTTGTTCAGGTACTTGATTCCTCTGGAGCAGACGTTTTAGCCAAAGCTATTCCTCAGTGCCAGGTGTACTTATTGGATAGATGTGGACACTTCATAACCATAAACAGGCCACAGAAATCTGCAGAGCTCATCCTGGAATTCCACAATTCAGTTTGTGGCACCAAGAAGACTAACTAGTTGACATAAACCTCATGTGGGCACCAACCAGGTGGAGTATTTAAAGCCACTTTCTAGGCTGGACAAAACTGGAAGGATGGAGTTCGTTTGGGGTTCCTCTATCATTTTGAAGACTACATTGAAAAGATGGCCTCTCTGTTCCTTGCCCCAGACTGAATTTGGTTTTTTTTTCAATGTTCAAGTCAACTTCTGTCTTCTGCAATGGCAACCTGTAATAAGGCCTTGCTGGTGAATTGCGTGCTGGATATAGTATTAAATAAATAATAGAACTTCGAGGGATGAAAAAGAACTATCAAATTATAACAACTTTGGAGCCTTCCAGAATATTTTTATCCTATCCTTCCTCTATGAGACTTCATGGCATAGTTCTTCCCTCCACTAAAGTATGCTGTTTGGGGGTGCTAAACAAAGAAAATGGTGAGGGTGGCCTGCACCGTGATTTCAACTGCCCCAGTGCTGCTTGGCGTATTATGTGGAGGGATCCCCAAACCTGAATGAGAGGCTTCTGGAGAAAGGAGCTTTAGTTCAACACTGTGTATCTTCTGTTACGTGAGAATTTCAGTTTACTGGAAAAACCAGCCATCTCTCAAATCCTTCAATACTTAGCTGGAAAAATAAAGAAAAAGAAGAAGAGTTTGGATTCATATTCCCCCTTTCTCTCCTGGAGGAGACTCAAAGGGACTTACAATCTCCTTGCCCTTCCCCCCTCACAACAAACACCCTGTGAGGTAGGTGGGGCTGAGAGAGCTCCGAGAAGCTGTGACTAGCCCAAGGTCACCCAGCTGGCGTGTTTGGGAGTGTACAGGCTAATCTGAATTCCCCAGATAAGCCTCCACAGCTCAGGCAGCAGAGCTGGGAATCAAACCCGGTTCCTCCAGATTAGATACACGAGCTCTTAACCTCCTGCGCCACTGCTGCTCTAAAGATAGATGATAGAACATTATCAAACAAACCTCCTGCTATAAAAGTTGACAAAGGGATCACTGTCAGTCTCTGGTGTCTCCCCAGTGCCTACTTTCATTATGCCATTCAAGAACATGCAGTTGCAAGAAAATCCCATCCACTTGCTTTTCTGTGGGACTACTTAAGAGAGATGTAACTTCTGTTAGGTTTCTTGTGCAACCAGAGTGCTTGTTTTCCTGCCATTATGAGTCACTGTTAATAAACTTATGTTGAGCAAACAAGCTAAAGCCCTTATGAATGCATGAAGAATTCCCCCCAAGGGAAACATGGAAAACACAAAGGTGGTAGAGGGGTTGTTTTCCTAAAGTCAGAAATGTAATAACTGCACAAACAATGGCTAGCAGTCAATAAGACTGAATAACTTCACGCTTTACTCAACAATGTGAACAAAGTCTTCAAACGGAGCTATGATACAGATAAGCACCTCAATATTTTCAAATTTGTCAAAGCATATTTGCCTCTGCGTTCAGCAGAGGCCAATTTGCTGGTGGTTCCTGGCCCCTCAATGATGCGGCTGGCCTCCACACGGGCCAGGACCTTTACGGCCCTGGCCCCGGCCTGGTGGAACACCCTTCCTCCAGCTGTCCGGGCCCTGCAGGACCTTGGTGAATTCCGCAGGGCCTGCAAGACTGAGTTGTTCCGCCGGGCCTTTGGAGTGTCCAGTCGCTGAGTGGCGCCCCCCCCCCTCATGCTTTATGCATTCATTTACCATCTTAATTTTGGTTCCATCTATGTTACCCTCCTAGAGAGGAGTCTGGCCTCTCCTCCTTCTTTTTGGGGAGATTTTAATGAACTGGGCTATAGGACGCCTGTCATTGTTACGTTAACCGCTGTTTTAATAGTTTTTAATGGATTTTAGTTGTTATATTGATTGTTGTGTGGTCACTATGGTGAACCCTATTTAATTGTGTAGATATCCATGTTGTGCACCGCCCAGAGCCCCTTGGGGATGGGGCGGTTTATAAATCGAAATAAATAAATAAATAAATAAAAATAAAAATTCTCTGAGCTAATTGGAAAACCCACAACAACCTGCCAGTATCCAGTAATATCTGGCTTCCAAGAATCTTCACGAGAAGCCATTTATTATAGTCATTCCATCTCTTTTAGATTTTCCTCTTTTCCTGCTGCTTTCAACTTTTTATAGCATTATTGTCTTTTCCAGTGAGTCTTCTTTTCTCACAATAAGGTCAATGTAGTCATGTTAACTTCTAGGAAGAGTCCAGGCTTGATTTGATCTAGAACCCGCTCTACCCAAAGGAGACTTTAATTATTGCTTTCCTCCTTGGTTGCAAAGGTATTCCTTCATTTTCTTTCCCAAGATTCTACTGTTGTGCAACTATGATCATAAACATAAAGGAAGGCATCACTTTTGGTTCTAGGGGAAAAGGAGAAATTAGCACATACCTCCCATAGCTAAGGATCCATTTGGGAGTACCCAAGCAAAAGCTTCTTTTAAAACTAAATCACGGAGAATGCACAGGAAAGATAACCTTAGGAAGCTTACCAGACTGCATGCAAATACTAGGTGCTGCAGTTATTCTAAGGTCGTTTCTGCACGGCAGAATTATACCTGTGTAACACCGGTTCCTTACAACCCTGGTCTGTTTAACCCTGGTTTTTCCATTTGCATGGCTGTTTGTTTCTGTGAAGGGGTCGAGTGAAGTCTGGGAGGGAAATCTGGGAGTTTGTTTCGCATGAGCCCAAGACTTCTGTATTTACACTGCAAGCGTATCTGAGCATGCCCGATGTCCCACATTCTGATTGGCTGTTGTTTCTGAGTGGTAGCTTGAATGAACATCAAATGGGGAGACCCGGTGGCTGAATGTGAAAAATAAACTGGTTTTGCTCCCAATTGGTTTTCACATGGTAGCAGGCTTTAGCAGGCTCACTCTGGGATTTTTGAAAACAACCACCAATTTGGTGGTTTTTGAATACCCTGGGATGAGGGAAATATTGCGGGGCAAACCCGTTTTAGGACTGGGAACCGTGCAAACATTTTGGCTGCACAGGGATATTTTTCTTGCTCAACCCAGGATATTTTGACCATGTGGAAATGACCCAAGTGATGCCAGTTCTGTTGTGGAGCTTCTGTTAAACAATACAGATGTCATGCTCTTGGAAAAGTAGTAAAAGTTCTTTTGCAAGTGACAGAACTTTCTAAGTAATGTATACTGCTATATACAGTCTTTCTGTCTGCGTTTTGAATGTACTCCTGATTTGTACTTCACGCAACGTGTGATTGGTGTTTGGAATATGCTGCCACAGGAGGTGGTGATGGCCACTAACCTGGATAGCTTTAAAAAGGGCTTGGACAGAGTTATGGAGGAGAAGTCGATCTATGGCTACCAATCTTGATCCTCCTTGATCTGAGATTGCAAATGCCTTAGCAGACCAGGTGCTCAGGAGCAGCAGCAGCAGAAGGCCATTGCTTTCACATCCTTCATGTGAACTCCCCAAGGCACCTGGTGGGCCACTGCGAGTAGCAGAGTGCTGGACTAGATGGACTCTGGTCTGATCCAGCAGGCTAGTTCTTATGTTCTTACTTCATAAATATCTGGTAACGTTCTAGAGCCTATTTTAAATGCCTAATAAAGGTTGTTGTTGTTGTTGTTGACCCAAGTGACGCTAAAATGCAATGAAATCAATATTGATATTTAGAGGATCTGTTGTCTCCACAGGATGGAGTCAGTTCACAGAGTGAAGTCCAGTAACCACTCAAAATGGTGGACAACCAAGTTTTCTGTTCAGAAAACAAAATAGGGTAGACACAAGGGACTAAGCTCCAAAGCTAGTGTGTCTGGTACAAATGTATACTATGTTTATATACCTTTCCTCAGGGGGTGCCTATCTGACCCTTTTGACCTGTGTGATTCTCCTGGTCCATTCCCCTAATCTCCTGCGAGGATTCCAAGTTTCTACTGGAGTAATGTATGTCACCCTTTCACTTCATAAGCGAGCCATCGAGGATAGTAAATGTAGTTCTCCAGCAGACGACCACTGTACTTACAAGATACAGAATATTTTCTCCTATCTCTAAAGAATACTTTTAGGACAAGCGAGTATCTTCACAGGGTCAGGAAATCTGATTTTTCTCATCTGCTATAGCTTGGTACACAAACATTTTAGTGGGCGGTAACTGTAGAGCAGCTTGTCTTTAACAAAACCTTTTCACAGCCTTCATCTATTTGGGGGGTGGGGTTCAACTTGCTGGTCACCCTCTTGGACACTCTCTCAGATCTCTAAAAACTAACCAAAAATTATGTTGCTTTCCAAATGACATGTTGTGGGGTTGCCCTGATCTTAAACTCTGCGATTAATTGGGCAACACTTGGTGATGTCACTGGGAGGAGTCTGGCGATGTCACATTAAATTACCAACTCCTGTCTTCCATTTACACATGTTGGAGATATCTCAAGCAGCTATGTTATCTCAAAGAGCCATGCAGCTTGCAACACGGCACACCCATCAGCCATACAGGGAAAAGGGATTTTTAAAAATGATCATACTAGCAGGCCTTTGTTGATTTAATTAACGTAACTAGACTCCTCTCTCAAGAGATATTGCTGAGCAAAAGAGGGCAGGGTAAGATTCAACACTGGGTCGGAAAAGGTGGGGTGGGAAAAATGAGGGGAATAATTAATCAGTGCCTTAATTGCTGTATTGGAAAATGGCTAAGTTATACATACTTTGGGAAGCAAGTGTCTAAATTAGATTCTATTTTATAAGGAATGCTTCTTGAAGAATAGTGACATCTTTATTGAGCCCTGGACTTTCTCAATTGCCCCCAGTTTTCGGTAATGAGCAAATCACCTGCAATCACCTCAAACTCTGAACTGGTAAAGTAGGTTTGTTTTTCCATCCCTCCCCATGAAGCTTGAGGGGTTCTCTCTGAACTCTCTGACTCCCACCTACCGTGTTTCCCCGAAAATAAGACAGGGCCTTATATTAATTTTTGCACCAAAAGATGCACTAGGGCTTATTTTCGGGGTAGGGCTTATTTTAGGGGAAATACGATACCTTCACAATTCATTAAGGCGGGATCTCAGCAGCCCCCGTTGCTTCCCCGTCACGTGTGATGCAAGCTGCATCCTCATTGGCAGGGAGCACCCTGCTGGATAACGCCATCCTGATCTGTAACTACCGGGAGGGCTTATTTTTGGAGTAGGGCTTATATTTTAAGCCTCCTTCAAAAATCATGAAAAATCATGATAGGACTTATTTTCGGGGAAACACGGTACCTCACAAGGTGGCTGCTGTGAGGAGTTGAAGAGAAGGCAGTGGTAAGCCACTTTGAGTCTCATTAAAAGGTAGAGAAAAGTCGGCTATAAAAACCAACTCTTCTTTTTCAATCTGTGTCACGATAAAATGTTTTTGAGGAAGCTGTCTGTTTACCAGGCTAACTTATAAAACCATGAACGACATGCTGAATGTAAAATGTAGTCAAGCTTTTAGTGCCAGTTCTCTTGCCTTTCATCTCTAGTGCACACAAACAGGAGTTATCACAACCAACATTTGTAGAAAGGAACCACCAACAGCTATCCAATCTGAAGTGATTTGCTTATGGAGCCCTTTGTGCACCTACATAGTTTTTGCAAGATATTGCAGGGGATAACACAGCAGGGTAGCATTCAAAACTATTTGGAAAGCTGGCAGTGGGCGGGGTAGATAGCAATCAACCAGTACCTTCATTATTAAAAGTTACACCAGTCTGGAAATTACTTCCTCCATCCTATAAATAATACAAGAATACTCAACAGATTGGTATGTGTGGTTACTGCATAGTGAAATGCTCTCTGCATGTATACAGAGCATTTGCAGTCTCAGCATTCAAAAATCTGATTACTTTTGGCACAAACAGGCTTTTGGCACAAGCAGGCTTTTGTCTGTAGTGAGAAATGATACAGGTTATCCTTGGGCGTGACACACCTTCATTCGTTTGTCTTCCCTTTAGTAAGAATTGTTTTCCATAGCAAGAGGTTCCAGAGTTTAAACCTTCCCGAGCACTGTGCCTCTTCAGCTCTTTAGCTGCCTCCTCCGCCACCGCCAGAGCGTGACAGTGGTTTTTTTCTGGTGAGAAAAAGGCATTCTACACATGCTCAAACATAAGTATTCCTTTATACAGGCAAGGTGAAGCAAGATGTTCCACATTAAGGATTAAAACCAGAGACCCAGCTAAATGAAAAAGGACATTCATTTTGCTTCCCCAAATCCCCTCTCCCTTGCTTCAGCCTCCTGGTGGCTGACCTGAGACTGGCTCTTCCACTGTTCTGGCCCTCCTCCTTGATTGTAGCCTGGCTACAAACTCTTGTTCTCAGAGTTTGGCCCTTTCTGCATGGGCCATTTATGGTGCCCTGGGGACGGCAAAAAAGCCGTCCCCGGGGACTACGTTCGCTGGCTGAAACCTACAGCCTTGGCTTAGCGCCAAAGTCTGGCTCCCCTCCCCCTCCCACAGGGCGGCGTCAGGCCACTTCTGGCTCAGAATTAATCAACAGACCTAAGGAAGATGCTAGCTAGTTGGGTCTCCAGATGCAAGCCTGCATTGCAAATGAAGATTGAGACTGGCTTTAAAGGAGAGACACCATTCAGCAAGACTACAGGCTAGGCATTACCCAGAGTCTTTGCAGGAGCAGTCCCAGGCAAGTAGCTCTGAGAAATAAAAGGCTTTTGGGCAGGAACTGCAATTGTGGTTGCAAAGTGTTGCTCTACCGGACCTTCACTGTACACCACTGCTGTCTCTAGACCCTGACTGGCAACAGACCAGCTTCTGACCTTGATTCTTGGATTTTCCTGGTTGTTGTAAACGTTCCTGACATTTGACTTCTGGCTCGACTGAAATATCTCTGGACTCTCCCATGGACTTGGTATCTTTGGACTTTATACCTTGCTGAACTGTCAGCAGCCCAGCCCCAGCTGTAAGCCTCTTCAGTACTGTGTGCTGCTGTGGCAGCACACCAGCCCCACCCAGTCAGTTTGTGTCCATTTGCAGAGTTATAGCTTTCACCCCCTTCCTAAAAACAAAAGGTTCAATTATAATTCAAAGTATAGGGTGTTTTTTTTTTAAAAAAAATTGGAGTCTTAAATGTACATATGTCTCACCTGATACAAAAAGTTCTGGCATCCTTCAAACGGAAAACAGCTAAGAAGAATGATGGAAAGAGAGCATACATCTCTCCATATCTCTCTGCATTGCCCACAGAGGACCTTCTGATTGTCTGACAATAATCTGCTGGTGGTTCCCAGCCCGATGGATATCCAGTTGGCCTTGCCCAGAGCCTAGGCTTTTTCGACCCTGGCTCCAGTCTAGTGGAACTCTTTCTCAGTGGACACTCAGTGAGTCCTTAACCAGTTCTGCTGGGCCCGTAAGGCGTTTTCCAACCCAAAATGTGGCCATATAAACGGGCCTCTGTGAAGCTGGTATACAAAGATTTAGACTATGTGGAAGTAGACTGCCCATGATAATAACCCAGAATTCAGGACTTGCTGCGACTCCGATGGGAGCACGGTCTCTTTAAAAATTCCTTTTCAGCTGTATGTGGAGCCTTGTGGCTATGGTACATTTTGTATGTATTTATCGGGGTAGCTACGATTCTTTCTATATAAATGTAATACTGGTTCATCCCAGTTTGCTTTGTATATAATAGCCTGACTGAAGAATTGAGGGATTGTATAATTTGTTTCTGTTCAATATATAGCACAAACATACTTTGAATGTATTGGTGCAGATTATTCATTTTCCCTACTTTTGGTGCACCTCCCACCCACCCACCCCCCATTTTTTCTAACATGGTGCACACCACCTGGAGTTTGGCAACCTTAGCATCAAATCCAATAAGCGTAGTTTATAGTGGACAAATGGTGTGGAGTGGATAAAGTGTTAAAAGCCCTCCCCCAAATGCCACTGTCTTGATAGTGAGAACCAGTGTGACTCAGTAGTTAGAGTGTTGCACTAGGACTGTTGAGAATGGGGATCAAACCTCTGGTATGTCCGGAACCCCTGAGCCAATCACCTTCTCTCAGTTTAATTTGTTACACAGGATGATGGATCTGGGGGGAGAAATGGGTGAGGGGAGATATGTACATGTTGCCAGGAGGCCCCTTCAGGTGGTAGGGTTGCCAACTCTGAGTTGGAAAATTTCTGGAGATTATGGTGTAGAACCTGTAGATGGGGGAGTTTTGGGAGCAGAGGGAGCTCAGCAGAGAGGTAGGTCACACAGTTCATCCCCCAAAGCTGCCATGTTCTCCAGAAGAACTGATCTCTGTAGCCTCGAGATCATCTGCAGTTCCTGGAAAATTCCAGATCTCACTGCGGGCTGGGAAACCCAGTTGGTAGGGCAAGAAAAACAAGTTCAATAGGCTTAGCCATTAATACTTCTATAACCCATAGAAATTCCATTCACTGTGTCATAATGGATGGTAGGACAACTGAATGTGTAATAAATTGATTAATTATCTAAATATCAATACAAATAATTACTGTGCATATATACAAGTTATTTCCTAACTTGAGTGATGAATAGACTATCATACACCCCAATAGCACCTGAGAATTATTCTGCCCTGTAGTAGGTGGCTATTACTAAATATCTACATCTATTAGTCTATATGTTAGTCTCGATACGTGCAAGTTTTCTAATCAGTCTCCCTCTCAAGACTGCTGTCTCTGTGTTTGGTAATGGAGAGGAAGTAGTTGTTATCGCAGGCTGATCTTGAACTAGATCTGGTATACAAGATTCAATTGTGGTTGGAGAATCTGGTTCTGAAATCTCTGTTTTGGAGTCTCTGATTCTGGATTTACTGGTTCTGGAACTGCCTGGAGGTGTTTTACATTTCTACAAAGAGTTCCAGTATTGGTCTTGATGAGATATGATCGTGGTGTTTGGTTTTGTTCCATGACTACTTCAAGACCGGACCATTCTTTATCATCTCACTTGTGATCTTATTGGGAGCGATGGCAATGTGTGATGTCCTAGATAGGTGAAAGACTTTTGGCACAGAAGGCATTTTGTTTTGTTCAGCTGAAGACCTGTCTTCTGTAAGGTGTGAAGGACTTTGTGTAGTCCAGAATCATGTTGTTCTTCTCTATGGCCAAGATGTCATCCATATAAACAGATATGGCTTCTAGGTGCTGCAACGGGTGAGTCATTTCTCTCTGGAATAACTCTGGAGAACTAGAAATTCCAAATCGCAATCTATGAAAGAAATATTGGTCAAAAGTTATAATGAAAATGATTAGTTTTGTACTTTCAGGCTCCAAGCCAAAATTCACTTGCAGCATCCAGCAGTGAAAATACATGAGCACTGGCTAATCTATAGGAAAAATAAAGTGTTAAAGTGTTAAGGAGCAGCAGTGGCGTAGGAGGTTAAGAGCTCGTGTATCTAATCTGGAGGAACCGGGTTTGATTCCCAGCTCTGCCGCCTGAGCTGTGGAGGCTTATCTGGGGAATTCAGCTTAGCCTGTGCACTCCCACACACGCCAGCTGGGTGACCTTGGGCTAGTCACAGCTTCTTGGAGCTCCCTCAGCCCCACCCACCTCACAGGGTGTTTGTTGTGAGGGGGGAAGGGCAAGGAGATTGTAAGCCCCTTTGAGTCTCCTGCAGGAGAGAAAGGGGGGATATAAATCCAAACTCTTCTTCTTCTTCTTAATTTAGTTTGACCGCTTTGTTCAGTTGTTTTTATACAGATACATACTGAACCATCTTTCTTGGGTACTGGCACCAATGGAGGATACCAATCTGTACATTCTGTGATTGGTCCAATTACTCCACAGTGAACCATTCTGTCCAATTCAGCTACCACTTTTCTAACATGTATTTCCTGTATTGTATATGCTTTTTAATCCGCTTTTTATTATTGTTGTTCTGCTGTCTATGCCAATAAAGGCTTGCTTGCTTGCTTGCTGTCACTTTTGGAAGTTGAGGTACTGATTTGGACCTAGCAGTGCCGACAACTTTGGGTGTAGCGTTGTATTTTAGTCTTATTTTAATTGTTTGTAAAGTTCCCAATCCTGTTGAGATTCTTGTGGAAAGTCATCTAGGCGACTGATCAAACCCATTGAAACAGCTGTGTCTCTGCTTAGGAGGTTGCTGGATCCAGTTTTGAGTACATGAACCTTGAAACTATAGTTAGTTTCCTTGGAAACTGGTTTGAGCTTGGAAATATCACATGCGGTTCAAGTTGTCTCAATCTGGGCTAGAGAATGTGCAAGAGATTTGATAAAGGTGAGGACAGTTCTTGAAGCATCTGTAAACAGACTCTGAAATCACATTCATGTCAGCTCCAGTCTCTATTTTGAATGCCAAAATCAGACAAAAAAAATGGCAAAGAAACCACTCCTGGATCAGTTATGGGTTTGGAGCAGCTGACTGGTCTTAAAAATATCTGGTCAGACTGTAGCAAACTGTCCTATTCGTTTGCCCTTATAGCACTCTGCAGGCTTTGCAGAATACTCTGTGCATGCTTTTTTCCACAGTGCACGCTTAAGGGTTTGGCGCGCAGTGCAGTAGCTTAACTGGATCACTAAGATACTTCTAGAAAGGCCTGGAACTTTTCCTCACTTGGGGAGGGGGGAGCATTTAGGAAACTTTGCTCTCCTAGCAACCTTTTGAAGTCTTTTTGAAGAACTCTGTCCAAGGTCCTGTTTTCTTACCAGTTCAGAGTTTTTAATGAGTTGGATTGCAACATCCAGAGTGAGGTCACTTTTAAGTTGCAGCTTCTGAGAAAGGTCTCTGTCTAGAATGCCCACAACTAACTGATGTTTTCACTTTTCCTAGCCTCAAAGCCACAAACATCGGCTTGCTGATGCAGCCATCTTGTATAAGCTTATGCAAATTCACCAGGTTTCTGTTTCCTCTGATAAAAACAAGCTCTTTTTTCTCTCTTTCTCACAATACTAGAACCAGGGGGCATTCATTGAAAATGCTGGGGGGAAGAATTAGAACTAATAAAAGGAAACACTTCTTCACGCAACATGTGATTGGTGTTTGGAATATGCTGCCACAGGAGGTGGTGATGGCCACTGGGCCTTTCCCCACTTCCCTTAAGCCCCGCTCTACTCGAGGAGAGTAGTGCGGGGTTCCTTGGCACTCCCCACTGAGAGGGGCGGCGACAGCAGTCAGCCTAAAGCTGCTGCTGGAACAAGGCCCCTCAGCAAGAAAGCATCCCAGGTTAACTCTTTTCAACGGCGCCTTTTGCCCCAGTAGCTCCGCGGAGAGTGACGTGGTTTGTGGGGACGGCCGGGCGCGCGCCTGGGATGCTGCGTGCTGAGAGCAGCGCGCGGCATAGAGGGGAAGGACGAAAGTGGGGAAAGGCCCACTAACCTGGATAGCTTTAAAAAGGGCTTGGACAGATTTATGGAGGAGAAGTCGATCTATGGCTACCAATCTTTATCCTCTTCGATCTGAGATTGCAAATGCCTTAGCAGACCAGGTGCTCAGGAGCAGCAGCAGCAGCAGCAGAAGGCCATTGCTTTCACATCCTGCACGTGAGCTCCCAAAGGCACCTGGTGGGCCACTGCGAGTAGCAGAGAGCTGGACTAGATGGACTCTGGTCTGATCCAGCAGGCTAGTTCTTATGTTCTTATGTTCTCTCTCATGGATTAGGTTGCATTTAAGTACAAAATATTATTTAAATTTTCCAAGGACTAGGGCAAAGCTATTCTTATCCCCTCCTGCTACAAAGATGACGGTGCTGAAAATCGGCTCTGCTCAGGAGCCCATGGCATAAATTAAGGAACATACTTGGATCTCTCCTACCTCCTCATGCAACTGAGTGGCAATTCTGTACATGGAAAAGTACTGCTTCCAGGCAGACCGTCCAGTGGGCTGATTGCAGTCAAAGGCTTCTGGTGGGGAGAATTTTGCCATTTTCTGCTGTTTAGGTTCCCTGTTCTCTCTCTCAAGCTTCAAAGAGAAAAAAAACTGCAGGCCTTTGCAAAAGCTATGGAGAAGACTGGAGTTCAAACTTCTGACACCATGTCCTGATGGATGGCAGGACAACACTAGTGGTTTCAAACAGGTTTATTGACAACTGACAATAAGAACTGCAACAGTCTTAATTCTCCCAGGTCTCAATTTCAACTTATTTTCCCAGGTCCCTCAATTCCACCCATCCATTTGTAACCCATGCCATTTTAGTATTTGTGTTTTGTTTGGATCTTAGGGCCCAAGGGATAAGAGCTCAATGAGCATGTGCAGTTGGTAAGCTTGCTTACTTATTATCAACTGCAAGAGCCCTGCCCTCCTCAGTTGACCTGGCCTGCAACAGGAGAAGGCCTACAATTCAATTGAGGGAATTTGGCAGATTTAACAAGCAAGAAAAGGCTAATAGATTGTGCCCGTGTAATGATGGCTCAGTTGAATCTCTGGCCCACCAATTACTGCACTGTTTCAGGTTCAAGGAAATCAGATCCAAGTATGTGAATCTTACTCCTTTACATTTACCCGATCTCCCTGATTTATTTAGATTACACTACTTGCTGGACAATCCTGATCCTTCTCTCTGTATGATAGTGGCAGACTTTCTTCTGGAAATTACTAAATGCCAGTAGATTTCCTTCCACTTAACATTTATTTCCTGTACTGTATATGTTTTATTATTATTATTATTATTATTATTATTATTATTATTATTATTATTATTATTATTATTATTATTATTATTATATTTATATTTATATTTATATTTATATTTATATTTATATTTATATTTATATTTATATTAAGCCGCCCTCCCCCGAAGGGCTCAGGGCGGCGAACAACAGACAATAGAGCACAGTAAAATCAGTAATATCAACTATAAAATCAATTAGGAACAGCTCTATATATTAAAACCCAACCCCATTAAAAGCAGCGTTCTAACATCAAATATATCGATGGCGTCTCTCTAATCAGTCCCCTGAAAAGGAAATGGGAAAGAAAGGGCGGTAGGTTCACAGATGTTATGGAGAAAGCGGGGAGGGGGGTGGATCAGTTTTTTACTATTGTTGTACTGTTGTCTATGCCGATAAAGGCTTGCTGCTGCTGCTGCTAATTGAGGGAATTATTAATTTTTTTACAGGTATGCATTGGGCCCAATAAGAAAGAAAAGTATATTAGAGTTTCCCCAATGTAATGGAAGGGTGTATTAGTTTGTTAATTATGCAATACTCCTGCGTTGATCTGGCCTGCAACAGGAGTAGGAAGGCCTATAGCTCAATTGTAGGAATTACTTTTTTTTACAGGCCCAAGTTGAAGAAAGACCTGCAGCAGCTACATCCTATGCAGAAGAACAGATGAGATAAAGAAGCCCTGCATTATTAATAGTTTGGACTTCCTTACTATTCCTTATTTATTGGGCACTGTTAGTAGTTGTAATTGTATTGAGTGCTTTTTCTTAAAAGGCACTGAAGATTTTGCATAATTGAGTTGTGCTGTACATATATACATATATATGTTCACTATTATTTATCCCTAAGTGATAGAAAGTTGTTGTGTTTAAATTAAAGGTTTGTTAATTAGTTCAAGCAATTTCATATTTGTTTGTCAAATCACAGGGTGCTGTCACTATATTAACTCCAATGGGTCTCCAATGGAGAGTGATGTGGCCAAGGGTAAGTAGGTTACAAATTCAAGCTCTTAAAGGCACACGTCACCACACACACTGCGGTCTCATGGTCATATGTCGTTTGGTGAACAATTGGGGCTGAATTTTCATGGTTTCTCTGGAGAGAGCTGGAGTGTGAAGAGTTTACTATGAGAAGGTGTTTATAATTTGGGTTTAAAACCTGGAGCAATGTCAAAGGTAATTAAAATCTTCTGTCAAGAGTGCCCAGGGCCATGAAGAATATTTGTATCTTTTCTCCTATTTTGCATAATTCTCCTAATTTGACTCATGCCCATAATTCTGGTTTTGTTTCTCAAAGGGAATGGCATATGGGACGTAGGTATAGATTTTTTATGGGGTGGGTTTGGTGCCCCCAGCAATTATTAGGTGGGGTGGGGCTTAGGGAGGTGTGGCCATGCCCTCAGGGCAGGTGGGGGTGTAGGCCCACCCCCTGAGGCCCACCCCACCCTCAGTGCTTATAAAAGCTGTTCTCCGAGGTCGGGGACGGCAGTCTGTTCTGACCTCCCTGAAGCGGAGGGCAGAAGGGACTGCTGGCTAGTGGCAGGGGCAGAGGGGGGTCAGCAGGGGGAGCGAGCCCAATCTCCAGGTGGTTAAAAGCATTTACCCCCGGTATGCTTCTGCTTTCAAGCAAGCCAGACATGTAATATGGGGGGGGGGTGAATCCATGAACTCACCCCTTACCTACGTCCTTGTATATAGCTATATAGGCCCTACTTCTTGACACCTGGAAATTTTGTCTAGCCATCCAGCTTGGCTTCTGAGATTTCATTGGTATGGCTTTCAATAGACCAGAAACTAATTAAAATGAAAGCTTGTTAAATGGAAAGCTATTGTTTTCAGGAAACTGAATGCTGCTACATCACCTCAAACTAATGTGATATTCTTCCCCCTTCCCCTCTATTCTCTCTCTCTCTTTCTCTCTGGGGCTTTCCCCACTGACAGAATTGAACTGGTTTCTACCTAGGTTCGCCTCAGTGAATCCCCACTGCCACCGAGCTCAACATTGTTTTGTCTCAGTTCCCTCCCCCTCAGAACTGAGACATCCTTGTCGCAGTTATGAACTACACTTTTCTGCCGGAACAAGGTCGATACTGCTTTGAAGCTTCAAAGTGGGGAAGCATCGAAACGACACCTCATCCGTTCAACCAATCATGAGCAGCTTTTGTGGCATGCGCAGAACAGGAGAGTCGTGGCAGGCCGAAAGCGCATGTAAGTGTAAGTGTAAACTGTAAAAACTGTAAAAAAAAGAACGCTCCCATTTCCTGCCGTAACACTAGTGACAATCACGATCGAGAAGCGAAACAGGCACCAAGATGATCCCGCCCACTTAGCTTGGTTCCCGGGAGCCAACTCAGTTGCTGCAGGGACAGCCTGGAATCGCCCTCCACTGAAGGGAACCGAGTCAACCTTAGCTCCCTTCTGTAGTGGGGAAAGCCTACCCTTTCTCTTTCTCAGAAGTGGAGCAAGGGGGAACTGCACCCGGGGCATGCCTGTGCCCCACCACGCTCACCCCCACCACGCCCCTGCACCTGCGAAAAGCTAAAGCAGAGTGGGGGAGGTAGGTTGGAACCAGAAACAGACCCTGCTTGTGCTGCTCCTTGCAAAGGTCAACTCTATTATATTGATACATTCATATATTGAAATGAGCATTTAGAGAAGAAGGAAGGAGCCAGCAACATGGAAGAGGAAGGTCACGGGGAAGGCATGGATGGCAGTGCAAGAAGTGGAAAGGGTGGAGCTAAGCAGGCGGGCCCTGGACAAAGGAAAGAGATCTGGGGCAAAGCTGCGCTCACTATAAGAGCTCCCTGCTTTGGTGGTCAACCAAAATTAAATTTGTGCCACAAGTGGTCTTGGTTGCTGCAGGGAGACTACAAGGCGAAAGCAGGGCTTGAAGGAAATACGTCCGTACAAGAAATCTTGCTGCCACAGACATTTGCCCCCATCGTGCAGCAAGATGCCTTGTGTGTAACTGGCCATAGTTAGCACTTGTTGAGAGAGTTGTGTGTTCCATGAATTTTTCTAATAGTTTTCCAAAAGCTACCTCAGTTTGGGAGTAAGTTCTGTAAATGGTTTACTTTGTATGTTGTATTCCTTTTTGTCCAGACTGAGTCTAATCTTGATCAACTTCATCGGGAAAACTTAAACTCCAGTATTATGCAAGACTGAGAAAATTAAATCTGTTTTGTGTAGTACAGCATGGTATAATGGTTAACAGCGGCAGACTTTGATCTGGAGAACTGGGTTTGAGACTCCCTTCTCCTCCACATGAGCAGCGGATTCTTATTTAGTGAACATGATTTGTTTCCCCACTCCTACCCATGAAGCCTGCTGGGTGACCTTGGGCTAGTCACAGTTCTCTCTTTACTCTCTCAACCCCCTCTACCTCACAAAGTGTCTGCTGTAGGAAGGGGAAAGGACAGAGTTTGTAAGATGCTTTGGGCGTCTTTATGGCTTTGTATGAACCCAAACTCTTCCTCTTCAAATGCTATCATTTATTATCTGACATCTGACATGCCCCACCCTCACCAAGCTGGGGTTGCTGACTAATTTGTTGACATAGGGATTGTGCCATAGAACTCGTTGGAGCACCGGGTGCTACGTGAGAAATGTTGTTTTGCTGTTGATAGCTGCCCACTTGAGTTTCTCTGGGGTAAAAATGGCAAGGTCTAAATGGAATCAAGGGTGTAATGAACTTTTCCCCTGGGGAGCATTCCTCATGTATTAACAAGAGCTGGTCATGCTCAGCATAAGTTTATTAAAAGTGACTCATATTGACAGGAAAACAAGCGCTCCGGTTGCACAAGAAAGCTAACAGAAGTGACGTCTCAACCAGTCCCATGGCAGAGCAAGCGGACAGGATTTTCCTGCAATTGCATGTTCTTGAACGGCATATCAAACTTAAGCACCACGGAGACCCCAGAGACTGATGGTGATCCCTCTGTCAACGTTTATAGCAGGAGTGGTAATGTTCTATCACAGTGGTGGCGAACCTTTGGCACTCCAGATGTTCTGGACTACAATTCCCATCAGCCCCTGTTAGCATGGCCAATTGGCCATGCTGGCAGGGGCTGATGGGAATTGTAGTCCAGAACATCTGGAGTGCCAAAGGTTCGCCACCATGGTTCTATCATCTATCTTTATTTTTCCAGCTAAGTCTTCAAAGATTTGAGAGATAGCTGGTTTTTCTAGTTAATTGAAATCCCCACATTACAGAAGACACACAGGGTTCAATTAAAGGTCCTTTCCCCAGAGACCCCTAGTTCAGTGTTGAGGATCCCTGCAGGACGATATGTCAAACAGCATGGGGGGAGGGGGTTGAACTTAGGGTTTGGGCCACCCCTCACCCTTTCTTCATTTAGCTCCCCATACAGCATACTGTAGTGGAAGGTCCCAAAGCCCCGCAGTAGGACTTTTGGGGATACTTAGAGGGATACTGCAGAAGGAGGAAATGGAGGGTAAAACACGTCTGTCAAAAGAATTTGCGGAAGCTTGACTCCTAACTCCAAATATTATTAAGAGAGGTCCCGACCCCCAAGAAGACTATGCTGTAAATTTCATCAGGGAAGCTGGTGAAGGGTAGGAAGGGATGTATGTGATCGGATAGGGCCGTGGTGGCAAACCTTTGGCACTCCAGATGTTATGGACTACAATTCCCATCAGCCCCTCCCAGCATGGCCAATTGGCAGGGGCTGATGGGAATTGTAGTCCATAACATCTGGAGTGCCAAAGGTTCGCCACCACTGGGATAGGGGATGTATCCAAGCTCAATTTCAGATGGGGGCATGGCCCCTAAGGGGTTTAGCAAATGGATTCAAAGGACAGGTGGGCTTTGAGGAGGGACACAAGAGTGGAGGGGAAAACCGCTGTTTATTGGGGATTGGAGCAGACCAGGATTGGGGAGAGGAGGGACAGCACAGCAAAATGAGAAGAGTTGTTTTTAGGAACAGCACATGTTAGGGTGACTGGTGTTAGAATATTTGGCATTCCTAGTGATTCTTTCAGTAAGTCCTTGCAGGAGTAAGATAGCTGCATTTACTTGGTTGTTTTTGTTAATGAAGGGCAGGTAAGCTGCTAATACGTTAATTGGGGGTCACCTTCCTTTTTTGTATATAATTGTGTAGTTTTGTATGCTTCTTACTCCTCTGTTTTTTTAAACCCCTTTACCTTATTCTCCTGCTACTCTTTTGTCCTTAAGCTGTGTTGTTGATGCTGTTTGTCACTATGTAAGCTTGTTTGCTTCCTCGTGCATTTTTGCACCTGATTTTTTTGTGTCTTTCTCTTTTTGTTGTGTATATTTTGTAGCCCAATTTTTAATTAGAATTCTAATAAAGGATAATTCCTTTTAAAAATTGTGTTACATTTTTACTCTGCCAAGAACTGGGTAATGTCAGTTCTATCAACTGGCAGCGACTGAAACTGAACAAATGCTGTGAATGGGTGACACAGTAAGTTTGTGAGGGTGAAGACCATGAAAATCTTTAAAGGGAAGGAGAAAGAGTGGAATAGATACAGAAGGGAACAGCTTTTGTGGGTGGTGGTGGTGGTGGTGGTGGTGGTGGTGGAATATTTTGAGAGCTGAAATATGGCCAGAGATGAGGCTGAGATGTGGCAAGGAAACCCCAACAGCTTTAGCTGAGGAGATGGAGAACGAGGGCAGGGCTTTTTGAACTGCATTGTGGGAAGGGGCTGAATGTGGGAGATTTGGTGAGAGTCATTGCACATTGGAAGCAAAGCCTGCCTGTCCTAACACCATCCTGGCAAACTTTGGGAGAAGTCTGAAGTAAGAAACAGCACTTTTAATTGTAAAATAAAAGATACATAAGTGACCAGTGTTGGTGTGGTTGTTACAGTCTTGGGTTAGAATTTGGGGAACAACTGATCCCCAAGGAACAGAGATCAGTTCAGTTGGAGAAAATGGAAGGGGGATTCTATGGCATCATATCCCACTGAAGTGCTTTCCTTTTCTCTAACCCTTTATCATCAGGCTCCACCCCCAAAATCTCCATGTATTTCCTATCTGGAGCTTGCAACAGTACTCACAAAGTTGTTTGAGGATAAAACAGGGAAGAGCCATGTATGCAACCCTGATTCTCACGGAGGAAAGATAAGATAAAAATATTCTGGATTGGTGCCGCCAAAATCGTTATAATTTTAAAGTTCTTATTCACCCCTCATAGGTAGATTCCACAAACAAATGTATTACGGTTTGCAGTTGTTATAAAGGAACCTATTTTCCTTTTCTGCATTTACGTGCATGCTGTTCAGGCAGCGACTGCAGCCCTGGGAAACAATCCGGGTTGTTTTTGTGCCTTCACCCGAGATGCTTCTTTTTTTAATGTCCTGCAACACATGCATAGCTGCACAGGCACAGAAATGAACACCCGCAGCCGTGCTGCTCATCCCACAATATGATGGGCTGCACCAGCATAGCTGCACAGGTGCAACACACAAAATAAAAGAAAAAGGGACCTTCTCGCAGCAGCTGGGCAAGAATGAATGTGTTGTATTGTCAAAGGCTTTCACGGCCGGAATCACTGGGGTGCTGTGTGGTTTCTGGGCTGCATGGTCGTGTTCCAGGAGCATTCTCTCCTGATGTTTCGCCTGCATCTGTGGCTGGCATCTTCAGATGATCCTGCTAGAATGCTGCTAGAATACGGCCATACGGAAGCTTCAGAAAACCACACAGCACTCCAATGAATGTGTTGCTGTAGATCGGTCATACCTGCGGCCACAGGAAAAAAACATGCTTGGGGGATTTTGTACCCTCTGGGGCGCTCAGAGAATCTGCCCACAACCTCCTGGGTGACCTGCATAGAATGGCAGGTGGGCAAATTCTCCCTCATAGTGGACAGTGCGGAACTTACAGTGAACAGGGTGGAAGGGAGGGAAATAAAGGGACTCCTGCCTGGCTGTTGACCCAGGAGTGGCTCTAGCCCAGGACCGGCTACAAAGAATCACTGGTATAGTTTTCATTTTGAAAAATCCCTAATTCTGAGGGGAAACAAAATGGGAACCAAACTCATTTTTGGGGATGGGACCTGGGTGAAGCCCCCTCCCCAAATGGTTTGTGTTGTACTCTGCACCCGTTCTATTTGCCCTGTGTGGAAGCCACTATAGTCCTACTATTTACGATTATACCCAGCACTCAATTCACCAGCAAGGCCTTATTAAAAGTTGCAATTGTAGAAGACAGAAGTTGACTTGAGCATCAAAAGCCCAAATTCAGTCTGGGGCAAGGAACAGAGAGGCCATCTTTTCAACATCAACTTTGAAACAATAAGGGAAGCTAAAAAAAAAACCTCCCACCCTTCAAGTTCCAGTTTTTTTCCAGCCCGGAAAGTAGCTTTAAATACTCTACCTGGTTGGTGCCCACATGAGGTTTATGTCAACTAGTTAGTCTTCTTGGTGCCACAAACTGAAATGTGGAATTCCAGGATGAGCTCTGCAGATTTCTGTGGCCTGTCTATGGTGATGAAGTGTCCGCATCTTTGCAGTATGTATGCTTGGCAGTGAGGAATAGCTTTGGCTAAAATGTCTGCTCCAGAGGGATCAAGTATCTGAACAACAACAGAATTTAAACAGTGTAAGCTGAGAAGGTGCTGAAAAATGGAAGGAGGAATGTAAGCTCTCTGATGGAATGGTAATTTAATTTATGTACTGCCCTCTCCCGAAGGGCTCAGGGCGGTGTACAACAAACATAATACAAGCAACAATAAGCAGTATTGAAAGTGCAACTGGATTAGGATTTGAATGACCCAAAACTTTTCTTCCCTACCGCCCAACAATCTACCAATGATCTAATTGCTTATTTTATAGGAACAGCTAACAGCTAGGAATGAACACGTTTACCTTCTGCTTTAGCTTTCTACCACCTCATTCACAGGGCAGCTGTAGTTTCCCCTTATTAGTTTGGGCTAAGATACAATTAGGTTGTCAACCCTGTGTTGAAAAATTATTGGAGATTTGGTGGTAGAATCTAGGGAAAGCAGGCTAGCCTGGGCCATCCAGGTCAGCGTACCTGCCAGGGACTTAGGTATAGATTTTTTTATGGGGGTATTTAGGGGGGGCAGGGCCACAACCCCACCCACCACAGGGGGCATGGCCACGCATCCCAAAGCCCCGCTCTTGGCCTCAGTACTTATAAAGTGCTCTTCCGGAGACAGCAGACTCCCCTACCATGCACTCACTCTCGACTCCTCACTCCACTGCTGGAGCTTGCAGAAGAAGTAGCCGGTAGCCCCTCTGAGCAGAGGCGTAAGAACATAAGAACATAAGAACAAGCCAGCTGGATCAGACCAAAGTCCATCTAGTCCAGCTCTCTGCTACTCGCAGTGGCCCACCAGGTGCCTTTTGGGAGCTCACATGTAGGATGTGAACGCAATGGCCTTCTGCGGTTGCTCCCGATCACCTGGATCAGTTAAGGCATTTGTAAATCTCAGATCAAAGAGATCAAGATTGGCAGCTATAAACCCACTTCTCCTCCATAAAATCTGTCTTAAGCTCATTTTAAAGCCATCCAGGCTAGTGGCCATCACCACCTCCTGTTGCAGCATATTCCAAACACCAATCACACGCTAGCGTGGAAAGAAGTGTTTCCTTTTATTAGGTCCTAATTCTTCCCTGGTAGCATTTTCAATGAATGCCCCCCTGGTTCCTAGTATTGTGAGAAAGAGAGAAAAATTCTCTCTGTCAACATTTTCTACCCCATGCATAATTTTGTAGACTTCAATCCATATCCCCCCCTCAGTCAGCCTCCTCTCAAACTAAAGAGTCCCAAACGCTGCAGCCTCTCCTCATAGGGAAGGTGCTCCAGTCCCTCGATCATCCTTGTTGCCCTTTCTCTGCACTTTTTTCTATCTCCTCAATATCCTTTTTTTGAGATGGGCGACCAGAATTGGACATCAAGTACCAAGATGGCAAAGGGTCGCACTTTTCACTGCTTTATATATAAGGGCATGACAATCTTTGCATTTTATTATCAATTCCTTTCCTAATTATCCCCAACATAGAGCTTGCCTTTTTTACAGCTGTTATGCATTGAGTTGACATTCCCATGGAACTATCAACTAAGACAGCTTTAAATCCCTTTCCTGGTCTGTGACTGATAGCACTGACCCCTGTAGTGTGTATGTGAAGTTTGGCTTTTTTTGCCCCTATGTGCATCACTTTACATTTTGCTACATTGAACTGTATTTGCCATTTCTGAGTCCACTCTCACCTAATTTATCAAGGTCCGCTTTGAGCTCTTCAAGCAATCCTTTGTGGTTCTCCACCACCCTACATAATTTGGTATCATCTGCAAACTTGGCCACCACACTACCCACCCTACTCTAGGTCATTTTATGAATAGGTTAAAGAGCACTGGTCCCAAAACGGATCCTTGGGGACACCCACTCGACATCTCTCATTGTGAGAGAACTTCCCATTTACACCCACTCTTGTTTCCACTGTTTCAACCAGTTTTTAATCCCATAGGAGGATCTCCCTCTTATTCCTTCTTTCATTGCTGAGTTTTTTAAACAGTCTCTGGTGAGGAACTTCTACAAAAGTTTCTTTGGAAATCCAAGCAGACAATGTCCACCGTGGGTTCACCCCTGTCCACATGCCTGTTTACACCCTCAAAGAACTCTGAAGTAAGTTTGTAAGATCGGATTTTGCTCTTGCAAAAGCCATGCTGACTCTTTCTCAGCAGGTCTTGCTTTTCTACATGTTTTTATAATGCTATCTTTAATGATAAGATTCTACTAATTTGGCTCAAGGAACAGATGTCAAACTGACTGGCCTGTAATTTCCTTGGGTCCCTCTGTAGGATCCCTTTTTCTAAAGCGATTTCTGGTGTGACACATTATGGCCATCTTCCAGTCTTCTCAGGGATGGAGCCTGATTTCAGGGATAAGTTGCACATTAAAGTGAGAAGATCAGCACTCTGCTGTTTGAGCTCTTTAAAGAACTCTTGGGTGTAGATGCAATCTAGCCAGGGGATTTGGGTAACATTTAGTTTATCAATGGCTGCCAAGAACTTCTTCCTTTGTCTACCACTATCTTCGCTAGTTCCCTGGATTAAGCCTCCCTGAAGGGCTTCTGTCTCAGGTGCAGGAATGTCTCCTCACCTCCTCTTGGGTGAATTTGAACAGATGCAAAGAATCAGACATTCAGCCTCTCTTCTCACGTAATCTCCTGCCATCTTTTAGCACACCCTTTGTTCCTCTGTCATCATCTAACGGGCCTACCGCTTCCCTTGTTTTGGCTTCCCTCAGGCTTTTGATGTACTTGAAGAACTTTGTTTGTTGCTGGCTCTTGATGTTCCCTAGCATAGCTAGGAAATACATTCAACCCAGTGAAAATTCTGAGTTTTTCTTGGGGGGGGGGGGCAGTAGACTTCGCTATTGATGCTGGAATCCACCCCAAACAGCATCACTTTTCAATGAATTGCTTTAAACTAAGAGAGCCCACCTTAAATCCCATCTTAAAGAGGGAGAAAGCTGGGGTCCCCAGTTAAAACAACATTGAAAAGTGATGCTGCTTTAGTGATGGATTTATCCCACACCCTGAGAAACAGCATCACTTTCAATGTTTAGAACTGGGGACCTCAGATTCTCCCTTTAAATCCATTGCCAAAGGGGGGGGGGATTTAAAAAAAGGAGGAGAATCTGGAGAGAATTTGGAGGGTGCTTGCTGTCAGGGTGCAATTGCCTTTATGCTAGCAGCACCAAACTTTCAAGCCATCTCGATTAGGAGGTTCTCTTACTGATAACCACCCAGGTTTGGTGAAGTTTGTTTCAGGGTCTAAGAGTTATGGACCCTCAAAGGTGTAGCCCCATCTTCTATTAGCTCCCGTTGGGAAACAATTGGGGATGGGGCACTCCCTTTAAAGGAGTCCATAACGTTGGACCCCCCTGGACCAAACTTCACAAAACGCCTGAATGGTATGTCAGTAGATTTTCCTCTGATGATACCTCCCAGGTTTGGTGAGAGTTTGGTTCTAGGAGGTCCAAAGGTTATGGACCCTCAAAGGTGTAGCCTCCATCTCCTATTAGCTCCCATTGGAAACAAATAGAGCATCGGGAGCAGGAGTTATAGGGAGTCCATAATCCCTGCCGGACCCCTTGAACCAAACCCTCACCAAACCCAAGTGGACAATCATCAGGAAGAAGAAGAAGAAGAGTTTGGATTTATATCCCCCTTTCTCTCCTGTAGGAGACTCAAAGGGGCTTACAATCTCCTTGCCCTTCCCGCTCACAACAAACACCCTGTGAGGTGGGTGGGGCCAGAGGAAAGTTCGAGAAGCTGTGACTAGCCCAAGGTCACCCAGCTGGCGTGTGTGGGAGTGTACAGGCTAATCTGAATTCCCCAGATAAGCCTCCACAGCTCAGGCAGCAGAGCTGGGAATCAAACCTGGTTCCTCCAGATTAGATACACGAGCTCTTAACCTCCTACACCACTGCTGCTCCCAAAACTGAAATTGTGGTGCTTCTAGCCTATAAATTGCACCCCTGCACGCAAAAACCGGAAAACACTTTAAAATACAAAAAAACCCCCACAAACGGGGGATGGAGCTTTGGACATGCAATGGGGGGTTTGAACCCAAGAACCCCCCCTTACCTACATCCTTGGTACCTGCTACTTAAGGTAGTTGAAATAGAGATGACAGGGTCTGAACCTGGGCCTTTTGAACACACTCCAGGAGCCCTGCCCCTGGCTCCTTCCGCCATAGGGCTAAAGCATGCAAGTGAGGCTACTTTCATTGTATGATGTTCTGTCTTTCCCTAGGATGTACTGGTGTTCCTTCTTGGACTGCATTGTGAGTTGTTCAATGAGAGTCACGGCTGGAAGAGTTTCAGGAGGTCTTAAATCAAGTTTCAAGAGATGATGTCATTCTAGCCTCAGTAGGAAAAATGGCCAACCATTTCCAGCTTCTTTCTGCTATTCCAATTACTTGGAGGCTGTCATGATGCTCCTCCTCTCTTTGCCTCCTTATCTTAAACAGTTTTTATTTCTACCTAACTTGACATTTTTGTAACTTCTTCTAGAGTCCATCTTGTTGCAGGTACCAGGCCTAAGATCTCTAGATGGGGTGCAGCATAAATCAGATATTTGGGGCTGCATCTGTACATCATGAATATTTTGCTGGCATTGCTTCCTCCTCAAAGAAAATTTACTACGTCCTTCAGTCTCCACATCACCTGTTCTGTTAGACCAGACCAAAATGTTAGCAATTTGGTGCTTTAAATTTCAGATTCAAGATGAGCATAAGTGATATTAAAGGCGTTTACTGTTTGGACTTAAATATTAGGTATATGAGGCACAGTGGCTGGGATCTGTATGAGTAATTGTATCTGTTTGTAATTATTGGTGCCTGCAATTAGAGGTGCATGGTTGAGTCAGATGTATAAATTGGCAAGTTTATGGATTCCTACATTTGTTTTCGTCATTTGATCCTACAGCGGATTAGTTCTACACCCATGTTACTACTCAGGAATCATGGCCGAGACCAGGAACTTGGATGTTTGGTGCAGCAGCCTCACGCTTCTAGTTCCCTAGATCTACCACCGGTTGGAAATGAAAAGCCACTGAAACCAGGTAATTGGCATTCATGGATGGTTTTCTCGCCCCGTTGTCCTACCTTGTCATACTTTCCCCAGATGATCTCAGTTGGAGCCTTGATCTTGCTTGCATTGTCCTGAAGGCTGTACCTGGACTCCATACTGGAAAGGTCTAGAAAGCCTTTCCCAAGAAAGAATCAGAGTTAGAGCTGTCATCACTGCTACAAACGTGCATCTTCTCCTGAAGCAGGGCTGTTTGTGTCTCCCTGTATGCTAGGGTTGCAAACTCCAAGTTGGGAAATTCATGGAGATTTGAGGTTGGGACCAGGGGAAGGAGGGGTGATATAGACGGAAGAGAAGGCACGGACCTAAATGGGATATAATGTGATGGAGTTCACCTTCCAGAGCAATCATTTTCTCCAGCAAAACTGATATTTGTAGTCTGGAGATAGATGGGAAATCTTCAGGCCATACCTGGAGATTGGCAGCCCTATTCTCAACTGAGGCTACATATCTTGGACTGAAAAATCATTTCTTCCTTCACTGATGTCTTAAGTGGGCCACACACATGCTCTTTCAGGCTGAGTCTGCTGTTTCCATCCGTGTTAAGCTTTTGTGCTGGCTTTCCCTTGTCTCTTTCAAAATGTCCCCACGTTTCTCTTCTGATTCACAGCCTGACTCCTCCAAGTGACCATTCCACAGTGGGAACATCCTGGCCATTTCACTCTGCACAGCACTCCAGGAAACGTCAAGGCTGCATAGTGAAGAAGAGTACAAGGGATTGGCTCCCACCAGAATACTTAAGTGCCCCCCTCCCTGCCTCAACTTCGCCCCACTGATGCTGGGAAGGCTGGGCCAAAGCTGCAACCCCAACAACATTGAGAAGTTTGCTTAGATTTGTATAAGACGGGTTTGTCAGAAAGCATCAGTGAGAAATCCAGACACTAAGACTGAGGATTATTTATAGAGTCCCATCTGGATGTCTCTGGAAACTGAAGATCTGTGTACATCTCGCAGGCATTAGAAACTCTTGACTTTGTCCTATCTTGGGTTGTGTGATCTAAGAGTAACTATTTAAAAAGGCATGGGCAGGGAACACCCTTGGGATTCTCATTCTCACTCGGATAAACGTCTACCATTAAGTCAAGAAACTAAGGCTGAATCTGTATCCTATGACTTCTCTGCACACATGAGCTCTTCTGGATGTTGGTTGGAGCAGTGGCTGGTTGTCACTGCCTGTCCGAGAGTACCCTTGATGTGTAATTTGTGAAATGACCAAAGTAGCTTGCATTTCTGCTATTTCACTCACTTTTAATGAAGAACATCCTTTGTGGTCTATCATCATCAAGATATCCCTTAAGGAGCTGAGGAGGAAAAAGAGATGTGTCAGAGTGGCAGGAAATGAAAAGTTTCTGCCAGGCAACAAAATATTCCTTCCGTTGAGCCTCGGCTAGCCAAGAAGGCCGAGGCTCGGGGCGTGGCACTTATATAGCTCTTGCTGCTCCTCGCCACTTTTCAGCTCAGGCCAATGGCAAGCAGCTCCCTGCAACTTCACTTATGAGCTGAATGCCCCCTTCTCTTTGCCTCGTGTTGCTCACTCTGCCGCAATGGCTGCCACCGGTGACTCGATGGCTGCTATATGTGGCGAGATAGGAGAATCCTTCTGCTATGTGACAGTCAGTTAATGTACATTTACTAGCCCAAGTGGCAACTCTTACTAATTATAGTTTAAGACCCTTTGATGCAATAGAAGCGATTCTTGACCAACAAAAAAAGAACTGGAATGACTGTTAGAGATCTGTGTGCAGTTTCTAGGGGCAAAAGTTTTGGAAGGGGTATGTATGTCTAAGTTGGAGATTAAAGGTTGCGAGATACCCCCCAACAGTTTATTAGCTAACTCTCTGATTTAAGACAGTGCCTTTGCTGCTCACACCAGCAAAATATGAACAGAGTGACAGACAGATGTGCAAAACTGTACAATTTTGTAATGAAAGACTGGACCAGAGCACGGCATCCTATCATGCCCCTCTTTACCTGCAACTGTGATATGCTTGGGTGGTATAGGCCAAGCTTCAATAGCTCTTCTCCCTGTCTCTCGGTCAAAGAAAGGAGGTGATTGCTTCCCACATTGATAGATTTCTCCACTTCCCTCAAGTGCTTGATGAACTCATAACCTCCTTGATACTGGAGACCTATGAATTGGGAGACAATGTGCCGATTGTTTGACAGAAATTAGTGACAAATTTGATCCTAAAAAAATGGGATTTAGATCAGCTCTGAGAAGATAGTTTGTTATGAAGATGACGAGGCAATTAACGACGGGGTGGAGTGAGAAAGTAACACCAAAGGCCAAGTCTTGGAGAAGGGGGAGGAGAGGGGGAGGAGGAAGAGTAGCCAAAAGTTATGGGAATGGGTTGAGGGAGAAAACGGAAAGATGCAGATTTAGAGACTGCCCAAGAAGTTTTTACACTGTGAAATCTACCATGGTTCTCTTTAATTTCTAGCCCTTAATAAGGGGCGTTACAAGATGATAAAAACCTGATGAATGCTTTGGCGCTACGCCCAATACATGGGTTGAGACTGGGCCTGCCATGATGTGACCTCTCAGTCAGTCAGATATGTGCTTCTGAGGTCCCCCCTGGAACTCTGTTCCAGACTAGAAGAATTTATTATAACTGAGGCATTATGAGTTTTTTCACTAGCAGGTAATTAATTAGGGGATAAATTTGGATTTTTGGTAGATATACAGCTATATGTAACATAAATTTTTCCCCTCGCTGGAAATAATTATGAATTTGTTTTTTTTAATTTGTTTTCTCTTTAAGAATTGGGGATGATTGGCAGACTGTATTGCACTTTCTAAGAGAAAATGACTTTGTGTGGAAGACCAGGGTACCAATTTAAGGCCGTTTCAGCACGGCCACCCTGAGGAGTCGATGTCGGCATGCATTACAAGCAGCTGACGCGATTCCAGGACCAGCTTTGCCTCGAATGGTCCCGGTAGGGTAGAAGACGCTACGCTGGCATTGCTTCGCCGTAACGTCGCCGAATGAACCCGTCATCTTCCCTCTGACAACCCAGCTTCTGGCGTGCAGCTCTGTGAGTACTTGCAGGGCAGAGCGTGGTCCTCAGAGCCTGGAAGCGACGCGGAAGGTCATCAGAGGGAAGGTAAGTCGACTCGGGAAAGGGGGGGGGGGGATGAAGCGCTTCCAGCCGCCAAGTACTGTTCACTGCAGCGGCTGGAAATACTGTTGCTCTAGAAAACCATAGGAAACAGCCGCTTCCGCCACTGAGGGGAGGAGCAAGAGGTGGCTGCTGTGATGCATGCAGCCTCTCATTAATGAATACTTGCTTATTAGTCCGCGTATGCAAAGGGGCCTCCAAGATACTCTTCAGTAAGTTTCAGACATTTCATGTATGCATTATTTTTTATGAACATTTAATGTGTTATATCACATTGGCTAATTATTTATTTTCTTTTTCCCTTTTTTTGTTTTTTATAGACTATTTTTTCACAGTCTTTTAAAAAAAAGCTTTATAGCTGCTATTTGTAGTCTGGAAGCTTGACACTACATTATTGTATTAATTTTGACCACCAAGAAAAGCTGTTTGGCTGAAATGTATCTGTTTGTTAGTGTCAAAAAAGTATCCTACTGGACCCTTCTGTACATTCTAAGTGTGATTTTGTATGTATGAGGTCAGCTCTTGTGGCCTTTTACATGTGTAAATGATTTTAATCTGTAATAAATACTTATGTGGTTTTGACATTTAGAAGTTGTATTAGTGATCCTTTAAACATTTTCTTGACCTTCTAAGTACTGAATTCTAGTTCTGCAGGGTTAAGTTTGCTCCCTCTTTTCTTTGTTCAGGGAACTGAATTACCAGGGTAGAACGTACAAGTGCGTGTGGATTATGAGGACTCATGTAGAGGGTGGAATGCAGTGTCTTGCTAGGGCCGTGGTGGCAAACCTTTGGCACTCCAGATGTTATGGACTACAATTCCCATCAGCCCCTGCCAGCATGGCCAATTAGCAGGGGCTGATGGGGATTGTAGTCCATAACATCTGGAGTGCCATAGGTTCGCCACCACTGTGCTAGGGCCTTTGGTATAACTATCCATTCTCCTATTTACATTCATTGAATTTTGTTTGCATTATTCGGTAACTGGTCGGACCCCCTAAAAAGAATTCAGACACTTACCACCTGGGCTAAGGAGGGACAAACAGCAGACATGGAACGGATAAAGAGCGGCATAAACCCCGGCAATCATTCCGCCCATGGAGAACCCAACCAGGTGGAAGGGATTTTTATCCAGACCAATGCACTCGACAAACTGTGAAAGAAGCAAGAAAAAAGAGCTAAATACTGCTCTGGGTTTTTTTCAAGATCCTTGCTTCAATTTCTTGGGCAATGTATGCAAGGAGAATGCAAGGGGAACTATGACTATGACATTTCCAGAGGCTTTCACATACTGCACCTGGTGGGCCACTGCGAGTAGCAGAGAGCTGGACTAGATGGACTCTGGTCTGATCCAGCTGGCTTGTTCTTATGTTCTTATGTTCTTAAAGCCTTCCCCAATCATAGCAACCAATGTAATGCTCCACATTGCCTTCGTGGAGGTGAGGCACCTGATGCTACTCAGAAGAGGATATTGTGGCCTGAGCCATGTCAGGCAATCAGATGGTGCTTTTGTTTAGAGGGGCCATGGCATACTGGTAGAGCATTTGCTTTGCATGGAAAAGGTTGCAAGTTCAATTCCTGGCATCTCCAGTTAGAACATAAGAACATAAGAACAAGCCAGCTCGATCAGACCAGAGTCCATCTAGTCCAGCTCTCTGCTACTCGCAGTGGCCCACCAGGTGCCTTTGAGAGCTCACATGCAGGAGGTGAAAGCAATGGCCTTCTGCAGCTGTTGCTCCCAAGCACCTGGTCTATACACATAAGGCATTTTGCAATCTGAGATCAAGGAGGGATCAAGTTTGAGTGAGCCATAACCCATGGAGCTTCTCCTCCTATAAATCTATCCAAGCCCCTTTTAAAGCTATCCAGGTTAGTGGCCATCACCACCTCCTGTGGCAGCATATTCCAAACACCAATCACACGTTAAGTGAAGAAGTGTTTCCTTTTATTAGTCCTAATTCTTCCCCAGCATTTTCAAATGTACATGCCCTCTGGTTCTAGTATTGTGAGAAAGAGAGAAAATTCTCTCTGTCCAACATTTTCTACCCCATGCATAATTTTATAGACTTCAATCTCATATCCTCCCCTCAAAATGCCACCTCTCTCAAACTAAAGAGTCCCAAACGCTGCAGCCTCTCCTCATAGGGAAGGTGCTCCAGTCCCTCAATCATCCTCGTTGCCCTTCTCTGCACTTTTTCTATCTCTTCAATATCCTTTTTGAGATGTGGCGACCAGAACTGTACTCCAGTACTCCAAGTGCAGTTGCACCACGGCTTTATATAAAGGCATGACAATCTTTGCAGTTTTGTTATCAATTCCTTTTCTAATGATCCCCAGCATAGAGTTTGCCAGTTAAAAGGATCAGGCAGTAGGAGAAGGAGCTTTAACCAAAACTGTGAGGAGCTGCTGCCACTCATGGCACACAATGCTAACTTTAGATGAATGATGGGTTTCAGTATGAAACAGCTGCATGCATCCCTGCGCCCTATCCTGATTTCAGAAGCTACGCAGGTTAGTACTTGGGTGGAAGGAAGTTTGCCAGGGAATGCCAGGGCCACTATGCAGAGGACAGCCATGGCAAATTGCCTCTGCTTGTCTCTTGCCTTGAAAACCCTGAAGTATCTTGATGGCACTTTACACAGAAACCCACATTCACACACACACACACACACACACACATCCCTGTTCAGTTTCCCTCCTCCACAATACTTTTGTGCGTGGAGCCGGCATTTATTGTTTTGCCGGAAAGGCAGAAAGGCTTATCTCTCAGGAGACACGTTTCGAAGATCAACAATACTTCCTCCTCCCCCCCCCCCACCCCCACACAAGGTTTAAAGTGTGCAACGGAAGCTTCCCTATAAAATCACCTTATCTCTGGAAAAGCAGTTTTGCAAGTTTTGGTGGAGATGCCAAAACCTGCCAAAGTGGTTTGAACAGAGAGCACAGTGGAACAAGAGACATTTGTAATGGAAATGGTAAGGGTAATATTGTCTTCTGTGATTCCCCCTTTATTTCTCTTAAAAATGAGCTGTTCAACAATGGAATAAACTCCCTTTAGAGCATTGCAGGCGAGACTCTGGCCTCAGATCTCCATGGGGATTACATACTCTTTATCAGTTTCACCAGCATGGGCCAATTGGGCCACTGCTGGTAAAATGATGGTGGAAATCTGTATTAGCATCTAACATCTGGAGTGCCAAAGGTTCGCCACCACTGCCCTAGAGAAACTGTGGATTCTCTTGACTTGGAGAGTCTGCAGAAATGTCTGGACCAGGGGTAGGGAACCTGCGGCTCTCCAGATGTTCAGGAACTACAATTCCCATCAGCCTCTGTCAGCATGGCCAATTGGCCATGCTGGTAGGGGCTGATGGGAATTGTAGTTCCTGAACATCTGGAGAGCCACAGGTTCCCTACCCCTGGTCTGGACAGAGGCACATTAGGTATCCAACCAACCACTGACAGAAGGTGGTAACACACTGTCCCAGTGCTTCCCTTCTCTTTAGAGGTCACTTTAGACCAGTGGTCCTCAACCTTCCTAATGCCGCGACCCTTTGGTACAGTTCCTCGTGTTGTGGTGACCCCCAACCCTAACATTGATCCATTTTACAGATGGAGAACACTGATGTAGAGAGTCTTAGGCGACCCCTGTGGAAGGGTCGTTCGACCCGCAAAGGGGTCCCAACCCACAGGTTGAGAACCACTCCTTTAGACCCCCTCCACCCAAGATCATTGCTGTAGCTGCAGGGGTCACATGGACAAGCATCCGCTTGGGTTAGGGGGCTGGATCCAGACTAAATTTTCCACTCACGCAAGGCACTTCAATCAGCAGAATAGAATGCTGCTGTTGTCCCCCTTTTCTTACTGTCTACTGATCTCCCCCAAACTACTTCTCCACGGGGACAGCAGGTCCTCCTGAAAGCGTGAGAAGAAAATAGGGAGTTGGCAGCAAGGAGAAGGAATCGGTGGGAATTTTCCCTGCCCCTTCCATTAGCAGAAGTTTTAAGTATCCCAGCAGTTGCAGCGAGGAGGGAGAAAAGGGCAAAATCATCTACTTCCTACAATCCCAGGAATAATATATTGCGAGAGTATAAGGGGATTTCTAGGACGGGTAATGCTGTATCTGCCCCTCTTTTTGTCATCTACGAGGCCTTCAGGTGGGGGGCTGGACTCAAATGATCTGCAGCAACTCTTCCTTCTCTGTGACTGAGGGCCTTTCCCCACTTACTGTAAGCCCCATGCTACTCTCCTCAAGTAGCGTGGGGTCCCCCGGCACTCCCCATTACAGGGGCAGTGACAATGCAGCTGCCCCGACGCTGCCGCTCAGCATGCGTCATTCCTGGCGCTCTTGTAAACGGCGCCTTTTGATGACCCTACTTGGGGACGCCTCGAAGGCAGTATCACTTTCAGAAAATGACGCTACGCTGAGTAGCAGCGCGTCTAAGGCATAGCGAGGCCTGTGGGTGAGTAGAGGGAAACGCCCTGAGTGAGACATAAAAGCTGGTGAAATACTTTTTAAAAAAAGATTTGTCAGAAACAGATGAGAATTTCCTTTGTACCAGGATGATAATGACACAATGCGCAATGTTAACTACTGAAACGCACAACCGGCTGCCCGGTAAGGTAACTACCCTGCTTGTTGTTCTTGAAGCAACCACCACTTTCCATCCTTTACTGGATCGGTGAAATCTTTGGCATTATTACTAGATCCAGTGACTGCCTCAACTCTGCTGTAGACCTAGCTAAACCTGAGTGACATTCATAGAGGGAGGTCTCCAATCACCTCATGAATTCCCGCCTTCTAGCGCCCTGGCTCCGAAGGTGCTCTGTAGCTATCTCCCAGCAAGCGGGTGGTTGCTCCATGACCAGGAAGGTCAACACAGACCACGTGGATGTCCTCAGGCATATACTGTGAGAAAACACCATTAAAAATGAATCAGAATAATGGCACTAAGATCCTTTAAATATCAAACCATGAAGAGGTTAATCTTCTTGGAACACTGCTGCTAGTTTTCAAGAGAAACATAATGCAGAATATGCAATGAGAGGGATGTAAGTGCCAGTGTGCTGAAGTGGTTCCACATGGGGTTTTTTTTTTAGCCCCAACCCCTTTATTTTCTGTGTCAAAACCGTGGTGGGATCCAAAAATTTTAGTAACAGGTTCCCACGGTGGTGAGATTCAAACAGTGGCGTAGCGCCAATGGGGCTGGGTGGGGCACGACGGGGGCATGGCCGGGCATTCCGGGAGTGGGGCATTAATAATTTCTCTGTTACTGTAAAAAACTCTTACTGTAAAAAAAAAGTTCCTAATTCCCAGCTGGTATCAATCTTTCTGTCCATAATTTAAACTCATTATAGCAAGTCCTATCGTCTACTGCCAACAGAAACAACTACTTCTCCTCTAATTGACTGCCTGTCAAATACTTAATACTTTCGAATACTTAATTTTGTTTCTAGAAATCAAAAGAAGGATACTTTCCTTAAACAAGGAACTTGACCATATTTCTAAAACATGTTTTTAAAACAGCCCAACAGGAAGAATTATCCCATTTTCTACCTTTGCTAACCAGCCACATAGGAAACAACAGGACTTTATGATTTTTGGACCTAATGGAATTTCTAACGGAAAAGCAGACCCAATTAATAACCCCCTCTCGGCACACACAAATAATGAGTAACCCACTCTCGGGAACTGGTGAGAACCTGCTGGATCCCACCTCTGGTCAAAACATTTTATTTGGAAGCTGTTCCCAAGCTGTGTTTTTCTGAAAACTTTTGTGGAATCCTTTTCACTTGCTGTGCGGACCTCTTTAACACATTTCCTATGCCGCTCTGCAGTCTGTGGTCTTTCTCATTGGCACAATGTTGTGAGCTCCCACAGGCAGTCTTGTGCTATATTTCTGCCATTTTTAAAACAAAACAAAAATCAGGGTGTTGTGCCTACATAGCTATGTGGACGCATACCCTAGAGAACTACAGCGTGAGGCTTTGAAGCCTCGTAGCATTGAATCTACAGATCTGTAAAAAAAAATACCTGGCATAACCGCAAAATGGAGGCCAGGGAGCATTTTCGAGGGGGTGAGCACAAACTAATGAGATATTCTGAAAATGTTGCGCAACGTGAATGAGCCCTGGGATAATTATAATGTCCAGTGATCCTCCTTTGCAATTACAGTAATATATTAAATCCAAATTTAAATCCCATTTCACAGATTAATGAGAATGCTTTCTCTAAACAGCTTCTGGCAACAGCTGGTGATGTGGCTTGAAACTGGCGAAAAAAGAAAATGAACAGGAGCAGCTTTGGATACCAAAGGCACACGGGTCTGGAATGAATGTTTACACAAGGTGGCAAGGCAGTACCAACTTCTGTTTTTTCCATCCTCACTGGAAGCTATATCAAGAATGGTTCTCCAGTTGCACAGTGGCAGATAGGAAGGTGCTCCAAAGGGTGATCACTACTGCACAGAGGATTATCGGCTGCCCTCTTCCCTCCTTGGAAAAATTCTATAATTCCCGAAGCCTAAAGAAAGCCCAAAATATTCTGAGAGACCCGTCTCATCCAGCACACTCTCTTTTTGAACTGTTACCATCCGGCAGACGATACAGGTCTATCATAACTAGGACAAAGAGGCTTAGAGACAGCTTCTATCTAGAGCTGTGGCTATGCTAAACTCCGCGGCTTCGTGTTGATGTGTTTGGGGCTATGTAGGGATGGGTGGAGGAAGGGGAAAGTGAGGATGGGGTATGAGTCTGAAATTGTGTGCATCGAGGAATGCTGCTGTAAATTTCGTTCTGCGTGCACAATGACAATAAATGCTTATGCTTAATTCTCTGTGGTGCCTGAAACTTCAGTAGGAATAGCCTAGATCAGGGGTCCTCTTTCAAGCTGTGGGGCACGTTTGGAATTCTGACACAACAGGGTGGATGTATCAACAAAATGGCTGCCATGGGAAGCAGGGCCAACCAAAAATAATATACCTTAATAGTATCTAACCACATGTCTTTGCTGAGTGAAAACCCATGAAGCATCAGTATAGATGGCTGGACTCCAGGCTTCCCTCGAGTGAAGTAACAGAAGTTGTAGCTGTTGTGTTTGATGTGTTTCACCTTCACGCCCCGTTTCATGCGTCTAAACCTAAAAGCAAAAAACCCACACAAACAAACAAGGGGTTCTGGACTGGATGAATATTTTTAGCACCACACACTTATAGCTACGGTGGAACAGTTTCTACACGCATGAGGAAGACACTGGATTCATAGAATTGCCAATATACCAAATGAGCACGATCCCAGTCCTCAAACTATGATCCTAGTCCTCAGGATTTTTCAGAGGGGCCTAACATGGATACTTTTTCTCTTCCTCTGCTTCCAAACAAAAATGCTGGTTTTCAACACATCCTCTATCCAGGTTTTCTCCATCCTTTCTCCATTCTTTTCTCAGATCTGGTTAACTACCATCTTTTTGGGAAAAAACAGACTTCAAGCAGGATAGCACGCCATCTGGATGGGAACATTTGCATTGAAATTCGTGCCCACTAATAAGAAAACATTAGTAACAACTTACAATAGAAATGTTTATTTATGTATTTATTTGTTTGTTGGATTTCTTATACCACCACCCACCCTCAAAGGGCTCTGAGGGGTGTACAACATGTAAATTCCAATCATATAAAACCCAATTACAACCATAAAACCAGTTCAAATCAATAAATAATTTATTTAGAGATATATAAGTGACAAACATGAAAACCTGTCTAAATATTGTTACATTTCTATATGTAACATCAGTACTTATGATATTGTACTTATTTCAATGCCTTACATAAAACTTATTTCAATTTTAAAAAAATCTTGCCCATATGGGTGCCATCTTTCTCTCCCATGCAACCCGTAGGTTTTTTTACAGCTGTCCGGGCCCTGCGGGACCTTGGTGAGTTCTGCAGGGCCTGTAAGATTGAGCTGTTCCACCGGGCCTTTGGGGAGGCTGGCCGCAGATCTATCGCCCCCCACTGAGGCTGCCAATTTTCCATCTTGGCAGGGCCTTGATTCCATCTTGGGCCCTGCCCCTCCCCTCTCAGCCTTTTTGATCGGGCGCCTGTCTTTAATTTTGTCTTTAATTTTGCTTGCTCTTAACTTTGTTATTTAAATTTTAAGAAATTGCTGCTGTGGAAATTTGTTTTAATGGGGTTAGTTTTAGTTATGTATTTTATGTGCTGTTATTGGAACAGCTGTATTGTGAGCCGTCTCGAGCCCTTTGGGGATGAGGCAGCCTATATATCTAATGAACAACAACAACAACAACAACAACAACAACAGCAGCAGCAGCAGCAGCAGCAGCAACAACAACAACAACAACAACAACAACAACAACAACAACAACAATAATAATAATAATAATAATAATAATAATAATAATAATAATAATAATAATAATAATAATAATAATTGTTATAGTGCTCTTGAAAACTCATGGTTAATTGTTATAGTGCTCTTGAAAACTCATACTCTGAAAATGTTGCTGGTCTTTAAAGTGCTACCAGACTTGAATTGCACTATAGCAATTACTGATTTTTTTTTTAAAAAAACAAAACCTCAGAAGTCCTCTGGTAGCCTAGCAGGGGGGAAAATGCAAGGCAAATGGTAGCTAACAGGGAAAATAGTACAGGGAATTGCCTATGGTCATTCTCTTGCCAGTGGTGAATGCTTCTGCATCTACAAAGACAATCAATGCAGAATGCAGAATTCTTACTTTACTTAATTTTTGACTTATACCACTTACCCAACACAGGGCTTGAGTGGCTCACAACAATTCAATGAACAATTGATCAACCAAAGCAAAACTAACAAAATCTCAAAATAAGTATTTCTTTATTTCGACTACAGTCAGAGACCAGCCTAAAATAAGTAAGATAGTAAGATAGTATCCTAACTTGGGCTCATTCCGCACATGCAGAATAAGGCACTTTCAAACTGCTTTCAGTGCTCTTTGAAGCTGTGCGGAATGGCAAAATCCACTTGCAAACAGTTGTGAAAGTGGTTTGAAAATGCATTATTTTGCATGTGCGGAAGGGGTCAGACATCAAAATAAAACATAAGAATTTGGCACCCAGCAACCTACATACATCCCAAAATGCTGTCAAAACAGGCAGCTCCGCTATTCGGGTAGAAAACTGGCCTCAACTTACTGTGCAGAAGGATTGTGGGAGACGAATGGTCAGGATCTTTAACTCCAAAGCTGCTGTGTGAGGCTGCCAATTTGATTAGGGAAGGCGTTTTAAACCTCAGTTTCAATCCTCACTGGCAGTTACTAGTAACAGCCCTAATTGCCTAGACTAGCCAGATCTCATCACAGCTCAAATGGTAGGCAGGGTTGTACATGGGTGTGAGACCACGAAGGAAGTCTGGGGCTGCTATGCAGAAGAAGATTGAATGGGAAAATTAGGTGAGCAAGGCTCTGGGGAGCAACTGTCAGTCCATAACAGGAAGTAACAATTGTGAAGTTTCTAAGGATTTCATAGCCTCCTTGCTTTCTTCCTTTAAAAACAAATCCTGTTTTTCCTTGTAAAAATCCGTGTGTTAACCATCCCCCGATATTATTGGTTATTCAAAACAGTCCCTCAGACCAAGATGTCTTACAGGGGGCAATTTGTTCTTTTAACACAGCAATATTACTATTTGGAAAAACTTTTTTATTATGTTTTTATGACAATTGTATCATTTACTTTCATGAGGTCCCAGCCATGCATAGGGAATTCCGGTGTGGTTTCTCATCCAGTTACCAGTGGGGGCCAGCCTTGCTAGTATTTATCTCTCTGGGATGGATTTCTGTGGGAGACTAATTTTCGCCTAAGATAATATTTCCTAGTTCTCTCCAAATGAATATAATGCCATGATACACACTCACCATAGCCACGTCTGGAACAGTATTTTATGCCACAAGTTGTACCTTGCAACGAGAATACTTGTGATACAAGCCAAAATGGAGCCAAGAACGATGTACAGTATCTTAATCCAAGTGAGCTCCATGGTTTCTGGTTATGTGTTGCCCTTGCTGCCTGCACAACATAGTGTAAGACGTTTTGGATAACATTACAAATAAGAAAACAAGAATAAGTTGCATGTCAGGATAAAAAGAAAACGAAGTAGCATTTAATACCATCAAGGTCCATAAATTACAATGTGCTCTGCTGCTAGACCTGTCCTTGGCAGGGTGGGAGGTGGGCTGTTAGGAGTAGACTGTTTTCACCATTTGGTTTTAATGCTACTCAACTTGAACATTTTCTTTTATTTCCTGTGTGGTTTGAATTGAACAACAAGAAGAGGTGGCACAGAATTATTCATCATCATCATCATCATCATCATAATGATAATAATAGTAGTAGTAGTAGTAGTAGTAGTAGTAGTAGTAGTAGTAGTAGTAGTAGTAGTAGTAGTAGTTTGGATTCATATCCCCTTTTCTCTCCTGTAGGAGACTCAAGGGGGCTTACAATCTCCTTGCCCTTCCCCCCTCACAACAAACACCCTGTGAGGTGGGTGGGGCTGAGAGAGCTCCGAAAAGCTGCGACTAGCCCAAGGTCACTCAGCTGGCGTGTGTGGGAGTGCGCAGGCTAATCTGAATTCCCCAGATAAGCCTCCACAACTCAAGCGGCAGAGCTGGGAATCAAACCCGGTTCCTCCAGATCAGAATGCACCTGCTCTTAGCCACTGCTCTTAGCCACTACGCCACTGCGAGAGATTATTCAACATGATCTCTCCCGTCTTTACAGCAGCATCATTGATATGATTTGTGCCTTCTCTGATGGATCTAGGTCCATGGTCCTGGAGGTTTATTTCATTTTACCAGCCTCTGAATAGCCAAGGCCCTTTTTGCACGGGCCAATTACACCGGGATAAACCCAGTAAAAAGCCAGGGTTGAAGGAGATCATTGCATGGATCCAGATCCTAATGCAGATCTGCTCTGCGTCCCCCCTCCCAACCTGGGTTTTTTGACAATCGTGTTTTGTGCGATTCTTGTGTTTTAACATGGCTTGCAGCCATGGCGAAGCAAACAGGCATGGCTATGAGCCGCATTAAAACAAGAGAATCGCACATAATGCGATTTTGCAGGCAGGCAGGGAAACAAAAAAGCCAGGCAGGGAAGGAAAAAAAGCACCTCCGTGCGAAGGCGTGCACCACGGCCAATGTGCTGGCTTTCCACAGGACAGCCAGCTGTGTGGAGGGGAAGATAGGTTTATGTAACCCGCCTTCCCCCTACTTTTATTGGCCCATGTGGAAAGGGCCCTAGATAGACTAGACCATGGGTCTGCAACCTGCGGCTCTCCAGATGTTCATGGACTACAATTCCCATCAGCCCCTGCCAGCATGGCTAATGAACATCTGGAGAGCCGCAGGTTGCAGACCCCTGGACTAGACTAACTTGATCTTAGTACTCAGAAGCTAAGTAAGGTCAGACATGGAGCAGCAGTAGCGTAGGAGGTTAAGAGCTCGTGTATCTAATCTGGAGGAACCGGGTTTGATTGCCAGCTCTGCCGCCTGAGCTGTGGAGGCTTATCTGGGGAATTCAGATTAGCCTGGGCACTCCCACACACGCCAGCTGGGTGACCTTGGGCTAGTCACAGCTTTCCGGAGCTCTCTCAGCCCCACCTACCTCACAGGGTGTTTGTTGTGAGGGGGGAAGGGCAAGGAGATTGTAAGCCCCTTTGAGTCTCCTGCAGGAGAGAAAGGGGGGATATAAATCCAAACTACTCCTCCTCCTCCTCCTCCTCCTCCTCCTCCTCCTCCTCCTCCTCCTCCTCCTCTTCTTCTTCTTCTTCTTCTTCTTCTTCTTCTTCTTCTTCTACTACTACTACTACTACTACTACTACTACTACTACTACTACTACTACTACTACTACTACTACTACTACTACTACTTCTTCTTCTTCTTGGATGGAAGACCATCAAAGAAGTTTGGGGTTGCTCTGCAGAGGACGGCAATGGCAAACCATCTCTGCTTATCAATCTGCCTTGAAAACTTGATGATGGCACTTCTGCAAACTGGTTGCGACTTGACAGCTCACTTTACCTTATTAACCTTTCAGATTTCAATGTATGCGTTCGCATAAAGAAGTGTGTGTGTTTGAAAGTTCTCAGCAAGCTGTTAAGAATTTTCTGTTTATTTAAGGTAAACAGGGATTTTTTAAAAACCATTTTTAGTGTGTGTGGTGATTTTCAAACCTCCCAATAACATCGGCTACATTTGTCAGTGCAGATCAAAGCTAACTAATATTGTAAACAAAAGATGTTGATCTTTTGGCATTCATTCTTTTGGCCTTCAGGCTCAAACTACACATTGGCTGGCATTCAACTATCTAATGCACAGAAAGCAGAGTTATTCCATATTCCTATCTATTGCTGATGCCTCTTCCAGTCTTCAGAAAGGTAATTCTTGGAGTCACAGGATCCTGATAGAGGTTAGTGGGCTGGAACGGGGCGGGAAAAGGAAGACGAACTCACCCCTTTTCCTTAGCAGACTTGTGCTTGCCAAAGAAGAGGGACAAGTGATTTCAACCCCATGTCCTTTCTAATCACAGCCACCCAACCCATGTTCCTCTACATTGATATGGGTCCTACCACCCTGGAAATTATCTTTCTGGGGGCCAGAAACTATAAGATGACAGTATTGTATACACTTATTCAACTGAATATCAGAAAATTAGGGACAGAACAAACAAGACCCGTGGTGGCGAACCTTTGGCACTCCAGATGTTATGGACTACAATTCCCATCAGCCCCTGCCAGCATGGCCAATTGACCATATATGGAAGCCTATGATTATGAATGTGGGTTTTTTTTATCACTAGCTAAATCTGGTGGAAATGTAGGCAAGACTATTATGTATTATTGGTGTTAGTAATTGTAATATATGCAGAACGTTTTTTTCCAGATATAAAATAAAATTTAAGAAAAGAACAGAGAGGAATGATGAAAAACTTCCACTTCTGTGCATAGACTGGTAAACAAAAGCAAATAAGTGGTCAGGAGACATAGCTCAGTGGAAGAACCTCTTCTGTGCATGCAGACGGTTCCAAGTTCAATTCCCACCATCTCCAGTAAAAAAAGGACCAAGCATTAGGTGATGTGAAAGACCTCTGCCTGAAATCCTATTGACCTCCATGGACCAAATGGTTTGATTCAGTACAAAATAGTTTCGTGTGATTCAATCATAAGACAGTTGTATCCATAGTTTTTTAAAAATAAAAATCTTTAAATCTAAATCATCTGAGCAGAAAAAGCATGGGCAGGGAAATCTTGTTTAATTCTTCCCTTTCCGTTTGGCTGCTAATTAGTGTGATATTCACCAGGCCCTGCCCCTCAAATAAATCTCAGGGCTTGAATTGCTGGGGACTTGGCTGCTCCATAAAGGAGAGATGGGAGGGGGATGTGGTGAGATCAGCAAGATCAAATAGATTTGTAAAGATAAGAACTGTGTCCTTTCCAGAAGCCATCCAGTGTGGCTGGTTGACAAAGTCCTAGGCTTCCACACTCTATCATAAGGCAAGTTGCTTCCTTAAAAACCTGCTGAAGCTTCAAGGGCAACTCCAGGAAAAGTCAATCCTCAGTATTATACAGAACTAAATAAAGATGTGTGGTTTCCGGGCTGTATGGCCGTGTTCTAGCAGCATTCTCTCCTGACGTTTCGCCTGCATCTGTGGCTGGCATCTTCAGAGGATCTGATGCCAGCCACAGATGCAGGCGAAACGTCAGGAGAGAATGCTGCTAGAACACGGCCATACAGCCCAGAAACCACACAGCACCCCAGTGATTCCGGCCGTGAAAGCCTTCAACAATAAATAAAGATGCTTTTTGGCCCTTCTGTCATTGTTTATTTATGGAAAGCAGAAGGCATAAGATTTATGAATCAAGGCCAGCTCTCATCAAATGTTCTCATACAGCCCTTTGATTTTGTAATTGGGTCTTCTTGTTCTCCCTACATATTTGTCTACTGCTGTGAGCAGACTGCCCAGGCTCTGGGCGGGAGCGGTGCTAGTGATGGAAACCTGCTCTTTGGTTCTTTCCCCTTCTCTGTTGAGAAGTGGGGCCATTGGTGGGTGTACTCCTCAAAACAGAGCATGGGTCAGGGGCCCCTGTTGCTCATTAGCAGAGACTGCCCCTGGCCCTATCTAATGCAAACCGCAGCTGCTGAAAGGGTTTTGAACAGTTTTTTTATTATTATTATTATTATTATTATTATTATTATTATTATTATTATTATTATTATTATTATTATTATTATTTACTCAATAAAATTCTTTTATTGAATTTCTTCTTTACTCAATAAGAAATTATGGGATTCCCTGCTAGTGGACATAGTGATAGTTATGAGCACAGATGGATGAAGGAAGAACTAGACAACATAGAATTCAGTTTGGATAAAGGTCTCCAATAGATTCACAATAAATATGGAAATTCATTTTATGAAATTCATGTGATTGGGTGAGGAAATTATCAAATGTTTTGTTGGCAGTGTGGTGAGTCTCACGTTCATTTCTTTTCTTAATGTAGTAAACTTGCAAAATTCTAGAATATTATCTTGAGATACACTGAGAAGCTCAGAAGCTATTAAGACTCCTACAGAATTGGCAAAGTATGTGAATCTGGAGTTGAAAGGAAATGTAGTTTATTCTGCAAATATGACTGTTTCATATTACGTGTAAAATAATGTAATTTTCCCAATGGTGGATTTCCCCCCAATATTTGGGATATAGTGATTTAAATGTTACTTGCTAATATTGTTTTATCAGCAAATTAAAAACACAACACAATATAGGAATATGGAGATTCTTGGTTTAGAACAGTGGTTCTCAACCTTCCTAGTGACCCTTTAATACAGTTCCTCATGTTATGGTGACCCCCAACCATAAAATTATTTGTGTCTCAGTTCCTAAGACCATTGGAAATATGTGTTTTCCGATGGTCTTAGGCGAACCCTGTGAAAGGGTCGTTCGACCCCCAAAGGGGTCGCAACCCACAGGTTGAGAACTGCTGGTTTAGAAGTAAAGATGAGTTTAGGTAGGGTTGATAAGAATTCTTATAAAATTATACATGGTGTGGAGAAGAGAAAATAACTTTTTTTCCTTCTCCCAAAATACAGAAAGCAGGGGCATCTGACAAAGTTGATGGGTAATGGAGTCAAGACAAAAGACATCTTCACATAATACTTGTTTTAATACCAAGGTAAGTTTGTAATACTACCGATTAGTCTGGTTAGTTACCATCTTTAGACACTGCTCGTTAGAACTGCCTAGTTGCCCATTCAATGCCATGTATTAATTGCCTTCCTCTTACTTACCAAGCTAAGCTCATCAAAATGGTGAAAGGTAAGAGATATACACTAAGAAGATGAACATATTGTGCAGAGTCTCTACAAGTTATTTCTGCTGGACCTTTTCCAATTCCATATATCAGACATATATTGAGCCTTACCTGAGACTGCCAGTTCTGGAGTGGTGTCCACCCTTTCTAGTGCTGATGTAGTTCCTGGGATCTGCATCTTCATGCTGGGTGGAGGAGCCTTTTTAAAGTCTTTTGGTTTTGTGGAGGTGTTATGACGATTCTATCTCCTACACCTGAAGCTTTTTTCCCCACTGATGGAGAATCATCATTTCCCTAACATGGAGACACCCAGAGGTTCCGTGATCTAAGGGTTAGAGGCCATGGCTCCTGCTTGTTTGCATTCTTTGTTTCTCTTCTGGGTGTCCATAACTGCAGAAACATATCTGGCCATATTTCATTGGGAAGGCCAAGGGAGGCTGTTAAGGAGGGTCATGCCATCTTACAGAAGTCTGTCATACTATCCGTCCAGGATGACAGAAGAAGAATTCATGGTAGGGTTGCTAGGCCCTCCTGAGGTCACTCTGCGAGAGCGAAGGTGAGGTGGGGATCCAAAAGAATTTTTAGTAACAAAGGTTTCCTCGCCCAAGCCCCCTCCCTCAAGCAAAGAAAGGGGCAGAGGCGTACCCTAAGAGGCAAACCTAGGAGCCCTAGGGGCCAAAAGAAACCCATGAGTTGGATGCCCCCCCCCACCATGGGCAGACACCCCACCACGACCCCAAAAATCTTTTTTTGCACCAGGTCATTTCTAAATCATCATCACATTATAGAAAATGGCCCAACTCACAAATCTGAACACAGCAATGGTGAAACACACAGGTTCTTTGATAGAGACTGAGTGAGGATAAAAAGGCACGAATGCAGGCTGAGAATCCGATAGGTGCGTAGTGCACCTGAAAGGGGATTAAATTCCAGTTCAGGGAGTTACATTATTAGTCGCAATTGCTATATGGAACCCTCACGTTCAAAGGCAGTATGCCTCTTGGGGAGGCAAGGGTGTGGAGATGGAAAAGCGGGCCCAATTAGTAACCCCCTCTCGGCACACACAAATAATTAGTAACCCACACTCTCGGGAACTGGTGAGAACCTGCTGGATCCCACCTCTGCTTGCAGGGGATTGTGGGTAGGGTTGCCAAATCCATGTTGGGGAACTCCTGGAGATTTGGGGATAGAGTCTGGAGAGAACAGGGACTTCAATGGGGTACAATGCCATAGAGTCCACCCTCCAAACCATCCACTTTCTCCAAGGTAAACGATCTCTGTAGTCTGAAGATGAGCTGAAATTCCAGGGTATCCCCAGGCCACACCTGGAGGCTGACATCCCTAACTCATGTCCCCATCCTGAGGACTAAATTTTGGTGCTTTGGAGGGCAGAGCGGCAGCAATATGAATATTTTAGGTAAGCTTTTCTGGGAACATTTTTTTTCTTTCTGAGAGAAGGATTCTTAAGAATGTCATCTTGAGTTCCTTGGAAGAAAGGAAGGGTGTAGAGGCAATAAATGTATTTATTTATTTATTAACTTTCTATGCCACCCCACCCCTTTTGGGCTCAGGGCAGTTTCCAACAAAAATAAATTCACATAATAAATATAATAAAATCTAGACATAAAACTATACATAATTTCCACAAATCCGACGGTGACAATATTCTTTCTTACCCTGTCATTACAGTGAATTTTAAAGGTTTTTTAAATTATTTCTACCCCCACAAGTGATAGGTGTATACATGTGTGTATATTTATTAATTTTTTTAACCCCACCCTTCCTCTAAGGATTTCAGGGCACTGTAAATTCACATGGTGCATACCCAATATTTAGCCACTTCTGGAACCCTACCAATGGGTTGAGGAGCAGGACAATGTTAAAATAAAGTATAATAATGACTTTGCCCTTTTAAAAGTTATGAACAAAATTTGTGCATTGCAACATTAAAACTTCAAATGATTTTTAAAAAATTGAGCAGGAACAGTTCCTGCACATTCAAGAACAAAATTTATATTTTCTTTGTGGAATGATATTAAGCAGACCTCCTGCCTGCCTGCCAAAAACCACTACAAAGTGATCTGGTTGACTGGGTCTTATGGATTTTCTGGGCTGTGTGGCCATAGTCTGGTAGTTTTTGCTCCTAACATTCTGCTCTCTCTCATCTATGGCTGGCATCTTCAGAGGCATATCACAGTGAGATGTATTTTTTATTCTTATTTTTTTATTTTAATTTTTATTCTTAGTTGATAGTTCCATGGGAATGTCAACTCAATGCATGGCAGCTGTAAAAAAGGCAAACTCTGTGCTGGGGATCATTAGAAAAGGAATTGATAATAAAACTGCAAAGATTGTCATGCCCTTATATAAAGCAGTGGTGCGACCGCACTTGGAGTACTGTGTCCAGTTCTGGTCGCCGCATCTCAAAAAGGATATTGAGGAGATAGAAAAAGTGCAGAGAAGGGCAACAAGGATGATTGAGGGACTGGAGCACCTTCCCTATGAGGAGAGGCTGCAGCGTTTGGGACTCTTTAGTTTGGAGAGGAGGTGGCTGAGGGGGGATATGGTTGAAGTCTACAAAATTATGCATGGGGTAGAAAATGTTGACAGAGAGAAAATTTTCTCTCTTTCTCACAATACTAGAACCAGGGGGCATACATTGAAAATGCTAGGGAGAATTAGAACTAATAAAAGGAAACACTTCTTCACGCAACGTGTGATTGGTGTTTGGAATATGCTGCCACAGGAGGTGGTGATGGCCACTAACCTGGATAGCTTTAAAAGGGGCTTGGACAGATTTATGGAGGAGAAGTCGATTTATGGCTACCAATCTTGATCCTCCTTGATCTGAGATTGCAAATGCCTTAACAGACCAGGTGATTGAGAGCAACAGCTGCAGAAGGCCATTGCGTTCACATCCTACATGTGAGCTCCCAAAGGCACCTGGTGGGCCACTGCGAGTAGCAGAGAGCTGGACTAGATGGACTTTGGTCTGATCCAGATGGCTTGTTCTTATGTTCTTATGTTCTTATGTATTTCTCTTTGTGGCACAGAGTGGGGTGATTGTGTGGTGGGGCATGCGCAGGCAAAACATTAGGAGCAAAATCTACCAGACCATGGCCACACAGCCCAGAAAACTGACAATACCCAGTTGTTTCTGGCTGGGAAAGCTTTCAACAGTGCATTGATCTACTTCAGTGATGGCAAACCTTTTCGAGACCAAGTGCCCAAATTGCAACCCCAAAACCACTTATTTTTTGCAAAGTGCCAACACGGCAATTTAATCTGAATACTGAGGTTTTAGTTTAGAAAAAAATGGTTGGCTCCAAGGCACGCGTTACTCAGGAGTAAGCTTAGTGAAGCAGCTGTGCAATGCTTCCAATGGGTAAATCACGATCCTAGGAGAGTTTACTCAGAAGCAAGTCCCATTGCCAGCAACTGAGCTTACTCCCAGGTAAATTATCATGCCCAGGCCAGCCTAGATGTGTGTGTGTGTGTGTGGGGGGGTGATTTTCCACCCCGCTCCCACATGATGAACTCTGTCTGCGAGTGCCCACAGAGAGGGCTCTGTGCCACCTCTGGCACCCGTGCCATAGGTTCGCCACCACTGATCTAGTTGATTTCAGCACCCAAGGAGAAGCAGATGGATTCACATGGAACTTTTTTCCTTTGAGGTGCCTTGCAACATCGTTTTCCATTTATAGCCTTTTTGTGTTTGTTTGTTCACCACATTTTCTCAATGTTGGGTTGAAGGCAGTTTGAAAAAGAACAATGAGAAACCTTTGGAAAGTTAACAAATGGACAATGGCAATGTTAGGATTGGGAAACAGTTTGTGAGGGGAGAAGGGGCGTCAGTCTCCCCTCTTCCCAATCTGAAACAGCCCTGGAGGAGAGCTGTTTTATTATGTCAGAGATTTGTATGTGTAGGACATCAGTGGGTGTGTGGCTCCCCACCCCAAGGCAAATAGTGACCTCCAGGACAATTTTGGCATGATGGGAAAACATCTCAGTTGGCATGATGGGAAAATTTTCTCAGTGTTGGGTTGAAGGCAGTTTGAAAAAGCACAATGAGAAACCTGTGGAAAATTAACAAATGGACAGTGGCATGATGGGAAAAGCTGAAGCCCTTTCTTCCTCCAGACCGTCATCCTGATACAAAGTTGGGCTGCATGCTTGGAAAATGAATTCTCAGCAATTTGAGTGACATTCTGAAAGTCAAGTTGGGGAACCCAGACCCAATCTGTGAACAATCATAATGTGAACAATCATAAGAGAGAATTTTTTCTCTCTTTCTCACAATACTAGAACCAGGGGGCATCCATTGAAAATGCTGGGGGGCGGGGAGAATTAGGACTAATAAAAGGAAACACTTCTTCACGCAACCTGTGATTGGTGTTTGGAATATGCTGCCACAGGAGGTGGTGATGGCCACTAACCTAGATAGCTTTAAAAAGGGCTTGGACAGATTTATGGAGGAGAAGTCGATCTCTGGCTACCAATCTTGATCCTCCATGATCTGAGATTGCTAATGCCTTAGCAGACCAGGTGCTCGGGAGGAGCAGCAGCAGAAGGCCATTGCTTTCACATCCTGCGTGTGAGCTCCCAAAGGCACCTGGTGGGCCACTGAGAGTAGCAGAGTGCTGGACTAGATGGACTCTGGTCTGATCCAGCAGGCTAGTTTTTATGTTCTTATAATGTCTATTTTGAACCTTAGTTTCTGCAGGGTTTTTTAAAAAAATTTTTTTCCAGAATTTTACATGACTACAAGTTGGGGACCTGGATGGACTTCTGCGGGGTATCTCATTTCCTCTTTCCCTCCCCTGAAAGCCCCTATAATCTCTCCTCTTTTCCTGCTTCCTTCCTGCCTTCCCACCTAATGACAAATCTACCTTTATCTGTTCCCAATCTTCAGCTTCCTCCCTTCTGACAGCCTCTACCCAGTTGACTAGCAAGGCCATGTTTTCAAAACGCAGATTTAAAAATACAATTCCTTCCTTAGTCTGGGGAGTTGGTGGAGTCGATCCTGCTACCACATCAGCGCTGCTGATCCTGCAGCACCACATTTCAAAGCTCGAGAAGATCGCCTCTCTCTCTATTAAGCAACCTTTGCAGGCAAGCTGTTCTGTGATCAAGATGATAATTGCTGGTTCCACACAAAAACTGAAATTATTCATCAGGCCAGATAAGTATTTAATGGACTGCAAATTAAATACCGCAGAGATTGGTCTTCTGTTATGACGGTTTATTTGTCTGCCTGCTCTCCCAGTTTGCCAGACAGGCATCTTATAAAAAGATTGCTTGGGGTGGGTCCATTAGCCACGGTGCATGACCAGCTTCCTCCCAAGTGGGCCGTTTGATTGACAGGCATGGCAGGAGGTGAATATCATCGGGCTTGTTCCCATAATCCAAGCAGATGGCCTTCTTTTATATTTTATTTTTTTCAGCAGCAAGCTGAGTCCATCCAGTCATGTATCCATTCATCACAATTATTAATAAGAGATCAATGTTTTCCTGAAAACTAGAGGAAGTTTCTTGTGCCTTTCACTGTGCTGCGTTTTCTGTATCATCCACATAAGAACATAAGAACATAAGAACAAGCCAGCTGGATCAGACCAGAGTCCATCTAGTCCAGCTCTCTGCTACTGGCAGTGGCCCACCAGGTGCCTTTGGGAGCTCACGTGCAGGAGGTGAAAGCAATGGCCTTCTGCGGCTGTTGCTCCCAATCACCTGGTCTGTTAAGTGATCAATAAGGTTTTGCGGCAAATAAGCAAAGTTATCTTCCCCTGTAATGTGAAAAATCTGGAAAGATATGTCTACGCTGTATGCAGTGAGATTGTTGCTAAAGCAGTCCAGATACATTAATTTGTCTTCGATCTGAGCTCCAAATTTGAGTCCCTCCTTAGAATAATACAGCCTCCCCTAGGACCAGCCGGAAATGGACTGCCTTTGTTTCTCTCCGGAGCATGCTTGGGATCATCATCAGTATTTAAGGCAGAGGCTGTTTGGGAGACCAGCACTGACCAAAGGGCCTACTCCCCTTCTGGTGTATTTCACTTACATCCATCATCAGCTGCAGGAGTACACAAGGCAATTCCTAAGGTATAGAGCAGAAAAATAACATCATTGTTGTCTCCCAGAATAGTTCCCTCTTAAACAACACTTGCATTCACCTTTTTAAAGCACCCCCCCCCACCAACCCATCTTTCTTCATCCAGCCCAAGGCAACTAACAATAATTTACAAAAACACCATATTGAAACAGCAGCAACAGTCTAGGCATCACTTTCAGTCTAGGCATCACTTTCAGTCTAGGCATCACTTTCAGATGCTAGACAACAGTCTAGCTCACTTTCAATGGTGTTTAAACTAGGGAGCCTGGATTCTCCTTTTAAATCTACCTTAAAGGGAGAATCTGGGGTCCCCAGTTAAAACAACATTGAAAGTGATGCTGTTTTGGGGTGGATTCTCCCCTACCCTGAAACAGCATCACTTTCAATGTTTAAACTGTGGACCTCAGATTTTCCCTTTAAATCCATGCCAAAGGGGGTGGATTTAAAAGGAGAATCTGGGGAAATTTGGGGGGGGGGGTGCCTGCTGTCAGGGGTGCAATTGTTAAGTTAACAGCACCAAAATTTCAGGGTATTTTTAGGAGACTCTCCTGATTCCTCAACAGAAATCTTCCTCTGTGATTGCCTAGTGAGGTTTCTTTTATTGTACCTTTTTCACACTTGAGTTCAAACCTCATCCTTTAATTTAAAAGAGGCTATACTTTTGTAACTCTGATAGTAGGCCTGAGTTAATGTAGCGTCACCCCAGAATTAGATTTTAGGCTTCCTTGTTTTCCTAGTTTTGCATGAGTTTACACATCTTCACACCACTCAGTATTGTGCTTATTAGTTAGTTGCTTATGTACTAGACTAGGCTATGCCTGATATACCCCTGTATTCAATATATTGTATATGTCACTTATGTTACGATTGTCTTAGGAGTTTTGATTCTGCTTTATATTAGAAAGTTCTGTCTGTGTCAGAAGTCTGTGATACATTTTTCCTGCCCTGACCCAGAGGCGTAGCTAGGAAAAATGGAGCTCAATGCAAAATCTGAGTTTTGCACCGCCAATCCCCCATGGGTGGTTGTTGTGATGTTGGAATCCACCCCCAAACAGCATCACTTTCAATGGTGTTTAGGGAGCCTGGATTCTCCTTTTAAATCCACCTTAAAGGGAGAATCTGGGACCCCAGTTAAAACAACATTGAAAGTGATGATGTTTTGGGGTGGGTTCTCTCCTACCCTGAAACAACATCACTTTCAATGTTTAAACTGTGGACCTCAGATTCTCCCCTTAAATCCATGCCAAAGGGGGTGGATTTAAAAGGAGAATCTGGGGAAATTTGGGGCGGGGTGCCTGCTGTCAAGGGTGCAATTGTTAACAGCACCAAAATTTCAGGGTATCTTTAGGAGACTCTCCTGATGATGCCACCCAGGTTTGATGAAGTTTGGTTCAGGGGGTCCAAAGTTATGGACCCTCAAAGGTGTAGCCCCCATCTCCTATTAGCTCCCATTGGAAACAATGGGGGATGGGGGCACCCCTTTTGGGAGTTCATAACGTTAAATCTACTTGGCCTTCTACAGAGGATGCAAAAAATCATATCCCGAAGTATCTTTTTTTCGTCGTCATCCCAGCCTCAATTCCAAAACAGTCCCCCCCCAAAACTCAAAAGTTTTGCACTGTGCTTATTTAGCTGAATTGAATCAAAGTGATTATATGACTTTTATTTAAAGCAGGACTGGAAAAAATTCTCACCATCATTAAAAAAATGAAACACTCCATATCTTAAAGCCTTCTGAAATATTATGTCCTTATACGACTTTCTAAAAATCAGCAGGGAGAAAGATCTCCATTAAAAATCTCCTCCATAAAAAATCAGTCCAGTGACCAGGGATTGAAAGAGCGTGCAAATCCACAAGAGAGACTTTTCAGTGGATCGTCGTTGTTGTCCTGTGCATTGCTAATTTCCATCAACACATTCTAGAGATTATTGATGATATCTGTTTATTGTTTTGTTTTTAGTAACAGCATAAGAAGAGCCCTTCTGGATCAGATGACAGTTTATCTAATGCAGTTTCCTGTTTCATACAGTACCAAAAACTTTTGCCCTGGGGTGCCACATGAATTAAAAATCAAGTTCTACTGCTTGGTTAGGGATTAGTTTTACTGAAACACCCAGAGAAACGTTGCTGTTTGTACTTGATTTCAACACTTTATTGTTTATGATGATTGTAATATAAGTTAACCATAATATTCAGACATGATGCACTACTAATCTTGCTTATAAATTCAAAATGAAAAGGTCATTCCAGGGAAACAGAGTGCATTGTGCATGTTCCCAAATGAATTGGTAGCCAACATGGATTCAGTAATAGTCTATGAGATGCCTACTACAAATGTGGCTATTATAGACAGCAATGCAGTTTCATATGGAATTAGTAGATCCTTGTCTGATCGTGGAGCACAGTTAATGGTACAACTGGACACATTCCTATATAGGACCAGTAATGAAAGAGAAATCTTTGGGACCATTATGAAGGAACAATGTTTTTTTTTTCCTGCAAGCGGAGTGTCCTCCACCGTGAGCATTCACTCCCCCTTTGGGGGAATCTCCCTCCAACACACACATTTTCCCCTCCTTTGAATTCAGCCTGCCTCAGATGAGAGAAGTCCTGTGGCTTTAAAAAACTGGACAAGCTCAACTCTTCCCCCTTCTTTGCAGAGAAAGTGAAAGAAAAATGTGCGTGTTGCTTTGTGTGGGTCTTCTTGCTCCTTCTGACTTTATCCACTCACACAACAGCGGTTCTCTGGCAGGGATACAGCCACGAAATGTGGGGGGGGGGGCAGTCAGAAGAGTGGATCCGTGTGGCTGTGGGGTGTGGGGAGGTGTTTTGCAGCAGGAGAATCCTGTTTGCTAAGAAAGCAGAGCGAAGAATTCACTGTGAAGCGCACAGATGCACAGAAAGCTGTAAGTGCACAAAAGTCCAACATTAAATGTAATGTTCAGCGACATCTACCATACCCAAGGACCACACATAACTTAGGCTTGTAAATATCTTCCTTAAAAGAAGGGAAGGTTAAGGATGAAATATACTTGGGACAATGATGGTCACGTATTCTAAGTCCTCTACAGCCCTCCCTTCAAGGAAGGAATTTAGGGCAGTATACATAGTCTCCTCCTCCTCTGCTACCCTTCTTTTTCAATTTTTGAAAATCATATATTATCAATTGCAGCATCTTCACATACATTTAATTATGCAAAACAATCTTCAGTTTGAAAATTAGATGGCATTCATTTATAATTAACAAACCACATGATTTTATGCATTGCTTTACGACTAAATAGCCAATTACTTTACTATGAAATAGCTAATTAAAGGTTGCCAACTTTCTTCATCATACTTCGCATTCCCGAAATGTGAAGCACACTTGGAATGCAGTTGTAGCACAGTTAATGTTAGCATTCACAGAATATTGTAAACTTTGAACTGCCATTTTTTTTTAGTAGGAAGTATCTGGGTCTTGAAATGTCTAGTGCAGGAGTCTGCAACCTGCGGCTCTCCAGATGTTCATGAACTACAATTCCCATCAGCCCCTGCCAGCATGGCCAATTGGCCATGATGGCAGGGGCTGATGGGAATTGTAGTCCACGAACAACTGGAGAGCCACAGGTTGCAGACCCCTGGTCTAGTGAAAATAGTTCTTGCCATGGTCAAAAAATTTAGCAGCAGTTTCCTATGAGTACCTAGAACTTTATCCTTGCAATCGGGCCAGATCTCCCAGAATTGCAACTACAGAATGCAAAGTCATCAGACTTATAGTCAAAACCATGTCCATACTGTACAATATTTGTGCCAAAGATTTGACTGCAGATTCCCCAAGGGCCCCCACTTGATACCAAGAGATCAAAGTCTTTTTCCAGATGGGAGAGGGGTTACTCCCTGATGCTGTGAGTGCAATATTTTCAGTGGCAGCAGAGCATCAACATGGAGGGACTCTCCAACTTCTGCTTTCTGTCCCTTCACTCTCAACCTGTCCTACTGCAGGGTTGTTGTTTTTTCTCAGACTTTAGGATGGGGAAATGCCACTGAAAATCTGCACCTTCCCATCCACAGGATGACAAAACCCTCTTAAGAGAACTCATTTTCTGAAAAGAGTATACCAGAACCAGTTTGGGGGAAAATGCAAAGAGGTATGGGAAAACCTTGAAGGTGGATATGCCACAACATTATCATATGGAACCTAACCTTCCCCCAACTCCATTTGGAGAGGCAAGATGAGCAAAGAGTTCATGTGGAAGCAGCCGAAACAAAAGGTGTTTCCCCACTTACCTATAGCCCCCTATGCCGCGCGCTACTCTCAGCGCGAATCATTTTCTACAAGCGATGCGCTTGGGCTTCCCCACGACCCAGCTGGCGAGGGATTCATTCGAAGAAGCGCCGTTTTGAAGAAGTGCCAGGAATGACAGCTGAGAGGCGCTTAGCTTTAGCGGCAGTGTCGAGAGCGGCTTTCGTTAATCGCCAGTTCCTGTAGTGGGGAGTGCCGGGGGACCCCGCGCTACTTGGCTACAGTAGCGCGGGGCAGAAGGTAAGTGGGAAAACGCCCATAGTCTGTGAGGACCTCACTACTAGCAGTTTATTAGCAAGGATGGTTTTCAAGCAGTGGAATGACTGAAATTACTCCAAGTTATGTAAAAAAACTTTGTAAACTTTCTGTATTGACCATGGCAAGAACTATTTTCACTAGACATTTCAAGACCCAGATACTTCCTACTAAAAAAGAATGGCAGTTGAAAGTTTACAATTTTTACATCCTAAAGTCTGAGAAAAAACAACAACCCTGCAGTAGGACAGGTTGAGACAAGAAAGAGTTCAATTTGATGACCATTAGCTGACAATCATGACAACTACCATGCAGGGCCAGAGCGAGTGGGAATTGCACAGGGGCAAAGCAATTCCAAGGAGACTTACATGGGCTTAGAAGGGTGTAACTCTGTTCAAGATTGTACCGTAAGATCCTTACACTTTGATTGTGCAGTTTTATGGACTGGTGGCAAATAGCCTAGCATTTCATGTCATCTAATGGCTTGGACTTTATACTGTGGTTATTAATGGTAAGTCACCTCAGGGAGGACTCTGAATAAGCAACATAGAAATAGAAATAGAAGAAGAAGAAGAAGAAGAAGAAGAATTAGAAGAGGAGGAGGAGGAGGAGGAGGAGGAGGAGGAGGAGGAGGAGGAGGAGGAGTTTGGATTTATATCCCCCCTTTCTCTCCTGCAGGAGACTCAAAGGGGCTTACAATCTCCTTGCCCTTCCCCCCTCACAACAAACACCCTGTGAGGTAGGTGGGGCTGAGAGAGCTTCGAAGAGCTGTGACTAGCCCAAGGTCACCCAGCTGGCGTGTGTGGGAGTGTACAGGCTAATCTGAATTCCCCAGATAAGCCTCCACAGCTCAGGCGGCAGAGCGGCGAATCAAACCCGGTTCCTCCAGATTAGATACACGAGCTCTTAACCTCCTACGCCACTGCTGCTCTCATAAGAAATAAATCTGCAGCACCTTGTGGTGAACACAGAGACAGCTCAGCCACAATGAATCTTGTCAGGGGGATGGTATCTATGTGATGGAGATCCATTCCTGAATCAATGCAACCATTTAAAACAACAAACCAATGCTGCTAAAAGATATGTGTAACCATCTCCATCTGGGGCATTCTTCCCTTGATCCTTACTTAATGGCTTCACAGACTTTGCAGATAACTGGGCTACCCCTGGGCCTCTTGTGTGGATTCCAAGGCAATGGAATTGCCTCCGTTATCTCATGGGGCAGGAAGTCAGGTGTCTCTCTCTTACCATCAGCTGCCAACTTTGGGGTGCCTCAGCTCCAGGGACTGTTTTTCTGTCTTTCACAACTTCTTGGGGAAATGGGAGGGGGGATTTACAATGGGGAATAAAGGGGCTGGCAAAGGCCAGGTTCGTGAGAACTGGCTTTGCCAAGCTTGGATTCTCTGTTACCTCAACAATAAACACTGCTGATCAATACCTCAGAACCTGTTTGTTGGCTTAAGGTTCTGAGATCTAACAGATCTCCACCAGCCTAAACTCAGATGGTGAGGACAACTGAAGCAGGTCTCTGAGGATGAATGGAGAATGCTGGTAGGGTCTTATGGGAGAAGACTGTCCTTAAAATATATTGATTCCAGCCCATACAGGGCTTCAGAGGTCAATACCAAAACCCTGACTTGAACAAATCGGAAGCCGATGTACGAGGAACAAGACTTGACTGATAGGGTCTCACAACTCACTCCAGTCAATAATCTGACCGCAACATTCTGTACCAACTGTAGTTTCTGGAAAGTCTTCAAGGGCAGTTTATTGTCAGAAATACATGTGTTCATTAGTAGAGCTTAGTAGAGCTGCAAGAATAAACGAGTCAGAGTCTTAGTTGCTAGTGTCCTTCACTTCCTAGGGAAGTGGAAACAGACATCATGAAGCAGGGTCTTTTGCTGATGCCAGAGGGGCCATCTTTAATGAAGGAACAGTGAGGAAGTGGCAAATTGAAGGCCAAAACTGTCACATAGAAACATACATTACATCATGGCATTAAGAATAGTCCTTGTAAAGGAGCACACACTAAATGCTGGAGACAGCTAGAAATTTGGCAGGCTTGCTTAATAGTTTGAGGGGGAAACGGAAAGGCTGATTGCTTCTACAAGACAGGGAAGAAACCCGTGGACATTCAAATGTCAACATTCACTGTTAACAGCTTTCACGAAGTTCTGCAATTCAGTTTTAAAACTGAAAAAGATTGTTCTAAATATTGTTTGGTTGAAATGACTTTGTCCTGTTCAAAAATGTTATCCTCTGAATGGTTTCAAAACCCCAGTTCATTATTTCAGCTTATGCTTACTTAGAGGTACAGAAATGCAAAGATTAAAATGGCAAATTTAGCTTAGGGTGGAGTGGGGAAAATGTTTTAAGAACCATCTTTTAAGAACCAGCTTCCAAATATGGGATGACAATCACTTCACTCCATCACGACACCTCTACATTTTTCTTTCCGGAGTAGTGAGAGAGGAAAAAAACGTTGAATACTCCAGTTGTTTTACTCCTGAATGAAGACTCTTCCTATTTATTCTTCTGTATGCCACAAACTGAAGCATGGAATTCGAAGATCAGCTTTGCTGATTTCCTTGGTCTCTCCAATACAATAAAATGCCCACATCTATCCAGCATATGCACTTGGCAGCTAGGCATGGCACTGGCAAAAATTTTTCCACCAGCTGGATCAAGCATCTGAACAACAAAGAGTTAGTGTAAACTTTTGTTTTGATCTATGTTCATAAAGGACAAGAAAGAGCCTGTATCTGAAAGCATTGCTTACCAATACGCTAACCCAGCCATTCTCAACCAGGGTTCTGTGGTACCCTGGGGTGCCGTGAGCATGTCCCAGGGGTACCGCTGCACTCACGCCTCATTTTTTGTGGTGTCTCCCACCGCCAGTAAAGGACATGGAGCTGGCCCATGGGGCAGGGTCGCCACAGCAGAAGTCAACAGCAGCCACCCTCCAGTGCATCCTCCTTGACCCTGGGAGGGGAAGGTGGGGGTGGCAAGCAGGGGCAATGGGAGGGGAGGGTGGAGGGTGGCGGCAGGGGTACCATGAGATATGAAGAGTGAGGTCAAGGGTACCCCGGGACTAAAAAAGGTTGGGAAACACTGGATTCATATTCATAAAAAAAGGACAAGAAAGAGGCTGTATCTGAAAGCAGTGCTTACCAATGCAGCTAACCCAGCCATTCTCAACCAGGGTTCTGGCTGAGTACCCTGGGGTGCAGAGCATGTGCAGAGTGCAGCGAAGCAGCACTACCGCCCCCCCCCTCATTTTTGTAGTGTGTCTCCCACAGCCAGCAAGGACATGGAGCTGGCCCATGGGGCAGGGCCTGCCACAAGGTCAGCAGCCACCCCCCTCCAGTGCATCCCTTGACCCTGGGAGGGGAAGGTGGGGGGTGTGGCAAGCAGGGGCAATGGGAGGGGAGGGTGGAGGGTGGCGGCAGGGGTACCATGAGATATGAAGAGTGAGGTCAAGGGTACCCTGACCTCGAAAAGGTTGGGAAACACTGATCTATATTCATAAAGGACAAGAAAGAGCCTGTATCTGAAAGCATTGCTTACCAATATGCTAACCCAGCCATTCTCAACCAGGGTTCCGGGGTACCCTGGGGTGCTGTGAGCATGTCCCAGGGGTACTGTGGAAACACTACTGCCCCCCCCCCTCATTTTTGTGGTGTCTCCCACCGGCGCCAGCAAGGACATGGAGCTGGCCCATGGGGCAGGGCCTGCCACAAGGTCAGCAGCCACCCCCACCCCCAGTGCTTCCCTTCACCCTGGGAGGGGAAGGGTGTGTGTGTGGCAAGCAGGGGCAATGGGAGGGGATGGTGGAGGGTGGCGCCAGGGGTACCGTGAGATATGAAGAGTGAGGTCAAGGGTACCCTGACCTCAAAAAGGTTGGGAAACACTGTGCTAACCGTTACCTTGATCAAATACACCAGAACATATGGCTCTCTCAGGATTCAGAGAGATTGGTTTGGATCAGCAGCCTCACTCTTACTTTCCAACAGCTGCCAGCTCTGGAAATGAATTTCTTCTGAAGGCAGCTGAATACGTTACCTTATCGTTTTCTCCCCAGATAACTTGTGTTGGAGCTATTATCCTGCTTAGATGGTCCTGAAGGCTGTACCTGGACTCCACACTGGTAAAATCTAAAAAGCCTTAGAAAGAAAGAAAAACAGACCTTGTTCAGTTTCTTGTTTGGTGGTGGTGGGATGTGTTATCAAATTGCAGCCAATTTAGGCAACCTGAGAGAAACATTCAGAGTTGAGAGACATTCACTGGTGGTTTGCCATTGTACCTTGTACGCACATTGTATCAGCAAAAGGGTGACCTTGGGCTAGTCACAGCTTCTCGGAGCTCTCTAAGCCCCACCCACCTCACAGGGTTTTTGTTGTGAGGGGGGAAGGGCAAGGAGATTGTCAGCCCCTTTGAGTCTCCTACAGGAGAGAAAGGGGGGTATAAATCCAAACTCCTCCTCCTCCTCTGCCTCCTCTTTGTTATGTATCCCTTGCACCCCACATCTCAGATCACGCATCCAAGCCGGGATATTTATGAATACAAAGGTATATATGAGATATATTTCTGGGTTATATTAAGGCTAACAAATATATATGGTGTGGCACAGGATAAAATGGGCTAACAGCAAGCCTAAGGAATAGCAAACAGTCAGTAGAAAATAAATCAGTCACAGACCAGGAAAGGGATTTGGGCGTCTTAGTTGATAGTTCCATGGGAATGTCAACTTAATGCATGGCAGCTGTGAAAAAGGCAAACTCTACCCTGGGGATCATTAGGAAAGGAATTGATAATAAAACTGCAAAGATTGTCATGCCCTTATATAAAGCAGTGGTGCGACCGCACTTGGAGTACTGTGTTCAGTTCTGGTCGCCACATCTCAAAAAGGATATTGAGGAGATAGAAAAAGTGCAGAGAAGGGCAATGAGGATGATTGAGGGACTAGAGCACCTTCCTTATGAGGAGAGGCTGCAGTGTTTGGGACTCTTTAGTTTGGAGAGGAGACGTCTGAGGGATGATATGATTGAAGTCTATAAAATTATGCATGGAGTAGAAAATGTTGACAGAGAGAAATTTTTCTCTCTTTCTCACAATACTAGAACCAGGGGGCATTCATTGAAAATGCTGGGGGGAAGAATTAGGACTAACAAAAGGAAACACTTCTTCACACAATGTGTGATTGGTGTTTGGAATATGCTGCCACAGGAGGTGGTGATGGCCACTAACCTGGATAGCTTTAAAAGGGGCTTGGACAGATTTATGGAGGAGAAGTCGATTTATGGCTACCCATCTTGATCCTCTTTTATCTGAGATTGCAAATGCCTTAACAGTCCAGGTGCTCGGGAGCAACAGCCGCAGAAGGCCATTGCTTTCACATCCTGAATGTGAGCTCCCAGTGGCACTTGGTGGGCCACTACGAGTAGCAAAGAGCTGGACTAGATGGACTCTGGTCTGATCCAGCTGGCTTGTTCTTATGTTCTTATGTTCTTAAATCTACTCATTTGCTCCTTGATGTCCACACCCAAGCCAAAGCTACAGTCAATAGAATTGTAAATTCTATTAAAAAACTATCCCTTGAATTGAGATGCTGCACCCTTCCTTTCCTTCAGCTGTTCCTAAAAGCCCCTAAGTACTCCCATCCCTGATTTAATCTCGCTGCCTCAGCTAAATTACAATAGCCAGAGACTTGCTCTTCCGACCACCTATTCAAGGTGTTGCTAACGTAATCAAGGAAACAATTGGCTACCAACCCCTGGGTTTAGGACAATAGATAGAGCTGCTGATTAGCTCAGCCCTTGCAACCCAGCACAGCTGCAAGAAATGAAACCTAATGCAAAGGGTCTATTTTCCCGCCAAACTAGCGATCCACCCTAAAAAAGCCCTGCTCACCTTAAGCTCATTGCTCATTTCCAACCTGAACCTTTCTTGGTCAAGTTGGTGTGAGACACGATATTGTCCTTCTACGGGATCTCTGTGCTGGCATAGAGTCCCTGTTTTCTACTTCCTCTGCTGCATTGGAACCATTAGGTAACGTATCACCCTGCTGCCTTCCCAATTCCCTCTCTATCATCCAAACCTATTTTTCTCACCTTTTTATACCTCTAGGAACTTGTGTGTATGTGCCTCCATATCTTCCTGTATGTGTGCTTGAAACCAAATTTATATAAACATTTTAAACTTGATTTGGACTCCTTGTGTTACTCTGCGGAATGCTCCATGCTATATTTCCCTGTATACATAGTCTAAAAGATCCCCTCCCAGTCTGCCTCTCGTATCAACAAGTGAGCTAATTCCCCAAAGCATTGCCAAGCCGAGCTATTTTCCTCATTGCCAGTTTAAAGATATTCGTGTGCTGTTACACTCTTAGCAGCTGGTGGAGATTTCTTAAAAATACGTTCATAACCTGTTAAACTGGGTAACTACTTCTTCTCCTTCTCCTCCTCCTCCTCCTCCTCCTCCTTCTCCTCCTTCTCCTCCTCCTCCTCTGCATAGTGACCCTGGACTACCTTGGGGGTCTTTCATGCAAATATTAACCAGGGTCAGGCCTACTTAGCTTCCAAGATCTGATGAGAGCTGGTCAGTTTGGGCCATCCAGGTCAAGTGCTTACTGATGAGCAAACCCTCATTTTTGTTTTAAGGGCCAAACTACAATATAGGATTTTAACATGTAGATGTTTGTGTTGCCCCAATTTCCGTTTGTCTGAGACAACTCAGAGTTCAGGACTTTTAAAGTGATCTGTTGAGGGCAGTGTTAAATTCTAACCGGCTGGAGCTCTCCAAGATCCCAGGGGGAGGTCTTTCTCAACATCTACTTCCTTATCCTTTTTCTTAAACTGGAGGTGCCAGGGATTGAACTTGGACCATTGTTATGCAAAGCAGATGTGGAGGCCACTGAGCCCATCGGGTCTCCTTTTCCAAAGGACATAACTGGTGAGAAATTGACAAATAAGAGTCATTAAACTCAGATATCTCTGACAAAATGAACAAGTTCCTTCTAGAAGTCAATTCTGGACTCTCCCACATTGACATTTTTGTTGCTTGCGTGCAGAAGAGCCCACTGTTTTGTTATTGCAGCTGAAGCACTCTGTTGAGTGTAAGAAGGAAACCTGGTTTTCCTTCTGCTTCGTAGATCTCGGGTAGAGTCTGTTCATGGCTTGTACTTACATTTAATGAAAAATGGAATGTGTGGTTTCCGATCATCAATAAGTCCCTGCACGATCTAAATGGGAAGGAAAAGATACAGAGGAGTGGGGTCAGGAGTATAGAAGAAGCTGCTCTTGAGCTTCACTACGTAAATGCTTTCTGGAGGAAGAGAGAAGTATTACCAGAGGTGGGATCCAGCAGGTTCTCACAGGTTCCCGAGAGTAGGTTACTAATTATTTGTGTGTCCCGAGAGGGGGTTACTAATTGGTGAATTTGCCATGTGATTTTTGCCTTAGTTACGCCCCTCCTCTCAGCAGTAGTTCGCAGAACTTGAAGCAGTCTAGCAGGAGGTGCACCGGCGTGCGTGGCAGCCTGCGCCTGCGTGCATTCGTTTTCCGCCCAAGGACCGGCGCAGTGGCTGCGTCCTTGCCACAGCCCCACCCAGAAATGCCCCGCCCTGGGATGCCTGGCCACGCCCCCGTCATGCCCCGCCCAGCCCCATTGGCGCTATGCCACAGTTTGAATCCCACCACCATGGGAACCTGTTACTAAAATTTTTGGATCCCACCACTGAGTATTACTATATCTCAGCCTTTTCCTTTTGCCTCATTTCTTGGTTTATGTATTCCACAGTCCAAATGGAATGAACTTTAAAAAAATTAGTTTGAGATTGCTCATATTCATTTGAAACAGTTTGGGATAATGGACTTGATCCCTGTTCAACAATTAAGCAACCTAATAGGATGGATAGTCACCAAAGGAGCAGCTCTCAGTGCTGGAGCAAACCATCACGATGTTGCTGGAGGGAGCTCTAAATACCCTTCTGAGCAAACAGACATCCTGTATCGTTGAAGGCTTTTGCAGCCAAAAGCCAACTGACTGTTGTGGGATTTCCAGGCTGTGTGGGCACGGTCTGGTAGTTCTTGCTCTTATCATTTCACTTGCACCTATTCTTCAGAGGCTGATGTCACGGCATCCTACCATGACATGCCTCTGAAGATGCAGGTGAAATGCTAGGAGCAAAAACTACCAGACCATGGCCACACAGCTCGGAACACCAACAACAGCCAAACGTACTCTGTCTGGAAACATTTGGGGGATCTACACAAGGGTGACACTGCCAGAGGAACAGGGTGCCAGTTTGAAGAATACTAAATGCTGGTGCACCATCACCCCATATCTTCTTCAGTGGAGCACAGCACAGCACGCACACCATCTATCTTGTGGTCTCGAACAGTGATGGCGAACCTTTTCGAGACCGAGTGCCCAAATTGCAACCCAAAACCCACTTATTTATCGCAAAGTGCCAACACGGCAATTTAACCTGAATACTGAGGTTTTCGTTTAGAAAAACCGGTTGGCTCTGAGGCACGCGTTACTCAGGAGTAAGCTTAGTGAAGCAACTGTGCAACGCTTTCAACGGGTGAATCACGATTCTAGGAGGGTTTACTCAGAAGCAAGTCCCATTGCCAGCAACCGAGCTTACTCCCAGGTAAAGGATCATGCCCAGGCTTGCCTATATGTGTGTGTGTGTGTGTGGGGGGGGTGATTTTCCACCCTCCTCCCACATGATGAACTCTGTGTGTGAGTGCCCACAGAGAGGGCTCTGAGTGCCACCTCTGGCACCCGTGCCATAGGTTCGCCACCACTGGTCTAGAATGACAAAGACGAAGAGTGACTGTTGCATTCTCTAGAAAATGTCTGCATCGCCCTTGGAAGGCTGGGCCCAGGCTTTGAGAACCAGACCAAGAAAAGACCAAGACCCACACAAGGGAGGTTGATCTATAGCAGCTCCGCACAAGACATTATTGCTTAGCTGTGAAGACAGATTCTGATAAGAATAGCACAAATACACTGAAAATTACAAAAAAAAAATCAAGGAAAAATAGTTCTTCTACGTCAGTTCCTGGCATAAGCTTTCATAACTTAAAAGGCATCTGTTATAAGCTAACAGAAAGCCCAACAAATGGACAGAATATAGAAGGAATAACTTGTGCTGGTTATTGCTCATTGCTGTATTCCCGCATTTATTTTTGCTCTTTTTCTCCCAGGCCATGAAACCAAACAATTTCTTGTTAATCTGGTGTGCTGGTCGTTAAGCATGCAAATATGCCTGATATAAGTGTGGTTATTGGTACACTACTGGCTTTCAGAAAAGACCCGAGTGACTTCTGGACAGGCAACAGTGATACTCTGTACACAGTCCTGCAAGAAAGGGCACTTTGGGGTGTGTGTTTCTTCCTTAGGGATACTTTGCATGTTCCTCAAACACTGTTCATTACCTCCCCCCACCCCCACCCCAGATTTCAATGTCTATATGTTCTGCCCAGAGGCGTAGCTGGGCAAACCTGCACCTGGGACAGCCTCCACATTTTCTGCCCCCCCCCCCATGGCCCCCACATCACCCCTGCACCACCACTTACCTTATCCTGAATGATGGTGCGTGGAGGTGGCTGCGGCACAGTGACCCATGGGGGTGCAGAAAACACGGAGGCCGCCATCCATCCCCCCTCTGCCCCATGGACAGCATGCTCTGGTGGGGCAGAGGGGGATTTCCCTGCTCATTGCTGCCGGCTCCTGCGGAGCGAAAGCTGGCAGCACCAAGCAGGGCACACTTCCATTCCCCCCTCTGCCTCCTCCGTGGGACAGAGGGGGTTCCCTGCTTGGCGCCGCCGGCTCCCACGGCACAAGAGCCGGTGGCATCAAGCAGGGCGCCGCTTCCATTCCCCCTCTGCCCTATGGAGCCTGCTCCCTGGAGCAGAGGGGTTTCCCTGCCTGTGCGTGGGGGTGTTTTTGCGCCCCCCACGTGAGCTGGCAGGGGCGCGCCCGGGACAAGCCGCCCCGGATGTCCCCATTAGCGCTACGCCACTGGCTGCTTTCGCAATAAAAGCAGTTAAGAGAGCTATAGAAGACTGCGCTGGAGCCCCATAGCCTTCAAAACACCACTTTTTCACCTGTTTGGTTGGCTTCAGTGGGACACGGTGGAAAAGAAGTTTGAGCGTTTCTTCTGACTGTTTTATAGTCACAGGAGCGAGAGGGTTGTCATTATAGTTCTTGCTTTTCTCCAGCTCCCTCAAGTGCTTCACAAAGTCATTATCTGTTGGATACCTTAGACCTAAGAGTTGAGAAAGCATGCATAGTTGAAAACTACTTTAGTAGCAAACACATGAATGCATGAATCTGTCTTCTACTGAGTGAAACTCTTGGACTCTCTAGTCTGCCCGGCACTGGTTTTCCAGGGTCGTAGGCTGAGGACTTTCATATCACCCACTACCTGATACCTCAGTGGCAGCATTAGAGAGTAACAGCATTCATTCCAGCATAAACTGGAAGTATGCATCTATTAAGTGTATAGTCACAACAGAAAGGTGGTGGTCGTGGTTTGTGGGGGTGCTTGTGTGTGGGGGTGCTAGAGAGGCAAGTTTAAAACAAGTTCTGGCTGAATGAGTGACCATTTCAGTTCACTCAGAGTGGGTGGCATTCCAAAATATTATTAGACAGGCAAAATGGAATTACCATAAGATCTAATGCAGGATGAAGCAAGATATGCAAATGCATCAGGAAATTACAAAGGTACAGTTACTAATTAATGGGCATAAATAATGGGACCAGGTGTCCACGATCATATATCAGCATAGGACAGGCCAAACAGGTCAGTCTCTGTTCAGAAGCGTAAATGGACACCAGTTGGACATTAAGAACCATAGTAGTCAGAAAACAGTGGACAAGCAGTTTTATCTCCCAGGGCGTTTTGTTGCTGATCTCTTACAAAAACATTTCCAGCGGAATCTAATGTAAAATTGCTGGATTGTAATTCTTTAAGAAGTTCAAGATAATTTACCCTTTTGGTTTTTAAGTTCTTGGAACTCCTCACTCATGATGTTTTGTTATTTATTATTCTTCTCCACTCATTGTTATTTACAAAATATATTCCCTGCCTTTATGTCCTCGTGATGGGATGTGCCCTTCTAATATCTCGTATATTCAAACCCTTTGAGATGTTAATTAATTCCGTGATAGCCTCTTGTAACTTCCTAGTAAGTCTGCTTATCTTCTTCCTGCATTGGATTTCATGTTGATCTCAATCTGGCTAGCTGACAACAGTTGAAACTGGCCCTCATGCAGTCTCACTGGACTGAGTACTTTTTATATTGGAGCTTGTTTCCCCCACCATCACTAGTAGGCTCTAGTTTAATCAAACCAAGGTTTTGTGAGGCGTCTGCATGAGCCACTCTCCCTGATCAATCTCGTTTCAAACTGGCCTCTCTGAAACGTCTCTCTTTGTCCCATCTTCCTGATGTAATAAAATGTATTGACATTAATTAATGTACACTTTAGGCACCTGATGAAGCGAGTACTGAATCCTGAAAGCATACACTGGAATAAATTTTGTTAGTCTCAACTGTGCCACTGGATTACACTGCCATGGAAAAGTGAATCTACTCATCTGGAATCACCCTGTCCCTGGTGGGTAGTCACATTACCTACTACCAGTCTCCACCCTCCTCCAATGAGATCCAGATCTGCTCCCAAAATATTATGTCATCACACTTGTTTGGGAGGTTGACCATGAGCTAGGAAAAGTTACTTCTAGGGAAGGGGAAATCACAAAGAGTAGTGGAGAAAGAAGATGATGTGGGGCTCCATGGGTTAATACTGAAAAGATGTTTGGAGGTGTAGAGAGGAAATGTGTCTAAGGCCCTTTCCGCACGGGCCAAATACGACGCCCTGGGGACGGCAAAAAAGCCTTCCCCAGGGAGCTGTTCGCACAGGGGGCGCAGCTGCTTCGCAGCCGCGCCGCCCTAGCTCTGCCTGAGTGGCACGAAGCCACCGTTTCCCTACCTCGCTTCCGAAGCGAGGTTTATGGAAAACGGCAGCTTCGAGCCGCTGCCGTGCGAACGGCAACAGCTCAAAGGTGCCCTCCCTCCCCCTTGTCACCGTCCACCTACCGTTTCTGTGGCCGTCCAGCGTGTCGCCGAGGCCTGGGGACACGCCCCCTGTCCTGTGACGCCGGAGCAGTCGCGCAGGGCAGGGGGGGGGGGTGTCCCCAGGCCTCGGCAACGTGCCAGACGGCCACAGAAACGGCAGGTCGACCGGGCGACAGCGCTCCATGGCGCCGTCTTCCCGGCTGTTTCTGGGACCGTTCGTGCGAATCCCAATCGTGGCCATGCGGAAACGGCCTAAGATGTTCACATACCTTGATATCAGCCCCCATGTGAACCAAGCACATAGTGTGCATGAGAACCAGTGCTGAGTTAGTAGTCAGAGATCCCTAGGATTTGGGAGAGCCGAAATCCAAAATAGAGGTGTGCATCACTTTTTTTGGGGGGGGGGGGTATTTTTCATATTTTGCCCCCCTCATCAGAAAAAGCTTTAAAACCTGATTACTTGTATCAGTAAATGTTTTTTCTGCCTTTTTTTAACATTGAAAATTTTGACATTGAAAATTTTCAACTTCATTAAAGTCTATGGGGAATTATATGGGGGCTCTAGGGGCTGTTTTTCAAGGTAGAGACACAAAATTTGTGCCTAGATGCAGGAAGAAGAGAAGAAGAGTTTGGATTTATATCCCCCCTTTCTCTCCTGCAGGAGACTCAAAGGGGAGTGCAGTGGCTAATCTGAATTCCCCAGATAAGCCTCCACAGCTCAGGCGGCAGAGTGGAGAATCAAACCCGGTTCCTCCAGATTAGATACACGAGCTCTTGACCTCCTACGCCACTGCTCTTAACCTCCTATGCCAGGGGTGGGCAATTATTTTTTCCATGGGGCCGCATAAGAAACAGAAAATATTGTGGAGGGCCGGGCCAAAAGGCAGGGGGACGAGGTGCCTTTGAAAGCCCCGCAGTAGCCGGTTGCCTTGGCTGCCGGCTTCTGCGGGGGTTTCAAAGGCGCCTCGCTCCCCAGCACGGCAAGGGGGCCAGTCAGGGTCATCCGGCGGGCCGGATGTGGCCCGCGGGCCGTATAATGCCCAGGTATGTCCTACGCCAAAACGCCCTGGGAGACACGTCTTAAAAGAACCACCAAGTTGGATGAAGTTTGGGTCAGAGGGCCCAATTTTATGGGCCCCCAAAGGATGTGCCCCATCTTTCTAATGGAGTCTCCAATTGTTTCGACATCTTCTCCAGGCAGCAGGCAAACAGGCAGGAATCCAAGGGATGGAAGAGTCGAATCACCAGAAACTCAGAGGGAGCAGCAGCAGTTAAAGCCAAGCTTTGCACTGAACTCTCAGATCTCTGTCTGATAAAGTAGATGGGTCTACCTTGGGTGCACGATGGTATGGGTGCAGACCCCGGGGGGGGGGAGAAAGGATGGGGTGGCAAATCCCCCTCTAGCCCTCACTCCCCCTCCACCAGACCCCATTTTATTTCAGATTAAGATGGGCTTTGGGGGCTAGTTCCAAAATAAGCTGCTTCAGGGTTTTAACACTCACCTGCTGGACAAAGGAGGGACAAACAGTAGACATCTGATGGATAAAGAGCAGCATAAACCCCAGCAACCATTCCGCCCAAGGAAGTGCCGACCAGGTGGAAAGGCCTTCTGTTCAGACCAGTGCACTCAACAAACTAGGAGAAGAAGCATGAAGGAAGAAGCATGTGTCAGCTCTAAATGCTCGCTTAGGGCATTCTGCAAGAAAGGTGTTTCTGTTCCTGCGTGATATGAGATAGGTAGGGAATGAGAGGGACAGCAGCATGCAAGAAGGTCAAATGTTGCTACCACTGCTTGGCTGAAGAAGTTCAAGTCAGTGACCTTCATGGTGGCCAATGGGTCATTCCTTCCACTCTGCTGCTAGTGAGAAGATACACATAAGCATTGCTGCTACTTGTCCAGGATATTCCAACTGATCTGTGCTCATGAAAAATATGACCAAGAGAAGAAACTCTGACCAAAAAATATGACCGACAAAGAGACTCATTTCTTTCTTCTTTTATCCCCTGCCTGGTTTCTCTCCTTCTATTCTTCATCCCCTTCCATGTGATGTTTTGTAGTTTCCTGCTAGTATGGTTTCTAACGTTCTTGAGCAAGTATGTGTAGTGTGCTACACGTGCACTTCTTCTCAGCCTCAAAGCTAAGATCAGTCATGGGTGTGGCACTGTAAGCACAGGACTGCTGAAAGCCACTGAGGGAGTCAAGACAAAGTGGCATTTGTGGCGTTTCCCCACTTACCTTTGCTGCCCTTTGCTGCACGCTACTCTCAGCGTGCGGCATCTCTGGCGCGCGCCTGGGCTCTGCATGGAGTCATCAAAAGGCGCCATTTTGAGGAGCGCCAGGGATGCCGAACGCTGAGGGGGCGCGAGAGCGGCAGCATCAGGGTGGCTGCGTTGTCGCCGCCCCTGTAGTGGGGAGTGCCGGGGGACCCCGCGCTACTTTAGAGTAGCGCAGGGCTAAAGGTAAGTGGGGAAAGGGCCAAAGTTTCCTTTGGTCACACCACTACCCAGAAAAAGAGTAATCTGATTTGCCCTTTTCTTTGGGCTTCCAATCTCCACTATTTTGACAGTCCTGAGTATGTTTATGGATTTGGCAAGGATCGTCTGACAGCCTGTTGTAGACCTGAGTTTGAGAAACAATGTGGAAGTGGTTGAGAACATTTTCTGAACTGTCTATGACTGGCACAAACACTTGCTCTTTGTTTAAAGTGTTAAAACACTACAAGTAGGAGAAGTGGTCAGTGTGGTATGCATGATCATCTTTGATTGAAAAAGCATTGCAGTTTTGTGGTGCTTCAAAAATCTGCAGGGTTTCTGTCTTCTGTTTATTTTTTGGCTAGAAATGGTTATGGAACAAAAGAAATGCATACCTCAGAGGCAGCACTGTCTCCTATCATTCCATCTTTAATTCTCTCCAAGCTGAACAGAGAAGTTTTGTAATAGAATAATGAGGTGTCCAATAAAGCTGTGAATTCTTCTGACATGGTGAGAACTCTGGACAGAAATAGAAATTCAAAGTTCCACCATGTGTCTGTAGTACAGGGGTCTGCAACCTGCAGCTCTCCAGATGTTTATGGACTACAAATCCCATCAGCCGCTGCCAGCATGGCCAATTTGATGGGATTTGTAGTCCATGAACATCTGGAGAGCCGCAGGTTGCAGACCCCTGTTGTAGTAGCTCCCAAGCCTTGGGATGTGATGCTGTTGGATTCAAAATATCTGCTGCCTCTCTTCCATCTATATGATAGGTATGTAGAAGATAGAAGGGCATTGCTGACTCATGACTTGAGACCACCCTTTACTCACATTATATATTTCTGAACTTGTGACTACGAAGCTGACAAGATTTTCCTCTGTATTGTGATAGCATAGTGTAACCTCTATCTGTGGGTTCTGTGGGGCAGAACTTGGAAGGAGTTGCAAAGAACTAAATTTAAAACAAAATGGTTTACTTCCTTAACAAATAACCCTTTTAACATTAACATTGAACATTAACAATTTACAGTCCTTTTAGGTTGCATTTCAAGTCCTTATATTTACGATCTACTGATAATGCCAAGTCCAATTCTTCCTGCTGGTGGTTGGCTTATGATAGTGGTGGCGAACCTTTGGCACTCCAGATGTTATGGACTACAATTCCCATCAGCCCCTGCCAGCATGGCCAACTGGCCAAACTGGCTGATAAATTATAGTCCACCTGTATCTGGAGATAGAACCCTTCCTATGAATATATGAACTTCAGAGGCTTGGTGAATGGGATCCAAGATGATGAAGGTCCCCAAAAGAACTCCCATCAACTACATACATAGCAAGCCCTTAAACAAGGTCTTAAGAGCTTATAAAGAATTAAATCAAGGTCCCAGCCTGGTAGCCTTGCTTCCTCCAACTTCACCAGTTTTTGCAGCCTTCTGCTGCTTTGAGTCTCCACCCCTTTCTGGGTCAACCCATTCTGAACATAGGGGTTACAATAGCAGCAGTGCCTGGTGCCAAAAATGATTGCAGATATGCACAAATTAGTTTCTAGCAACTGTCCCAGTGATGGGATTCAGCAGGTTCACACCAGTACACACCAGTTCGGCATTCAGTTAAACTGGCGCTTGTAAACAACCGGTGGTTAAATTGTTTGAATCCCACCAGTGGAACCGGTTGTTAAATTATTTGAATCCCACCACTGAACTGTCCCATTCTCTCTTAACGGCACTTTCTCAACCAGTTACTGTAATGACAATTTTTATGCTCCATTGATCAGTTAAGAGAGTTTTAAAAAAGAGGGATGTTTTCTACAGCCGCTGCTGGTGGAACGTAACCTGAGGGCGTCAAGAGGGAAGCTTTACCTGGTGCATCCGCTTAGCCTGCTCAACTGCTGTGTAGCTCTCTCCTGGCAAGCGAGTTGTTCCTCCATGTCCAGGCAGGTCCACACAGACCACGTGCACCTTCTTTGGAATATACTTGTGAAACAAATGAAATTGATATGAACATATAGTTTATAATGTTTTAAGCCATTGTATTTAATCATATAAGTTATATGAGTGTAATTCACTGGGTACCAATCACTTCAAAAACTTACTTTCGTTGGAAGAAACGAAACTCATAGAGCAGCCTGACACTGAGCTTTGATTTGGGAAAACAGGGCCCCACCAAGGAGATAAGGAATTAGCAGAAGCTCACAAACACAAAGGGCAAAATACTATAGCAACCAAAGTCTCTGAATGGGGCAAGATGACATAGAGCAGGGGTAGGGAACCTGCGGCTCTCCAGATGTTCAGGAACTACAATTCCCATCAGCCTCTGTCAGCATGGCCAATTGGCCATGCTGGTAGGGAACTGATAGGAGATGCTGAATTCCCTGGTATCTGGAAAGCCCTCAGGTTCCTGTTTATAAAGACTCTACGCCCAATTGTGGAAAGCAAGGTGGGCTTTAGAGAGGAGTGGAAATTCAAATGGCAATGTGTGCATTATTCCAAATTTAGCCAATGGTCAGAAGACAAGGAGGGATGTTTGTAAGAGGGTATAAATTATGTTACACAAGCAACGGCCCCTTTGAACCTCCTCCCTGTTGCTAACAGAGGAGAGTTCCCTCTTCTGCGCAGAATTGAAAACAATAAATCTCTGAACACTGAAGAAGCTTGTGGATGGTTATTTTTTTGTAACCGGTCAGAGCCTTTGCTCTGTGGACAGGGCCTTGCCCTGTGCCTATCAAAATCAAGCAATGGGAGCTATGAAAATTTGCTTCCTCAGATACAGTGGTTAATGAATTTAAACTCCATTAATAACCATATATCCAATAGAAATGCTTTATAATACAGCAAAATAACATCAAATATTCAGCTGTAAAACATCGGAGAGGGCTTTTTTCGGTCTTGCATATTCCTGATTTTTTTGTCATATTTGTATCTTTTCCAGGGAGCACATGTTCGGGTACATTACTCTGTTCTCTATTTTATCCACCCAGCAACTCTGCGAGGTGCATCAGCTGAGACAGGAAGAACATGATTGACCCAAGCAGTGGTGGGATCCAAAAATTTCAGGGGAAAGTGAGGATGGGGTATGAGTCTGAAATTGTGTGCATCGAGGAATGCTGCTGTAAATTTCGTTGTGCGTGCACAATGACAATAAAATGCTTATGCTTATGCTAACAGGTTCCCATGGTGGTGGGATTCAAACAGTGGTGTAGCGGCAATGGGGCTGGGCGGGGCACGACGGGGGCGTTACTGTAAAAAACTCTTACTGTAAAAAAAAAAGTTCCTAATTTCCAGCTGGTATCTTTCTGTCCATAAAGTCCTATCATCTGCCAACAGAAACAACTACTTCTCATCTAATTGACTGCCTGTCAAATACTTAATACTTTCAAATACTTAATTTTGTTTCTAGAAATCAAAAGAAGGATACTTTCCTTAAACAAGGAACTTTACCATATTTTAAAACATGTTTTAAAACAGCCCAGCAGGAGAATTATCCCATTTTCTACCTTAAGCTAACCAGCCACATCGAACAACAGGACTTTTATATGTAGTTTTTTTTGGACCTAATGGCATTTTCTAAGGAAAGGAGAAAACAGGGGCCCAATTAGTAACCCCCCCTCTCGGTACAAGAGGCACAAAATAATTAGTAACACTCCACTCTAAAGGGAACTTCAGAAGTGAAGTAAACCTGCTGGATCCCACCTCTGGACCCAAGTCATTCAATGTGTGCCATGCCTGAATGGGGATTTGGTCCATGGTTTTTCTAGTGGCAGATTAATAGTTACACTGCAGAGGCTCTCTGATAAAGTAGATGGGTGTTTTCAGGTAGCAAGTGTACAATGTATCTCTTATGCAAGCGTAGATGTTTTTTCATGATTCTTTCCCACTCTGTACTTGAAGTGATTTATGCATATTGCAACCAGTACTTTGTTTTCTGTCAAAAATATGTTGCCCCCTGGTACTAAAATACACCAAAACCAAAATCCAGAGACATTCAAAGACAAGTGCCAATGAACTCCATCCAAAAACACATGCTAATGCAATTGCTAGTGCAGTTGTGTATGTGACTGCAAATTTAGATGCAGTTGTGAGGAGAATGCAAAAAATACCTGCAGCTTCAATAAATGAACTCCCACTCCAGACACTTTGAATGCAAAAATATATACCACACCAGGACAATCCCACTCCCACACTGTGCGAGGGAAGGAGGAGGGAGGGAGGAGGAGGGAGGAGGGAGTTTGGATTTATATCCCCCTTTCTCTTCTGTAGGAGACTCAAAGGGGCTGACAAACTCCTTTCCCTCCCCCCCCCCCACAACAAACACCCTGTGAGGTGGGTGGGGTTGAGAGAGCTCCAAAGAGCTGTGACTAGCCCAAGGTCACTCAGCTGGCGTGTGTGGGAGTGCACTGGCTAATCTGAATTCCCCAGATAAGCCTCCACAGCTCAGGCAGCAGAGCGGGGAATCAAACGCATCCCACTGTGACATATTTCTGAAGATGCCAGCCACATTCATCTTGTGGCTGAACCCACCAAACTGACAGAATTTCAAAAGTGCCTGCAGGCTCAATAAAGTAAGGACCCTTGTCATGTGTAATAGTAGTGAACTGTGAAACTGATGTCTCTGGGAAACAAGGCATGATGACGAGAACCACTCCTTTTCAGTCTTTTGAAAATGAAGTGTTTCTGTACACAGAGGTTCCATTTTTAAACTATTCGTTTAGCCACAGTTGATTTACTCAGCTGTATGGGACAAATCAGCTGCCCAGGTATCAGCAGGCACTGTGCAAAAACTAGACAAAGTAAAAGAATATTAATTTGTTTCAATAGGAAGGAGAGGGAAGAAATAAAACTCCTCTTGACAAGAGCTGTGTATGAGCTGTAGGCCCAGATGATAGCAAAACCAGAAATGAATCAGGGGTTTGGCAATTACGAGACGGTTTGGACAGGGCAGCTGGATAAAAAAACAGCAGCTAATTATACTGGACTATTTGTAGACAAAACTCATCGAAGTGAGAGAGGCCCTTTCCCCACTTACCCTTGTCGGAGGGTTGCTGAAGCTTAATTCCAGTATGCGCAATTCCAGCGTGGCCTTGGCTTCCGACAGGCCAGCGTGTCATCAAAGAAGCCATTTGAAAGAGGCACCAGGAATTACCGTGCTGAGGAGCGCTTGAGAGGAAGGCAGCGTCCAGGCGTGAAGCTGTGTTCTCGCCGCCCCTGAAGTGGGGAGTGCAGCTGGACCCAGCTACTTTTAGGAAAGTGGCCTTGAGGAGCTTAAATAGCGAGGGAAAAGGGACCAAGCTCCCACCAACTCCCACCTTTAAACAGCATTTCAAAATAGCATTTTAGAAATAAGCACTCTCAGCTTTCAAATTTCCAAACCTCCTTTTGAACCTCAGCTCAGCTGCTCTCAATATTCTGTGATTTTGGAAGAACGCCCCATTCTCATCCGGTTGTTTTTGTTTTCCTTTTGCCTGACAAAATCATTTCTCCCCATGACCTGATGATGTAAAAACCTCAACCTTGTCTATGGCTAAGTGTGGCATAGTGGTCAGGAGATGCAGACTCTAATCTGGAGAACTGGGCGTACTTCCCCACTTTCACAAGAGCGGCAGATTCTAATCGGATGCACCACCTTTGTTTCCCTACTCCTACACATGTGGCCTGCTGGGTGACCTTGGACTAGTGACAGTTCTTCAGAACTCTCTCAGCCCCACCTCTTTCACAAGGTGTCTGCACTGGGTAAAGGAAGGGAAGGAGTTTGCAAGCCGCTTTCGGAATCCTTGTAGTTGGGAAAAGAGGGATATAAATCCAAACTCTTCTTCTAAAGAGGGCTTGGTTTTGCTGCTTTTGTAATTGGCCTATGCCACTCAGTGTACTGCAAGATAAATGACTGATGATTCATGGAGCCTCATCCACTCATTCAGCCATAGTCAAGTCAGGAAGCAGATTTGGGAGCAGGCAGATCAGACAGAATCCAGTGGGAAACTTCTACACATGCCCTTTCAATGGAACTGTATCAGGACTCTTTGGGCGATTCCGCACATGATGAGTAAAAAATAGAGCTTTCGACTTGAAGTTCCTGAAGGAAAGGAGGTACTGACCTAATCCCGTCAGAAGCCATTGTTGTTCCCCACTGCAACCAGCTTGATCCCCAGCTTGGAGGGCAGGAGAATCATCCTGTGTGCTTACTCTTAGCTGGCTCTGTTCCAAGTGGCTACTGTTCTCTACGGCCATGTTCCGTCCCTATCCCCCACACATGTTATTAAAAAAAAAACTGCCACAGGAATGGAGGGGACGAAATTGGCATTTTTGATCAGCCTTTAGCCAGCCAACTGCAGCATGCCTACAAAACACTCAGCTGTGATTGAGCTGAATGGGGACTCCTGGCACCAGAGATTCCGCACTTTACTGGAATCCGAGCTGAAAAGGTTCGAAGCGTGGTTCCCTGAAAAAGTAGTAGTTCCCAACTGGAATTAGGAAATTTGACGTTACATGGGGGGGTGAAGCCGAAGCTGGTACACAAAACTCGTCGATCCCAGTGAGTTTTGTCTTGAGCACCAGGTTGAAACACTTGCTTGCTTGCTTCGGGAACCCAGGTCGAGAATGCGCGCAAGTGTGGAGATAGAGCCTTTATCCGGAACCCAACCACCACCACCACATCTTGGATCACTTTTGTCTGGGCTATAGTACTTTCAGAATAGAAAAATGGAAACCTACTTTCATTATAGGCAACCACATGTTTTTATCAAGTGAGAACCCGTGAAACATCAAGATAGATGGCTGGGATCCTGGCTTTCCATGGCTGAGGTAACAGAACTTGTAGCCGTCTTGCTCAACATATTTGATCTCCGCACGAATAAATTTACTCGCGGACCTAAAGGCAAAAAGGTTAGCAAGATGGTCAGAGAAATGATTCTGCTCAGGAAGGGTATTTTTTAGCGACTTACGTTTTAAAACCAGGATGTTTCTTTGAGTCGGATCCAACCATCCATCAGTACAAGATGCTGACAATTATAGGTCTTTCCTGCTTTCTCTTCTGCCCTTTGGACCCTGAGGCATTAATTTTGTAGATTGCAGGACCCACATGGAGTAGCAGTCATGTAGACTGGTGGGCTCCAGTGAAGAGGGAGAAAGGTGGGGTGGGGGCTGCTAATCAGCTTAGCATACAGGGGGACCCAGGCTTAATCCCTGGCATCTCCAATTACAAGGATCAGGAAGGAGGTGATGTGGAATATCTTTGCCTGAGACCCTGGATAAACACTGCCAGTCCAAGGTCGAATCCTCACTACCGTCTTAGCCAGGTTTCAGAACACAAACTAACCAGGTTTGAGGGATGACCTCCCCAGTCGAATCCCCACTACCGTCTTAGCCAGGTTTCAGAACACAAACTAACCAGGTTTGAGGGTAAGTTTGTGTTCTACTGAAGGCACCCTGGCTAAGACTATTGCAACTAAGACAAATGAACCAATAATGACTTCAATGGACCAAAGGTCTGAATCGGTATAAGGCAGCTTCAAGTGTTCAAGAGGAAGATATTGCCCTTTTTGTCTCTTCCTTCAATGGTGCTGCATTGAGTACCCCCTTTCCCCTCCTCACTGCATCCCACTCATTCATTGGCTGTTACTCCATGAGTTTCTGCTGACCCTGAAAATCAACACACCAGATGTTGGAAGAGGTTTGCACAAGGTTAATGGAATGCTACATCCAGCTCTCTGTTTAAAAACAACATACATTTCTTTGCGGAAATTCCATTATGGTTCCTGGGTTTTGTTTTTTTTAATGATCCTGCTATCAAAGACACCGCTCATCTAAAAAGTCACCAGGTCAAATGTCAGAAGACACTGCCAGATTTATGAAGGCACTGGTTTTTTTGTGTGTTGTTAAAAGTTGCCGTAGTTTCGTGGTGGCGAACCTTTAGCACTCCAGATGTTATGGACTACAATTCCCATCAGCCCCTGCCAGCATGGCCAATTGGCAGGGGCTGATGGGAATTATCGATCCTCAGTGTATCGAATTAAGGTTCGCCACCACTCTATATGAAGGATGTTCCTACATCAGATTCTGGGGTAGTGGGAAAGGGGAGACAAAAAGATCTTGTTGACGATGGTGGTTCATTTTTAGGTGATTTCCCGAAGCAATGAAGGTTCCTGGGTCTGGCATTGGAAGTTTGTGTAGTCCAGGGGTCTGCAACCTCTGGCCATGCTGACAATTGGCCATGCTGGCAGGGGCTGATGGGAATTGTAGTCCATGAACATCTGGAGAGCCACAGGTTGCAGACCCCTGGTGTAGTCTTTGTGACCATTACTTAATTTACAATTATATGTTTGAAGTAAGGTTACTAACTGTGGGATGGGAAACACCTGGATATTTTAGGGGTGGAGCCTGGGGTGGGAGAGGACCTCAGTAGAGTATGATACCATACAGTCCCCCCCCCCTCCAAAGCAGCCATTTTCTCCAGGGAAAACTGATCTCTGTAACCTGGAGATCAGATTTTATTCTGGGAAATCTGGGAGTTTGGCAACCCTAGAATGAATAAGAGCAACAACAACAACAAAAGGATACTCCTACAAGGTGGCAGAACTGCTGCAGCATGTCCAAACTTCAGAAAGACTTTTACCTCTCATGGAGCTTCACTTTCAGCCAACTCACAGCCCTCCCTGTCCCTTTCTGGATGTCAAAACCTGTTGCTTCATGTCAACTCACACTACATCAAGCAAGCCTTTCTTACAGCTCAAGAATGCCATCCTCTACAGTCAGCCTCTGAGCAGCATCTCATTCAACAGCAAGCAGGAGGCTATCTTCTAACCATTAGATCCAAGGCAACACTGCTCTCACTCTCCATCTAAGGTAACTAGAAGCACCACCAATTCATTCAATGGCAGATTCAACCACAGTCTTAGCAGGATGAAGAGAACAGGGGCCCAGAAAATCTCCCTCCCCACCTTTTTTGGCTCTGAAACATCAAGCTTGATGAAGACTTCTGGAGACTTAAAGAGCTTGTGTACCCCCATGCTCAGAATGGATTGACCCAGAAAGGGGTGGAGACTCAAAGCAGCAGAAGGCTGCAGAGCTCATAGTTTGGAGACAAGGCTACCAGACTCGGACCTTGATTTGTATAAGCCCTTAACACCTTGTTAAGGGTTTCTTTTTTGTGGTTGTAATGGGTGAGAGTTCTCCTGGAAACCGCCATCATGTTGAATCCTGTTCATCAAGCCCTTGGAGTCTTCAGGAGCCAACCCACTTGCAAAGAAGAATTGGACTTGGCAATATCAGTAGACTGTAAATATAAGGACTTGAAAATGCAACTAGACAGGTTACCTTGAAGTGTGATGTTAAATGTTGATGTTATATGTTAAGAAAGTAAAGCATTTTGTTTTTAAAATTTGTTGTTGCAAACTCATTCCAAGTTCTGCCCCACAGAACCCACGAGCTGAGGTTACACTTGCATGCAGTTTTTTATTATTTTGATGGGATACTTGAAAAGACCTTGCATCCTTTTGTTTTTGGAGCACCCTGGCCTCCCATAACTTTTGTCCATAACAAAACCATTAGGGAAGGTCTAGAGAAGAGCTGTTCTGTGTCACTGTTGAAAATTAGTCAAAGTTCAGTGGATTTAAATAAAATGTATTAATATTATGATTTAAATCACAATCTAAATCACTAGTTAGGAAGGTATTATCTTTTAAAAATTTTCATTCTTGTTGATTATTAAATTTTGAGATATAGACATAATTTGAGAGACTCAAGTGGCCTTCTTTTTTAGAAGGCACGCGTGATACAAGTTAGAGCAGTGATTTATTTTGATGTCGTCTCCCACCCCAGATTAATTTTGCAACAATATGTGAAAACTGAATGATGATTTTCAGCCCCATCCAAAGCCAATGTGGCATCATCCTGCCACCTCCAAGAGGGCTCTCTGAGGGTGGAGGGAGCAAAAAAAAAAAAAACACCTCTGCCATCCCCCACTGCTGGAAAGTCCCCTAGGGTGTCACAAGCCCAAGGGTTGAGGCACTGCGTTCTTGGCCTGAAACCCCAGGAGGAAGCCTACTTACATTGACTCCATTCCCAGGAAAACCCCGGGAACCTGTCCCCCCATACTTCTGTCCATCTGGGGTGCCAGCACAGCCCTGTCATGGCCCAGTCTTCTGGGTTTCACTGCTGCAGGACTGAGGGCCAAGGGTGTCATAAGTCCAAGGGTGTCATAAGTCCAAGGGTGTCATAAGTCCATAGGGTGTCATAAGTCCAAGGGTTGAGGCACTGAAGATGCCAACCACAGATGCAGGTGAAATGTCAGGAGAAAATATTACTGGAACATGCCCATACAACCCAGAAAAACCCACAACATCATGTTTGCTGATCCTCTAAAGTCTAGTGCAGGGGTAGGGAACCTGCGGCTCTCCAGATGTTCAGGAACTACAATTCCCATCAGCCTCTGTCAGCATGGCCAATTGGCCATGCTGGTAAACTGAAGAATTCCCTGAGCCTATGGGCTTCCTGGTATTCTCAATAACCAATAACTCATGGCAATCAGTCATTATAATGTATTTGTGCTTTAGGATTTTAGCAAATGAAGATTTTAAGGGACCCACCAAGTCCTCTTGTGGGTGGGGGTGGGCAAGCCTATGAATTAATGACCTCCAAAATGCCATGTTATTAAGAGCCTTGCTCAGGCCTTACAAGCTGAGGGCCCACTTTTTTGTCTATTTGGCAGTCCATGTGGTTGGTAATTCTCTCTGGTAAGATATGCCTTGCATTACAAGCAGGTATATACCTTGCATTACAAGATATACCTTGCATTAAAAGCAGGAAGCAAAACACAGTAGAGCTTCCCCCAGGCATGCATGTGTGTGCTGGCAACAAAGAAAACTTGGAGTCAGTTCCTAGTTTCTAACTAGTAAAAGGAGTCTTTATTAGTGAACTCCATTCTGGATAGAAAAGGGGAGAGATAGGTTCTCTATTTGAATCTGTCTAGCTAGCTGGATGGTGAGAGTGCAGGGGTAGGGAAACTGCGGCTCTCCAGATGTTCAGGAACTACAATTCCCATCAGCCTCTGTCAGCATGGCCAATTTAACACGTGTCGCAATTGTAGTTCCTGAACATCTGGAGAGCCGCAGGTTCCCTACCCGTGTACTAGTTCCTTTGAATTTCCAGTCTTCTGTGTCTCTGGATTATTATTATTATTATTATTATTATTATTATTATTATTATTATTATTATTATTATTATTATTATTATTATTATTATTATTGTTATTATTATTATTATTATTATTATTTATTGGGCTTATAGACCGCCCTCCCCTGGAGGGCTCAGGGCGGTGAACAGCATATAACAGAGCACAATAATAATTAAAATCCAATAAATATAAGTTAATATGGCTCTAAAAAATAAACCCTATCTTATTAAAATACAACATTATTAAAATTAACATTAAACTAACATTAAAACAAGATGGTGCCAGCTCAGTTCACCCAGAGCCCCAGAGGGGGGATGAGGCGGTGGATCCACTTGATGTTATAATAAAGGAGAGGGAAGCTGTTCCTACATGAAGCTGTTCCTACATGATCCTAGATAACTACTCACCATATCAGGAACTTGACTACTAAGGAAGGTCTCCAGTAGTACATCGTGGCAAAAGTAATCAAGGCAGCCACAACACAGCTTGCAGTCATCCAGAATACTGTGATCATATTGATCTCCATCCCTCCTAGTTAAGATAGATCTTTGCTACCTGCGCATAGCAAAAAGGCAATAAGAAAAAAAGGATACAATAAAATATGATACAAGAAACGAGCGGGAGCATTAGCACAGTTAAGACATGGAAATCAAAATGTTGTCTGTTGTTATACAAATTAACTAACCATGGCTGGTGCACATTACTCTTACAGAACTGGCTGAATGATAAATTTATCCTGAATGAACTTGTAACATACCTGGGACTTGAAATGCTAGTCTTTCTGGCATTGGTTTGTAGCATCTTCCTTCACTACTCTGCCTTCCGTCTGCTTAAAAGTTTATAAATGTGCATCTTCCTGGCAACTCAATGAAACACTTCGTGCCTGACGAAATGGCCTCGGTCATGAAATCTTGTAGCACGATCTAACCTTTGAGTAGTCACAAGACTCTATGTTGAAACTGAGCTGCTTTTTTAACACGTGTCACATAGTTTGGATTGCAAGCAACATGTATCAATTAGGTATCATTTTGCCCGAATTAGCTTGGGCAAAAAAGATCTTGTCACTGTGGTATGTTTCCCTGATCACCTCTAGATTACAGTATTCTAATGTGTTGTATGTGGAGCCATCTACAAAGAATGCCCTGAAGCAGAATTCTACAGCCAGATGTCTGACTGGAATGGGTTATAGGCAGTAGTGGGATCCAAAAATTTTAGTAACAGGTTCCCATGGTGGTGGGATTCAAACTGTGGAGTAGCGCCAATGGGGCTGGGTGGAAGGGACTGGGGGGCACAACAGAGCGTGGCGGCGAGGAGTATTCAAGAGGGTGGGGGTGTTCCTGGGGCGGGGCTGTGGCAAGGGCGCGGCGGCTGGGCATGAGATCCTTGGGCAGAGAAAGGAATGCACACAGGTGCCAGGCTGCCCGCGCTTAGCGGTGCACCGCCTCCTGCTATAGACTGCTTCAAGCTCTGCGCGGTACTGCTGAGAGGAGGGGCATAACTAAGGCAAAAATCACGTGGCAAAATCACCAATTAGTAACCCCCTCTCGGCACACACAAATAATTAGTAGTGGCTCAGTGTAGCTGCAGCACCCACTCAAGTGCCTGGCCTCTTGGATGGGGCTGTACGTGAACTTTCCCCACAGTTAAGATTGGAACCAGAGGCGCTGCTTTTTTCCTTCCATCTTTTAAGATAATGTGGAGAAAATCAGAGAAAAGGCCTTTGTATGGTAGTGCTTAAGTTGTGGAATGCCCTCTCCACAATAGTTGTAAGATCCCTGGATCTTTGCTCAATAAACATACTCTAGCATATGATGCAGCAGCCTAAATTGAAGAGGTAGATCAGGTATAGATTAAGAGAAAGCCAATCTATCTGAACTGGCAACGTTAGCTCCATACATTCCCCTAGGTTCCTCCCTATCAATTTCCCAGAGCAAGCATCTGGTGCCTAGATTATATTTGTGCCAGGCACCAAGGTCAGCAGTGGCTGTCTCTGCCTGTGACAAGATAACAACAATTATTATTTCCTATGCATCAATCATGCCAGGGGAGGCCTACTTCTCTAACAAGAGTCGGTAAGCCATAAAATCAGGAAAGAATGCATAGATGCAGTGGTGGGATCCAAAAATTTTAGTAACAGGTTCCCACAGTGGTGGGATTCAAACAGTGGCGTGGCATGTCTGGCCTGGGCAGGGAGACGCGACTGGGGCATGGCGGGGCATTCCGAAGTGGGGCATTAACAATTTTCTCTGTTACTGTAAAAAAGCTCTTACTGTAAAAAAAAAAGTTCCTAATTCCCAGCTGAGGTATCAATCTTTCTGTCCATGAGATTTAAAGCTCACATTATAGCAAGTCCTGCCGTTCTGCCAACACAGAGCAACTACTTCTCCTCTAATTGACTGCTTGTCAAATCACATTAATACTTTCAAATGTAATTAATTTTGTTTTCCTGAAGAAATCAAAAGAAGGATACTTTCCTTGAACAAGGAACTTTACCATATTTCTAAAGCATGTTTTTAAAACAGGGAGAATTATCCCGTTTTCTACCTTCGCTAACCAGCCACATAGGAAACAGGACTTTATGATTTTTGGACCTAATGGAATTTCTAATGGAAAAGCAGACCCAATTAGTAACCCCCTCTTGGCACACACAAATAATTAGCAACCCACTCTCGGGAACTGGTGAGAACCTGCTGGATCCCACCTCTGCATAGGTGACAATGGTTACATTCAGTGGTGGGATCCAAAGATACACAATAACGAAGTTTCCCATGGTGGCGGGTGGGATTCAAACTGTGGCGTAAGCCAATGGGGCTGGTAGCACAACTGCTTGAGGGGGGGCATGGGGCATTCACAGAGGCATTCTGGGGAGGCATTCCTGGGCGAGGGCTCTGGCAGAGGCGCGGCAGCTTTCTCGCGCTGATCAGGGAGTCATTGGGGCCGAGGGGAAGCCCAGGTCTGCGCGAGGCGCGAGGCACCGCCCGCGCCGCGCTGGAGTGCACCTCCTACGCTAGAAGTGCTTCAAGAAGTTCTGCAGCAGCTACTGCTGAGAGGAGGAAGTAACCAAAGGCAAAAAAAATCCACGTGGCAAAATCACCAATTAGTAACCCCCTCTCGGCACCCACAAATAATTAGTAACCTACTCTTGGGAACCTGTGAGAACCTGCTGGATCCCACCTCTGGTTACATTCACCAGGCTGGTTACACATATCAGGTTGGTTACAGATATCAAAGGTTACATTCAGGTTACATTTAGCCCATCTCCTGACAATAGTTTACCCATGACCATGTTGTTAAGCTTTAATGTATGATCATAATCTAGATGACGCCCTTTTAAGTGCATAGACCTGGAGGTCACACTACCTTCAGGAGAGGGAGAAGAGAAGGAAAACATCCCTTTGGTTCCCCATACTGCCACTCTTTCTGGGCAGTTTGGTTGCAACTCTTGATTGGAAAACACCTGGAGATTTTTGAGTTTGGAGAGGAAGTTTTGCAGAAAATAATTCTATAGAGTCCACTTTCCAAAGAACCATTTTCTCTAGGGACACTGATCTCTGTAGTCTGGCGATCAGCTGTAATTCTAGGATAGCTCCCAGTCCCAATGCAACAAAAAAAGAATGAGGAAAAGGCTGCTATAATACAATGACCAAAGCCCTGACCAAGCTATAAACTACAGATTGCGAATACAAATAATTTATATTTTAACGTAAAACTAAGTTATTGTTTTAATTTAAATTATTGTTTTAACTAAGTTACTGTTTTAACTGCATGTATCTCTGTATTGTTATAGCCAATGGCTCAAACAATAAATACTTGACTGACTGACTGACTGACTATAAACTACTCCATGAGATCATTGCATTTAAAATCGTCCACTGATTTATTACATCTCTCTCTCTCTCTCTCTCTCTCCCTCTCTCTCTCTCTCAATTAATCATAGAATCATAGAGTTGGAAGAGACCACAAGGGCCATCAAGTCCAACCCCCTGAAATGCAGAAATACCTAATCAAAGCAGTCCTGACAGATGGCCATCCCGTCTCTTTAAAAACCTCCAGACTCCACCACACTCCTAGGTAGTGCATTCCACTGTCGAACAGCACTGTCAGGAAGTTTTTCCTGATGTTTAGTTGGAATTCCTTTTCTTTCACCTTGAACCCATTACTCCTGGTCCTAGTCTCTGGAGCAGCAGAAAACAAGTTTGCTCCCTCACCAACATGACATCCTTTCAAATAACAAGAAGACTCTGCAATATATCTGTATTGCAATAAACAACGCCCAACACGTCCTTTGCATTATAGTCTTTATAATATAGAACTTGAATATCTTTGACAGATTACGGTATTCCATTTCTGGCATCCCACAACAAGTTCTCCAGATGAGCCACTCATCTCTTATGGTGCCCAATAAACTGTTGATTCATCAGGTGCCAAGAAAGACTATTATATTCCCTCCTCCCAAGAATACAATACCATAAAGGATATTCCTATAGTAGCCTGACTAGTCTGCAATTTTTATTCACCAATTCATTAAAATAAGTACATCAAGAGGAACAACTTATTCCTACCCCTAAGCACGAACATGAAATCTTCAACAATACACAGATCAAACTGTGATTATGCTTTTACAGTCATAATAAACTCCTCCTAATCCTGAAGCTCTTAAATATTCTTACCTAACAGGTGTGAGTATAATACTAATTTGCTTACCTTGCAGGGGTGAGTATAACACTAATTCTGCAATCACTCATAGATCTACCAACTAAGCATATACAATCACTATCAGTATTCAGTGGCTCTTTGTATCTGCAACAGTACACAGATCAGACAGTGATCTTGCCTTTACATCCATGATAAATTTCTCCTAATCCTGGAGCTCCTAAATATTCTTGCCTAGTATCTTACAGGGATGTGGCTGTCATAATTTCATATCCATGATATGAACCAAGTGGATCATTTGGAGAACTTGTTGTGGGAAGCCAGAAATGAGTTACCCTAATCTGCAAAGGATATTTAGAAGAAGGAGAAGGAGAAGGAGAAGAGAAGAGTTTGGATTTATATCCCCCCTTTCTCTCCTGCATGAGACTCAAAGGGGCTTACAATCTCCTTGCCCTTCCCCCCTCACAACAAACACCCACCTGTGAGGGTGGGTGGAGAGCTCTTGAGAAACTCCGAGGAAGCTGTGACTAGCCCAAGAGTCACCCAGCTGGGGCGTGTGTGGGGAGTGTACAGGCTAATCTGAATTCCCCAGATAAGCCTCCCACAGCTCGAAGGCGGCAGAGCTGGGAGATCCAAACCCGGGTTCCTCCAAGATTAGATACACGAATCTTAACCTCCTACGTCACAACAAAGACTACAATGCAAAGGACTTGTTAGGCATTGTGTATTGCAATACAGATGCATTGTAGAGTTTTGTGGCATAAGTGAGCCTTAACTCCAAGAGACACATCTGCAATAAATGAGTGGAGGATTTTAAAGCCATTGATCCTTTTCTGCGGATTAAAGCTTGGCCATGGTTTTGGCTGTTGTGTGACTTCCAGTTCAGCCCGGAGACTGGCAACCCTACCAGGGTCCCCCCACATCAGCTCCTGGGATGGCCACTGGGGAGACAGTTGGCACGGGTGTGAATGTGATATGCGCAAGCTGGGCTTTGGTGGATGTGCTGGTGGACTACCAAGCTGAGCCCCTTTTGTTGCATGCCACCAATCTTTTGAGTTTCTGGATCTGGGAAGAAACCGGCTGGACGTGCTCTTGCAGCTGAGAGGCTACTCTTGCGCCCTCCGATGAACATTCAGAGGGAACATGATTTTTTTTTCTGTATGGGAACTACTGAGTTTTTCCACATTCTCATTTTGCTTGTTTGCATGATCTTGTTGTTCCAGGTTCGCCCCGCCCCGCCCTGCCCCTGCCTCATATGGGTTTTGCTCCCTATGGTGGTCAATTTGATATTACATCACTTTTTGTCTGGCATAAAAACCTGCAGTTTAAATCTTCAAGATGTTCTGAATATAAAATGAGGGAGCAAAACACACACAGAAGAGAACCCTTTCCGCAAAAGTAACAGGAAGACATAAGCAAGGAAAATACAATTTCTGAAAAGCCCTCCGTTTGCACTGCTCACATCTACTCCCTTGGAGTTGTTCTTCAGAAGGCTCACTTGCCTTTGGATTAAGAAGATGAAGAATTGGGTTTATGTAATGCTTTTCTCTGCCACAAGGAGTCTCAAAGTGGTATACAAACTCTTTCCCTTCCTGTCCCCACCACAGACACCTTGTGAGGCAGGTGGGACTGAGTGAGTTCCGAGACAACTGTGACTAGCCCAAGGTCACCCGGCAGGCTTCATGTGGAAGAGTAAGAGAAAAACCTGGCTCACCAGATTAGTCTGCCGCTCATGCAGAAGAGCAGGAAATCAAACCCAGCTCCAGATTTGGAGCTCTATCTGCTCCTAACCATTACACCACACTGATGAGCTGATGCTATTCATTGATTGGACTGCTGTGATCTGTGGCTTGTTTCTCACTATGGTATGTCTTGTGATTGCTGACCCAGCTCTTTGGGTCTGTTAACAAAGATTCTGGCCTCGACACTGGTAAGATCATAATTCTGGCTCCTCCTTTTTCTGTTACAGTACTCTAATGTGCTGAATTTAGAAAAGGTAAAGACCACTGATGGTTCTTGACTGTTGCATCAGTACTTTGGAACAGGCTTCCTGAGTAAATCCAAAAAGCACCCACTGTATTGTAATTCTGGAATGAAAACTAGGTGGTACTCCTTAAAAGGGCACTTGGGGTGCTGGAATGAGCTAGACATGGTGTTTCTTTAAATAATGCCATTTATTGTTTTGTTATAATGTCAACTTGATACCTGCAACATTTCTTCCAATATTATTTTTGTGGCTGTAGTAATGTTATAATTTTACTGGGTCGATTGCTGTTTTTAATTTGCTTGTTTGCTGGTGAGCCATCCTAAGCAAAAGAAAAAGGTAGGGTTTGAATATTGTAATAAACAATGCAATGCATTCGCCCCCAATACTCTCACAGGCTGACTTAGGCTGCATGCCTTAGAGTGTTTGCCTTGGAGCTAGCCCTGTTGAATAAAATGGGACTTATTTCTGAGTTGACACATAAACACGTGAAGCTGCCTTACGCTGAATCAGACCATTGATCCAACAAAGTCAGTGTTTTCTACTGACAATGACAGTAGAATGGTTGCAAATTTTCTTCTTGAAATAATTGAAAGCAAATGATTCACTAAATTGTCTGTGTTTGTATGTATAGAACAAATATATATAACCTTCCCCCCTTTTTTATTATTCTAGTTTTATCCTAATATTTTATTTTAATATTATGATATACCAATAAAGGCTCTGAAACTGACACCCCCACTTCTAAGTGACAGACTTCAGAAATCTGTCTAGAATATCCAGCCTTTACAAAACTTGCCAACCATTCTGTTAAGTTACCAGAGTCAACAAAGGGGGGAAATCTATGGAAATTACAAATACTTGCCCTACATGGTAATTGTGGATATTCTTGGATTTACCTACCAAGTAACCTAGAGTAGGGTTTGTTTGTGCATTTGTGTGGGTGTATGTGTGTGGGTGTATGTGCAGCATTACATATTGTAATGAACAATGCAATGCATTTGCTCCCAATACTCTCACAGGCTGACTTAGGCTGCATGCCTTAGAGCCATGGTGGCGAACCTATGGCACTCCAGATGTTCATGGACTACAAATCCCATCAGCCCTGCCAGCATGGCCAATTGGGGCTGATGGGAATTGCAGTTCATGAACATCTGGAGTGCCATAGGCTTGCCACCACTGCCTTAGAGTGTTTGCCTTGGAGCAAGCCCTTTTGAATAAAATGGGACTTCTGAGTTGACACATAAACACGTCTTCCAGACAAAGAAGATTCCTAGATTGCTAACCTAGAATACATATTGCAGCTCGGCTGGTATAGCAGCCAAGAGTGTGAACTATTTACCAGGCAGTCCTGTGTTCAGACCCCAACTTGTCATAAGCATACTTGGCAGCCTAAGGAAACTCTTAGGATGAGCTATATCCATATCAGTACCCTGTTTCCCCAAATGTAAGACATCCCCTGAAAATAAGACGTACTAGAGGTTTTGCTGAAGTGTGAAATATAAGGCATCCCCCGAAAGTAAGACGTAGCAAAGTTTTTTGTTTGGAAGCATGCCCGACAAACAGAACACAGAAAAATAAAGACATCCCCTAGAGAAATAAGACATAGTGCATCTTCGGGAGCAAAAATTAATGTAAGACACTGTCTTATTTTCGGGGAAACACAGTATTACAAGGAAGGGTTCTTGCCTAGTCTTCTTCCTCAAATACAAAAACTTGGTCCCCATCTTGGTCCCCACCTCTCACCCCGACCCCAAACCAAAGCTGGACCCAGCGGGAAAATGGCACTGAACCCATTCTTTCCTGCTGGGCCTGGTAATAAGTGGCCTTTCCCCTTGCCAACCTTCCCCACACCCAAAAGTAAGGTTGGGCTCTGCGCCAGAGTGACTGTGACCTGCACTCTCCCACCGTGCCCAGCAAAAGCTGTCAGCCCATCTACACACCACAAACCAAGGCTGCCCCCCTTCTCCTGAATCCCAAACCAAAGCTGGCCTCCGCAGGAGAGCACTGCCAACACCCTCTCTCCCACTGGCCCAACCAAAAGCTGCCCCTTTCCCTGCCCACCATTCTCCCCACTCACCCTCTCCCAGCCCCAGAAACCAACCCAGGCCCTCCTTTCCGGGGCCCTGGCCTCTAGCCTCCCACTCCACCCCACCCCACCTCCAAACCCTGATGATGATGCGGCTGGCCTCCACACGGGCCAGGACCTTTATAGCCCTGGCTCCGGCCTGGTGGAACACTCTTCCTCCAGCTGTCCAGGCCCTAAACGACGTGTAGTGAGAGTTCACTTGAGAGCCTGTAAAACTGAAGTTGTTCCAAGGTCCCTTGGGAGACCCGGACAGCAGCTGGAGGAAAGAGTGTTCCCACCGAGCCAGGAACCTAAGAAGATGTCCAAGTAAGCCATTGAAATGTGCCCCTATACATGTTTAATTTACCATCTTATGCTACCCTCTTAGAGGGAGACCCAGAGCCCGTTCCCCTCTTCTTAGGGAGGCCCTCTAAAATAGAATGGGTTTTGGGGCCTTTGATATCTTTGTTTGACCGCTGCTTTTAATGGATTTTATTTGGTTTTAGTAATTGCACTGATTTAGTAATGATAAATGGTACACATGTGGATATTGTTGTTACTTTTAGCCCAAGAGCCCATGGGGGATGGGTAGGTCTACAAATCCAAACAATTAAATAAGTAAGTAAGTAAGTAAGTAAGTAAGTAAGTAAGTAAGTAAGTAAGTAAATAAATAAATAAATAAAAGCTCCCAGCCAGCTGACATGAATGGTGATGGGGGGGGGGGGGCGGGCAGAAGAACTGCCAGAAGAAGGCCAGTTGGAAAAGGCTGCCCCCCCCCCCCGCTGGAGCCCATTTCATTTCCCCTTGAAATGGGCTTTTACTTCTAGTTTAAAATTATTTTCTTCAAAGGGTTGTGGGTGTTGCAATGTATGAACCATTTGCAGTCCAAACAGTGGAATGGTCATCTCTGACTCTGTTGTACTACCATTAAGCCTGACCTATCTTTTGGAGCTGTGTTCTAAGAAGCCATTAGGTATTTTCCACACCGAACAGTGTGTACAGAAGGTTGGTGGCAATAACCCACTATAAATGATAATTAAAAGGGATTAGGAATCAGAGGCGAGGTTGTGATTTTGTACACAAGTATAGCATTGAAAAGAGGGCATTAGGTTGTACGCATGAGCTGCTCTGTTGCAAATGTATACTGTTGCAAATGTAGACTGCAGATGTATATAATGTATAATGATACCTCTTAAATGTCCCCATGCATCCTAGTTACTATGATAGTGATGAAAGGAAAGCCTGCCTCATCAGCCTTATGCTACTCTTTGGCTGGCCATCCACAGAATGGGCCACTTCTTGTGTGAGTTTAATTTGCTTCTCCACTACAGTGGGGCAGATTTGCCAGTGACTACAGCATTGTCCTGAACACCTTCCCTCTGCCCACAGCCAGCATACCTAGCTTCACCCTGCTGTCCCCCTTTCCATGTTGCCGGCTCCTTCCTTCTTCCTACTCTCTGCTGGCATATTTAGGTAGTCAGCAAGTGGAAGTCAAATAAAAGAAGCTCAACCACATGGGCTCAGCCAAAGCACACCAACCTCTTAGTTCCCATACTGATATATCAATATTAAAGGGCGTTATCCCACTTACCTTCTGCCCCACGCTACTCTAGGCAAAGTAGCGCGGGGTCCCTGGCCTCCCCATTTCCGGTATCAGCAACGCCTTAGCTGCCCCAAAGCGCTGCCACTGTCGGCGCCCCTCAGCGTAGCGACATTCCTGGCATAACACGGAAACTTTTGGCTTGGTAGCACGATGGGGAAGCCGGTGGCTGGCGTCAATCAGCGGCGCGCACTGGGAATGTAGCGGCGTAACCACTCACTGCAGGTAAGTGGGGAAACGACCAGAGTGTGTCTGGAAATAACAAGCTTCTGTCTTCTTTTGCAGCAGCAGCAGCAACAGGAAATTATGTGTATATGGAGTGGAGGAGGGAGGAGAAGAGAATATCAGTTGTACAACGTGGTCCCTTTTTCCCCAGCAGCATTTAAAAGCCGGATTTGTAGTATTTGGCTTATTATCAACAATTATTTTAATTTTATTTGTCTCATTAATTGGAACAAGTCTACATGGGTTTGTACTGAGTCATACATAGAATACATAGGAAGAAATTCCAATCAATTTTAAATAAGAACATAAGAACATAAGAACAAGCCAGCTGGATCAGACCAGAGTCCACCATCTAGTCCAGCTCTCTGCTACTCGCAGTGGCCCACCAGGTGCCTTTGGGAGCTCACATGCAGGATGTGAACACAATGGCCTTCTGCGGCTGTTGCTCCCGATCACCTGGTCATGTTCAAGGAGGCATTTTGCAATCTCTCTCCAGATCAAGAGGATCCAAGATTGAGTAGCCCATAAAATCAACTTCTCCTCCATAAAATCCTGTCCAAGAGCCCTTTTAAAGAAGCTATCCCAGGTTAGTGGCCATCACCACCTCATAATGGCAGCATATTCCAAACACCCAATCACCGCGTTCGCATTGAAGAAGTGTTTCCTTTTGTTAGTCCTAATTCTTCCCCCCAGCATTTTCAATGAATGCCCCCTGGTTCTGGTATTGTGAGAAAGAGAGAAAAATTTCTCTCTGTCAACATTTTCTACCCCATGCATAATTTTGTAGACTTCAATCATATCCCCCCTCAGCCGCCTCCTCTCCAAACTAAAGAGTCCCAAACGCTGCAGCCTCTCCTCATAGGAAAGGTGCTCCAGTCCCTCAATCATCCTTGTTGCCCTTCTCTGCACTTTTTCTATCTCCTCAATATCCTTTTTGAGATGTGGCGACCAGAACTGTACTCCAGTACTCCAAGTGCAGTCGCACCACGGCTTTATATAAAGGCATGACAATCTTTGCAGTTTTGTTATCAATTCCTTTTCTAATGATCCCCAGCATAGAGTTTGCCAGTTAAAAGGATCAGGCAGTAGGAGAAGGAGCTTTAACCAAAACTGTGAGGAGCTGCTGCCACTCATGGCACACAATGCTAACTTTAGATGAATGATGGGTTTCAGTATGAAACAGCTGCATGCATCCCTGCGCCCTGACCTGATTTCAGAAGCTACGCAGGTTAGTACTTGGGTGGAAGGAAGTTTGCCAGGGAATGCCAGGGCCACTTTATCAAGGTCCGCTTGGAGCTCTTCGCAATCCTTTGTGGTTCTCACCACCCTACATAATTTGCCAACCATTCTGTTAAGTTACCAGAGTCAACAAAGGGGGGAAATCTACTTCCTACCTCCCCTACTTCCAGGTCATTTATGAATAGGTTAAAGAGCACTGGTCCCAAAACGGATCCTTGGGGGACACCACTCCCGACATCTCTCCATTGTGAGAACTTCCCGACATCTCTCCATTGTGAGAACTTCCCATTTACACCCACTCTTTGTTTCCTGTTTCTCAACCAGTTTTTAATCCATAGGAGGACTTCCCCTCTTATTCCTTCATTGCTGAGTTTTCTCAACAGTCTCTGGTGAGGAACTTTGTCAAAAGCCTTTTGGAAATCCAAGTAGACAATGTCCAATGTCCACCGGTTCACCCTGTCCGCATGCCTGTTTACACCCTCAAAGAACTCATGAAAGTAAGTTTGTAAGGCAGGATTTGCCCTCTGCCCAAAAGCCATGCTGAAGCTCTTTCTCAGCAGGTCTTGCTTTTCTCACGTGTTTTATAATTTTATCTTTAATGATAGATTCTACTAATTTACACCCAGGAACAGATGTCAAAGCTGACTGGTCTGCTTAATTTCGGGTCCCCTAGATCCTTATAAAGATTGGTGTGACATTGGTGTGACATTGGCCCATCTTCCAGTCTTCAGGGATGGAGCCTGATTTCAGGGATAAGTTGCATATTAAAGTGAGAAGATCAACAATTTCATGGCAGGCTCTTTAAGAACTCTTGGATGAATGCAATCTGGGCCAGGGATTTGGTAACATTTAGTTTATCAATGGCTGCCAAGAACTTCTTCCTTGTCTACCACTATCTTCGCTAGTTCCTCAGTTAGCCTCCTAAAAGAGCTTGGTTCCAGGTGCAGGAATGTTCCTCACCTCCTCTTGGGTGAAGACAGATGCAAAGAATTCATTCAGCTTCTCTGCAATCTCCCTGCCATCTTTTAGCACACCCTTTGTTCCTTTGTCATCCTAACGGGCCTACGCTTCCCTTGCTGGCTTCCTGCTTTTGATGTACTTGAAGAACTGTTTGTTGCTGGATCTTGATGTTTTGCAGCCATCGTTCCTCATAATCCTTTTGCCTCCCTTACAGCTAGCGCGCTTCTCTTTTGCCACCATTTGTGTTCCCTCTCATATTCTTCATCAGCCAAACTGGACTTCCACTTTCTAAAAGACATTTTCTTTTTCTGATAATTTCCTCAACCTCTCTTGTTAACCATGGTGGCTTTCTTTTTTGGACTGGGTGCTGCTTTTCTAACCTGTGGAACACATTTCCAGCTGAGCTTTTATTACTGTGTTTTAAATAACCTCCAAGCATCCTGGACAGTTTTGACTCTCTTGATTTTCCTTTCAGCTTCCTCGCACTATCCCCCCTCATCTTTGAAATTTCCCTTTCTGGCCGAATGTAACTACATTAGTAGTTGTCACTTGTTCGCATGCTGAGATACTGAATCTGACAGCATTGTGGTCGCTGTTCCCTATTGGCTCAACAACACTGACTTCCTGCACCAGGTCCTGAGTCCCTGAGAATTAGATCTAGGATCACCTGGTTGGTTCCACAACCATCTGCTCTAAGCCACAGTCATTTAGCATATCCAGGAATGCTCTCTCCTTACTATGACCTGAACATGCATTTTTCCAGTTTATATGGGGATAGTTAAAATCACCCATTACCACTACATTTTTTTTTTTGTTGGCCTCTCTAATTTCTTTTTCCATCTCAGAATCCTCTTGTGCACTTTGGTCAGGGGGACGATAATATATTCCTAATATTAAACTGTCCTTCACACCTGGTATTGATATCCACAGTGATTCTGTAGGGGAACCAGCTCCCCTTGAATTGTCTATTTTATGTGATACTATGCTCTCTTTGATGTAAAGGGCAACTCCACCCAATGCGCCCTGTCCTATCCTTCCTATAGAGCCTGTAGCCTGGTATAACAGCATCCCACTGGTTCTTCTCATTCCACCATGTCTCTGTAATGCCCACTATATCAAAGTCCTCCTTCAAAACTCTGTACTCTAGCTCCCCCATTTTAGGTCAGTGCTTCTACTATCAGCATAGAGACACCTGTATACCCTGTCTCTGTCCTTAACCTGGGATTTATGTGCTTTACCCTCAAGTCTTTTGCAGGACCTGCTATCCCTTGTCACATGCACATTGCTATGTTCCTACTCGCTTGTATGTGGTTGGTTAGAAAAAACCTCCCTCTCTGTCTGCATCCCCATAGATAGTGTAATTCAGAACCGAAGTCACCTCCGAAGCTCCTGTAATGGCTTTCCCCAGTGATCAGTTTAAAAGCTGTTCTGCCACCTTTTTAATGTTGAGCGCCAGCAGCCTGGTTCCTCTTTGGTTAAGATGAAGCCCGTCCCGTTTGTACAGGCCTACCTTGTCCCAAAAGGTTCCCCAGTTCCTGACAAATCTGAAACCCTCTGCCTTACACCACCTTCTCATCCACGCATTGAGACCCTGTATCTCCGCTTGCCTAGCTCGCCCTGCGCGTGGAACGGGTAGCATCTCTGAGAATGCCACCTATTGCTATATTGTTTATAATATCTGTTGTTCACTGCCCAGAGCCCTTAGGGGATGGGGCGGTTTATAAATGCAATAATAAATAAATAAATAAATAAATACATACATACATACATACATACATACATACATACATACATACATACATACATACATACATACATGCATGCATAAATAATATAAAAAAGATTTTAATGAGGCAAGAAATAAAATTGATTTTTTAAATGGAAAGCCATACTCAGTGGGGAATGAATACATAAGTAGACTTCACATGTTTTCTGCTATGTGTAATTGGTAGTTACTTCTCTTATTATATTTCATGAGAGTAGATACCAGTAACAAAATGTTGGAATAACTTTAAGCTGTTGCAACTAAATTGATGTAATTAGTATCACCTGCATGTTCTGGGAGGATTTATCTCCCGGTTGTAACGAGCCAGCATACTGCAATTTATGACCAATTAGTGCTGTCGGTAAAGAGGTACGCCGGGCATAATACCAAGATAAATGTAAGTAAATATAAAATTGTCTTAAATGATATGATATTCTAAAAATGAGCAAATGTTATGAGACATTATATGTCTATAATTTAGATCCCCTCAAATGACTCCGAACAAGCCAGATTTGGAACTTCCAGTGCCACTGAAGAAGAACTGAAAACCTTCCACAACTGCGGTTCTGGTCTGGAACATGTATAATTTTGGTCTGGAACATGTATAATTTTGGTCTGGAACATGTATAAATTCTCTACAAGTTGTGGACATTCAGGATACTGGTGAAAATCTATTCTTTTGAGGACTGTGGCGATTTAAAAGGACTTAAATGTTCTTTTAGAAATTGGAAATGAAATTGGTATCTGTATTGGGAAATAAGCAGTACAATAAAGGAATTAGTATATATGTTTGTATGTTTATTACACATAAATAGAGCACTTCCACTTCCTTCTCTGTGTATATGTTTTAAGCCATTGGGCATAGTGTAAATAGTAGAGTTCTCAGAAGGCCCAGTTGAGTTCTCAGCCGAAAAGCTACAGTGTAAGTGTAACCCCCATGCTCAGAATGGGTTGATCCAGAAAGGGGTGGAGCAGGAGGCTGCAGAGCTCATGTAGTTTGGAGGAGACAAGGGTACCAAACTCGGACCTTGGTTTGTATAAGCCCTTAATACCTTGTTAAGGTAACTGCAATGTTGTTGGGAACTAGTGGGAAGGTAGTTGTTTATTTTTGCTATGTTGTAAATGTTGGAGTTTTTTGTTTCAGGGTTTTTTATGTTTGTAATGGGTGAGAGTTCTCCTGGAAACCTTCATCATGTTGAATCCTGTTCATCAAACCCTTGGAGTCTTCAGGAGCCAACCCACTTGCAAAGAAGAATTGGACTTGGCAGTATCAGTAGACTGTAAATATAAGGACTTGAAAATGCAACCTGAACAGGACCTTGAAGTGTGATGTTAAATGTTGATGTTATATGTTAAGAAAGTAAACCATTTTTGTTTTAATTTGTTGTTGCAAACTCATTCCAAGTTCTGCCCCACAGAACCCACAGATATAGGTTACATAAGGAATGAGTGCCTCCTTGTATGTAAACAGAAAAATGCAAGGAGACCCGACTAGAAGCCTACTGAGCAGCAAAGAGGTAAGAGTTCCATGCATAATCGGCCTGATAGAAATACTTCAGGACCAAATACCCCAAAGAAGGCAAAAACTTCCTCCTATTCATGGTTTTCGGAGACTCTAACAAAAAGGCTGTGGTCAGGTGGCCAAAGCAGAACAAGCTGAAGCTGAATCCAGATGAGGTAATGCTGGTTGGGAAGGCTGATATTTCTAGAGGGACTGAATCCACTTGTGCTATATGGAGTGATGTTGGCTTTTTCAGAGCAGGTCAAGGGCTTGGAAGGTGCTGTTTGAAAAGAGCAGGTTGGCAGGTTGTTGGCCCAGAGTTCCTTCTATCAGCTGTATCTGATTTGCCAGCTTTCTTGCTACTTAGACTCAACTGATCTGGTCATGCTGATCCATATTTCCATAACTTCTTGGCTGGATTACTGCAACACACTCTATGTAGGGCTGGCTTTGATAACCCAGAAACTATAACAGAATGCTGCAGTCCAGCTGTTGTCAGGAACTAGTTCCTCTCATTCCATTTAGAATGCTATCTATTTATCCATTTAGAAACATCTTTGCTGACTTCCAGTCTGTTTCCAAGTTGACTTCAAGGTTCTGGTCATGACCTTTGAAACCCTTCATGATCCTGGACCCATGTTATAGAGCCTATATTTATATTTACACTTATATTTGAGATTATGATTGTGCTCTTCCTGTTATGTTATGTCATTTTATGCTGTACACCTTCGAGGGTGGGTGGTATATAAACCTAAATGATGATGATGATGATGATGATGATGATGATGATGATGATGATGATGATGATGATGATGATGATGATGATGATGATGATGATGATGAAGGCAGCCCTGCTGGGATCCGCACGAATACTACGCCGATACATTACAACTTCCTAGGCCTCTGGGTGAGGCTCGAATTGTAATGAAGGCCAACAACCAGCTAAAGATCTGGCAGCTGTGAAATCTACAATAATAATAATAATAATAAAAACACTAGGGCAGCACTTGAAACATCTTCAAATTGACAAAATTAACATCTGTCAAATTCAGAAGGCAGCCCTGCTGGGATCCGCACGAATACTATGCCGATACATTACAACTTCCTAGGCTTCTGGGTGAGGCTCGAATTGTAATGAAGGCCAACAACCAGCTAAAGATCTGGCAGCTGTGAAATCTACAATAATATTTGAGAGACCATCTCCTTCCATATTGCCCTGTGTGCCAACCATCAAGGGCGGAGCTGGGAAAAACTGCGTCCAGGGCAAGCGTGCGCCTTGCACCCCTGCTATGCCCCCACTACGCCCCTGCCATGCCCCCCCACATCCCTGCACTGGCCGCACCTAGTGCATTGCGTGCCCCCGGCCCCTTGGTGCTACGCCACTTCCAACTATGATAATCAGGCAGCCATCTGTTGGCTATCCCACCACTTAGGGTGACCCCTCAGGCATCAAACAGAGCCTGGGGCTTTTCCTTTGTGGCTCTGTGGAATAGGCTCCCTGAAGAGGTGAGAAGTTCCCTCCCCTCGAGATTTTCAGGAGGTATTGTAATGCCTCCCTACTTGACAGAGCTTTTAAGGGGACTCTTTAGTTTGGAGAGGAGACGTCTGAGGGGGGATATGATTGAAGTCTATAAAATTATGCATGGGGTAGAAAATGTTGACAGAGAGAAATTTTTCTCTCTTTCTCACAATACTAGAATCAGGGGGCATTCATTGAAAATGCTGGGGGGGAAGAATTAGGACTAATAAAAGGAAACACTTCTTCACGCAACGTGTGATTGGTGTTTGGAATATGCTGCCACAGGAGGTAGTGATGGCCACTAATCTGGATACCTTTAAAAGGCACTTGGATAGATTTATGGAGGAGAAGTCGATTTATGGCTACCAATCTTGATCCTCTTTGATCTGAGATTGCAAATGCCTTAGCAGACCAGGTGCTCAGGAGCAAAAACCGCAGAAGGCCATTGCTTTCACATCCTGCATGTGAGCTCCCAATGGCACCTGGTGGGCCACTGCAAGTAGCAGAGAGCTGGACTAGATGGACTCTGGTCTGATCCTGCTGGCTTGTTCTTATGTTCTTAAGGGGTTTTAAATGGCACACGGGGGGGGGGGAGTTGTTGTGGCTTGCTATTTTATCTTTGGTTTTAGCTGGGGACGCTTTAACTGTTATTGAAAGCCCCCTTGAACCAAAAGGAAAGGCAATTTAGAAATATTTCAAAAAACAAATAAATAAAACCTTTCTCCCCAACATAGGGCCCCGGGGTTGGTAACAACGTACAAATCAGAATTAATACAATCCTTTTTTTTAAAGCACCAAAATATAATGGTTGTATTTCACACTATAATCAAACAAATCTAACAGTGCCATGCCCACAACCCTTTAAAAAGGGCTCAGTATTATGACTGCATGCTAAAGATGTGGGGATGTTCTGCACAAAATGGAGTCTTCTGTGCAAAAGGGGGGGGGGCTGAGACTAAGAAAGAGGGACACAGAAAAGGGAGGAACTGAAAGAAAAAGCTTTTTTTTTTTTGAGAAATGGAGTCACCACACATCGAGAACGAGGTATGTTGTTCCTTGAAATATGTGAATCCCAGGAAGGGCTTTGCCTTATCTTGAATTTAACCTTAAAACACACAGAAAGACAGTGCAAAGACTTCAGTAATGCACCCAACCAGCCCCTGACAACACCTGGTTGCCGCAATATTCTCTATTGATACTTAAGAAAGAGAGGATTGCTGTACTTCTTCACCGCCTACTAGATCAGGACTAATGAAAGATTATATACCAATCTGAAGCAGAATAAAATTGTGATCTTCATCAAGTCAACCAGGTCAAGTCAGTATCTTTACAGGTCAGTAAAATCTTATTATGAACTGACTTAGCCTTCCATGATATCAAAGAAGAAGTGTGGAAATAAATTGAGTCCTTTCACCTACATACCAAAGGATGGAATGGAGATAAGAAAGGCAGTGAGCATACTTATATCTCAAAGTCCATCTTACCCAACCTACACCCCACCTTTCACTATATTTCCTTACCCAACCTACACCCCACCTTTCACTATATTTCCTGGAGCAGCAGTGGCGTAGTGGCTAAGAGCAGTGGCTAAGAGCAGGTGCACTCTGACCTGGAGGAACCGGGTTTGATTCCCAGCTCTGCCGCTTGAGTTGTGGAGGCTTCTCTGGGGAATTCAGATTAGCCTGTACACTCCCACACACCCCAGCTGGGTGACCTTGGGCTAGTCACAGCTTCTCAGAGCTCTCTCAGCCCCACCTGCCTTACAGGGTGTTTGTTGTGAGGGGGGAAGGGCAAGGAGATTGTAAGCCCCTTTGAGTCTCCTACAGGAGAGAAAAGGGGATATAAATCCAAACTCTTCCTCTTCTTAATATGTGCAACACCTCAATATCTCTAAAGCCATCTCCAATTTCCCTCCAACCAGCCAAACAAAGCCCAGCAGAAAACCAGCCCCTACTATACCTTCTAAAATTTTTCATGAGAACGTTGAATGGTTATGACTAACACATTCAGCTCATATAAAAACACATAAAATCCGTTCTTGACTGGTGTCCCACACCAGAGGGGCATGACACAGAGGTCATGGTATCACCCTTTGGTGCTTATCCAGCCCAGAAGCTTATCCAGATGCCCAATCCTGGGCTGGTGATTGTCCAGCTTCAAGATGGGAGAGAGAGAAAGAGAGAGAGGTTGCTCTACTTGTTTCCTTGTCCCCAAACACCACCTGAGTCTTTTACAGGCACCCAGTACAAATCTAGGAGGGTTAGGGAGAAGGGTGGAATATCTCATTATCCTCCACCCTCCATCACCTACCGTTGGGCGTCTGCTAGACAAAGTGTTTCCAGGGTTTTATGTGTCTCTTCTTTACTTATCTGCCATTGTCTGTGTTTTGTTTACAAGTTGGAAACAAGCAGGAAACTGCGAGAGGAAGGGAATCACCCTACCTTCACTGCCTTTCTTCAATCAAGTAGTATGTGAGTGACTGATGAATTCTGAGGGTCACATACTACTTGAGGGATGAGGGATGCATTCCCTAATTCTAATTTCTCTTCCCATTTAAGGATACTTTAAGATGGGCTTCCCCCCTTCGCCTATGCTTAGACTTACTTAGACTTAGTTCTGCAACTGCAAACTGGGCACATTGGGCAACAAGCGTTCTCCAACAATTTTGGTCAGTTGGTCAGTTCAACTTCAAATCTCACTTCAAATGCAAATTTCACTTAGGTCTTCTTTGAAGGTCTGGTGCCATGTCTTCCATGGTCTACCTCATTTTTGCTTTCCTCCATATGGTACCCATCCAGAGCCGTCTCGGGGGGGAAATGGCGCCCGGAGACAACCCCTTCTCCATGTGCCCTCTGTGCTCAAGGGTGGGGTTCATAGGGTGGCCGCCCATTGCCAAGCCCCGCCCCCAGCCTCTGTGCAGGCTGATCTCCACCCCGGCCTCTATGAGGCTGGCAGGGTCTGGAGAGGCCTGTATGGAGGCTGAGGTGGGGCTCAGAGGGGAGGAACCACCCCTGAAGGCCATACATGTCCCTATAGGCCATACACCTCCATATCCATCGCATCGCTGAGACCCATGTCCACCCCCAGGTCTCCGTGCAGGCCGGCAGGGCCATGGAAGGGCCTGGGGAGGCCTGCATGGAGGCTAGGGAATGGGGCATGGTAGGCTGGGCCACCCTCTGCAGAGACCCCCCCCAGCCTTTGTGCAGGCTGAGACCCACTCCTGACTCTGTGCAGGCTGGCAGGGCCTGGGGAGGCCTGCATGGAAGCTGGTGCTTGGGGGGTGGGTCCACCTGCCACTGAGATTTGCCCCCAGCCTCTGTGAAGACCAGCAGTGCCTCGGAAGGGGCTGGGAAGGCCTGCATGGAAGCTGGGCTGGGGCTCAGAGGTGTGGAGCTGCCTGTCACTGAGCCCCGCCCCTGGCCTTCATGCAGGCCAAGTCCCACCCCAGCACTCACCACCCCCAGCCTCTGTGCAGGCCGGCAGGGCTTGGGTGGGGCTCAAGGGGCAGGGCCACCCACCACTGAGGCCTGCCCCCCAACCTCTATGCAGCCCCACAGGGCTGGGGGAGGGCCTGGGGAGGCCTTCATGGAGGCCAGGGGCAGGGCTCGATGGCAGCCCGGGCAATTGCCAAAGCTGCCCGACTCCAAGCCCTGTCCTCCCCCTACCTCTGTGCAGGCCGGCTCCTAAGCCAGCCTGCAGGGAGCCAGTGACCAAAGGCGTGTGCCCGGGGACAGGGGTGACCCCATTTCCCTATAGGTCAGATGCATCTGCCTGGGGAGGGCCTGGGGAGGCCTGCATGAAGGTGGGGGGGCATGGCTTGGTGGCATGCACCCAGGGACATGGGTGACCCCATGTCCCTAAAGGCCATACACCTCCATACCCATCGCATTGCAGTCTTTGGGTGATGGTGACCTGGTAAATGTAGGATGTGCCTAGCAAGACGCAATCATCGCTCTGTCACAATGTCCTGCAGCCTCCGTATACCACTTCTGTGCAGAATTTCCTAGTGTGTAATGTGGTCACAGTAAGTGAGTCCAAGAATCTTGCGAAGGCATCACTGTTGAAACACATTCAACTTTCGGGATATTCTTGCGGTGATCTTCCATATTTCACTGGCATAAATTGCAGTTGGTACAATGATGGTACTGAAGAGTCATATTTGCATCCTAATATTGATAGTAGATGTTGGCCAGATTTGGCACATCCTCTGGAACACTGCCAATGCTTTGCCAATTCTTTCACATCGGCTTCGATATCTCCATCACAGGCCAGTGTGCTACCAAGGTAAGTGAACCATTCTACTTCGCCTATGCAGGATAGCCTAAATAAGATCAAAGGAAGAGCTTTTCTTCTGACCCTAATTAATACCTATAAACCCACCCGGAAATATTTTGAGCTGCAAAGCCGTCAGTACTTCCAACAGTTTGTAGCTTCTTGAAATGGGAGAGGGGGAATTGGGGCCCCAGTCATTATTCTGCTCACTGTATGCTATTATGAACTGTTATCAACTTGATCAAGAGAATCTGATCACCCCTTCTGTTTCCTTTCCTCCCTCCAGCTGAAATTCTGCTGTAAGAGGCAATAAGTATGTTCAGTTCTGTTCAGGTCTGGGTGTGTGTGGGGAAGTGATCTTTCTTTCTTTCTTTCTTTCTTTCTTTCTTTCTTTCTTTCTTTCTTTCTTTCTTTCTTTCTTTCTTTCTTTCTTTCTTTCTTTCTTTTTGTCTCTCCTCTTTCTTTCTTTCTTTCTTTGTCTCTTTCTTTCTTTCTTTCTTTTCTTTTCCTTCATTCTTTTTCTTTCCTTCCTTCCTTCGCCTTCCTTTCTTCTATTTTCTTCCATTCCTTCCTTCCTTCCTTCCTTCCTTCCTTCCTTCCTTCCTTCCTTCCTTCCTTACTTCCTTCCTTCCTTCCTTCCTTCCTTCCTTCCTTCCTTCCTTCCTTCCTTCCTTCCTTTCTCTCTTTCTTAAACATTTGCTTCATTATTTGTTTGTAGCGATCCTTCCATTTCCTTTATTTTATGCTTCTTCTCAAACCTATAAATACCAACACCATGCATACCTTCCTGTCTTAGTAGCCAGCATTTGCTGCTCTTCTTTTAGTCTCAAAGCATATGTTTGGCGCAATTCATGGTCAGAACTAGTTGCCAAATGCAACATAGCATTTGTAGGAAGCTCTAGCTTGATAAAAATTTTTTGACAGGTAAAGATTTTAGCCTGTTTTCTACCTAATCTGAATGTGCTAAAAAATTTTAAATGTTATTTGCCAAGATTAATTTTGTTATTATAGTAGATAATGCCTCAGGGGACAAATTTCCTGAAAGACTAGCCCTGGAGGTATTTGAGGTGAACAAAAGGTAACTTCTGTGCTGTACATATTTTACATGTATGCACTTGAGAAATGCTTATGAGCTCTATTTTTTTTTAAAGAGAGAACAAAATGGCATGTGAAATTGTTATGTGTTTTGATTATGGGTTAATTTTGCTGCATTGACATATGTTGTTCACCAGATCACTGGAAAGTAAAAATAACAACAGGTTTCATCATTAAGTTTGTTGCTGAAACATTCTTTACAATCAAAAAACAGCTGCAATAATGATAATGTTGAAGGTGGTTATGAATGCAGTCTTAAAACACTCCCTCGAGATTAAGCGTCAGTGAATAAAATGGAACTAACTTCCAAGTAGAACTGCTGAGGATTGTTGATCATGTTATTCATTCGTGCTATCATGCAAGTATTTTTTTAACTCAACATTTGTGTGCTATGGTGCATTGCAGTTTCCCTTTTTTATGATTGCCACATCTAGTAAAGCTGAGGTCTCCAATATATGCTTTTGAATACCAAGGCACATGCTAAAACCTTTCATGGCACCTGGCAAGTGTATTAGAAAATGGATGGTGCCAAATGGGATTTTTTGCTCAGCAAGGGTTCTAATTGGCCATTGGAGATTTGAAGGACTGTGCAGATTTTTAAAAACATGTCTTTGGTTGCACAAGTGTAAGGCATTTAAGACAACGTTTCTGTAACATTTTGTCCAAACAATTTATTTAATGCCATCAAGTCTGCTGATCCATCGTAAGCAGAGTTCTATGCTTCTCAGTCCACTGAAGTTGACTGCCTACATCTTGTTGGTATAGCACCGTAGATGTCATTACTGTATTTTGAAATGAAATACTTCCCTGAAAGTTCTAATTCAAATGGGTATAACGAAGCCTGAAGGTTTTATTCCATTTCACCTCCAAACTGAAGGAGTTCTTTTTGGGGCTTCCACACAACATTATCACATAGCCATCCGCTTTGTTGGTTTTTCTCTAGCTCTGAAAGATCATCCCCTTGGAATTGTATGAACAAGAAAAGTAGGTTTCTACACCTTCCTGCCCACATCCAGTGCTACTACCAATTGTGCCTGCTGTTCGCTCTGCTTTTGGACAATGATGTGCTAATGTAATCCTGACAGTGGCATACCTAGGCAAACTGGAGCCCTGGGCAAAATTCTGAGATATCTGCCACGGGGAAGAAGCACAAGTTGTTAAAAAGCCAGTTGCCTCCTGCCAGTGGCGTAGCGCCCAGAGGACCAAGGGCACGTCTTGCCTGCACCGAAGAGCGCGCCGTGAGGGGTGTGAGGCGGTCTTGAGAGGCGTTCAGGAGCATTCGATGATGGCATGAAGCGGCGGGCTGGTCTTCTAAACTGGTCTTACTTCCAAAGAAAGACATAAACATGTGAAAATTGCACCAAAGAATAAAACTGTATTTTATTTGCTAAGAAATTCAAAAATGAATAATGTTTGGATTTATTGATGCATTTGATCATGTTGTATGCTCCTAAAAGTCAGCTCACTACAGTGATTAAAAGCCAGACAGGCAGAGACCTTCAGGGTGAAAATTATTAGCACTTAAACTTTCTGTCCTATTGTTTACATGCAAGCTAAACCTCAGTTTATTTTTGTTCATGAGTTGAATGGGATGCACTGTCAAGCAACTTCACAATTGTTCATTAGCCACTTTAAGTCTTTCCTGAATAAGTTGCTTCCTACACAGCAGTTGATAGGTAAGATAGCCTTGGAGGGAAAAATGTTACATTTGTATCCTACACAAACAATGGCTCATTCCGCACATGCAGAATAATGCACTTTCAAACTGCTTTTAGTGCTCTTTGAAGCTGTGCAGAATAGCAAAATCCACTTGCAAACAGTTGTGAAAGTGGCTTGAAAACGCATTATTTTGCGTGTGCGGAGGGGGCCAATGTTAGCTTTTGCACCTTGTTAAATTATAAAAGACCCCTTTTTTGTAACCTTTTTTGTAACCTTTCTACTCAAGTTGGGAGGAGGTTACAAACTAGTTATCCAAGTGCAAGGAGAAATGACAATGTGCCTCCCACACCTTGAACTCTTCTGAAATGAATGTACTGACTTGTCTACTACTGCCGCCTTGAAGCCACCAGACCACAGCCACCCTTGAACATAATAGGCTGGTTTTCACACTGTTGTAAAAGCATAACATGATGAGTTCTGCTAGGTCAAGTCAAAAGTTTGTCAGCGCTAGAATCCTGTTTCCACACACAGCCAACCAGATGCCTCTGGAAAGCCAAGAGCGCCCTCTATTGTTGGACTATTGCAACTGGTGTTCAACAGTGAATTATCTTCGTACAAGGAAGTCCCATTTTCCCATCATGCTTAATAGGCATTTATGGACTTTTCACCCAGGAATTTGTTCAACTGTTTTTAAAGCCAACACCTGTCCAGGTGGCCATCACTGCATCTTGTGTAATTCTACGCTGCGTGAAGAAGTACTTTGTGTGGTGAATCCTGAATCTTTGGTTCCTTCAGCTATAAAGGTCATGACTGTTCTCATGGTGGGATTACTGCAACATGCTATATGTGGGGCTGCCCATGAAGATAAGCTGGAAATGACAACTGGTCCAGAATATGGCAGCCTGATTATAATCAGGGGCTAGCCACCCAGACATATGTCCATTTTAACACAGCAATACTGGCTGTGTAAGGAATTCCATAGAAGCAGAAATAAAAGGCTCTTTGGTGAAAAAAGACCGTTTATTCAGACATCTTAGAAAGCTCAAGTACACGCAGTGGCAGGAATGACACTTCCCGCCAGAAGCACAGGTTATAACTCTATTCATCCCATCCCCCTCCCGGCTTCCCATGGGAACGGAGACCTCATCTCCCGCGCAGAGATAAAGTCTCCGCCCGATGAAATGACCCATCGCCAGACTTGTGGAATGTACTGCGCGGGGGGTTAGGCGACTGCGCCGCATCAACACGCTGAAACCTTTACAGGCTGTTATTTCCAAATTCCATTTCCAAATTCAACTCCAGAAGATGGCTATGACCATTAAAGCCCTTCATGATCTGTGACCCACATATTTGAGGGACCATCTTGCAAAATTGCAGGCCCAGCTGCCACCCCGCCTTCCTGTGGAAGGACGGCCCCCACGGGCTGGGAGGCTGTAAGTGCGGTCAAATGGGGGGTTGGCAGCTGAGCCCTGCTGCACCTGCCGGCTTGTCCGGGGTCCCTCAATCCGGTACGGCAGAGGGGTGTTGGTGACTGGGGAGGGCAGGAGGCCTGCAGCTGTGGCAGACAGTTCAGCAGGTGAATGGCGCCATGGTCTCCCTGGGGAGGGGGGAATGCCGGGCAGGGGCGCCTCTACACAGGGAGATGTGGGGGAATTTTTCACCCCCCCAGACCTGGCGCCCGGGGACATGTGAGCCCCTGGCCACAGGCCCTCCCCTAAGATGTTATTTAGGTCTGCCACCTTTTTAAGTGATATGTGATCCTTTAATTATTGTAAAGGGGGGTTGTTTGAGGTATGCAGATGTTTTCTAGATACTACAATGATTCATAACTTACTTTGATAATAAAATATTTCTTGTGCATTCCATTGCTTACCTAATGAATCAAAATTCATGACTGTTCGTGAATTTATCAATACTAAATTCCACAAACTAAACTATAAAATAAATTATATGTCGGGGTGCTGTGTGGTTTCCGGGCTGTATGGCCGTGTTCTAGCAGCACTCTCTCCTGACGTTTCGCCTGCATCTGTGTCTGGCATCTTCAGAGGATCTGATTATATTATATGTTTATATTCCAAGTATGTATCAACTGATCAAATTGGGGGTGTAAGAAGATGGTTATCTTTTTGCACTCTGAGATTGAAATCAGAAGTCTTCCTCTAACTCCAATTTATCATAACATCTGCATATGCAAAAAAGGGAAATGTTTCTGATAAAACAAGATTAAAATTTCCATATGAAGGATCTTTGAAAAGTACTAGTTACACAGCTGTTGTATAGAGTTCTTGATGCTGGAAACAGGTACATGTACTGTGCTGAGTTTATATCTTCTGGATTGTGCTTTTTTCTGTGTGGTGATGTAGGCGACATCATGGAGATGTAACATCAGAAAGATTTTTGGATTGACTCCTTCCATAGATGAGTAACACAGGGACATCATCAGCATACCGCACTCTGATTGGCCATGTTTCTTTGGACTCTACTACTGTTCCTGTTTTTGATTCAGGTGATATTAATTTTCCATTCAATTTTGCTGTGAATTGGATACCTACTGTATTAAATTTTCATCCTTAGCATAGCTAGGACTATTGCACCGATCTGCCTCAAATGCAAAGACTGCAAGGTTGCCAGCTCTGGTTTAGGTAATTCCTGGAGATCTTTGCTTGGGGAAAGCAACAGTTAGGGAAGAAGGTCAGCAGGGTTTGGGAAGAAGGTCAGCTAGAGTCTGTCCATTGAAACTTCCAGTTCATCCATAGGAAATGATCTGTGTAGTCTGAAGATATATTGTAATCCCAAGAGAACTTGTGGTCCCACCTTGAGTTTGCTAATTTCAGCACAGATATCTATCGTTGTATGTTGAACTCATCCTGCCCTTCATCTTGCTACCTCCCATTTTATTCATTCATTTATAGTCTGCTTTTCTCACTGAGATGTGAGGCAAATTATGTGGTGTAAAACAAGGTATTCCAATAGCACAAGAGAGCTAACAAGCATTGCAATAGGACTAGGATTACAAAAAAGGAACAGTGCAAAGCATATCAGAAATGATACGTGAAGCAACACAGAAAATGGAAGTACAATAGAAGATAATAATGCAGTTAGCTCATACAACAAATAGAAAATATACAGCATACACAGTGGCATAGACTGCAGTCCTGTTTTATTTATTTAAAATGTTTACTTGCTGGCCTCTCTTCCTTGCAGAGCTCAGGTTGGCTTACAATATAGGCCCTTTCCCCACTTAGCTTAAGCCGCGTGCTACTCTCCTCAAGTAGCGCGGGGTCCCACGGCACTCCCCACTACAGGGGCGGCGACAACGCAGCCGCCCCGACACTGCCGCTCTTGTGCCCCCTCAGCACGCGGCATCCCTGGTGCTCCTCGAAACGGCGCCTTTTGATGACATGGGGATGCCCGGGCGCGCACCAGAGATGACGCGCGCTGAGAGTAGCGCGTAGCAAAGGGCAGCAAAGGTAAGTGGGGAAACGCCCATAGATAACATACATGAAATAGAATTCATAAAATACATACAACCAAAATTTAAAGCCACAATTTAGAACTGTTAGTAATGTAATCTAATGCAGTTCTAAATAAAACCATCTTCAACTGCCTCCAGAAGATCAAATGGGCAGGCTTAATTCTGGAGACAAATTCTAGAGGGGTAGCCCTGTCAGTCTGATCTGGCAAAACCAAAAGGAAATCTTGCACCCTTTTAAAGACTAACAGGCTTCTTGCAGCTTAAGTGTCATGACTTCTCTTTACCCTGACGCAGCTTCCATTGATTCAGACAGAAAAGAGGAAACCTCTTTCCATTCTTGCCAGCTGCTGATTCTCTCACTTATTACAGATCTGGAATTGACACCAATAGATCAAAGCAGACAAGCAGCTCAGATCTTGATGATCCCACACCTCTTTCACCTCCTGACTGTGGATTCTCAGAGCTAGCCACTGTCCCAATCCACCAGACTCTCCCTCACCCTTGGAAAGGAGGCGCAGGAATATGAGAGACTGAGGGCACTTCACGCATGCATAATAATGCACTTTCAATCCACTTCCACAATTGTTTGCAAATGGATTTTCGCACAGTAAAGTCCAGCTGCAAAGCCGATTGAAAGTGGATTAAAAATGCATTCCTCTGCATGTGCAAGAGTGAGGCTCCGCTGCCTCTGCAGAAGCAACATGTCTGCTTGGCTTGTGCTACTGCTTTTTTGCAACCTTGACCTACCAGTTTGTCTGTCTCTGGGCTGGCTACAACCTTGGACTGTTTGATGTGCTTTCTTGGACTCCCCTTTGGTTTGGACTCTCTCGGTCTCCTTGGTTCCCTGAGTTACTTGGACTGCTTTGATGACTCTCTCGGAAATCCCTTAGCTTGGGTTCTCATTCTCCACCTCTTTGGCTGACTGGACTGTGTTGCCATGCCTTGCACCTGACCCTGCTCCTGTGACCAAGCCTCAGAGTATAACCCGCAACAATAAGATTCTGTGGCTACCACCTGTTAGTTTTAGTTAATACAGCCGATTGTTAAATTATAAGCCAACAGCAATTGCCTTAAGTACAATAAATCTGTTATTGCTGTGATGCCATAAAACAACTTTGTTTGTATGTATTTTTGTAAAGGACAGAGAAGAAGAGAAAGAAGAAGAGGAAGAAGAAGAGGAAGAAGAGGAAGAAGAGGAGGAGGAGTAGTTTGGATTTATATCCCCCCCTTCTCTCCTATAGGAGACTCAAAGGGGCTTGCAATCTCCTTGCCCTTCCCCCCTCACAACAAACACCCTGTGAGGTGGGTGGGGCTGAGACAGCTCCGGAAAGCTGTGACTAGCCCAAGGTCACCCAGCTGGCGTGTGTGGGAGTGCCCAGGCTAATCTGAATTCCCCAGATAAGCCTCCACAGCTCAGGCAGCAGAGCGGGGAATCAAACCCGGTTCCTCCAGATTAGAGTGCACCTGCTCTTAACCACTACACCACTGCTGGTCTTAACCACTACGCCACTGCTGCTTCCTGAGGTTGCTTCACCTGTTAAAATGCAATCTGCTATGGAGTTATGTTCCCTTGCAATAATTGATCATTATTATTTAGTCAAGGTGTGCCACCTCGCGCCACTCATCATATTTTAATGGTTATTTAAATACTGAATGAGCAGTTCTTGCTGTCAAAAAAGTGGCAGTAAGACTGGATGATGTAACAGCAAGACTAAGCATCCTTTTTTGCAAACTGTCAGCAACAAATGTCAGATGCTGCCTTTCTCCCCCATGGGTCAGAAAGCATCTTTCTTTATTCCCCTCCTCGTAATTCTATCCTTACTACAATCACCTCACTCCTTTCCCCCCTCGCCTCTTCATTTTCGTCATTTCATGGATTTTGTTTGGGCTGTTTTGGGTAAATCAATGAAACATTGATTAACTGGGGCCCCTTCCGCACAAGCAGTTTAATGCACTTCCAATCCACTTTCACAATTGTTTGCAAGCAGGTTTTGCTATTCTGCTCAGTAAAATCCAGCTGCAAAGTGGATTGAAAGTGGATTGAAAGTGCATTATTCTGCGTGTGCGGAAGGGGCCCCAGTTAATCAATGTTTCATCGCCTGCATCGACACAACATCACATCAATGGATCAACAAAGCATTTTTTTCCAATAAATAAGCAGTTTTTTAAAAAATATTATGGCAGCCATGAAACATTTGTAGGAGGTAAGAGGAGACAAGTATTGTAGTAAAGGGGGGCGTTGTGGAAACCTTCTAAGTGACTGGTGCGGAAAAGACCTCGAAGAATTCAGACAGATTATTGAGAAACAGTGGTTCATTCCACACAACCCAAATAAAATGTTTTCAGGCAGGGAATAAAATGGAGTTCAGCAACGTTTTTAGCCCAAAATATTTTGTTTCCAGCTTTAGAACGGTGTATTTGCATGCTGTTCCCTGGTGGTTCTTTTTCTGAAAACATTTTCACTTGCTGTGTGATCTCTTTAACATGTTTCCTCTGCCTCCTGGACTTCCTCGTTGGCACCATTTCTTGAGCTCGGCTGGCCTTCTGGCACTATATCTTTGGACCAATTCCACAAAATGTCTGCCACCAGAATCTATAATGAAATCAAATCTGCATTAATAGAACAAGAGAAACAGGAAATGATGCAGGAGAGGGGAAAAGTTGCTCTCCTCAGTCCTTGGGGATTGACAGGTCAGATTATTGTGCCAACTATTTGTACATCTTGAGCAATCCTAAACAACGCAGAGCATACTCATTAGCTCGTTTCAATGCCTTGCCTAATGCTATGACATTACAGATACAATGAGAATAGGCTATGCCTGTGTAAAATGGCTGTTGAGACTGTGCAACATGTACTTTTAGAGTGTTCTACATATGATCTTCCACGCTCCATGTATATTCATACCTTTATAGAGAGGTTAAATATTGATATGTCATCATCTGTTATGAACTTCCTACTCAATGGTTCTTGTGATTTTATCTGTGAGAATGTTGCAAGCTTTCTGAAGCATTACCTGGCGACACGTAATTATTCTCCACAAAATAGTCATGGTTAATTTAGCTCTGTGTTCTGTATAACAGGGTCTGGACGTAGATATTTAATGCATATTTTTAATGTGTTTTAATGGGTTCAGTTAATTGATAAACGTTCCCTTTTTTGTTTTTAATATTGTAATATGGTAATTTATAATGCCAATAAAGGCTTCTGTCTGTATATCTTTTTAGGTTTTTTATTTTGGGGAATTGTGTCTTCATAGCTACAAAGGCATGACCCCTAAAGAATGGCAGCTTGAGGCTCTGACGCTTTGCAGCATCAGATCCATGGAGTTTTTCAAAAGAAACAGAACCACCGTCTGGCTGCCAGCAATCATTTTGAGGGGGTGAATGCAGTGGTGGGATCCAAAAATTTTAGTAACAGGTTCCCATGGTGGGGGGATTCAAACAGTGGCATAGCGCCAATGGGGCTGGGCAGGGCACGACGGGGGCGTGGCCGGGCATTCCAGGGGCGAGGCATTAATCATTTCTCTGTTACTGTAAAAAACTCTTACTGTAAAAAAAAAGTTCCTAATTTCCAGCTGGTATCAATCTTTCTGTCCATAATTTAAACTCATTATAGCAAGTCCTATCATCTACTGCCAACAGAAACAACTACTTCTCCTCTAATTGACTGCCTGTCAAATACATATTCAAATACTTAATTTTGTTTCTAGAAATCAAAAGAAGGATACTTTCCTTAAACAAGGAACTTTACCATATTATTAAAACATGTTTTTAAAACAGGGAGAATTATCCCGTTTTCTACCTTCGCTAACCAGCCACATAGGAAACAACAGGACTTTATGATTTTTGGACCTAATGGAATTTCTAACGGAAAAGCAGACCCAATTAGTAACCCCCTCTCGGCACACACAAATAATTAGTAACCCACTCTTGGGAACTGGTGAGAACCTGCTGGATCCCACCTCTGGATGAATGTAGATGAACGCGGGCAGGTTGAAAACATCTTGCAAATGTTGGCAAAGCAGTTTTAGGGACCTGTGTGGAATAGACGGTGTTTTGTCTGCGCATATGTTTTCCTTGTTTGAGTGTCCGATGTTAATTTTAGTTTGTTTCTTCTCTACATGCTTCAGGTATAAGAGAGGTGCCGCCACATCTTCTGTTACAGGGAGAGGTCTATATGTAAGTGAGAGAAGATCAGGTCCTGTGAAGGACAGGGCACATTTGATGTATCCATGCCAATTACCAAGGCTATGCTGGCCAGGTGAGTACAACTTCAGGACTGAATCCACAGGTGCTAGGAATTACAGCAGATTTCCAAACTGCAGAGTCTTCTTGGAGCAAATAGCAGTTTTTCAAAGGTATTTTGTGTGGTATCAGATTCCTGCAGAGCTCCTTTGCCTCCCTCCACTTTACCTTCTTCAGGCATCATCCCAACATTTTCAGGAATTGCCCAAGATGGGTTTGACAATCCACCAGGTCAGTCCATGGGAAGAATATAGCCTTCTGGGAATTTAATTTAGGGTGAGAAGGCTAATCTGATTTGTACTGTCAAGACCTTGCTGGAATAAAATGTATAGGGCTGATCTTTTCCAGTAGTCACTCAAGATTCTCAGTATGGCCACAGCCTAAATTTGGCGGTCAGGGAGTAGTAGTGTGTGTTGTCTTATCAGATTTCTACCACCATTTCCACGTTCTATTAAGTTTGAGGTCCATTTTTAAGTATCTATATCTGGTACAGGAGAGGGAATTCAAACAAGGATCTCCCAAGTGCTAATGTGAAACTCTATTCACAACCCCACACTGGATATTATGAGTCTTCAAAGAGAGGCATCTTTGAAGCTATAGAGACTCGAAATCTGTGCATATTCCTGATTCTCTTATCATGCCTCCATAGTTTCGAAGATACCTGCGGGTTGCGAGAATAAAATGGAAGATATAAGTATGATGTAATCTGCTTTGTGTCTTAATTGTGAAGAAAGGCAGGATATAAATGAAGGAAATAACAAATAAATATAGCTGAAGATGGGAAAGCACAGGTTAGTGAGTGGGCAGTTTTCGCCCTGATAAGCTCACCTATGTGAGCGGGTTCCCGAGGGAGCAGACTGAGAGGCTGACTAAAAGAAGGCCAAGCTAGAGAGAAAGAGAGTGTCAGAGAGCGGAATAAAAAATCTTCTTAAGTTAAAACCAAACTGATGTGTCTTGCTGTTCACAATGCTACAAGAAGGGAGCAGGAAAAACTGAGGATGGGGAGTCTGTCAGGCACAGAAAAACAGTGTGGGGAGAGGCAATAGCTGAAAGGGAGGTATCCATAACATATTATTTCAGGTTCCATGCTCTGCAACTGGGCCTAGTCCAGCCCCACTAGCACTGGGATAAAGGGCTCATGTCAGTGACCAGCACTTAGGGTTACCAATCTCCAGGTGGTACCTGGAGATCTTCTGCTATTATAATTAATCTCCAGATGACATCTGTGTGTTCATGTCAGTGTCAGCCTCATTTGCAATATTTTCCTTCGCCTTGGGGCCCTGCATAAAGTTCAGCCATTCTTCCAAGTCTTTGTTTGAATCCAAATGTTTCAGACAGTTTAGATCATGGTCCTCAATGCCGCAACATTGCATGCCTTTGCAGTCGAGACTTGCAGGAGTGCAGGTCCTGCAAGTCTGTCACATTTTTGCTTTTTTTGATAGTTATCTTTTTTTAAAAAAATTTAATTGCATCATTTGAATTTTACAGTTTATAGTATTTTCCTTCTTCATACATTTTCAAATGATACTTTCCCCCCTTTTCTCCCTCCCCCCATTACTTCTTCTTCATAGTTTTGTCACACAAACCGCAGTAAGTTCATTCTCTGTAGCCTCTTCTCCCATATTTCTTCATCGACTCGAGCTTCTTTCATCCAGTCCCCGTATATTATCCATATCTTCAAAATTTCATTCTGTTTATCTTGCCACGTCTTATTTTTGGTTAATATATCAAAAATACCAAGTGTCACTTGTTCCCAGATATATTCTAACCATTTCTGAAGTGTCCATTTTTTCTTTTCTTTCCAGCCCAAGGCTAGTGTTGCATGTTAACCAGCACAATCATTATTTTATACATATAACTATATTGTTTTATCCACCCTTCTGTCTTCCATTACACCCATGAACATTAAGTCATTATTGAAGTCAATATTTGTCTTCACCAGTTTCTCGATATATAACAATACAATTGTCCAAATTTTTTTTACTTCTGCACATTCTATCTACATATGGCTATAATATGCCTCTTGGTCTCCACAGTGCCAGCATTTAGAACTAAGTCCTTTTATCATGTATGCTAGTTGTTTTGGTGTTCTATACCATTTTAATATCACTTTTCTTTCTAACTCCATATATTTCTCAATTTTTATATTTTTTCAACTTCTATTAATTTTTCAGTATTACCAATGTCTAGAAATCCTTCCTTCTCCCATTTTTGTTTCAATGTTCTTATCATGAATTCCTTATCATCTACCATATATTTGTATATATGCCCTAGAATTTTCCCTTTGCATTTTCCATATAGTTCCAGACATTTTGACATTATACATTCTCCTTTTATCCGTGAAACCTTTATCCTTTCCCAAATGCCTCTCAAAACCAACCTCCTATCTCTATAAAATTTTGTAATGTCATAATTTCTCCTCCTTCCCTGATCAAATTTGCCAGTTTGAATTCCTTTTCTTTTCAATATTTTTATCACTTTTTTTCCTTCTTTGCCAATGTCACTTTTTTTGCTTGCTTGGAGGTCTACCTGCAGCTTTCCTCAGTGACTCGTAGCTTTCTGTTCCAGTTGTGCCTTCTCATTGACTAGATGCTCCTTCATCCTGGATGTTAGAATCTTAATTTGCTCTGCATCATTGTTCTGCAGTCATTCGTCATCTGCATCTGCCTGCATTGTTGAAGCCTTCTCTTCTTCTTTGCCCGAGGGTTGCACATCTTCAGAATTACCGGACATCTTCCCCCTTTGCCTTGACTTGTCCTAATACTTAGATTTTGAGAGGTTGTAGGTTGGTACTGCTCAAGATGGCACTGCTGCATTAGGTTAGGTTGTCACCACAGTGCCTGCCTTGGCCAGTAGACGGCGCTGCTCTTTGCAGTTCCTTTAACCCTTGTAAAGTTTCTAGGGGTTCTTTTCTCTGCAAATGCTGCTTGAAATCCCTCACCCTGGGGTTTTCTATGTAACTGTTTAGGTCTTCCTGCTTCCATTTCCTGCTTTCAGAGGTTTTATCCTGAATCTGTTTACTTAGGCTGCTTAAGGTGTGCATGGCATGGGTTTTCAAGCACTGCATTAATGGCTAAGAGCTGTTTGCATTTCTATGGTCTGGCCTTAACTGCTAGTGTCTGGGGAAGGCTTGCCTTTCTGCTGAAATGGAGGCTCCTTTTCTGTCTCAGTACTGCATGCACTCACTGATGAATATGCATGCAATTTCAGAGGCTTAGGAGCAAATGGGGCGGTGAGGGCTTCTCTGTTCTCAGTGTTGTGTGCCCTTGCCAAATGGGAGCTTTTCTGCTGAAAACAGACTCTCTGTTCATTCGCACGTACGCACACACACACACACAGAGGAAGGGGCTGTTTGTTGCTTTCTTCTGATGGGATCGTCTCATAGAGAGAAGGGAAGCTTTTCAGTGCTGTGTGCGTTCAGAGGCTTAGAGGCAAAACAGATAGGGGGCACTTACGCGCTGGCGACTGGGGAGAGGTGTTTCTTCTTACACATGCAAACACTCCTTTTCATGCAAAAGTGAAGCTTCCTGCTCTGAAGGGGGCTGCTTTTCCTTTCTCTCTCTCTCTCTCTCTCTCTCTCTCTCTCTCTCACACACACACACACACACACACACACACACACTCACTCACACACACACACGCGCGCGCGCGCGCGCGAACAGAAGACCATAAGAACTAGCCTGCTGGATCAGACCAGAGTCCATCTAGTCCAGCACTCTGCTACTCGCAGTGGCCCACCAGGTGCCTTTGGGAGCTCACATGCAGGATGTGAAAGCAATGGCCTTCTGCTGCTGCTGCTCCCGATCACCTGGTCTGCTAAGGCATTTGCAATCTCAGATCAAGGGAGGATCAAGATTGGTAGCCATAGATCGACTTCTCCTCCATAAATCTGTCCAAGCCCCTTTTAAAGCTATCCAGGTTAGTGGCCATCACCACCTCCTGGTGGAGATGAAAGCATGCTTGTGTTTTCCTATTCAATTGAGGGACAGGATACGTGTCATTTTTCACCCGCTCTTTTCACTAGTCTGAGAGACAGTTCCTCTGCCCCTGTCCTGACACTACCCAGAAGAGGAACCAAGAAACTGTATCTCTTTGGCAGGAATGCTGTTTGTCATCTGCCCTCAGCAGGAGTTGGAGACCCAGTAAGTGGAAAGATTTCTGATAGGGTGAATTGGTCCAAGGGGAACAAGGATGGTGGGAAAAGAGCCTGACAACAGGAATTTGGTGCGTTGCTCAAACTCAAGAAACACCCCATGCGTGAAAGTCCCCTGGGTCTACCGGCTGTACGGATAGAGCCATGGTTGGAGGGAAAGTGAATGGGCAGGCTTGATTCTCCTAAGTGGTTATTCCAGTGGCGTACGGCCCTAGGGACATAGGGAAACCCATGTCCCCGGGTGCACACCTTTTGGTCATGTGGGAGGCACCAAAAGCCCCCCTGCGTGACCAACCGGTTTGCGCCTTTGGCCGGAGGCGAGGAGCTGAGACAGGAGTGTGGCCTGCAGCCAGCTTCCAGTCCCTAGGAACTGGCTGCAGACTGCGGTGCCCAGTGCCCTGCTCAGCTCCTCACCTCCAGTGGGGGGCACAACGCTGAACTGGCTGCCACAGCTCCCAGTTCTGCCTTCCCCAGCTGGGGAGGGCAGGACTAGGAGTCCCTGCCTCCCTGACAGGCGCGCTGGTGGGGGAGAGGCCTCGTGTACCGTGGGAGGCCACTCCACCACTGGCGTGACTGGGGGGGGCTCTGACAGGTAGAGGTGGGGGACTCTTGCCTCCCCAGTCCTGTGTTCCCTGGCTGGGAAGGGAAGGGCTGGGAGCCCCAGCAGCCCTGGTAATTGGCTCAACTTCTCGCCTCTGGCCAGAGGTGTAAAGCTGAGCTGGCCACCAGAGCACCCAATCCTGTCTTCCCCAGTTGGGGAGGGAAGGACTGGGAGCTCCAGTAGCCCCGGTACTGGCTCAGCTTCTTGCCTCTGGTTGGAGTTGAGAAGCTGAGTTGGCCCCCAGAGCACCCAGTCCTGTCTTTCCCACCTGGGGATGGAAGGTCTGGGAGCACTGGCAGCTCTGGTGGCTGGCTCAGCTTCCAGCCGCCAAGGCTCCTAGTCTTGCCTTCCCCAGCAGAGGGGGGGGGGGGCGCCCAGAGCAAGTGTTGTCTCTGGGCACCGTTTCCCCTCCATAAGCCTCTGAGTTATTCTCCCACTAATGACCAGGAGTTTTGTGTACCTCTGGGCTGTGCATGTGTGTGAGTGTGACAGACTACCGATTAAGGGTTAATTTGAAAGTACAGTTCTGTGAGAGTAAAAAAAATTTAAGGAGTCAACTCGGAGCTCCACCTGATTGGCTGGTTGGTACTGCAGCTGTTTAAAAGGCAAGAGGGTGGGTGTTCCAGAGAGAAAAAGGTGGGAGGAGAGAAAGAGAAAGAAGGAGCTTTGGTTCTCAAGAGGTTGGATAGCGGTGTTGAGTGAAGAACCAGGAAGGCCAGGCTGAATGTGAAACCTGTGTCAGGGTCCTAAGGAAACATCATCATCACAAAAGCAATACTTAACTCACACGGAGGGTTTGTTTGTAAGTCTCTGAGGAGAAAGCACCTAGATATGGAACAGTGAAGTCTCTGAGAGCGTGGATTATTTAATTAACAGAGTCAGGAGTGGGTTTCAAGGTGGAATACCCCAGAGTCTGCTCTGGGTAGCCCAGTGTGCCTCTCTTTTGGTGAAAAAAGTTGGATATTCAAATATCTGTCAAGTTCTGTGAATGAAATATTTTTTTCTGTGTAGGTAGTTTAGTAGGATTGTTAAAACTGAGCCAGAGAACTGTTTGGAAACTATAATAGAATATCTGAAACAACTAAGGTGTTTAGTAAAATATTTCTGCCAGAGAAAAAGAAAAGTTAATTATTTCTGTAACTGGTTCTGGTGGGTTTTCCAGGCTGTGTGGCCGTAGTCTGGTGGTCTGTTACAGTGTCTGTTACAGTGTGTAAACAGACTTCTCTCTATGATACACCTCTGAAGATGCCAGCCACAGATGCAAGTGAAATGTTAGGAACAAAATCCAGACCACGGTCACACAGCCCGGAAAACCCACCAGAACCAATTGAATCTGGCCATGAAAGCCTTCGCAATACATTTCTGTAACTTATTTTCTTGTAATTCTATAAATAAATGTTTCACCTGCCTCAAGAGTAATTTAAGAGGGAAAGAGTCAGTTTTGGAGGGGAAAGTCCCTCACAGAACTGTGAGTATACCCAACTGGTGGCAGTAACAGTAAGGCTGATAGGAACTCCTGAGCAACCTTAGGTGTGTGCAAGCTCAGTCTGCACTAACTGTTACAGTGAGTTATAATTATCAAACCATTATAAGAGGCACCATGGGTACAGGCACCAGTCAGGAAGTCCTAACAACTTCTCCTTTATCATGAGTTCTTAAAAATCAGCGATTAGGTGAATAGAAAGTTAAATACATTATTTGGTCATATAGTTCTAAGTGGCTATGATATTAATTGAAGGGTGCAGTAAAATGTTCCCAGTATGGTAATTTTGATTATAACACAGTATTATAATTTATTTTATATTGCTAATGGGGTGGGGATGGGATGAATATGAAATTGCTACCAGTTTCATGCTCATTATACAGGAACCAACAAAATATACATGTCCCAAAGGAAAAAAAAACTTATGATAGTTCAGTCAACTAGAACAGAGAGACAAAAATGTGGATATCTGTCCCAGTTCATCCAGAGGATGAGGGATGAAAAACACCACCCCTTGTGTTTCCACAATACCCCTCCCTTGCCAATCTCTCCATCAAGAGAACAGGGTTCTCCCCACTTGTGGATATGAAAATAAGGAGAGGGAGAATATTCAAGCGGCTATAGCTAATGTGGCAGAGGAGATACAGAGATCCACTAGATCAGGGGTCTGCAACCTGCGGCTCTCCAGATGTTCATGGACTACAAATCCCATCAGCCCCACCAGCAAGGCCAATTGGCCATGCTGGCAGGGGCTGATGGGAATTGTAATCCATGAACATCTGGAGAGCCGCAGGTTGCAGACCCCTGCACTAGATCATGGGTCTGAACCTGCGGCTCTCCAGATGTTCATGGACTGCAATTCCCATCAGCCCCTGCCAGCATGGGCTGGAGAGCCACAGGTTGCAGACCCCTGCACTAGATTAAACAAATGAAAAACTACAAAGGTTTGTGTATGCCTGGATTGTAAATCACAGGTGGTTGCTCCACTTTGTCCTGTCAGAGAAACTGATATTTGTCCAGTGCATGCAGTGGAGATCCATACTGTCTATTAGTATCTCCCTTTTACTACTTGAAGAGGTCTTAATCACTAGGCTCTAGGGAGACAGTCTTCCCAGAGTAGATAAAGTTTGCTCCTTGACTAACCAAGACTGGGATTACAATAATGATCACCACAGGACTAGGGTGCATCATGATAGGATGTATCTTTTGGAAGACCCCCAGACAGATATTCCTAAACAAAAGGATGTTAGTAAAATCTATCTGATTGTTTACTATCTGATTGTTTACTATCTGATAGTAAAATCTATCTGAGACACCAGCTGCCTTCCTTGAAAGAATTAATAAGACTTTTAAACAATGGACAGATATAGATCCTGAGGCTGAGGCCAATAGATCCTTAGTGAATTCTGTTATATTGGCAAATTGTTTTCCAGATATTAAAAAGAAACTTAATAAACTGGAGACCCCATTGACAACAACCCTACTCAACTATTGGAAGTAGCTGTTAAGATTTATGATAGAAGGAAGAAGGAGGATGAGAAGAAAGAGAGAAATTAAAAGAAAGTATTGACTATGGTATGACAGGAAACTATAGCTAAGGGAAGCGGGACTCTTGGAAGAGGGGGATACCAAGGAGGTAGCCAGGAACCACAGTTTGGAGATAGAACACCTAGATTAGGTAGGAACCAGTGTGCCATTTGTAAGTAGGAGGGGCACTGGAAAAATGTATGCCCAAACAAGCCTCAGAAATAGCCAACTGCGAATGAGCTGAAGAAAATCTCAACAACAGTAGTACAAAGTGATTCAGAATGATGGGGACTTGGGTCAGAACAGATATTGTCCCTTCCCTCAACTGACCCCATGGTAAAAATTAGGGTAGGGTGCCATATTTGTTTGAAATGCTCTTTCTAATGCCTAAGGGAGGTCAGGAGATAGGGTTCACTTCCTTCAGTATGTAGATGACCTGCTGATTTCTACCCCCACTGAAGATGACCTGTTGATTTCTACCCCCATGGTATTAGTTAGGGTTGGGTGCTGATGTTAATTGACTCAGGAACCACTTATTCAGTTTTAAATAAACCATGTGGGAAAGTAACTAAAGAAAAGTTGTATATTGTACTACAGGGAATTGTAAACCAATGTCCCATTTAGAACCACTGACCTTTAAAAAAAGGAGAAACTGGTATCCAGCATCAGTTTCTGTTCATTCCTGATAGTCCATTAGTAGGTTGAGACTTGTGCAAATTAGGAACAACTTTAACTTTTAGAGGGTCTGATGGGTGTACTCTCTCAGCCTCCAGGAACCTATCAGAGTTAAGCAATTCTGTCAGAGGTAAGCAATATGCTGGAAGCTCAAAAGGGTTTAGGACAGTTAATTACTATGTTCAAGGAAGCTGGAACCCTGATGGAACCCTTTTATCATTCCAATAACTGGTGTACTTTAGAAGAATAATTGAGATGAGTATGTGATGTAAGGACAATTAATGAAATAATTGAAGACATACACCCTATAGTTCCTAATGCTTGCACATGATTAACTATGGTTCCTTCTGAGCATGGATGGTTCTCAGCCTTAGATCTGAATGATACTTTTTATGCAATTGGGATTACAAAAGAGTCACAGCCTATTTTTGCCTTTGACTGGTTTAACACAGAGCAGCAGAACATTCAACTTTGCTGGACAGTTTTGCCACAGGGATTTAAAAACTGTCCCTCTTTATATTGATGAAGGCTTTTACAACTTTAATCACTAGAATGTTGTGGGGTTTCCGGGTTGTATGGCCGTGTTCCGGTAGTATTTTCTCCTGATGTTTTGCCTAGATCTGTGGCTGACAACTTCATCACACCCTCTGAAGATGCGGGCCACAGATGCAGGTGAAGCATCAGGAAAAAATACTATGGCCATACAACCCAGAAAACCTACAACATCCTAGTCCAGGGGTCGGGAACCTTTTTTACTCAAAGAGCCATTTGGCTCGCTCGCCCGCCCCCCACTTGCCCCAGCCCGCTTGCCCCCACTAGCCCGCCCGCTTGCTTGCCCCCCCGCACACCCCCTCCTCTCTTGCTCGCCCCCCCTCCCTTGCCCGCCCGCCCGCTTACCTGCTTGCCTTGCCCGCCCGCTCACTTGCCCGCCCACTTACCTGCTTGCCTTGCCTGCCCGCTCACTTGCCCGCCCGCTTACCTGCTTGCCTTGCCCGCCCGCTCACTTGCCCGCCCGCTTACCTGCTTGCCTTGCCCGCCCGCTCACTTGCCCGCCCGCTTACCTGCTTGCCTTGCCCCGCCCCTTGTCGCCCGCTTGCCTGCTTGCCTTGCCCCGGCTCACTTGCCGCCCGCTTACCTGCTTGCCTTGCCCCCCTCACCCGCCCGCTTACCTGCCCGCCTCCCGCCAGCTCAATTGCCGCCCCCCCTCCCTTGCCTGCCCCCCCCCCCCACTTGCCCGCCCGCCCGCTTACCTGCCTTGCCTGCCCGCCCGCTCACTTGCTCGCCCGCTTACCTCCGCTGCTTTGCCCCCGCTCACGCTCACTTGCCCGCCCGCTTACCTACTTGCTTTTTCCCCCCGCTCACTTGCCCGCCCGCTCACTTGCCCGCCCACTTACCTACTTGCCTTGCCCGCCCGCTCACTTGCCCGCCCGCTTACCTGCTTGCCTTGCCCCCCCGCTTACCTGCTTGCCTTGCCCCCCCGCTCACTTGTCCGCCCGCTTACCTGCTTGCCTTGCCCGCCCGCTCAATTGCCCCCCCTCCTCCTTTTCGCCCCCCCCTCCTTGCCCGCCCGCCCGGCTTACCTGCTCCGCCTTGCCCCGCTCGCGCCGCCCGGCTTACCTGCTTGCTTTGCCCCCCCCGCTCACTTGCCCGGCTCACTTGCCCGCCCGCTTACCTGCTTTGCTTTGCCCCATCGCGCCCAGCCCGGCTCACTTGCCAGCCAGCTTACCTACTTGCTTTACCCCATCACTTGCCCGCCCAGCTCTTGCCGCCCAACCTGCTTGCCTTGCCCGTCCACTCACTTGCCCGCCCGCTCACTTGCCCGCCCGCTTACCTGCTTGCCTTGCCCCCCCCCGCTCACTTGCCCGCCCACTTACCTACTTGCCTTGCCCGCCCTCTCACTTGCCCGCCCGCTCACTTGCCCGCCCGCTTACCTGCTTGCCTTGCCTGCCCACTCACTTGCCTGCCCGCCCGCCCGCCCACCTGACTGCTTGCCCCCCTCGCTTGTTCGCCCCTGCCCGCTCGCTCGCTCACCCCCCCACTCACTTGCCCCCCCGCTCACTTGCCCGCCCGCTTACCTGCTTGCCTGCGGCTTGCCCGTCCGCCCCCGCTCACTTGCCTGCCGGCTCACTCCCCCCTCCACTTGCTCTCTCACTTGCTCACCCCCGCTCTGCTCGCTCACCCGCTTTCCTCGTTTCCTTTAATTTCCGGGAAGGGGCAGCCACGCAGGGAGCCTCACAAGAAGCTGTGAAGAGCCGCTTGCGGCTCCCGAGCCGCGGGTTCCCGACCCCTGTCCTAGTCCCTCTTTGTTTGAAATGCTCTTTCCAAGTGCCTAAGGGAGTGGAAGTCAGGAGATCCTTTGGTATGTAGATGACCTGTTGATTTCTACCCCACTCAAGAGGACTGCATTCAAGCCACTATTAGTTTACTACATTTCTTAGGACAGGTTAAGAAGGGTTCCAAGTTTCATAAGAAAAGGCACAGATATGTCAAAAGAAGGTTCAATACTTAAGCTACACCATAACCCAGGGACATAGGCAATTAACCTTAGACAAAAAAGAGGCTATTTGTGATAGAAGAACTGAAACTACCCAATTCGTTAGCCGAGAAAAAACAAAATGCAGCAGAGTTACATAAAAAGGAGTTATCTTTTAATAAAGTTCTAAATATAAAAAGTCAGGCTACAAAATATATTTACAAAAAGAGGAAGACAAATAGTCATGTGCTAGAAAGCACTGGCAAGCAAACTTTATACAATAAACACAGAAGAAAAATACAGCAGCGCAGCATACAATAATGCAGCATAAGGACAAGGAGGAGAGCAGTTTGGAGCATGGACAAGGGTAAAAAGGACAAGGGTAAAAAGGAAGGAGGAGAGGAGTATGGAGCATGGAAAGCTACACCATAATATGCGGACATTGAAGGTGACCCTTAATCAACCAATTAACTACCCAGCTGCCCTGCATTAACATACGGCAACCAAATGGAGCAACTATCTCGCTCCTGCAATAACTTACTCAAGAGATGTCAAATATTCTAACAATTTGTAGAATGTATTGTCGAAGGCTTTCACAGCCAGAATCACTGGAGTGCTGTGTGGTTTCCGAGCTGTATGGCCGTGTTCTAGCAGCATTCTCTCCTGACGTTTCGCCTGCATCTGTGGCTGGCATCCTCTGATCCTCTGAAGATGCCAGCCACAGATGCAAGCTTAACATTTCTGCGGCGTCTTTCACTAGAATTCTGTTTCCTTACAGCCCGAGCTACACACAGCACCCCAATTTGTAGAATATCTATTCCAATCAATCATCAATTAAGAAGGGGCTGGGGATTAGGAGAGTACTGCTTTAAAATGTCAATATGGCATTGTTTTTTCTCAAATAAGGACAAGCTCAGTACATTAGCCTTAAATTCATTTGAGATACATATGTTACATACAGTGTTCCTTTTTCATTAGCTGTACAAGTACCGAGAGAAACAGTGCCCTTCTGATGGCACAAGATGTGACTTCCATTTTCAAAATTGATCTTTACTGGTTCAACAGTGTGCTTTCCCATAAAATACTCTTCATTTGAAAATAGATGCACACTGCGACCACTGTCCAAAATTATATGTTCAATTTCATCATGTACAGATGCAGACAGTATATTAGCATTCTTTTTTGGACCTTTATATTTTCTTATGAGAGGTTTTACTACTTTGTGCTTGGTGGCTACTAATAATTGGCACTGCATGGCTTTGTGCCCTTTAAAGCTACACCTGTAACATTTTACAGCAGAATAAGACGATTTTTTATTCTCTTGATCAGGGGTCCCCAAACTACGGCCCGGGGGCCAAATGTGGCTCCATTCATGTGCAGTGGGGGCTCGAGGGAGAGGAGGAACCGGCCCCAACGGCTGTTGATTGCAGTTACATGATGACACCCCCAAATCTCCATGAATTTTCTGACCCAGAGTTGGAAACCTTACATGTGGCAACGCCTGCTCCGCCCTTCCCTCTCGGCTACTCCATGTGTTGCTCTCAGGCTTTCTGTTCCGCCTCACTCCCATTAGCATCAGCCAGGCTGGCGAATCGCTCGCTGGCTGCTAGGGAGGAAAGAACCCAGGAAGATACCTGATCCTGGGTTAGATGGAATGCTTCATTGGGAAAGTTCTGCTTTTTTTTTTTACAGGGGAAGGTATTCCACAGCCTCCCCAACAATATTTGGAGCCCACCCTGTACTTGACATACTTTGGTCACTGTTCTAAAAATAGACCATGACAGAAAGGCTGAAAGGTGAAATCAAACATTTTACAATCATTTGTGCATAGGAATTTGTTCATAGTTTTTTTTAGTCTGGCCCTCCAACAGTCTGAGGGACAGTGAACTGGCCCCCTGTTTAAAAAGTTTGGGGACCCCTGCTCTTGATTGTTATGTGACACACCTCTCCGATTAGAAGCCTTTTCAGATACAGGTGCTATATTTCCTTGCAAATTAGATACTTTCTCCTTTTACAATGTCCCACAGACAATGTCCCACTTTTCCCCGCTCTTACCTCCTCTCGGCTGCCGTCGCTATACAGAGGCCAGGGGACACCCCCCCCCCCCCCCCCCCCCCCCCCCCCCCCGCCGCCGGGGGGGGGGGCCCCCCCCCCCCCCCCGTGGCCATGGCAATGCCTCCAAGGACAGAGGCCAGGAGGCATGTCCCCTGGCCTCTGTATAGCGACAGCAGCCGAGTGGAGGTAAGAGTGTGGAAAAAGCGGTGCGGGGGGAAATGGCGCCTTCCACCCGGTGCCGTTCACTTGGCACCAAGTGGAAGATGCTGCTTTCCAAAAAAAGCAATGTTTTTGCACCATTTGAAGGGGTAAGCACAGCACTGCTGCTCTGTGGCAGCAACAGCTGTGCGCAAAGCACACCAGGGATGGTGTTTTTACCATCCCTAGGGCACTATTTTCTGCTTGTGCAGAAACAGCCTGAGTCAGGGCAGACAGGTTAACATTTACACAAACTCTTGTTATGCCTTTGGAATAGCCCATGCATTTGGGCAGAAATGAGCAAATTGAGATTTCTTAACAGCAGAGGGAGTAGAGAACGAGAAAGAAGTTCATCAGGTTTTAGAGGCTGTATTAGCTCCACTGGAAGTGGTAATTCATTGCAGGGCACACACTGAAGCAGATTCATGGGTGGCAATAGGAAATGAGGCAGACCTTAAGGCTAAAGCAGCTGCAGCAGCTGCATCTAAAGGAGAAGAAGAATCAATGGCTTCATTAGTGCCAGAACTCGGCACTTTACCTAGAGGGCCCAAATATTGACAAGAAGAAAAAGAGTTTGCAGAATGAGAGTGGATAAGAGATTTACAAATGGGGATGGTACACTGATTCAGTGGGAAGAATTTTTCTGCCAAAGGCATTACATTTCCAGATACTCAAGGAGATGTTCAATAACTGTCATGTTGGGAAGGGTTCCTTGCAAGAAATGGTGAGAAAATTGTTTATTGGATGTAAACTAATAAACATCTAAATAAAATTCAACAGAATTGTGTTGTATGTCGGCAGAAAAATCTTGCTCCTAAGCCTAAACTACAACACGGAATAATTCCCAAGGCACAGGAACCAGGGAGTAGATGACAAGTGGATTTCTCAGAGTTACCCAGGGTAAATGGGTTGAGAAGTTAAACAAATGGGGTGCAAAAAGGCAGCCTTGCCTTATACCTTTCTGAGTAGAGATAGATGCAGTTAAGTGACCTTTATGTGAGATCTTTACCTGTATGGTTGTGTTCCCATGTAATTTAGCAATTAGTTGGAAAAGATGTCTATTGATATTAGTCTCCTCTAACTTTGCCCAGACCCAACTATGTGATACATTGTCAAACGTGGCCTTAAGATCCACAAAAGCTGCATATAGAGATCCTTTTTTAACATGTACATATTTCTCTATCAGACAATTTAATATTAAGCAGTAAGCCATTGTCAAGTAGCCTTCACAAAAGCTGGTCTGTTCATCTTCCAGTAAGTTTTCTCTATCAACCATGCAAGAAGATTAATGTTCAGATATTTAGTATATAATTTGCTTACAACATTGAGCAGGCTAATTGGTCTATAATTAGCTGGCTCAGAAGATATGCCTTTTTGGAAGATGGGAACTATAATTGCTGCACTCCAGTCAGGTGAAACACAAGCTGTACTATTAATATAGGTGAAGAGCTCAGCCAGAATGGGGTCCACCATTCTAAATTGTTTTTCAATAATTCTGGTGGTATAAAGTCATTTCCTGGGCCTTTCCTTATAGTTCCAAAATCATGGTTTCAACTTCCTCCGGAGACATGGGAGCCCACAAGGGGATATCAGACAAAGCAGAATGCTATCATGTTAAAGCCAGTTGATCTTTATAGAAGTTAGAGAAGCAACTCTCCCAAGCATCCAATGAAATTGAGTTTGCAATGGTAAAATTATGAAAATTGCTATTCTGGACTATTAATTCCCAAAAAGTTCTTGTATCATTAGTTTTTGCCGCCCTGAACAAAGCTTGCCATTTAACATATCTATCCATCTTTTTTGTATAACTTATTAAGGATTTGTACATTCTTTTTCCTTCAAAAAACCCAAGATTGCAAAATCAAACCAGCTTGGAAGCTGCTGAATAATTTTAAAAGATTTTCCTTTGCTAATATGCAATCATGGGCAGATTCCACATGGGCCCATGGAGCGATGGGACACTGGCATAAAAGACACCAGTGTAGCCCTTGGGTCGTGTGCACATTTGTGTGCGGGTGGCCCGGGAGATGTCGTGGCCCACGACAGCACCTCTGCATGAGACACGCCGCTTTAAAAAAACCTTACCTTCATGTCCTTGCGTAGCTCCGTCAGGATGAGGGGACATGCCCCCGTGGCCCAGGCAACAGCCCGGGGGTCAGAGGGCAGGGGGCATGTCCCCTCAACCTGATGGAGCCACACAAGGACATGGACGTAAGTTTTTTTTATGAAGCAGTGCACTGGAAAAAAGCAGCGTTCACCTGGTGCCATCCACTGTTTTTCAGGAGATGGGGGCTACTCCTTTGAGGGTTCATAAAATTAGATCCCCTGAGCCAAAATTCACCAGTTTTGGTGGTATCATCAGGAGAGTTTCCTAAAGATACTCTGCAATTTTGGTGCTGCTAGCTTTAAAATTGCTCCCCTGACAGGCACCCCAAGGTAAGTATTGGGGGATTGTCTGGGTGGTGGTGGTGGATTCTTTAGCTTTCCCCCCTTCTTTCTTTAAAATCTTGAGGGAGGGGTGTGTGGACTCTTCTTCAGTTTACTGGGGGGGTTTGTTTTCACTCTCTTGAAACAAGGCTTACAGACAGAAAAGTTCAAACTGAAGAGTGCACCTCCCCGCCTCCGGCAAGCGGCTGCAAGCTGGGATGCTTTACGGGGACAGTCCCGAATGCAGCCACTTGCCGGGGAAAGGGGAGGACACTTCAGTTTTCTGTTTTCTGTCTGTAAGCATTGTTTCAAGGGATTTAACTCCCTTGAAACAATGCTTATGGGCAGAAAACAACAACTTGAAGAATCCACCCCTCCCTTTCCTGGGAAGTGGCTGCATGCAGGGATTGTTTTAATGATCCGTCGAATGCCACCGAATCGCAAACATCCATACAAGCTGATCCAAATACTTTGCATTCGGGCCAGCTCGTATTCAGGCATATTCGTATTCGGGCTGAATGTGGCCCGAACATATCCAAATAGGCCGCAATTTGGCCATTTTCGGTGATTCAGGAAAGCCGAATCACCAAGTCTACTGGAACATCTCCTGGCTGACTACCATTTAAGACAGCTAAGTTAAATGTAATTGCTGTTTGGTATAAACACATTCCTGCATAATTGATTACCATATCAAGATTGTTTCTCTGATTATAAATAAATGGTGTATCGTTGTCCTCCAAACATGCCCCAAATCTATCTAACAGCAGTTCGTCATTCTGCCCCATTTTTGCAATGAAATCTCCCCCAATAACTAAATGAGCTATTGGGTAATTTAGTAATAGATCGTGCAACATTTAATCCACCTTGGCCTAATTTGACTTAATCTGAGCTTTAGATTGGGAAGGAGGAAGATAGATATCAACACAGAAAAAACAGGCTGACAGAATATAATAGCACCACCAAAGCCCATGGACATGGAAACATTCCCCAGCATTGTAAGCTGGGGAATGCAGGGAGCGTTATGGAGTGTATTGTTCAAACTACCAGTATTAGTGTGTGTGCAATCTCCTAAAGGTGAGAATATCATGAGAGAGAAAGCAAAGGCCACACTGATTTTAAGGCAGGAAATATCCACAAAAATCCTTTTATCTGAAAAGGTTGTAACTCTATCCTGAGAACTCTGATTTGCTTTTGCCAGTCTTACCCTACTGGTTACACAGATCAAACCATCATGCCACATATGACAGAGACTTCTCCTGAACGCAGGCTGCTTTTGGGGAGGAGAAGGATGAGGCGAGTATCCTTGCTCTCGGATGTCACCCTCCAACTGCTGGCCCAATGTGAAGTGGAGGCTCAGAGAGAAGAGAGAGCAGAGGAAAGAAGATGGCATGAAAATGTTTTGGAAGTGGAGAACTGCAGACATGAAGCAGTGATGGAGGAGAGCAGGAGACCTTTGCAGTTGCCATGGTCACAAGCCAAAACATTATGTCTGAGGCGGTGAGCACCATTAAAACAGTGGCTGACTTGCTAGTTCACATGCTTGAATGGCAGCTGCCGCAACAGCAGACATACCTTGACCCTCTCCTTTCAACATCCTCATCCCAGGTCCCTGAGCCTAAGCCCTCGACCTCCCATTTACCTGAAAACTTGCCATAAAAGCCAGTTGGGAAAGAAGAACCCACTAGCATGCCCACCCAAAAGAAAACAGCTCACAATGACACACACACACACCCCAGAACTGCAGACATCCATTGGCTCTAAAAACACTGGCCAAATAACAGACAGAAGAGAACTAAGAAACATATTGCTCCCATGAACCTCTGAGGAAAAAGGTTCCGAATTGTACCATTTCCCACTTTTAAAGGTTTATCTTTCCCCTTTGACCTATGTTTGAAATAAGAAGCAGATAAGAACATACGAACAAGCCAGCTGGATCAGACCAGGGTCCATCTAGTCCAGCTCTCTGCTACTCGCAGTGGCCCACCAGGTGCTGTTGGAACATCTAGTTTGGTGTGGTATGTGGGTGTAGATAGAAAAAGGAACAGCATGGGCAGTGTTCAACTTTAACTGTTTACACGCAAAGAAGAAAACTCAATTCCATGCAATGAAGAAGAAGAAGAGTTTGGATTTATATCCCCCCTTTCTCTCCTGCAGGAGACTCAAAGGGGCTGACAATCTCCTTGCCCTTCCTCCCTCACAACAAACACCCTGTGAGGTGGGTGGGGCTGAGAAAGCTCAGAAGAGGTCACCCAGCTGGTGTGTGTGGGAGTGTACAGGCTAATCTGAATTCCCCAGATAAGCCTCCATCGCTCAGGCGGCAGAGCTGGGAATCAAACCCGGTTCCTCCAGATTAGATACATGAGCTCTTAACCTCCTACACCACTGCTGCTCCTTGAAGTTCTGCTTCAATACACCATTTACAATATACCCATTTACAATAAAAATTTGATTTGATCTCTGAACAGAACTGTCAACAGCTATTTACAGCATGACTCTTTCCCCTTGGAGGTCACTCATTGCCTCTCAGAGGTCCTGCATGAAGTGCCCCTGGATTCTCATCCTTCTCTCCACACATCTCATGGGGCAGTGGAGGCTGTTCATTGTAAAAAAAAAAACAAAGTCGCTCACATCTGAATAACTTGCCTATTGCTTGACTCCTCAGCAGCTATGCAAGTTACAGAGGATCAGACTCCTGTCCTGAAACTCCAGGGGCGGCAGTGGTGCTCTCCTTGGGAATGGCATCCCAGTGTGTGTGGGTCTTCAAGCTTGGCTTGGGTGGCGGCACCTGAGGGACCTGAAACAAAGATGAAACAAGGTAACATTGGCTCCTGAACCTTCAAACCACCATGGTGGAAGGAGTGTCATTTTTGTTTGAGGTAGGGAGTGGTCTTACCAAGCTGACCTCCCAGGGTCAGGTGGACCCTCCTCCTGTTCGTGCAGCCCCTGAGCTTGTCTTGGGGCAGGCGGCCTTCTCCTTCTTATCACAGCTGAAGGGAAAAAGAAAGTGGGATCATCACTGTGCATACAGTATTGTACTGTTTTGTCTAATTAAAAGGCACAATTTTCCTAAGGTTGTATGACCTGACACCTGAGTCTAAGTCAGGGGGTGGGGGAGCTGTGCAAGTATAATACACATTAGCCAAGAAGGCTGCTCCAACCGTTTGGTTCACAAAATTTTGGTTCACCACTAAAAGGTTCACAATCATTGAAACTTTGAATGCAACATCTCTCACTTCAACACCCGCTCACCCTCCCAGCAGAATTCTCCCTTGGTCCCTCATTACACAACTGTACCATCACCACTGTACCCTATCCTCAAAGTTCCACTCCAGAAGACAGTGAACACTATACCCTATCCTGTACCCACTGTACCCTATCCTCAAAGTCCCACTCCGGAAGACAGTGAACACTATACCCTATCCTGAACCCACTGTACCCTATCCTCAAAGTCCCACTCCGAAAGACAGTGAACACTATACCCTATCCTGTACCCACTGTACCCCATCCTCAAAGTCCCACTCCGGAAGACAGTGATCACTATACCCTATCCTGTACCCACTGAACCCAACCTCAAAGTCCCACTCCGGAAGACAGTGAACACTATACCCTATCCTTTACCCACTGTACCATATCCTCAAAGACCCACTCCGGAAGACAGTGAACACTATATCCTATCCTGTACCCACTGAACCCAACCTCAAAGTCCCACTCCGGAAGACAGTGAACACTATATCCTATCCTGTACCCACTGTACCCTATCCTCAAAGTCCCACTCCGGAAGACAGTGAACACTATACCCTATCCTTTACCCACTGTACCCTATCCTCAAAGACCCACTCCGGAAGACAGTGAACACTATACCCTATCCTGTACCCACTGTACCCTATCCTCAAAGTCCCACTCCGGAAGACAGTGAACACTATACCCTATCCTGAACCCACTGTACCCTATCCTCAAAGTCCCACTCCAGAAGACAGTGAACACTATACCCTATCCTGTACCCACTAGCCACCTATCCTCAGAGTCCCACTCCAGAAGACAGTAGACACTATACCCTATGTACCCACTGCCCCATCCTCCTGCAGAGTCCCACTCCGGAGACAGTGATCACTATACCTATCCTGCATGCCACTGGGCTGACTGCTCCAAAGTCCCACTCCGGGAAGACAGTGAACTATACCTATCCTGTATCCTGTACCCTATCCTCAAAGTCCCTCCGGAGAGACAGTGAGACACTATACCTATCCTTTACCCACTGCCTATCCTCAAGACCCTCCGGAGACCAGTGAACACTGCTCCTATCCTGTACCTGTACCCTGCTTCCTCAAAGTCCCACTCCGGGAGACAGTAGACACTATACCTATCCTGAACCCACTTATACCCTATCCTCCAAAGTCCCCTCCGAAGACAGTAGACACTATACCTATCCTGTACCCCACTGTACTTGCCTATCCTCAAAAGTCCCTCCGGGAGAAGACAGAGTAAAACACTATACCCTATCCTGAACCCACTGTACCCTATCCTCAAAGTCCCACTCCAGAAGACAGTGAACACTATACCCTATCCTGTACCCACTGTACCCCATCCTCAAAGTCCCACTCCGGAAGACAGTGATCACTATACCCTATCCTGTACCCACTGAACCCAACCTCAAAGTCCCACTCCGGAAGACAGTGAACACTATACCCTATCCTGTATCCACTGTACCCTATCCTCAAAGTCCCACTCCGGAAGACAGTGAACACTATACCCTATCCTTTACCCACTGTACCCTATCCTCAAAGACCCACTCCGGAAGACAGTGAACACTATATCCTTTCCTGTACCCACTGTACCCTATCCTCAAAGTCCCACTCCGGAAGACAGTGAACACTATACCCTATCCTGAACCCACTGTACCCTATCCTCAAAGTCCCACTCCGAAAGACAGTGAACACTATACCCTATCCTGTACCCACTGTACCCTATCCTCAAAGTCCCACTCCGGAAGACAGTGAACACTATACCCTATCCTGTACCCACTGTACCCTACCCTCAAAGTCCCACTCCGGAAGACAGTGAACACAAAACCCCTTTTAAAAATAAACTTTATTACAAAGTTATAATGTAAAAAACAAATCTTAACCCCAAGCAGTGGCCATTTCAAAGTTGCCAAAGGCAAATTATGGATATATTTTATGCTGGGACAAACAGCAAACATTTTCAAATGTTGCATTAGAAATAAATGGAACTAAAAAACTGGAAGTATTTCAAACATTGCAAATGTTCCTTTTTCAACATTACACTTCTTCATCAAGGATTTCAATAAAAAGTGTGTCATGTAGCTCTGCTTCTGTCCAGGAATCTTGACAGGGAGTGTCCTACCCTCCTTGAGATTTCTGTCATGTCTTGGGTTATATCTTTGGTGAGAAGGTATCCTGACCACTGTCTCCTCTTGCTCTGAGAGCTGAGAAAGTAGTGGTTTGCTCCTTATTTTAGTTTCTGGAGCATCATCATCATCATTATCATCATCATCATCATTATCATCATCATCATCATTATTAATTAATTAATCTTGTATACTGCCCTCCCCCGGAGGCCTCAGGGTCTTCACTCTCACAAATATTGTGAAACGTAACACAAGCAGCCACAATTGACAGCACATTCTCAGGCATGACCTGGAACTTCAGAAGAAGACAATGCCACCTGACTCCCAAATGCCTGCTCCACCATGTTTCAGGCTTGATACAGTCTGTAATTAAGGTGCCTTTCCCTCATATTATAGGGTGGAGCAAATGGCTTTTCAAGCAGTGTCTTTTCAATGGCTTTTCAATGTGGCTTTTCAATGGCTTTCAATGGCTTTTCAATGGCTTTCAGTGGCTTTTCAATGGCTTTTCAAGCCATTTGCTCGTGGGAAAGGCACCAGCACCCAGAATCATTGGTGGGATGGCCACACCACCCACAGTCACTGTTGGGTTGGCAGGAATGTGAACACCCCTGTTCATGGCTTTGTAGAAGTGGGAATCCAGACAGGTGTGGACATTGTTGCTTCTGCCAGAATGACCAACTTCAGCATTGTAAAATCTGCCTTTGTGGACTCAGGTGGCCAAGATAAGCATAGACGAGAACATCTTTTGATTGAGGTAGTCCCCTGGCATTCCTTCCTGTAGTTTGCTTACAATTAGAGATGGCAATCATTTATGAAATCCTACACACTTTTGAGAGCTCAGCACATGTGAATCCAGCCATCACCTGTGGAAAGAAAAAAAATTAATGTTTAGAGCGTAAAAAACAAAATTAGCTTTTAAAAATTTGCGCCCAAGATTGCAGGTGTCCAGTATGCTCTGTTAGATAGCATTACAAGAAGAGTGCCCTGATGTGCATAGGCCTTCTGAAGTTGGCCACTTATCCAGTCATTGATCTTTTCAGCTCTGTGTACCTGGACACATTAAGACATGTACTTTGAAATTCTGAGTGCTATAAGCAGAGGATGAGTTTGTTCCCCCTGCTTTCTACCCAGTAAGGAGTCTTGAAGAAGCTTACAATCTTCTTCCTTTCCCCTCCCCAGAAAAGACTCCTGGTGGGTGTTGTAAGGGTTGTCTGAGCAATGTGATTGGCTCAAAGCTTCAACTAAGAAAGGTTACAACAACACTAACACAGCATGATCAGATAAACAATAGTGTAAGATGCACTTATCTGATATATTGGAGTCACATACAGAATGAAACCAGTGACACATACAAGGTAGGTGAGAAACAGTAAGGTCAGCAACAAGGTCACCTCTAGAATGGACTATTGTAACTCGCGTACCCTGGCCTTTCTTTGGCCTTGACCCAGAAACTAAAACTTGTTCAGAATGTGGTGGCCAGGCTCCTCTCAGGAACGCATAGTGGAGACTGGATTACTCTGGTCCTGCACCAACTCCATTGGCTGCCAATCAAGTTCCAGATCAGGTTCAAGGTGCTTGTTTTGACATTTAAGGCTGTGAGCGGTCTTGGACCTACATACCCATGGGACCGTCTCTCCCCGTACTGCCCCTCTAGACCCCTCTGTTCATTGGGGAGGGGGATTTGCTGGCCACTACTAGGTGGGATGAGCTCCCACCTGCGATTAGGACCCTGAGGGACATTGCTGAGTTCCACAGGGCCTGTAACACTGAGCTCTTCCACCAGACTTTTATGTCATCATCATCATCATCAACCTTTTATTGGCATGAGTTTAAAATACAACAGAGAGGTTGAGGAGAATCAAGTGAGAATAAGTAGGTTCAAACATTATCAGCAGTTAAAACAGTAAACAAACAAACAAACAAACTAAAATCTGCGGCGAATCTGTTGTGCCAGCGCCAAGAATTTGGCAACATCTAGGGATTTCTGAGGATACTGATCACAAAGCAGATAGAAAGATTTGACCTTGTCTGATGAGTAGGCATAGTTCTCAATATATGGATCTATATATTGTCTTCTAAATGAAGCATATAGTCCGCAATCTAGGAGGACGTGCTCGATTGTTTCGATGGTTTTTTGTGAGCAGGGACACGTTCTTTGTTGGTATGGGATCTGGAGAAATCTGCCGCTCAGGACTGCTGAGGGTAGGACATTCAGTCGGGCTAGCATTAAGGTACATCAGAGGTACGGCGAAGATATATTGTAGAAATACCTTGGTAGCCCTTTACTGAAGGGGGAAGGTAGGAGCCCTCAGGTAGAATGCCCTTCATGTACTGAGTAGAAAGCAGTTGGTTTTCAGCGTCTAGTAGCCTTAGCGACAGAAGTTTAACTATTTGCGCTTCATCCATGTTTATGAAGAAATCTAAAGCGAAGCCTAACGAATTAATTTTAGTCTTAATCAGGAGACTCCACGTGGAGAGGTAGGGATCCGAAAGCATTCGCTTAGTTAGGCTGTCCTGCTCTGATCGAAAGTGGAGGCGCAGCAAGTATCGAAGCGAGGAGAGCCATACACGAGTTTCAAGAAGATTTAGACCTAATTCCGAACATAAAGAGAGATATGACACGCTGTTCGAAATTCCAAGTAGTTTGCGAAAAAAAGCTAGATTGTATAGACTCAAGAGGCTTTAATTTATGATTTAGCCAGATTGGGGCACCATACAAGGCTTTTGGAGACTTTTATGTCTTGCCAGGCGGCCTACCGGAACATCATGACTTCCCATGGTGTCTTTTATAGAGTTTTATCGCCATCTGTGTATTTATTGCTCTGCTGTTTTAAGTCTCAATTGATAAGGCTGTTTATAATATTGATTTTATTGTTTTATTGTAGTGTTTTACCTGGTTATATTGATGTTCACCGCCCTGAGCCCTATTGGGAAGGGTGGGCTATAAATCTATAAATAAATAAATAAATATTGGATACTTGCCAAATTATTTTCAATAAGGAAGTTTGACTTGGTACAAATGGAATCCAGACCACCCTAAATAATTGCAAATGGTGTAATTCAGATGATTAAAATTAAATTTAATTAGCAATCCCACCACATCATCATTCAGATTATTTTTAAAAAATATTTTAAAATATGAGGCACAAAACTAAGTTCTGTGGCATTGCACTTGAACCTTCCTCTAATCAGATGAAATGCCATTGACAACTACTCTTTGAGTGATGTTCTCTATCCAGTTCTCTATCCAGTTTCCAATCCCCCTAGCTATCTTTGAATCTAGTCTGCAATGCTCCAGCTTACCTATCAGAATATCATGTGGGGCTTTACTAAAATTAACATAAACAGCATCTGCGGTAACCCCATGATCCATTACATCACTTGATCAAAGAAAGGAAATGAGGTTGATTTGGCAAGAGCTGTTAGGAACAAATCCGTACCCACGTCTTCAGGTCACCAAATTGTTCTTCAGATACTTGCAGACCCGAGGCATATCTAGGAAAAATGAAACCTGGAGACAAAATCTGAATTTTCTGCCCCCCCCTCCCCATAGGTGCCCAGGTCTACCACCCAGAGCCCAGGTCTACTGCCTGGATTCCATGCCAGCATCCAGGTCTACTGCCTGAAGCCTGTGAGAGCATCCAGGTCTACTGCCTGGAGCTCGCACTGGTGTCCAGGTCTATTGGTTGGAGCTAATGCCAGCATCCATGTCTACCACCTGGAGCTGGTGCCGGCGCCCAGGTCTATGTGTGCCCGGGAACATGGGTTACCCAATGTCTCCACAGATGGTATGCCTCTGTTGCAGACTGACCCTTTTAAAATCTGCTCCAATATCTTCCCTGGGACAGAGGTCAGACTGATTGGCTTGTAGTTCTGTATTGATCTTGCTGATACAGAGTAAACTTTTGAAGTTAGGAAGACCACCATCTGAAAATTAGATCCCTACCTCCCTTGGCTAAATAAATCATGTCAAGATAAACTTGGGACTTCTCTTGACAGGATTACAAATTCTTCCTTTTTTCCAGTTCAATATTTTTATTTTTATAAATATAAAATCCAAATTCTCACAGATATAATCAATAACAAAATCATAAGTTAAATATATGTAATGAAAATTATTTCACCATACATAATCAAATATAATTGATTTCTACCTAAAAACCAGAAAAGAACAATTTAATTCTAAATATCCTACTAATTTTGAGTTAACTCCTTTATCACAGCTTATACAACCAAAATAAACAACAAACCGCTAAACTAAAATAATCTATTCTTATATCCTTTCTTATTTACTAATTCACTAATATTTTACTAACATGTATCCTGCTAAATTACCTTTTATAATGTTTCTTCTCTAATAATGTAATCAACAGAAATCAACTTCTCTTGTAGATTCCCAAAGAGAAATTAAAATTTCTATCACTCTATTGACATAGTTCAGTAAACAATGGGTGAAATCTGAGTATCATTGATGTTGTTAATATACTTAATACAAAAGGTTCCCATTTGTATTTATATGTCTCATCGGGTAATAGACTGATTTGATGTGCTGTCCGATCCACCGCCCATAGATGCTGTACCTTGTCTCTCCAATCCTCTAGGGTGGGTAGCTTTTCTGTTTTCCATAAACGAGCAAGTATGATTCTAGCAGCTGCTGCTAAATGAAAGAATAAATGTTCATAACATCGAGGTATCTCATTCAAGGATAAGACTGGGCTCATCAAATAAATAATAGGTTTAAGTGGAAATTGTTGTTCCACAATTGTTTTGACTTGGATATGTATTTGCCTTCAGTGATCCTGCACCTTCCTACACTCCCATCAAGTATGTTGGAATGTTCCAACCTCTTGATTACATTTACAGCATACCAAAGAATTATTTTTATTTATTTTTGATAGTTTCTCTGATGTTAAGTAACTTCTGTATAGCATTTTAAAATTATTTTCCCATAAAAAAGTTCAGGGAGAACTTGTATATATTTTTCCAATACTTATTCCATTGTTCCAACAATATGTTGCTTTTGTGATCTTGAACCCATTTAATCATACATTGTGTAACTACTTCTTTTTCAGTGTTTTGTTCTAGCAAAATGTGATAAATTTTACTAATTGCCTTTGTTGTATTCATTGCCTATCCAATTCACGCCAAGTTGTTGAAATGCTTCCCGCGACTAAATCACTTTTCATGAAGTTTTCAAGATGGATGTAATTGTGCTTGATATATTTGAACCCCAAATTTTATGTGGTCTCTATTTTTTAGAGTTATTTCTCCAAATTTCACCTCCATCAGATTGTTATACCAATTTGTATTATTATTATTGTCTTGCAGTTGGTACGCTTCCATATGGCAAAGCCAAATAAATGATTTATTTAAATGATACCATTGCGTTGGTACTGGTTTTATTCTGTATGGTTAATTGTGTGTTTTTATTGATGTTTGCTGCCCTGAGCCCTATTGGGAATGGCGGGATATAAATATAATCAATCAATCAATCAATCAATCAATAAATGTGCTGACATAGAAGATTTTTCTATAACGTGTCCACATCTTAAATAATGTTTTTCTAATATAATGCTTCATCATATCTTTATTTGTGTTTTAGTTCTATCTGCACTAGGCCATAGATGATAATGCCAACCTCCTTTCTTTTTGTTTAGTATGGTTTCTTCTTTTAGCCACACCCATGTCTTAATTCACATTAAAGCTGAAGAATAATGGTATAATTGTAGCTCAGGGAGACTGAATCCTCCTTGTTTTTTGACATCTATCAAATTTGTGTACTTTATCCTCTTACTTTCCCCTCCCCATACAAATTTGACAATCTCCTTTCTCCAGTCCTCAAAGATTTTATTGGATGTTATAAAAGGGATGCATTGAAAGAGGAAAATCATTTTCAGTAACACCATCACCTTAATCACAGATATTCTATCATGAAATGAGAACATCTTTTTTGCCAATTATTAAGATTTTTCTTGATTTCACTCCATGTTTTTGTATAATTTTTTTCCACTTAATTTCTCAATATTGTTTTCTATTGTTATCCCTAAATATTTAATTCTCTTCATTATTTGTAAGTTGGTGAACTTCTCTAAATCTTCTTTTTCCTGTTAGTATGATTTAGAACTATCATCTTGTTTTTTTGTTTATTTATCTTGAGTCCTGCCACATTGCCATATGCCTTAAACAAGCTTAATGCTTTAGTCATTGTTTCCTTAGAATTTTGTAAAAATAGTACAATATCATTTGCAAATGCTCTTAATTTGTATTCCTTGTTCTTGTAAGACAGTCCTTTTACAATTCTTATCTGTTCTGTTCTGAATAATAAAGGCAAGAGAGGGCAGCCTAGTCTGGTCCCCCTTTCAATTCTGAAACGATCCATGTAATTGTTATTAAGTCTCACTTCTGCTTCTTGGTTACTGTATACATTACAGATTGCTTTATGGAAGTTGCCTTTTATCCCCAAGTTCCAATTTACTCGATCAAACGCTTTCTCAGCATCAGTGAACATAAGGATTAATTTATTGTTCTGTCTCACACTTCACCACTCTCTGACATTGAGTACCATCCTGATGTTGTGAAATAATTGTCGCTTGGGTAAGCATCCTGTTAGATCCTCATCTATATATACATTAAGTGCCTCCTTTAATTGGTCTGATAGTATACATGAAAATGTTTTATTGTTCCTGTTTAATAAAGATATTGGCCTAAATTCTTCCTTAATGGAGTTTTGGCAGAAGACTTGGCAAACTGTAGATATGTTTGTAATCTGTTCTTTTGAAGTAGTTTGGTTAATGTATTGTTGAAGGCTTTAACGGCTGGTTGTGGCTGTTGAATGGCTTTAATGGCTATTGTGGGTTTTCTGGGCTGGGTGGCTATGGTCTGGTAGGAGCAAAATCTACCAGATCACGGCCACACAGCCTGGAAAACCTACCACAGCTAGTAACTTGGTTAAATTGATATGTGAGGTTTTCCAAGAAGCTCTGGAGTCGAGGTAGAGATCCAACTGCCACTTAAGGGCCTTAGAACAGGGGTGGACAGATTATAGCAACAGGTTGTGTCTGTGGAGGCTCAGCCCTGGAAAGGGTAAGGTATTGACAGTGTGTCCGGGGGCAGCAGCAACGGTCCCACCCCCGGACAGCGATGAAGCTGTCTTCAAGGCCCTCAGGCCAGAGGAGACACTAGAAATGTCACCACGGCAACAAACCCCAGCTGGCAGCCGAAAGGAGATGCCAGAGATATCGTCACAGCAACGAGCTCCGGTTGACAGCCAAGACGAAGCACCAGCCTCCGAAGCTGCACAGCTGGAGCGAACGGAAGCTGGACAAACTCGGACGAGATTGCGGGCTAAGCAGCCATTGGGGGGAGGTGGGGCAGGAAGCAACGGGGTTAAAAAGGGGTAGAGACAATAAATGGGGAAGAAGGAAGGAGGGTGGGGCCGACTTTAGCATTTGGGAAAGGGAAAAGTCAGTTGCTCTAGCAAGGGTTTAAGATTAAAAGAAATGAGGGAGAAAGGGAACTCAGTTGTGCACACAAGGGTTTGGCAGCGCATTTGCCTCAACCCTAAGGGACAGACTGAAGTAGCGTTTGTTCCTGAAGTGGGGGGGGGGAGGTTTTTGCTGATAGACACCTGATTTAGAGCCAGCTGAGAAATCTTAAGGACAGTCTTTATGCTAGGGGAAGTGAAAGAGACACCACCACTCTGACACCAGTGGTGAGGATGGCTTTGCCAACTGCTGTGTTAGGGAAGGAGGGATGGCACACCTAACCCTGGGCAAGTAGGGCGGGGCAGACCCCCACACAGTCTGAAAGAGGTGGGAGCAAGCAGCTCCAAAACATTGTGAATATGCTGCTCTCCAATACGATGAATAACTCTCCCTGGTGACCATTTTGACTGGGGAAAACATGGTTTGGGGAGGCAGTCTTTCCTCTTCCTGCACTATGATCCCAAAGCAAATTGAGCTCCCACAAACTTTTGAAACAACATTCTCCACTGCTGCTGTGTGGCTGTGGCAAATGTGCTGGGTTCAGAAAACCAGGATCCAACTCCTTAGAAAATGTACTGTGTTGTTTGTCCCAAACTGGCAAATCACGGAGTTTAACCCAAGCTTTGCCTGGCAACTTCTCTTGGTGGCTGGGCACTGATCACCCTTTCTTTGGAAGCAGCAAGAACTAGCGCAAGGTATTCTTCCACCTCCATTGGCCTGGAGGTTCTTCAGAAGAGTGTAAGAAGCATTGCCTTAACTAACTCTGCCTCTACAGCAGCCATTTTGTGATGGCGCCTGTCATTCTTTCTTTGCATTCCAAATGTACTTTGAGGATGAAGAAGATCTGGGTCCCCTTCTGAGGAAAATCTTTTTGACCTTTAGGAAGAATCATTCACTTACATTTCATTGATGTCTGCCCCTAGCAGTTTTTTTTTCACTGGAAATCAGAGCATACATAGAACTGTTTCACAGTTATGTGTCTTATGCTTGTTGTCCTACCAGATGGGGCAGGGTAAAGCTATCCTCTGAACATTAGTGGAGCACAAATTAAACATATTTCCACCCAACCTGCAACTTTTCCTTTGTTTTCTGTGGGATGAGAAATCATTTCACCACAACCCACTCCATTAGGAACCCCATGAGAGACTAAAGGAAGAACTGGAACCATGCTTCTGCATGTGTATAATTAGCAATCTTAAGTATAATTAACAGTCTTAAACAGCAGTGTATTGGTCATGCAAAGGACAGATCAAGAATAGATCAAGGATAGGTGAGTGTCATTATCTTTTCTGAGAAACAGCAATTAGATGTTTGATAGCACAGTCTCAGTCACAGTTTTGATTAACAATCCATAAAGCATTTTGCCATGCCGTATATAAGCAAAAAGGTGGCCTATGTGCATGAATGCAAGTGTCGCCATTCAAAGAAGAACAGTCACAGGTAGGCAATTTTCATTTTCTTTTGAAAAAGCAAATTCAATGTATTATTTATTTCATTTCGTTTAGACCTTGCCGTTTCCCCCAGTGCGGGATTCTAAAAGGCTTACTTTTCCTCTCCCCCATTATTTCTCCTCTCCTCTTCAAGATAACCCTATGGGGAATGGATAGGTTAGATTCCACCTTTTACTTAAAGCAGGGGCTCCCAATTTTTTTTGGGGGGGGGCTGCTGTCCTTTGTCTCCCAGGCCACAGTTCTAGTGGCCCCCAACCAGGGGCAAAGCAAGGGAAAACTGCACCTGGGGCGTGGGCACACCCTGTGCCCCTGCTGCAGCGCCACCATCCCATGCCATGCCATGCCACGCCACATCACACCACGCCCTTCCATGCCCCGGAACACCGCAGCCACACCTCCACACTGAGGCATGCCCAGGGCGTTGCGCCTCCCTCGCCCCATGGGCGCTATGCCACTGCCCCCAACTTGCACATATGAACAAACACCTCTTTCTTGGTATTAGGTCTACTGCAAATTCAAAATAACTTCTAACACTGTAAACACATGATAGGCTGCAAGGCACTAAGAAGATCCCCACAGTCTGTAATGTTCAGCCTGTTTCTTTGCTTGGAGAGAAGCTGGGTGACTGCACTGAAGCCTGTTGGGAAGGCAATAAAGTACACCTGGACTTTGTCCCACAGGTCAGGTAGCAGTCAGGTAGGTCTTTGCGAAAGAACTATGTAAATAGGCCACAGAAATCAAGTAGTAAAGATGCCTTTTCTGGCTCTTTGCCTTGGCTCCCCTCGCCCCAATACACACACAGCAAGGAGAGTGCTGCTGCTCTTCCTTTAAAACTCACCAGTCACTAAGATGGAAGGACAAGTTGGCCCAGGAATCTCTACTGCCTCCCTACCGCCCCCAAATATATGTATACCCCCCACACACGTAATTGGATATGAATAAATGGTGACAGTGTGTGAATGGATTTCAGTCCCAGCCCCAATATCCCTGTGAAGTATTTGAGTGAGGGCCTTGTTGTTGTTATTATTGTTATTGGAGGGGCAGGGTCTGGGATACCGTGTTGGTTGATGTCTCTGTGAGTGAGAGAGAGGATCTGAGAGGTAAAATAGTCATGGTTCTCTAGAGCAGTGGGTCTCAACCTTCCCTTTAATACAGTTCCTCATGTTGTGGTGACCCCCAACCCTAACATTTATCCACTTTACAGATGGAGAACACTGATGCAGAGAGTCTTAGGCGACCCCTGTGAAAGGGTCGTTTGACCCCCAACAGCGACCACAATGCTGTCAGATTCAGTATCTCTGCATGCGAACAAGTGACAACTACTAATGTAGTTACATTTGCCTTCAGAAAGGGAAATTTCTCAAAGATGAGGGGGATAGTGCGCAGGAAGCTGAAAGGGAAAATCAAGAGAGTCAAAAATGTCCAAGATGCTTGGAGGTTATTTAAAAACACAGTCAAGAAAAGCTCAGCTGGAATGTGTGTTCACTTAGGGTTAGGAAAGGCAGCCTGTGATCCAAAAGAAAGCCACCATGAGTTAACAAAGGAATGGCTTTGAGGAAATTATTAGGAAAAAAAAAGATGTCTTTTAGAAAATGGAAGTCCAACTTAACTGATAAAGAATACCAGAGAGAAACACAAATGGTGGCAAAAAGAGAGAGAAGCAAGTTAGCAGCTGTAAGGGGAGGCAAAAAGAGGATTATGAGGAACACATGGCTGTGGACATCAGAACCAGAAACAAACAGTTCTTCCAGTACATCAAATCAAGCAGGAAGCCAGCAAGGGAAGCGGTAGGTCCAAGTTAGATGACAAAGGAACAAAGGGTGTGCTAAAAGATGACAGGGCGATTGCAGAAAAGCTGCATGAATTCTTTGCATCCTGTGCTCTTTCACTCCAAGAGGAGGTAGAGGAAAATTCCTGCACCTGAACCAGAAAAGCTTCTTAGGAGGCTTAATCCGAGGAACTAAGAAAGATAGTGGGAGGCAAGGAAGAAGTTCTGGCAGCCATTGATAAACTAAATGTTACCAAATCCCCTGGCCCAGATTGCATTCACCCAAGAGTTCTTAAAGAGCTCAAGCCATGGAAATTGCTGATCTTCTCACTTTAATATGCAACTTATCCTTGAAGTCAGGCTCCATCCGTGAAGACGGGAAGATGGCCAATGTCACACCAATCTTTAAGAAAGGATCTAGGGGAATCTGAAATTACAAGGCCAGTCAGTTTGACATCTGTTCCTGGTAGAATTAGTACAGAATCTGTCATTAAAGATAAAATTATAAAACATGTAGAAAAAGCAAGACCTGCTGAGAAAGAGTCAGCATGAAAGTTTTTGCAGAGGCAAAATCCTGTGCCTTACAAACTTACACTAGAGTTCTTTGAGGATGTAAACAGGCATGTGGATAAGTGTAACCAGTGGACATTGTCTACTTGGATTTCCAAAAGGCTTTTGACAAAGTTCCTCACCAGAGACTATTGGAGAAAAACTCTAGCAATGAAGGAATAAGAGGGGAAGTCCTCCTATGGATTAAAAAACTGGTTGAGAAACAGGAAGCAAAGAGTGGGTGTAAATGGGAAATTCTCACAATGGAGAGATGTAAGGAGTGAATTGTCCCCAAGGATCCGTATTGGGACCAAGTGCTCTTTAACCTATCTCATAAATGAATTCTGGAAGTAGGGGTGGGTAGCGTGGTGGCCAAGTTTGCAGATGATACCAAATTATGTAGAAGATTGGTGAGAACCACAAAGGATTCTTGCGAGGAGCTCCAAGCGGACCTTGATAAATTCAGGGTGAGGTATGGGCTAAGAAATGGCAAATGCAGTTCAATGTAGCAAAATGCAAAGTGATGTACATAGGGGCAAAAATCCAAACTTCACATACATGCTACAGGGGTCAAAGTGCTATCAGTCACAGACCAGGAAAGGGATTTAGGGCGTCTTAAGTTGATAGTTCCATGGGAATGTCAACTCAATGCATGGCAGCTGTGAAAAAGGCAAACTCTATGCTGGGGATAATTAGGAAAGGAATTGAGAATACAACTGCAAAGATTGTCAGGCCCTTATATAAAGCAGTGGTGCGACCGCACTTGGAGTACTGTATGTTCAGTTCTGGTCGCCACATCTCCAAAAGGATATTGAAGAGATAGAAAAAGTACGAGAGAAGAGCGACGAGGATGATTGAGGGACTGCAGCACCTTCCTTATGAGGAAAAGAGCTGCAAGCTGCTTTGGGACTCTTTAGTTTGGAGAGAGAGGAGACGTCTGAGGGGGGGATATGATTGAAGTCTATAAAAATTATGCATGGGGTAGAAAATGTTGACAGAGAGAAATTTTTCTCTCTTTCTCACAATACTAGAACCAGGGGGCATTCATTGAAAATGCTGGGGGGAAGAATTAGAACTAATAAAAGGAAACACTTCTTCACGCAACGTGTGATTGGTGTTTGGAATATGCTGCCACAGGAGGTGGTGATGGCCACTAACCTGGATAGCTTTAAAAGGGGCTTGGACAGATTTATGGAGGAGAAGTCGATTTATGGCTACCAATCTTGATCCTCTTTGATCTGAGATTGCAAATGCCTTAACAGTCCAGGTGCTCGGGAGCAACAGCCACAGAAGGCCATTGCTTTCACATCCTACATGTGAACTCCCAAAGGCACCTGGTGGGCCACTGCGAGTAGCAGAGAGCTGGACTAGATGGACTCTGGTCTGATCCAGCTGGCTTGTTCTTATGTTCTTAAGGGGGTCCTGACCCCCAGGTTGAGAACCGCTGCTCTAGAGATTTTGAAAGAGATGAGAATGGTAGTGACTGACAACCTAATCTATTTGCAACCTTGAACCGGAGGGAAACATGTGTAGAGGGCAGTAGGCATTCTGTGTGAATGGAGAAGGGGAGTCACAGAAGGTTGGGGTAAGGTTGTGTGACTGATCCAGTAAGCTTCCATAACTGAGGGGTGATTCGAACCTGGGTCTCCTAGGTTGTTCTCTGTCACACTAACCACCATACCATAATATACTACATTACAATATCCTATTGACACTCAAAAATATAAATAGAACAAAATCATGTACCTACCAAAGCTAGCATCAATAACACGTACAAAATAAATATTAAGAGAATCAATTGTGAAACCATTATAAAATTATCACTATAGTTTAAAAAAATAAGGAAAGAGGAACATAAGAACATAAGAACAAGCCAGCTGGATCAGACCAGAGTCCATCTAGTCCAACTCTCTGCTACTCGCAGTGGCCCACGAGGTGCCTTTGGGAGCTCACATGCAGGATGTGAAAGCAATGGCCTTCTGCAGCTGTTGCTCCCGAGCACCTGGACTGTTAAGGCATCTGCAATCTCAGATCAAAGAGGATCAAGATTGGTAGCCATAAATCGACTTCTCCTCCATAAATCTGTCCAAGCCCCTTTTAAAGCTATCCAGGTTAGTGGCCATCACCACCTCCTGTAGCAGCATATTCCAAACACCAATCACACGTTGCGTGAAGAAGTGTTTCCTTTTATTAGTCCTAATTCTTCCCCCCAGCATTTTCTAGTCCTAATTCTTCCCCCAGCATTTTCAATGAATGCCCCCTGGTTCTAGTATTGTGAGAAAGAGAGAAAAATGTCTCTCTGTCAACATTTTCTACCTCATGTATAATTTTATAGACTTCAATCATATCCCCCCTCAGACGTCTCCTCTCCAAACTAAAGAGTCCCAAACGCTGCAGCCTCTCCTCATAGGGAAGGTGCTCCAGTCCCTCAATCATCCTTGTTGCCCTTCTCTGCACTTTTTCTATCTCCTCAATATAAGAAAAACAAAGGAGCAGAAGAAGATATGTTAAACCAAGCGGCAGCATTTGAGTAAAAGTGACAAAGTGAAGATTGCATTGATCGACATTAAATTCCCCCTGCCAAATGAACAAAAATATTCAATCAATTAAAAATCAAAGTGGAGATATATATTCAAGAAATTCATATAAAGAAAAAAACATGAATGTATTTTAAATAATAAAAAACTGGGCAAAGTGCAAAAAGAGAAAAGAAAAGAAAAAAAAGAAAAGCGGTGCAGTTTATAAATGTTGTGAAAGAATTAAAAAACCCAGAAGGATGATATCTCATCCTGAAAATTAGGCTCACAGAAGGCAAGATTTATACATTAACTTTGATTTATGTCCCAAATAATGCAAGAGGAAAGTTTTATGAAAGAAAAATCCAATCCAAGAAATTTATCCAAGAAAAATCCAATTAGGAAAGAAAAATCCAATTTCCAGATGGAGAGATTATGATCTTTGGTCACATGAATGAAGTAGTGGACATACACATACACACAAAAAGACCAAATGAGGCAGACTTCCCCCCAAATGTCTTTATATGGAAATGCTACAGTTAAAAGATGCATGGTGGATTAAAAATCCAATTTTTAAATCAGATATCAGTCATATTCAAGGCTAGATTTTATAAAAAGGTGGAGTGAAAATTGGAGGGAGGAGCATTAACAATTTGAAATATACCACATGGTGATACTACATTACTAGCAGACAATAGCTAAGATTTGAAATGACTATTGCTGAAAGTTAAAGGAGAAAGTGCCAAAACACTTTCTGAGGCAAACAGAACATACTCTGAGCTGGTCAGATTTCCTGCCTTTTCTTAGGGACTGAGTTGCTTGGAATGGTAGCAGTGGTGGGATCCAAAAATTTTAATAACAGGTTCCGATGGTGGTGGGATTCAAACAGTGGCGCTGCTGCACACACGCGCCTCCAGTCCCTATTGGGCAGGGAGGTTGCTTTAGTCACCCCTTCTCGGCACTCAGAAAACATTAGTAACCACTTCTAGAGAAGTGGTGAGAACTGGTTGGATCCCACCTGAGGTGATTTAAACTCTGTTGCTTAGCCATATTAATCTGAAGGTGAAAGATTGTCCATTGGGCAAGGTGGGCAGCTGCCCAGGGCAACTCCTTGTGGGGGGCATCAAAATGCTGGGTTCGTTTTTGGGTATTTTAGTGGTTTTACATTTTTGACCTGCAGGGGGTGCAGTTTTAGGCTAGCAGCACCAACATTGGAAACAATGGGGGATGGGGCACCCCTTTTGGGGGTCCATAACTTTGGACCCCTTGAACCAAACCTCACCAAACTTGGGGGATAGCATAAGGACAGTCTCCTGATGATACGCTGAAATTTTAGTGCTGATATATCTAAAAATGCACCCCCTGCACGCACCAATGTCCTGGGGCAAAAAAAATTTGGTCGTGGTGAAGTGGCCAACCGGGGGGGCGGGGGGCATCCAACTCAGGTTTTGCCCAGGGCTACAGTTTGCCTCGTTACGCCCCTGAAGAATCCTGTAATTGATCAGGGGACTAGAGCAACTTCCCTATGAGAAGTGGTTATTAAATGCTGTTTAGCTTAGAAAAAAAGGTGATTGAGGGGAGACATGATAGATGTCTATGAAATTATGAATGGTGTTAAGAGAGTGGACAAGGAGAAACTTTTCTCCCTCTCCCATAATGCTAGAATAGGGGGTCATCTGATGAAACTGAGGGGTGAGAGATTCAAAACAGACAAAATGAAGCATTTCTCTACACAGCACACCATTAAATTGTAGAACCCTCTGCCCCAGGGTGTGGAGATGACTACCAACTTGGAAGGCTTTAAGAAGGAAGTGGTCATGTTCTTGGAAGGCTTTAAGAAGGAAGTGGTCATAAAGGGCAGGGCTATCCATAGCTACTCTTCACAATGGATACCTATTCTCTCCCGTATAAAAAGAGTATGCCTATTATATTAGGTGCTGTGGAACAGAGGCAGGATAATGCTTCTGCAGTCATCTTGCTCGTAGGCTTCCTAGAGACATATGGTTGCCCACTGTATGAACAAACTGCTGGACTTGATGGGCCTTGATCTGATCCAGCATGGCTTTTCTTATGTCCTTACATTTTGAAGAAAATGTGGCCATCATAATCCCACATCTCTCCAGTGTTAGGTAGGTGAAAGAAGTCATCGCTTAGACCCCTTCCGCACATGCAGAATAATGCACATTCAATCCACTTTCACAATTGTTTGAAAGTGGGTTTTGCTATTCCACACAGTAAAATCCAGCTTCATAGTGCATTGACAGTGGATTGAAAGTGCATTATCCTGCACGTGCGGAAGAGGCCATCGTTTGTTTGATATTTCCTTCCCCTTCCTTATTTAATTGGCCATCACTCTTGAGAGGTAGGGACTCTCTGGGCATGATGACAGGGGTTGCATCACCTTTTTTCACCTCTTTTGGATGAGGACACCGAAGGAGATAGCAATCATGCTTTCATCATAGTAGATAGTTTTAACTTGCATGAATAGCCACCTGCTACTGTTCTGGTTCAAGGGCTTCTCTGTTTCAGTCAGCTAGTAAAAACTGGGAAAGCCTTGTGCAATGATAGCTTGCATCAGTGGAAAAGGCATACAGAAGCACTCTTACTTGATTTCCCAATCACTGCTGCAGCTCCTCATCTTGTGGCACATTTTTTCTTTCAAAGTTCTCCCAATCCTCAGAGAATAATTTTGGGACAAACAGTAGATTTTTTTTTGGTGAAGAATGATCTTTTCTGTCAGCATATTCTGGTCGATTCCGCACTTGCGTTATCGACTGCGTTCGACCTAAGTGCTCTGCACAACCACTGGGATCGACGTGGTTTTGTACCAGCTTCGGCCCACCTAACAGTCAAATTTCCAACTCCAGTTGGGAACTACTACTTTTTCAGGGAACCACGCTCGAACTCAGCTCGATTCCAGTAAAGTGCGGAATCTCTGGTGCCAGGAGTCCCCCATTCAGCCAATCACAGCTGAGTGTTTCAGGCATGCGTACAGCTGGCCAATCAAAAAACAGCACCTTCGTCCCTCCATTCCTGTGGCAGTTTTTTTTATAACGTGTGTGGGGATAGATGGGACATGGCCGTAGAACAATAGCCAATCGGAACGGAGCAGCGAAGAGGCACAGGATGATTCCGCCCTCGGAGCTGGGATCAAGCTGGTTGCAGTGGGGAACAACAATGGCTTCAACTTAGGTTAGTACCCTTCTCAGGGAACTGGGTCGAAGCTATTTTACTCGTGTGCGGAATCGCCCTCTGTGAACTTTTGCAGCAGATTCAGCCCAGTGTGGATTAGTAGAGAACTGCTGAATTTTGTGAATATGATATCCTCATGGGTGGCCAGCTTTGTCTCATATAAAGAACCTTATACAGTGTGCAGCCGGTAAAAACACCATTGTGGGGGAGGACTTCGCACAGCTTCCACTGCTGGTGCGAAGCTGCACTGACCCATTTTCCCCACAACGGTGTTTACGTGACTTGCTAAATGAGCAAGTCTTTTAGAAAACAGTGGCGTCCACCCAGTACCAAGTGAATGGCACCGGGTGGAAGGCGCTGTTTTTCAGCGTGCCACTTAAAAAAAACTTACCTCCTCTTCTCTGCATAGCTCCATGGGGACGAGGGGACATGCCTCCTGCCCTCTGACCCCCGGGGCGTTGCCAGGGCCACGAGGACATGTCCCCTCATTTCGACAGAGCTACACAGGGAAGAGGTAAGTTTTTTTAAAGCGGCGTGCCTCTGTGCAGAGGCGCTGCCACGAGCTGCGGCAGCTCTGGGACCGCCTGCACACAAGTGTGAGAAGGGCCTCAGGGCTCCACCTGTGTCATGTACACCTGTGCCACACTGCTCCCTGGGTCCGTGCGGAAGGGGCCTCAGATTCAAAGGAAAGCTGGCAAACAGCATTCCATACTGTGACATAAATTTCTTGTGATTGTCCATCCACACCCACAAACTATAAAATGATAAGTAATTGCTACATCATTGGCAAATAAGGAATTGCATCCTCTAATGAAATGATTTCACTTTCCAAATGCTGAGCATCATGTCCGTAAACATGTGCCACAATAGATACAGTGTGGTAATCAGAAATGATTCCTGGAGGGAAAATTGTTGTGATGAATGTTCTCATTCCCAAACCACTGGTAGTTAGAGGCTTCTCTTGAGCATAAAGTACAAAAAAAGTGTTGTTTACTAGACGTTCATCTAGTGGTCCTCTGTGCAGGCACACATGGGGACTGCATTGATGCAGGCCTGCCACAGAGCATTTTTAGTTAGCATTTTAAGACTCATAGCTGTTAAATTAGTGCTCCCCTCCCCCAGTCACAGCCTGAGCTATCGGCTTTTCCTGCCCAGGACATATGGCTAGGGAGAAGGGGTGCATTTCTTCCCTTCAGAACTCTGTTTTCTGCTGTGAGGAGTCACCTCCGAGACCAGATGAAAGCCCAAAGTGGGGAAGGAGGGAGGGACGTGTGCCTGTACAGAGGACCACTAGATGAACAACAGTTACAGTAAGGAACCCCCTTTTTTTCATCGTGGTGGCCTCTGGAAGGTCCCATGTTGGAGAGTGGCAAGCATCATTGCTGTGGAGGTAGGTGTGGCACTGTTAATGAACCACAGGTTGCAAAACAGCCTGGCCCACATTTATCTCAGCTCTAGCATCAATGTCCACAGCATAGTGCTTGATAAATGTCAACAGAGTAGACCACAAAGCTGCTCTGCATACATCTTTAAGGCCTACTCTATTTTTTAAAAGTCATCAATGTGGTTAGGGCCTATTAGAGTGTGCCCAGATGGCAATTGGACAAGAGAACTTAGTCTTGTTATAAGCCATACAAATTGTGCATGTCACCCACTGAGACAGAGTGGAACTGACCCCTGGGAGCCCTTCTTTGGACCTCTAAAACAGATAAAGCCTTGTTCTTCCTGAAGAACTGTGTCCTGTCAATATAATAAGAGAGATCTTTGCTGACATCCAGAGAGTGCATGGCTCTATCTTCTGAAGGTTGAGGGTCCTGGAAAAACATTAGCAAGATCACATCCTGAGATAGGTGAAACCTGAACACCACGTTTGGCAAATGCTCAAGGTTAGGCCTTAGCATCACTTTATCTGCAAAAAACTGCATAAATGCAAAGCCCTCGATGTCAGTAAATGTCAATGTCAAAGCCCTAAATGTCAATAAATGTCATAATGCAAAGTCCTCAAGTCACTCACCCTATGTGCAAAGGTAATAGTTATTAAGAAGGCTGTCTTAGGCCCCTTCCGCACATGCAAAATAATGCGTTTTCAAACCACTTTCAGAACTGTTTGCAAGTAGATTTTGCTATTCCGCACAGCTTCAAAGAGCACTGAAAGCAGTTTGAAAGTGCATTATTCTGCGTGTGCGGAATGAGCCCTATAGGACAAAGCACGCAATGGGCATGAAGCCATGGGTTCGAATGGAGCATGTGTGAGTCTGGTTAACATCAGGGACACACTCCATTGAGGCATAGGAGGCTTAATGGATGGGTACATGTTATTGAACTCTTTAAGGAACTTCCTGGAAAGAGGAAGGAAGATCAGTGAGTTATGGAAAGCAGATATAGCCACCAAATGTACTTTGACCAAAGAGTTGGCTAGGCCAGGGATAGCAGGTATGTGAAAACCTTCTCTACTGGACAGGAATATGGATTAATATCCAGAGGGGGGATTCAGGGGGTTCCGAAGGTTCTGTAGAACCTGTTGTTAAAATTTAAAATATCACTTTTTTAATACTTAAAATATTTTTATTAAGTATTAATATTTTAATACTTAAAATAAAAAAGTGATATTAAAAATGTTTAAATACTTTTTAACAGTCATTATTTGAATCCCACCACCATCGGAACCTGTTGTTAAAATGTTTGAATCCCACCACTGTTAATATCCCATGATTCTGCCCAAGCTTCAAATCTAGCCCTTCAAATCTAACCTGGTAGAAGGCTTCCTAGAAGCAATAAGTACTGTTACCCCCTCCTCTGGCCAGTCTACTAGTGAATGAGGAGCCAGGTTGTGAGGCAGAGGGATGCCACATCTTGGTGTAGTAACTGCCCAACTCCCAAGAGGTCAGCTTCCTGGGGTAGAGGCTCCAGCAGGTTCTCACCAGTTCCCTAGAGTGGGATACTAATTATTTGTGTGTGCCGAGAGGGGGTTACTAATTGGGTCTGCTTTTCCGTTAGAAATTCCATTAGGTCCAAAAATCAAAAAGTCCTGTTGTTTCCTATGTGGCTGGTTAGCGAAGGTAGAAAACGGGATAATTCTCCTTGTTGGGTTGTTTTAAAAACATGTTTTAGAAATATGGTAAAGTTCCTGGTTTAAGGAAAGTATCCTTCTTTTGATTTCTAGAAACAAAATTAAGTATTTGAAAGTATTACGTATTTGACAGGCAGTCAATTAGAGGAGAAGTAGTTGTTTCTGTTGGCAGTAGACGATAGGACTTGCTATAATGAGTTTAAATTATGGACAGAAAGAGACCAGCTGGAAATTAGGAACTTTTTTTTTTACAGTAAGAGTTTTTTACAGTAACAGAGAAATTATTAATGCCCCGCCCCTGGAATGCCCAGCCACGCCCCCGTCGTGCCCCGCCCAGCCCCATTGGCACTACACCCCTGTTTGAATCCCACCACCAAGGGAACCTGTTACTAAAATTTTTGGATCCCACCACTGGGTAGAGGTATGTGCCACCCTTTAGACAAGGTCCATAGAGGACTAAATCAGGGTGTCTTGAGTCAAAAGGGCACAATCAGAATTAGATTGGCTCTATGTTAGGTCTTGGATTTTGAATCAATAAACAAACTCTATATTGTTGATCAGCAGCATTTATTGGAAGGCAACGAAGTGGCCAGCTTGCTAAACAGTTCTGGTGAACCTGGCTTTTGCTATCCCCGGCCTATATCCAGAAGTAATCCCCCCTCCCATATTCCCAAAGAATGTGAGAAAGAGTTACTGTATTTCAGAGCTTAGGCGCCCCAAGGTTGGCAACAGATAGATAAAGTCACCTGGTCTCCTGCCCACACAAAGCAATAAAAACATCCCATTTCCCATGGGACCAGAAAGTGTCAGGGGTAATCCTAGTTATCTACTCAGCATGTGAAGCCAAAAAATAAAGGTCAAGGAAAGAATGTCCCATTATAGCAGAGGTAACGTATAGCAGGCTGATTACATGTATAGATTACATCGTAGCGATTACATTGAGCTAGGATCATATCTCAATCAACTAGATACAATCACCGCACATATATTTTGTAACAGTTACATTGAGCTAGGAATGCATCTCAATCTACTTAGGTGCCATCCCCGATACTTTGTCTGCTTTGGTCTTGGCTATTACTCTGAAGATCAGAGGTAAGGGTGGGAAGGCATACATTAGAGGTCCCACCCAGCTCAACTGAAAGGCGTCCCCTAGGGAGCACTGTCCTTTCCCTCCTCTGGTGCTGTACCAGGGACACTTAGCGTTCATCTCTGAAGCAAACAAATCTATCTCTGGTTCCCCCCCATGTGGAACCAGATACATCCCTGCTCAGCTCATCTGCCCAGGAGTTGGACCTGCCCACAACACGGATCACTGACAGGTGAACTGAGGCGTAGCTCTAAGGGAGCAGGGGGGGGTGCATGACACACTGGGTGAGCGCCCCTGTGGGGGTATGGCAAGGGCAAGGCGGGGCGTGGAAGGGGCATGGCGGGGCATTCCGGGGTGGGATGGGGTGGAGGAGACACCAGGGCGCTTTTCCCTCTTACTATGCCTCTGCAGGTGAGAGTCGTGCATGATGGCCCACTCCCAGATCTTGCACAGTTCCTTGACAGCTCCAGGGAGTCTGGGCCACCCTGCTTGCTGATGTAGTACTTGGCCACCATGTTGTCTGCAGCAATAAGCACTGCAGCAATCAGCCCTGAAGCAGACCTATAAAAGATACCGGAGCGTGCCTGAGAGCTCTGAATTCCAGTAAATTAATGTGCAATGTGGTTTCATGTTGGGACCACAGTCCCTGAACCTCAAAGCCTTGGCAGTGGGCCCCACCCCCACCCCCAATCGGGAGGTATCTGTGGTAACCAACTAGTGGGGAGAAGGGGCCCCTATAAAGTTTTTGCTTAACAGCATGGCTACTTCTGATGCCAGAGCGGAAGATTCTGGAGACACAGGGCACACTTTATGGGATAAGGGAGGCAGGGACAGAAATTCAAGGAATAACTATTTTTAATTACAGACAAACCCCATTTGTCCGAACAGCACAACAGTAGTTACTAAAAAAAAACTCATTTAAACAGTTTTCAAACTGCAGCTTGTGAGCTGGGAGGCTGACAGTTCCTAGTTAGGTTGGGAGTGTTCTGGTCAGTGATTCCCCTTCTTACCCCTGCCCCTGGGATGGTATCTAGGTTTTTAAAATTGGGATGCCCCTGGCCTGTTCTGGTTAACCTGCTGCTGATGCTGCCTGTACTGGAGAAAATAACTGTATCTGTACTGTTTTCCGTGATAGTTTATGGAGGTTGAACTGTACCTCGGGCAGGAGGAGGAAGAGAAGTTCACTTGGGCAGCCTGAACTGTTCCCAAGGACTTGGCTGTAAGCTTGTCCATGTGCACGCCATGCAAGACTTCATGAATTGTTTTGTTAAACAACTGTTTGCAGTCAAAAGGTTTGCAGTCTTCTACTGGGGTCTTTATGTTTTGCAGCACTCTGAGGATCATAGCTAGGCATGATGCCACATGATAATGCTAGAAGCCAGCACCCTGGCTGAGCCAACTGTGACATGCTTCGCAGCATTGATCTAGGACTTAGTCAACTTCAGTCCCTCCACCTGTAGGAGGCACAGAGGGCCAGTGTCCCCCCCCCCCCAGGAACCATCTATGGACAGGCTTATTTGTTGCCAGCGGTAATACTGATACCTCCCCATCATGGTGAGGTGGTGGGCAACCCTGAGCACCATGGCTCCAGCAGAGCAAATATGGCATCCCAGGGCATCCTATTTCAACCCTTCTTCTCAACCAGAGCCATATTGCCTTAACTACGAGGGTGATGGTAGACATAGTCCAAGTCATTTATAGAAGTCGATTCAGATTCTGGAATAACCATGATAGATACTTTAAAGTACATTCAACTTTTCAGTTGTTCCAGCATCATCCCTCAAGTGACTGAAACCAGAATGCTAACAATTGTTTAGATATGAAAAAAATACAAATTATGAGAAAATGAACAAAACTATTTCTTTAGAGGAAAGGGCAGCTATAGAAGCACCTGTATCACAGGAAGAAATAATAGGGGTTATTAAGGAGCTAAAAAATCACAAGTCTCCGGAGATGGATGGGTTTACAGCCGAATATTACAAGGAAATGACAGAAATTTTAGTTCCAGAACTTCAAATTTTATTTAGTAAAATATTAAGAGGCCAGAGAGTTCCCGAGTCATGGAGGGAGGCAGAGATAGTAACAATTTTAAAGCCAGGGAAGAACACAAACTATGTAGATTCATATAGACCAATAAGTTTATTAAATCAAGATTATAAGATATTTGCAAAATTATTGTCAAATAGAATAAGAGATATACTTCCAAAAATAATAGCACAAGATCAATATGGGTTTGTAGAAGCAAGAGATATAAGCCACCCGATAAGAAATGTATTAAATGTTATTGAACATGGGAAGAATAAAAAATATGCTATGATAAAATTGGATATATATAAAGCATTTGATACAGTGGGACATGAGTATCTTTTTAAAACCTTGCATAATTTTGGGTTTGGTGATGGATTTATAGGAGTATTAAAAGAATTATATAAGAATGGCAAGGCTAGGATAAGAGTAAATGAGGGTATGTCAGAAATAGTCAACATTAGAAGAGGGTTAAACAAGGGTGTCCGCTGTCTCCGTCTCTGTTTGCGATGACAATGGAGTTTATGGAAATAATGGAAATAATGGACGGATAAAAGAATATAAAATAAACCAAGAAGAAATAAGAATAAATATGTTTGCAGATGATGTTATTGATAACAAGTAACCCAGTTGACACAATGAAAGAGTTGAAAATAATTTTAGAAGACTTTAAGAAATATTCAGGTTTAACTGTCAATATGGACAAAACGGAAATATTGGGTGTAAATATAGAAAAGAAACAGTTTGATAAAAGGATATTGAAGAGGAAAATTAAATATCTAGGCATCATAATCTCTAATAGAATAGAAAAGATGTTTAAATATAATTATGAGAATAGATGGGGGAAAAAATACAAAAACAGATTAAAGAATGGGAGTCAAAGACCCTATCTATAACTGGGAAAATTAAAGCAGTAAAGATGTGTATATTACCTAAAATGTTTTACTTATTTAGAACATTACCTATGAAGATTGCTAAAAAACAATTTGAGGAATGGGATGGGAAACTGAAAGCGTGGGTGTTTGATAAGAAAAATGCAAGAGTAGTGAACAAAGTAGTATATATGCCAAATAAACTTCTAGGATGGGGAATACCGAAGACACAGGAATATTTTGAGGCATTCCAGATAAAAAGTTTTATGGACATAAAAGAAGATAATATGGAAAAATGGATAAAGTTTGAAAATGAAATAAATGAAGGAATAGGCAAATATGGTATTTATACAAACGATTATAATAACGTAAGACAAAGAGTTATAGGCCCAAGAAAAGTAATTATGGAAATATGGGAAAAATGGAGAAGCAAATGGATGCCTGGTATCCTGGACAGTGCTCTAGTGGCAAGTGTGATTGAAAAAGAAGGATGGAAAACTATAAAAAAAACCTGAAGGGAAAAGGAATACAAAAAGTGGCAGATCTAGTCCATGAAGGAGAGGTTATATCATTACAAAATCTAATAGAAATTGAAGGGAAAGAGAATTGGCTGGTATTAAGAGGGATTTGGGGAATATTAAAGAAATTCAGTATAAAAGGTGACTGTATAATAATTCAATGGCTGAAGAGCCATGAAATACTAAAAGGAAAAATATTGGGATTAGTTTATAAATATATGTTGGAAGATAAGGATTTTATGCTGAGAATGTTGAAGCAAAAATGGGAGAAGAAAAACTCTTTGATGATGAAAAAATGGAAAGAATCATGGATAGTATGAATAAGATAAAGATCGAAAAATATGTGGAACTGGAAAGAAAGGTAATACTTAAATGGTATAGAACCCCAATACAACTAGTTTATATGATTAAGGGATTGAGCCCAAGATGTTGGCATTGTGGTGAACAGGGAGCATACTACATCCATATGTGGATAGAATGTAAAGAGGTAAAAAAGTTTTGGGAATTTTTTTTGAAGTATATAGAACAATTAGTAAAAGTGAAAATCGATATAAATAATGATCTATTAATGGTAGGAATAATAGAAGATAAAAGGGTAAATAGAACTCTGGGACCAATGTACAAAATTATGATTAGAGCTGCACATGCAGTGATAGCATTGGGCTGGAAAGATAATAAGAAATGGACAATCTCAAAATGGTTGGAATATGTATGGGAACAAATACAGTTAGAAATTTTTGAGATGATGGCAAAAAATATGCTATGGCAAGAGAAATTAAGAGATAATTTGAAGACATGGACAATGTTTGTGACCTGGATGAGAGAAGTCGGATTTAACGAAGAAATCTGGAAGAAGAGAATACGGAGAATGGATCTTCTGCTGCTTGCTTGAACAACAGAGAAAAAGAAGAGCGGGAGGGAGGGGAAAAAGGGGGAAAATGTATAGTTAGAAAAATGTATTGTATGTAACGGTTATATAAACATTCTATACAATACAAAATTTTTAAAAAATGAAACCAGAATGTTTGTGACTACAACAGGCTTACCTCTTCAACTCTTGGAAGCTGCAGTGTAGATTTTTCACACAGATGTGCTGAACAGAGGCAAACATTATATTCACAAATGGACATCACCTTTCAGGAACGAATTTTTTCACACCTTTGGGAATCTAAGGCACATATGATATTTGCGCACAGAGACTGGGTAGCTTGGGATTGTGTGTATGTTTTTCCAGTAATTAGGAGATTACATAGGACTCCTCATGTCTTGCCATAGAGCATTTATTTGAGAGGATGACACAATATATCCTTTGTTCTGGATCCAAAGTCTGATACATAGATTGATTTATTGCTCAAGAACTTCTTAGGGCAAGTCATACATTTAAACTGGGTTGTTGCTGATTTTTTTTCTGCCTTGGAGTCTAATGGCAATATTCATTACTGCAGTGTTTACAAGTGCATTGTAAACAAGGAGTGACCATGGCTCACAAGTAGAGCATCTGCTTTGCATCAGGAAGCGCAAGGTTTAATTCACATCATCTCCAACTGAGGCCCCTTCCGCACACGCAAAATAATGCGTTTTCAAACCACTTTCACAACTGTTTGCAAGTGGATTTTGCTATTCCGCACAGCTTCAAAGAGCACTGAAAGCAGTTTGAAAGTGCATTATTCTGCATGTGCGGAATGAGCCTAAAACTATCAGGAAATAGGTGAATGTGAACAACTCTGCTTAAGATCTTGGAGACTCATTGACCTTTTCTGCACAGCACGAATAAAATGTTTGCAGGATGGGGTGGAAAAAAGATTGTGGGTGGAGTTCAGCACAGTTTTTTCTCCCAAAACATTTGACAAACATTTTATTTATGCTCAACACTTTTTGCGGGGGGGGGGGGGGATGCTAAACTAGGGTCTCTTTTTCTGTAGCCATTTTACAACATTTCCTGCTTACTGCACAGACAGCAGGAAACGTTTTAGTTTTCCTGCGGCCAACTGCAAAGTTTTCACTTTCATTTTCTCTGTTGCTCTCGCCCACCATTTTATGCAGCCTCAGTTGATTCACTGTGCTGCCTGCTATTTTCTGAGTGTTTCCTGGGAAAAGGTTTTCTCCTCTGGCATTACAGTTGCCCACCATTTCTGTGAATGACGTGCACAAATCTATTTATTTTTGCATGCTGATTATGGGAACAGATTTTGTGTCAACGTAGTGGCTTCCTTTAGAGAGTCAATCCGTCTCATGCTGGGTCTTTCTCTTTTCCTGTTGCCTTCAACCTTTTCCAGTGACTCTTGTGTTCTATTCTCATTATGACAACCTCAGTTTAGTCATTATATCTTCTAGGGACAGTTCAGCCTTGATCTGCTCTAGAGCTCACTTGTTTGTTTTCATTTTGGTGGTCCGTGGTGGTCCACTTTCTTTCAACACCACATTTCAAAGGAATCTACTTTCTTCCTGCCAGTTTTCTTCATTGTCCATACATAGTAATAGGGAGTACTATGGTGTAGAGAAATTGAGTCTACCATTTTAAATTTCTCTATTTTAGTAGCTTGTTTGGCTAAGTGTAGAGCCCCAGCTGTAGAGCATGTTCCATTTAGTTAGGACTCAAATGATTAACACCTGTTAGTGTAACCTCAGCTTGTGGGTTCTGTGGGGCAGTACTTGGAAGGAGTTGCAAAGAACCAATTTTTAAACAACAAAATGGTTTACTTTTCTTTACAATTAACACTTGTAAAACATCAACATTTAACGTTACAATTCAAGGTCCTGTTCAGGTTGCATTTCAAGTCCTTCTATTTACAGTCTACTGATATTGCCAAGTCCAAATTCTTCTTTGCTGGTGGTTGGTTTTAGAAGCACTCCAAGGGCTTGATGAACGAAGGTTACCGCACACATGATGAAGAAGTTTCCAGGAGAACTCTCACCCTATTACAACCCAGTGTTGTCCACAGGAAAACCCTGAAACAATAAACTCCAGCATTTACAACATAGCAAAACAACAACTACAGCTTCCCAGTTAGTTTCCCAACAATCTGGCAAATTACCTTAACATAAAGGGCTTATAGAAATCAAGGTCCAGTCGTGGCGCTTCTACTGTCAAAAGAGCTCCAAGCAGCCTCTCTGCTGCTCCGAGTCTCTGGCCTGAGTCAGCGGCCCGATTTCCTGGGCATGGGGGTTACATTGCTTAACTTTCCAGATTTTTTGCCAAGCTGACTCAAAGCTAATTATCAAGAAAGAATGATTGGTCCATTTACATCAGCTGACAGACAATTTTTGTATAATTTGCCTTTCAGCATTTCATTAGTTTATCTCTCTCTTTCTATACCTCTTTATGCTTGCTGTTGCTCTGTTTGAAAACTCTGCCTGTTATCTATCTATGTTTTAGATTGTTAATCTCTGTCAGTGAATATTTTTTGTCATAGTTAAGTGGTTAGTCTCTGCTTGCATTTTTGTGTAACAAAGCCACGCTACCAGGAATTTTAAGTTATTGTTTTAACTTTTGCTTTTGCATTTTCAGTTTATTGAGCAGGTGCAGGACTCAATAAACATCAAAATATATTTTTCGACGAACCATTTTGTTTTCAGTGATTTTTGCATGCTTAATAACAAAATCCCAACCCACGTTACTTATGAAAGAGTGGCAGGAAGCCAGCTCTTCCGTTACATATGGCATAAATTAACTTGAACTTGGTTGCCAGTGTCACTTATACTTAATAATCTTTTCTAGCTTCTTCTTGACTGCCAGTCATAGCCTTACCAAATAGATAGGCAAAGCATTTTGACTTGATTCTTGGAAACATGACCTTGGACCGAATGATGGTTTTTGCAACCCCTTGGGCTTCCTGGACTTCAGACTGCTTGACTTTGCTTTTGGGAATTCCCCTGGCTTCTTGTCTCTTGGAGTTCAAAGAGATGCTGTGGCCTGATATTGGCAGCCAGCAGGCAGCCAGAATACAGTGTATGTAAAGGCTCAGGCCCTAAGAGCCCCAGAATTGGAGATGCATGTGCAAGTGGCTGCATACATGTGCTCCCCAAGGATCTCTTGGCTCAGACTGGGCCAGACCTGTTGAGTCTGTCTTGGAATCTAATGGCAGTATTCCCAGCTGTGGTGCTCATAATTGCAATGAAGACAAGACACTAAGCCCATATTCGGTGCGGCCATTTTGAACTTATTTTTATAGGAGGATCATTTTTTTTGCCAAAATTTTCTTATATAACAGAGTTAATGATATGATAATCTTATCACTGTGATTATAATCCCAGATCAATACCAGATTGAGAAGTATCTGCAATTTGGAATTTCAGTAGCACTGCAAATATTTGTGGGTTATGGGAACGCTCTTAGCACATCTCTGGAATTGTTCTCTATTTGAATGCATCCATCTGAAGAGCAACTCAGAAAAGTTATACAGAGAAGGGACCGTTCAGGTACAGAGACCAAGGAAGAGAAGCATCATTGTGGAGCATCTGAACCATTTACCTGGGGTATCAGACTGATGTATTCCAGTGAAGTTGAAGCAAGGGCAGTAATTAATGTTCCAAATCAAAATGCAGATGAGATTATTGAGTGTTTCTAGAAAAATATTTTTTTAACATCTTGGATGATAAAATAACCATCGCACACAACACATTCATCACCGGCTTAAAAAAAGTGTCCAGTTACAGCGGATGCACCAGCCTGATCAAGCGTTTCCACGTGCCTCTGCCTTTGTTCATTATGGCTATGTGCGATGCCTTGGTGTTTGGGAGTGGTGCTGTCCTCAGTTAACCACTGACAACACTAGTGCATCTGTGTGTTTTTTAAAATCAGAGATGATAACCTCTTCTGAAGCCCCTTTTAATGCACTTCACAGCTGTGCAAAATAGGCCCTTTCCCCACTTACCTTAAGCCCCACGCTACTCTCCTGAAGTAGCGCAGGGTCCAGCTGCACTCCCCACTTCAGGGCGGCAAGAACGCAGCCGCCCCGATGCTGCCTCTCTCGTGCCCCCTCAGCGCGCGTAATTCCTGGCGCCTTTTCAAATGGCGCCTTTTGATGACCCCGCGCAGAGTGCGGGGTCGTGGGGAAGCCGGGGCGCGCGCCAGGAATTGTCTGCGCTGTGAATTGCGCACAGCAACCTTCCAACAAGGGTAAGTGGGGAAAGGGCCATAGCCAAATCCACTTGCAAACATATGCGAAAGTGGATTGAAAGTGCATTATTCAGCAGGTGCAGAAGGGGCCTGAGAGAAACTATGCCCAGACAATTGATTTTCACTGAAATTTCCCAATGATTTGTAAACCTTTACTATTTTACATCCATTTTCCCCCCTTTAATCCTGAATGTTCACCTTGCTCCAGTTCATCATTGTCTGTTCCGTGTTTTTGTTATATAGGTGGGAAAGAACTTGACAAGCAAACATGGACTCCATTTTGCTCAAGATACCTCTGACATTTATAGGCATCTTATTGGTTCCTGTTCTCTTAAACTTCCTGTGGCCTGCACCACTGGTTAGATTTATCCTGTGGTAAGTGGTATATACCTAGGAATAAAACCTAGGAATAATATCGTAAACAACAATTATGTATATGTTGTGACTATGCTCATTTTATCTGTAATCCCGGGCTGTACTTGAGTGATTAAATTTGGTTAATTGATTTCTATCATTGTAAATTCTGGGTGACACTACTTTATGGAGAGCAGCATGGTTCCTGGGCAGGCAGGACAAAGTAATCAAGGACTATCGATTGTAAATTATAAGAGCCAAGTCATCATATTTACTAAACAACCATCTAGATATAAATGCAAGGACCATCTAGTCTATGCAAGGACAAGAAGTCATGTTCAATAAACATATATTGCAGACATCCCCTATGATGACAAGAGACAGGTTCACTGATTTGAACTCTTGGGAAGTTGCCCATATTCTGTTCTTCATTGATGGATTCCGCATGGCACAAGTATAATTTGTTCAGGATGTTATATACGGAGTTTGGGGGAAGAACTTTGCACAGGTCTCTTCCCCAAAATGACTCAGGCCCATCATATTTCTCCAAACCTGGGTTTTACAAAAATCACTAAACCAGCGATCTTTTTGCAAAATTCCAGGTTGAAGGTGCTCCTATGTAAATACAACAAGTTGGAGGTGCTTTATTTCCCTCCCTGCCACCCTTTAACTTTGGGCTCCATTGCCAACCACCATTTCAGGAAGAATCTGCCCGGCAATTTATGCAATGTATTGTCGAAGGCTTTCACGGCCGGAATCACTTGGGTGCTGTGTGGCTTCCGGGCTGTATGGCCGTGTTCCAGCAGCATTCTCTCCTGACGTTTCACCTGCATCTCCTGACGTTTTGCCTGCAGGGGTTCATCTCTGTATGCCTACACAGTTAAGCATGCGCTGTAAACAAAAATTTTCAAAAAGAGAGAAGAGTTTTCATGCAGAGGCACAAAAACCACCCAAATTGTTTTTGTGGGATTTAATTGCTTCCTGAAGGCGTGCACAGCACATGTGTGAATGGATAAAAGGAAAATGGATTCATTTATAATGACTGCATCCCATTATAAATATGCTGTACAGCAGCGTTTCCCAAACTCCCCCCCCCCCCAATAGCCTGGTTATTTTACTACCTCTCCTCCATGACCCACTAAAATGTTTATGGCCTATTTATTAGTAAAATAAAACAAATTGGAATTTTACCCAGCCACGCGTCTGCCTGTGCTAGCTTGGCAGGGGCGAACCCAGCCTATGCCCCGGGGTCTCATCTGCATGCGTCATCGTCAGAGAGGCTCCCCATCGTCAGAGAGGCTCCCCAAGGTGCTTTCACCTGCATCTTGCTCACAGCACCAGTGTCCGCTGCCAGCTGCAGCTCCATCCCCAGCCCCTTTCTGGGTGGTCAGCTGGCCAAGCAGGAGTCCCGAAGCTGCTATTGTCTCAGCTGGTCTGTCTCCAGGTGGTTGGGGCCCTCCAAGCAAGGACAGGGGTGAGGTGGTTGGCCCCAGCCCTGGACATTAGATTACCCAGCATTCTGCTTTTGTGACCAGTGCCAAGTCACAATCCACCATTTGGGAAACACTGCTTGGAATCACCATCCTTGGGCCTTCCTCCGTAGGCCTTCTTGCTACAATGATTCACACTAAGTTCAGCACCGCCTCCATACGGTGCCTATCATTTGGTGGATCTCAATTTGTTGTCATCTGCCAGGCACTTGTAATTAGGTTGTGAATGTGAAAACCTTTTCAATTATCATTTACCCTTGGATGTTCTTGCAACATTTGATATGAGGCTCCAAAAAGGATTACTGAGGATAAGAGGTGGACCTGCAAGGACTCACGAAAGAGAGGAAATTCATGCGTCTTCCCCTCTTGTTTTTCCTGTCTCCCAGGAGGACAACTGGTGGAGCTAGGCTGCTGATGGGGTGGGGGGATCCAGCTTGGAATTAGACATACACAGGACACCTTTCAGGTCTAAGCCTCCTCTGATTGCTATTGAACTAGGGCTCATTCCGCACATGCAGAATCACTTTCAAACTGCTTTCAGTGCTCTTTGAAGCTGTGCGGAATAGCAAAATCCACTTGCAAACAGTTGTGAAAGTGGTTTGAAAACGCATTATTTTGCGTGTGCGGAAGGGGCCTAGGGCTTGTGGCAGGGGGACTTAAATCTGAAATCCCATCACACCTTCCTTTTCATACCTCCCGCACTGGTCCCCACTTACACTCCATGCCAAGAGTAATGCCACTCTCCAGCCTTTATCCCATCATCACCACCACTATTGTTATTGTATTCACTCCCATCACCTCTTCCTCCCATTATCATGACCTGCCCTTTTCCATCATCATCATGGCCACCCATTGCTACTGACTCATCACCATCTTTACCACCTCTCTTTCTCCTGTCCCATCTCCTCTGCCACCTCTTGTCCTTTTGCTATTGCCTCCCCCACCCCACCCCCCCGGCCTCATGCTGCCATTTTCTCCCCTTCTCATTGGCTGCTCCGTAGTTGTTGTTTTTTGTTTTAAGTGCCTGGTCATGCCAGTCATGAATACATGAGATGTTGGCTGGCACTTATTTTTTTTAATTCACAAGATATGCACCCACATATACACTGATTCTCCAGTTTTGGGGACCTGTAAACCCTCCCATTTTTAATTTACTTTTTAGAAATTTTGGAAATGTGAGGTTCTTCTAGAAGCATTCCACCCTTCAGTCCTTGGCCCCATTATTTGAATTTTGTGATAGGCACTCTACAGCCAGGTTTAGCATTAAATATGTGATTTTGTTTGCAACCATAAGAACATATTCTTGGGAGTAAACTCTAGAAATAAATTGGGTTTACTTCTGAGTAGACCTGATTCTCTTGTCTTAGAAACCCCAGGCTAGCATGATCTTGTCTGCAGAAGCTAAGCAGAGTTGGCCCTGGATAGAATTTGGATGGGAGACCTGCAAGAAATAGCAAGGTTGCGATGTGGAGGCAGGCAATGCTGAGCCACCTCTGAATGTTAATAATCCGTGACTTGATGTTACCCATGTGTGCACCATAGGTGTAGCTGTCACGAGGACATCCGAGAACAAACACCCCAGGCACCGTGTGGGAGTCACCTGGGGGGTGGAAAAATCACCCCACACACACACTTCCAGAAAGGAGAAGGGGCCTGCCCAGGCGGCATGTGCACATCATGCCAAGGCCCAGGCACACCCCTCCTCCTTCCCAGAAGTGGCTGGACCTCGGCACCCCGTGTGGCACCCTGCCACTCCCCCGAGCCCCCCCACTTACCTGAGTTCAGCCTGCTGCAAAAAGCAGGCAGTTGAAAAAGTAGCCTGATAGGGACTACACTTCCCAGGAACCATTGCAAGACTCGCAAGGTCTCCTGGGAAGTGCTGTTCCCATCAGGCTACTTTTGCAGCCGGCTGAACTCAGGTAAGTGGGAGGGCATGGGGGGGCTAAGCAGTCAGCCCTGGGAGACCATCAAAAAATACCATGGTTGCTATGCAGAGGAGTGCAATGATAAACAATCTCTGTTAGCCTCTTGCCTTGAAAACCCTACTAGACTGCTACTAAGTTCACTGTGGCCCCTTCCGCACACGCAAAATAATGCGTTTTCAAACCTCTTTCACAACTGTTTGCAAGTGAATTTTGCTATTCTGCACAGCTTCAAAGAGCACTGAAAGCAGTTTGAAAGTGCATTATTTTGCATGTGCGGAATGAGCCTGTGACTCGACACTACAGATGGAGAAAAATGTGCTTAGGAAAGAATGTTTAATTTAACTTACAAATTAAGTCTAACTCTTAGATTTTTTTTTTCTGATGCCATAACCATATGACTGACCATTTCTAAAAGAATAAGTACCAAGTTTTAATCCCATTCTCTAAGGTTGATTCCGCATGGGCCAAAAACAGCAGTGTGAAAATGGTGTGAAAATGGTGTAAAAGGGTTTAAAACGGTGTAAAAGGGTTTATATTGTTTTCACACCAGTTTCACACCACTGTATTCGGCCCATGCGGAATCAGCCTAAGACTGGCTTTTATGAAGTTATGTTTGCATACTGTACCAGTTGTGTTTCATGATGATAAATTCTTACCCTCCTGAGCAACCTTTCCATTTAAGCGGGAAGGGAGGCTGTTGTACATTATTTGTTATACCACCCATTGTACGATGACCCAAGAACTAGGTAAAACTAGGTCTGAGCTGTGCTTTTGCTGGTGGGAATTTTCATGATTATCATTGAGAAGAGTGCTGTGGTAGCAGTTTATCAATTCTAGAAAGGTAAAATAATGACGGCAATGAATTCTTGTCAGCTTTTCTTACCCTCTTTGCTTTTAGGTGCAGTCAACAGATAAATGGCTTGAAGGTGGGATATGCTGAGCATAATGGCTACAGGTTCTGTTACTACTCCCGAGGGAAGCCAGGCCTCCAGCCCTCCATCCTGATGCTTCATGGGTACACAATTCATAAAATCGCATGGTTATTAGTCCTCCACGTAAGTTTCCACTTATTCAGATAAACACAGTTGTCACCAAGCAAGGTTGTTGATGTGCTGGTGAGTACAAACTGATTCACCTAGGCCTGCTAGTTCAACTTGCCTCTCTCATAACTTTAAGAACCTTCTCCTCAACTTCAGTACTAAACTACTTCATGAAGGATTACCAAAAATTATTGACAGAGACAGGAATGCTTTAGAAATGAAATTTCAATTGAACCTGTTGTAATTTGAAGTGTGTGTAGATGTGTGGTTGTCTTCTTACCACCAGCTCATTTCTGAGTTACAGCAATGCTATGAATTAACAACCTCCAAACTGTCCTATCATTAACACCCTTGCTCAGGTCTTGGAAACTGAAGGCCATGACTTCCTTAGTCAATCTATTTCATGGCTTTCTTCCTCTTTTCCTACCATTATTGTCTTTTGGAGTGAATCTTGATCTTGGGCTTCTAAATCAGTGGTTCTCAACCTTCCTAATGCCGCGACCCTTTAATACAGTTCCTCCTGTTGTGGTGGCTCCCAACCAGTGGTGGGATCCAAAAATTTTAGTAACAGGTTCCCATGGTGGTGGGATTCAAACAGTGGCGTAGCGCCAATGGGGCTGGATGGGGCACGACGGGGGCGGAGCCGGGCATTCCAGGGGCGGGGCATTAATAATTTCTCTTACTGTAAAAAACTCTTACTGAAAAAAAAAAGTTCCTAATTTCCAGCTGGTATCTTTCTGTCCATAATTTAAACTCATTATAGCAAGTCCAATCGTCTACTGCCAACAGAAACAACTACTTCTCCTCTAATTGACTGCCTCTCAAATACGTAATACTTTCGAATACTTAATTTTGTTTCTAGAAATCAAAAGAAGGATACTTTCCTTAAACAAGGAACTTTACCATATTTCTAAAACATGTTTTTAAAATAGCCCAACAGGGAGAATTATCCCATTTTCTACCTTCACTAACCAGCCACATAGGAAACAACAGGACTCTATGATTTTTGGACCTAATGGAATTTCTAACGGAAAAGCAGACCCAATTAGTAACCCCCTCTCGGCACACACAAATAATGAGTAACCCACTCTCGGGAACTGGTGAGAACCTGCTGGATCCCACCTCTGCTCCCAACCCTAACATTTATCCATTTTACAGATGGAGAACACTGATGCAGAGAGTCTTAGGCCACCCCTGTGAAAGGATCGTTCGACCCCCAAAAGGGTCGCGACCCACAGATTGAGAACCGCTGTAAATAAATAGAAATAGAACAGAAAAAAGGATCAAAGCAAATGCTAGAGTAGTATCAGAACTTAATTGGTTTTGCCATTACTGCATATACCATTAGTTTGTTTTCCCAATACTCTTGGTTTGGACATTATTCTGCTTGCTATTTTGAAGAAGAAGAAGAAGAGTTTGGATTTATATCCCCCCTTTCTCTCCTGCAGGAGACTCAAAGGGGCTGACAATCTCCTTGCACTTCCCCCCTCACAACAAACACCCTGTGAGGTAGGTGGGGCTGAGAGAGCTCTGAGAAGCTGTGACTAGCCCAAGGTCACCCAGCTGGCGTGTGTGGGAGTGCACAGGCTAATCTGAATTCCCCAGAGAAGCCTCCACAGCTCAGGCGGCAGAGCTGGGAATCAAACCCGGTTCCTCCAGATTAGATACACAAGCTCTTAACCTCCTACGCCACTGCTGCTCCTGATTTTGCTGCAAGTGCTACTCTGGCCATCATTATCAAATATAAAAATAGTTATTCTGGTATTTTAGGAATATTTTTGTTAATATGCCTAGTAACGTAGTCTTGGCATCCATAGCATCATAGATTTTTAAAATTTTCTGAATTTGTGCATGAATTTTCTCCATTTTTTAAAAAAACATTATTGCAAATCTACCACATGCAGTAAAAAGAACCATCTACTTCTTTACATTACCAACATTTCCCTTTGTAATCCTCATCCATCTTCTCAATATCTTTTGGAGTGATGTACCACCAGTAAAATATATTGTACCAGTTTTCTCTTTTCTCTTTATGACTGGCTGGCTGTAAATTTTGTATCTTTGTATCTTTCATCCATAAGGTTTCCTATCATGGAAAATATATTTCTTTTTCAAAGTACTGCATCCATCTGACCCTGCATGTTTTCATTTGGTCTGTTTCTGTATCAAATTGAAGCAATAGTTTATAAATTCATCTTAATAAATGTTCTTTTTGCAGTGGCATAGGAGGTTAAGAGCTTGTGTATCTAATCTGGAGGAACCGGGTTTGATTCCCCGCTCTGCCGCCTGAGCTGTGGAGGCTTATCTGGGGAATTCAGATTAGCCTGTACACTCCCACACACGCCAGCTGGGTGACCTTGGGCTAGTCACAGCTTCTCAGAGCTCTCTCAGCCCCACCCACCTCACAGGGTGTTTGTTGTGAGGGGGGAAGGGCAAGGAGATTGTCAGCCCCTTTGAGTCTCCTGCAGGAGAGAAAGGGGGATATAAATCCAAACTCTTCTTCTTCTTCTTCTTTTGTACATCTGTCAGCCCCCTTATTATATCTCTTTCTGTTTTAACTTCCTTAGTGGTGAAATTAGTCTTGAAATGGCCATCTCATTACACACACACAGCCATACTCACACATACAGGTGTATATATAATTTCTTCTTGAGCATCTGTCATATCTTCATATGTTACAAAATCATTATTTTTCTTCACATTTTTATCCTAATATATTTCTATGGAAGACATTAATGGAGCTATTGTAGTGTGACCATCCGTCCCTTTTTCGGCGGGACGTTCACGCTTTTTAACAATTAGTCCCTCGTCCCGAGGGGTTTTAGAAAAGTCCCGATTTTCTTCAGTTCGGGGAACCGGTTGTTAAAGATTAACTTCAACTCCTTTGATGAATCTTCCTTAGTTCTGCAAACTTCCGGTTAATGATTAACTTCAACTTCAACTGACCCAGCATGTCTGTTAATGATTAATCCCCCTCCCCTCCATGGGAGTTAGAGGCTCTGTTATAAAAAGTATCCAAGGAAGTAGCCTCCGGAAGAGCCGTCACCTCTCAACCAGTGGGGCGGGCAGGAGGCTGGGCCCGCGGCACGGCCAGCCAGGCCGTGGGCGAGGGATGCGCCCGCCCTGCTGCTTGCAGGTGGCTGGCGCCAACCGACGGAACCTGCAGCTTGATACCTGGCCGGCCGCCCGCTGAAGCTGCCCGGCTTCGCAGCACCAGCTGCAGGCGGGCGGCAGGAGGCTGGGCCTGCTGCACGGCCTGGCCGGCCGCAGTAAGGGATGCGCCATCGCCCTGCTGCCTGCAAGGCGGGCTGGAAGATGGGTCCGGGTGGGTTCAGATCGACGCCTGGCCGCCGCCGGAAAGCGCCCGCCTACGCAGCCAGCTGCAGGGTGGAGCAGGAGGCTGGGCCAGCTGACACGGCCTGGCCGCCAGCGAGGCAGCGGGATCGCCCGCCCTGCTGCTTCTGCAGGGAGGACGGCGATGGAGTTGACTCCGCGGCTCGGCCTGGCCGGGCCGCCGGGCTGAACCGCCTCGCAAATCCAGCGAAGGTGGGCAGGAGGCAAAGCATCGGCGCCTCGCCCCTGCTGCTTCTGCAAGGCGGAAGCGGAAGATAGGTCCGGGGCGGCTCGGCCTACAGCCGCTGAGCAAGGGATCGCGCTCCTGCCCTACTGCTTGCAGGGAGGACGAAGATGGGTTCGGGCGCTCCAGCCTGGCCAGCCGCCTGAAACCGCCTCCCGCCTACGCAATCCAGCGAGGTGGGCAGGAGGAACAAAGCCTCGCGCCCGCCCCTGCTGCTTCTGCAAAGGCGGGCGAAGAGCTGGGAATCAGCGGGTTCGACTCGGCCTGGCCGAGCCGCGCGGGAGCGCTCCGCCTCACAGCCAGCGGCAGGTGGGTGGCAGGAGGCTATGGGCCATGACGCACGGCCTCGGCCGGGCCGCATGGCCGAGGGATGCGCCCGCCTCTGCTGCTTGCAGTGGGAGGGACGAAAGATGGGTTCGGCGGCTCGGCCTGGCCGGCCGCCGGGCTGAACCGCCCGCCTCGCATAACCAGCGTAGGTGGGCAGGAGAGAGAGGCAAAAGCCTGCGCCCGCCTCTGCTGCTTCTGCAAGGCAGGGCGAAGATGGGTCCGGCGGCGCCGACGCTGGCCGGCCGCGGGCAAGGGATGCTGCCTGCCCCCTGCTGCTCTGCAGGGGAGGACGAAGATGGGTTCGGCGGCTCGGCCTGGCCAGCCGCCGGGAAACCGCCCGCCTCGCAACCAGCGAGGTGGGCAGGAGGCAAAGCCTGCGCCCGCCCTGCTGCTTGCAAGGCGGGCGAAGATGGGTCCGGCGGCTCGGCCTGGCCGGCCGCCGGGAAAGCGCCCGCCTCGCAACCAGCGAGGCGGGCAGGAGGCTGGGCCCGCGGCGCGGCCTGGCCACCGCCGGCGAGGGATGCGCCCGCCCTGCTGCTTGCAGGGCAGGCGAAGACGGGCTCGGCCTGGCCTGCTGCTGGGAAAGCGCCCGCCTTAGTAGGAAAGGAGAGGGTCATGGCAGAAACACCAGGAGATTATTGAGCTTGTTCCTCCTGGCTATTAAAGTAAGTGACTGAGTTTTGTTAAACGTTCTGCCTTTGTGGCATGGGGATGGAGAGGGCACCAGCTCTTGCTCCATGCCTGGTTTCCCTGCTGGTAAAACTCTTCTGCCCTGGTGGCATGGCTGGGATGGAGAGGGCACAGCTCTGCCCCATGCCTGGTTTCTGCTGGCAAAACTTTCTGCCCTGGTGGCATGGGGACGGAGAGGGCACAGTTTGCCCATGCCTGGTTTCTGCTGGCAAAACTTTCTGCACTGGTGCCATGGGGATAGGAGAGCAGAGTTTGCCCCGTGCCTGGGTTCTGCTGGCAAAACTTTCTGCCCTGGTGCCATGGGGATGGGAGGGCAGAGTTTGTCCCGTGCCTGGGTTCTATTGCCAAAACTTTCTATCCTGGTGCCATGGGAAGGGGAGATTTTGCTATGATCTGGCAGAAAAATAGTGAGGATCTGTAATTTGGAACTCCATTTTTGTACTGTAGTGGCACCAAAAAGCATAGGATCCATATTTGGGGGGGGGGGGGTAGTCTGTGCATATGAACATAATGTGTGATGTGAGATGAATTTGGGGTTACCCAGTGCAAAAATCCTGAGAGTCCATGAGGATCTGACTTTGAAACTACCATGGTGCCATGGAGCATGGCATGCAGGATTATTATGTTCAGACATGTGTCTAGGGTATGAGCTGTGATGTTCTGGTGATTTTGGGGTGACCAAGTGGAAGAATCATGAGGATCCATGTTTTTTCTTAAGTGAGGTTTTTGCACCACTACAGCAACCATGAAGCGTGGACTGTGTGATTGTTGTGTTTAGACATGTGGCTAATGAAGCTGGAGTTGTGATGTTCTGGTGTGATTTTGGGATGATTTGAGTGCAAAAAATCATGAGGATCCATGATGTTTGTTTTCAAAGCAGGTTTTTGTGCCACTGCAGCACCACAGAGCATGGGATGCGTGATTGTTTTGGTGCTTCCTGCAGAATAAGACATGTTCTATAATTTTATGGTGATTTCATTTCATTCCAGTGTAAAAATCATATGAATTCATGATGATCTGTTTAAAATCATCTGCATCTGGTTTTTACCCAGATTTGTGAGTTTGGGCATGTTCTTTAATGTGATGGCCACTTTGAGATGACCTGGTGCAAAAAAACTTTTTTTGTCATGGTGGAGGAGGGCGGTTGCCGGGGGAGGGACACTTATATTTTGCCCCAGGCTCAATTTTCCCCAGCTACGCCTCTGGCAGTGTGGCAGCCTCCTGCGCAGCGGCACTGCCTTCTGGGGCACTCCCCTGTTTCCTGCCCTGTGCTCTTTCGCCCACCCCCCCCCCCCCCCCGGTCAATGGCGTCCCACTTTACCAATGTTAAAATCTGGTCACCTAAAGCTATTGGAAAGCTGATTCTTTTTATATAGCTTCCCAAATTCCAAACAATTAATCTTCGATTACATGACTTCCATTTATGCTGTTCTTCCAACACTCATAATCTATCCCTTATTTTCTTGGTTTGTTCCATTTTTTCTTTTTCTTCTCTTTTTGATTTGCAGCTCTAGCCATTAAATTTCCTTTCATTGCAATGGGGGTATCAGCCGCATTGTTAATTCTAAAAATTTCTTCTATATCCTTTGTACATTTCTTTACTATTTTTTCTTGTAGTAAAAGATTACTTTTAATCTTCATTTTTCCTGTCTGCCTCTATTTTGTTGCCAAATTACAGTTACTGGATTGTGATCTGCAAAATTCTTTGGCTGTATAGTTGCATTGCCAATACTGAAATTTGGTTCATACAGCAAATACAGACAAAGACAAATCAAATTAAACAATCCAGAACTCAAGAAAAGCTGAAGGGAGCACACAAAAAGAATTAGACAAGCAGAAAGGAATACACAAGAAAAAATAAAAAGGAAGTGCAAAGCATGAAGCAAGAAATATCAATAAGATTATTAGAAATCAAAAAAGTAAATAAGGAAACACAAAAAAATCATGAATATTAAAGAAAGGCAGAAATTACTTGAATTCCACTTAGAAGGGCAAGATCTGTGGATGGAAAAAACAGAACAAAGGATTGATACCTTGGAAGTGAAGTATAGAGATAATAAAGCTTAAAAGATTGTTTTTGCAAGCTGCTACAAGACGATTTGAAGATCCAAGAAAACTTTTCTGGTATTGATCAAATATTCTGAATAAATTCAAATTTTGCATTTAAGAATAAATTTCCATGGGATATCCTGTTCAAATTTATTCTGTTTAGAATAAATTGCCATGTAATATTCTATTCACATAAGAAAACACAAGATGCTATATTAAGTAAACAAAGATAATTCCTGCTCAAAATGGGCAGGAAAGATCTTCCAAGGATGCCTGCCAAACTGTTAAGAAAAAGGAGGGAGTTTGGGGTTTTTTTAGGACAAATTTTACAAAGGAAAGAAATAAGGTCTCACTGGAGGCTTCAATTCACTTTGGAAGTTTCACTACCAAAGAATAAAAGAATAAGTACTACAGAAGACTAAGCAAAACAACAGGCAGAACAATTCGCTGAGAAGAACACTTGAACTTAACTTTTTAAAAGTCACTGAAATCAAAAAAAGAAAAAAACCAAAGGATCATCAGATAAAGAAGAAAAGTTAAACCAAGCTGCAGCAAATAAAATGGACAACAATTTATTGATCAAGTAACAGCCTAAATTCTCCCTCCAAGTGAAAATTGGTGAATTGTTTCTCACAATTGCTTTAGTGCAGTTTTCTTCATTAAAATATTCTTCTTTGAAGGAATCTGTCATCCTTTCATATCTTCTGTATAGTTCTTCAATGTATTGCTTCTATATTTTTCTTTGTTTGGCCTTGATGAAATAATGTATTGTCAGGTTGATTTTTCACCATCCCTAGCCATGATTTGAAGTTCCCTTTGATTTCTTGTATCTTGTTGAATAGATCTCTTGTTCTTCCTTTTTTGTTGTTTTCTACCATTTCTTTGCACTGGTTATAACAGTTCTCTTTTTCAGTGTGCAAATCACTGAAAAGCTGCAAGTAGAATTCTGTTTCTATTTTGGTCAACTCTTCCTTTTGCTGTTCATTGAACCTTAGCAATTTTAAGAATTTCATCAATCATCCATCAAGGTTTTTCCTTTCTTGAATGCATGAATAGTCTTCATGCATTCTTCCTTGCTGTCTTTGATTCTTTTATTTCACATTCAACTGAACTTAGTGATACAAGTAGGTTCTTTGAATGTTCATTAAAATCTTGTCATTTGAATTATATTTTGACAGGTTTCTTCAGCTTCATTCCAATGTTTAACATTAACAATTTGTGGACTGTTTTACAGTAATTTTTGGTCTTGTTTTAGCAGACAGAATAGAACTCTATCTCTGCTTCCAATTATGTAATTATTTGATTTCTATACTGTCTATCAAGTGATGTGCATTGTGTTGCCCCAGCAGGGTTCAGGGTTTTTTTTTTAGTAAAACCAATAAATATGCATTAGCAATAGATATAGGCAAGAAAATGGCCACTTTAAGATATAGCATTGTGGGAAATGTAGTCTTAGAGTCATGTGTATAGTATTTAGTTTTATGATTTGCTAGATTAGAGCCCATCCTGGGCAGAACTGGGTAAACCTGGGAAAAGGTTTATGTTCTTAGAGTAGAAATTGGAGAGTGCACAAATGTGGAAGCATTCTCTTTTTTCACAAGAAGTAAAACTAGTTATTAATTAGGTTTAACTCTATGTACATCATTCAGTTCAGGTAGCAACAGACAAAAAGTAAGTCAGTGTTAACTGCATGATTTTGTTGCGTCTTCTTTTCAATAAGTCCTTGATCTGAAATGATGCATGGAACTCTTATTGACACATACCAGATGAAATAGGCTAAAGACCACTCTCTTTCAGATGGCATATCCATGAATACAGTGATCTATTTAGTTGCCTGAAGCATCTGTTTGCAGTGAACAAATTGTTGGGTCTTTCTCCTGCTTGATTTCATAATCTGAGACCAAGTTGTCATGTTTCAAGAAGATTCCCTCTTTTTATATGCTTTCTTTTTCCTGTAATATCTTTGGCACCTTTTTTTATATAGAGTGACAGCTTAATGTTCATTTAATTCCATCAGATTTGCACACAGCCACTCATCAAAGAATACTATACATGGGCATGTGCACATGATCATGTTAAACACTTCAAATATTTTAAAACAGAGGTGCAGATGGAGACAGTGACATGGGTTGTAAACTTTACTCGAAGAGACATAGCAGTGAGATTGGTATGTAATGTCTGAGCTTTCACTTCTTGAACCTCAAAACCAGCTGTTTTTCCCCCTCTAAGTTTTTTCCTAAGGATATTCATGTGATCTGTCTTGACTTGCCTGGTCATGGGGGAACCACTTGTTTGCCAGGAGAGAGCTACACTGCCTTTGATCAGGTGAAAAGAATACACGAGGTAAGGCTTCTTTCTACATGCACTTGGATGTTTTGCAATCTGAGGACTGGCAGGTCTTAAAATGTACCTTTTGGGGTTATAGATTCATACAGATCAGCTACCAATTGTCACTGCAAACATGGGGCTGTTCAAAGAGTCCAGCTATCTGTTTCTGCAATCACTTATTGGCCCTTTGCCTTTTAATTATCTTGGCTGCTTAGAGAAGATTTCGGACTACACCTGAAAGCAAATGGATGTGTTTCAATTGACCTCTGAATCCACCGCCCTGCTTGAAAACCTGATAGTAAAGAAAAAACAGTGGATATCTTGAAAAGTCATACAATAATTGATAGACCCCCCCAAATTAAAAAGTTACTGAAGTAATTTTTTTACACTGGCTGTTGTGGGTTTTCCTGGCTGTGTGGCCATGGTCTGGTAGTTTTTGCTCCTAATGTTTCACCCGCATCTATGGATGCATTTCACAGTAAGATGTGTTCCTCTCCATTCCACAGTGATTGAGTGGTGGACCACCAGACCACAGCCACAGAGCCTGGAAAACCCACAACAGCCGGTTGATAACGGCCTTGAAAGCCTTTGACAATACAAAGACTAATCTTATTGATTTAAAAACTGAGCATCTCACTGATATATACCAACAGAAATCAATGCAGAATAGAGTTTCTGAGGAGAAAAGCTCTCAGCGTCCAATATAATTCTTTTTTTATTGCATGAATTTCATTCTTGACCACTCACTTTTCAAGACACTACAATTGGTGATCTAATTGTAAAAAATAAAGGGCTTTCCTCATCTTTTCCCTCCAAATAATAGCTCTTCATAAACAACCACACTATCAAAGTAATTAGAAAATAAGAATGGGGAATCTTATTCACTTTTTTATCCAGCATTTTTATTCAACTATCTCTAAAGATGATTCCTGAGGAATATTAAACTTTGGCTCCTCAGCAGTCTTAGTGGATTCATACTAGAGAAAGGTAACTTTCCTTCCTTCCCCCATCACTGTCGCTTCCTTTGCCTCTTGAAGGGTGAATTCACAAAAATCATCTTTCTCCACAAAAGGAAAATCTGTTCCATCATTAGGATGTTGTGGGTTTTCCAGGTTATATGGCTCAGTTCCAATAGTATTTTCTCCTGACATTTTGCCTGCATCTGTGGCTGGCATCTTCAGAGGATCTGGTGGCAGTAAAGCAAGTGGAGCATCCATACCTGTGAAATGTCCAGGGTGGGAGAAGCTGCATTGAAAAAGGGATAGATCATCTGGTTCATCTAAGAAGGCCTGGAATTGTTTGGCTACTACTCAAGTACTATCCCCAAATATGGAATATTTATTACCAGATGGTAGTTGTTAAACTCATTAAGTTCCAGGGACTGATTTTTTCAACCTGAGTAGCAGTGGCAGCAATTGCCTGCTCATGATCTCTCATATCCACTTCAGATGCCACAGACAACCACGATCTTTGTTTAGGAATAAGCCCAAGCAAGTAATGTAACACACAGGATACATTCTCTCATTTAATCGGGTTTGATTCCCAGCTCTGCCGCCTGAGCTGTGGAGGCTTATCTGGGAAATTCAGATTAGCCTGTACACTCCCACACACGCCAGCTGGGTGACCTTGGGCTAGTCACAGCTTCTCGGAGCTCTCTCAGCCCCACCTACCTCACAGGGTGTTTGTTGTGAGGGGGGAAGGGCAAGGAGATTGTCAGCCCCTTTGAGTCTCCTGCAGGAGAGAAAGGGGGGATATAAATCCAAACTCTTCTTCTTCTTCTTAATTCACACATCTTATTATAGTTTGTCGAGTGCACTAGATTGAATGGGAAGCCTTTCCACATGGTTGGCATCTCCATGGGTGGAATGCTTGCCGGAATTTACGCTGCTCATTATCCATCTGAGGTCTGCTGCCTGTCTCTCCTTTGTCCAATTGGTGAGTGTTAAAATGCAATTGTGTCGAGGGGAGTTTTGGAATAGCTTAAGTTAGAATGAAGAGGGTAGGATATCTGCTTCAATATCCAGAATCCAGGGCCAGAAACATAATGAGATATCATAATCAACTGCTACCAGCCAAGATTATTAAAGAGAATCTCCATGTCCAGAGGAATTGTATTTAGAGTTGTAACACTAGCACACTTGGAATGCAGGGCTAAGTAACAACATCAGGAGACAGCCATCAGCTCTATGGTCTGCTTATCAGCCTCCCAGGGCAAAAACCTGTGAAACAGGTTACTGAACTAATTGGATCCAATAGGGCACCGAGAGGTGGGATCCAGCAGGTTCTCACAGGTTCCCGAGAGTAGGTTACTAATTATTTGTGGGTGCTGAGAGGGGGTTACTAATTGGTGATTTTGCCACGTGATTTTTGCCTTAGTTACGCCCCTCCTCTCAGCAGTAGCGCGCAGAACTTGAAGCAGTCTAGCAGGAGGTGCACCGGCGTGCATGGCAGCCTGCGCCTGCGTGCATTCATTTCCGGCCCAAGGACCGGCGCAGCGGCTGCGTCCTTGTCACAGCCGTGCCCAGGAATGCCCCACCCCCGGAATGCCCGGCCATCCCCCCATCATGCCCCGCCCAGCCCCATTGGCGCTACGCCACAGTTTGAATCCCACCACCATGGGAACCTGTTACTAAAATTTTTGGATCCCACCACTGTAGGGGACCTCTTATTTATTGGCTCATTTCACTATAAATTTGTCCATAATTTCGTATAAAGAGCTCAGGGTACATTGTTCATTGTTATCTGTCCATTTTCTCCTCCCAAACAGCCTCTGTGAGGGGCCAGCTAAGGGCATGTGTAGGGTTGCCAAATTCCTGGAGATTTGGAGGCGGAGCCTGGGGATGTGGCGTTTGAGGAGGGAAAAAGCCTCCATGGGTTATAATGCCATAAGATCCTCCGAAGTATCCATTTTCTCCGGGGGCTCTGTAGCCTGGAGATCATCTTTACACTGTCCCCAGTAAGAAATGCAAATTAAAGAGGGAAAAGGCATGTACTTTCTCCCTTTAAAAAGCCTGCTCTTCCTATACAACACATGCACACACCCATCCAAGGCACAGACTCTCTCCCATGAGATATATAGAGGTGGATTTAGCCACAGAGCAGCTGGGGAAGAGCCATCACAGGCAGCAATCATCTGTAAGGTGGTCAAAAGGGGGCTTCCACCTTTAGCAGATAGCATTTTGCCAGCCATTTCTGGAGTCTCAGCCAGCAACCACCAATCAACTGGAGGGCGGGGCGGGCCAGGGCTAACTACCCTACAGTGGTTGCCTGATTCTCAGTCAGAACTGGTCAGCAGAGAGCTTTGGGTTGGTTGGGCCTGAAGCTACTAGAACTCCACTGGCAATGGCAGCAAGGGAAGGACGCTGTCTCCCTCGCCACCATCACTTGTGGAGTTGTGGTGACCGTAGCAATGAGCAGCTCTAGGGAGGAGGAAGTTTCACAGCTATAGCTCAACTAACTGAATCTCAGGTGATGGTTGAGGGCAATCACCTGTAGGGTTGGGGGCTCCTGTGATCATCTACAGCTGACTGACACGGGCTGCTACCCTGAATCAGCTGCAGCCATGACTCCAGAGGCAACACAGTGGAAGATGAACCATCAGGCTATGGTCATCAGCTGTAGTGTGAGAGATCCCCACCTACTACCTTACAACTGATTGCTGGCCAATGCCCTAGAGCTACCCCACCCAATAATTCTGGGAACTCATCCTTCATTTTTTGCTCAAAGTGCCGGATTCACTAGAGCTGTGGCTCACCTTTCTCTTTCCCTGATCCATATTTCTGGTTGCCACCTTTCCCGAGTGTGTTTCTTGCGTTTTTAACTTCCACACCACAAAGAGTATCAAGAAGGTGAAGCTTTTTCTGAAAAAGTTAATCATGTCGTGGCACAATTTTCAACTGTCCTGTATGTCAGGGCTGGAGCGAGGAGGAACTGTGCCCGGGTCACGAATGCGCCCCGCGCCCCTGTCATGCCCCCTCACCGCCCATCCTGGAATGCCCCCGTCATCCCCACTCACCAGCGCACGCCTGGTGCGTCATGCATCCCCCCGCCCCCTCTGTGCTATGCCACTGCTGTATGTAGTTTGCGCCACACTGTAGTAATGACTGGAGGCCTTCCAGAGAAAAGTCCATGAGCATGAATACTTTCCACCTCCTCCATGTCCCTGATCTAGTTTCCACCTCCTCGCAAGCACACAGAGCTCTCTTCTCCTATAACCAAGGGCAGATCTGAATCCCGTCTTTAACTTTACCTGGAATTCTACTAAACTGTGCATTCTGTCCTCTTCTAATCCTTAGGTCTGAGGTTCCCGAAGGATACTGACGTCTTCAAGCGTGCCAAAGATGCTGATATTTCTGTCATTCCTTCAAATACACAGGAGGGATTACTTATGTTCAGAACTTGTTCATACCATTTCTACAGGTTTCCAAAACAGGTGAAAAAGTGGCATTGTAAACATGGGAAGACTAATGATGCTTTTATCCAAGTTAATGCTTGTATTCCTATTACATTGTAAAATCATAAAGAACACAAATCTAAAAACGATTTTGCTATTATGATAGTCCTATCCAGGCGTGACGTTTGGCCATGCATATGTTGAGAACATGCTACACACATTCCTCTTAATAAGTACGGTAGCCATTTTGTCTGAAAGAGGTGATATATTCCAACTTCTGAACTTGTATCCTGATATGCATGTCCTGTGGCTTAAAATAACAAGTGTTGCCCCTTTCAGCAAAAAGGTGATCACACATACCAGGAGAGCTACATATAACACCTGTAACACCTGAAAAAGGCTGATCAATAACTCTCATTCCTTTCCATAACGCTTGTCAGTGTGGAAAATATTTTACATTTCTTAGTTTTATGTAATTTGTGAACTGAATTGAGAGTGTCTTGTTGAAGTATATTAAAAAAAATCACAATTTAAACCTTGGTCCTCCTTTACTTTCTTCCTAGTGAATCGCATATAGACTTGGGAACAGTCCTCTACTCAGTCATTCACACTCAGATTCACATGACTATTGATTTAACCAATCCAGATCACTTATACACAACATTTTGTGTTTCCCTTATGGCCTGTCTTCTGTTTCAGATTTAAAGATTCAACAAAACAAGCAAGGAAATTTCTGTGTCCCAGACACATCAGGTCAATTTTGGTCACAGCTTGGTCGCAGATCAATCTTTGGAACAGTTTATGTGCTATTTTTTGTGTGAGGGGGTAGCATAAGTAGACATGCAACTTCTGGATTTGTATTTCCGTTGAATGTCCACAATTTTAAATGGTTGTACATGTTTTAATGTAATTCTTGGGCATATAGTGTAATACAAATATTTTGTATATACTTTAGATTTGAATATTGAGAAGGAAATTTTGGCCTCTCTTCTATTGATGGTTAATTCCAGGGAGTAGATGGTCCTACAAAAATATTCTATTCCCTGCTGTCAGTGGTAAGAGGGAACTGTCAACAGAGGCTATGCATTGAATCTCAACAGGTGGGCGGGTACTTATGGAGTGGGATAGTCCTTTAAGTGTAAGGCCATGAAAGGTTGTTTGCGAAAGAAATAAAAAGCTGGGTATCATCATCTTATTGATGATACCGCACTCTGTAGGTACCAATGATCTTTTAAAGAAGCCACATATAAATAATACATTATTACCTGTGAAAGGTAATTTGAGCCTTTGAGAAGGGCAGATTCCATAAACAGATCTCCCATATGAAGATGCCAGCCACAGATGCAGGCGAAACATTAGAAACAAGATCCACTAGACCATGGCCACACAGCCCAGAAAACCCACCACAACCAGACGTAGTAGAGGTTTTGCTGAAGTGCTAAATATAAGGAATCCCTCGAAAGTAAGACGTAGCAAAGTTTTTGTTTGGAAGCATGCCCGTTGAACAGAACACCAGAGCATGCAGCTGTGGAGCGGAAAAATAAGACATCCCCTGAAAATAAGACATAGCGCATCTTGGGGAGCAAAAATTAATATAAGACAATGTCTTATTTTCGGGGAATCACGGTATGTGCAAAACACATGAGCTGGGAGGAGATTGTGTCCCTCCTGCTGTTCATCAGAATCTTCCTTTCTGATGTCAGAAATATGCAGCCGTCCAGATATTTATTTTTATGTGCAGTATCTATGAAAGAAGAACACAGTGCAGACTCTTTTCGATCTCTTTTTCAAACTCTGAGGGAACTGAAGGGAGAAAATTGCTTGCTTGGTCTTTGTCAATAAACTTTATAGTACAATTACAGAGTGGTGCCTCATACAGAATGCAGTTAAGAAATCTTCCATGATCTTGCCATGTATTTCCTGTGATCAGATTCTTGTTTTTCCTCCTAGTGCATAAAGGGATTTTTCGGTGATTGGCTGCTGGAGAGCAATTTTTTTAGAAAATGTAAGTTCAACCGTAAGAATGGCGTGTGCCTGTATGCAGAGTGACGAGTGGTTTGTGGACACTGTGAGGTAGCGTTGGGGTTTTGAATTCACATTCACCCACTTCAGTGAACTCCAGGTTGTTCCATCTCCAGAAACTCAATTCATTCTAATAACCAAGTACCACAGTGGTGGATTCCGCACGGTCGAAATATAATGGGCGGATGAAGGGAAATATTCTGGTTTGGGGAAGTACTTTCCCAAAGCAGGATTGTCCTGTTATATTCCCCTCAACCCGGGTTTTTCAAAAATTGCTAAACTAATGACCCAAACCCGGGTTGAACCTGCTCCTGAGCGAACAGCACAGGTGCCAAATGCTTTATTTTTCCTGCCCACTGTCATTTTCCCTCCTTCCCTTATTTCTGTTTTGTTTTTGCTGAGCTGCCAGCCGGTGTGACTCACAGCCCACCATTTCTCAAATATCCCCCGAGCATGTCTTCTTCCCATGGCAGCAATTGTGAGTGTCATTTCACCCATATTTATACAGGAATGCATTCCAGCCTTAAAAAACAAACAAACAAAATTGGTGCTCAAAATACATAGCTATGCAGATGCATACTTTTGAATGTGGATGGGACATATTGCTTTGTTCCCTTTTTGGATAAATGTTATTATTTTAACTATCACAGCATTAAGAGGGAGGTTGCATGCTTCCTGCTGACATGTGTCATTGTTTAAATGCCCTAAACTTTTTTTTCCCACACTGGAGAAATGGGAGGGGAAGGTCCTGGGGTTGCTGTAGTTTTCCCACCAATTGGAAGCGTTCCCTAAGCAGAGGGCAGGAATGGGCAGCAGGGCTGCGGCCAAACAGGAACAGCCAATTAGAATGCAGGAAAAATGGGATGTTTGTGCCTGCATAGCTATGTATGCATTGTTAAAAAAATTTAAAATAGCAGGTTCGTGTGAAGGGGCAGAAAGAAAAATGATTGTTTCCCTCAACCCAGCTCAATTCCTGCATGGAAAATGGGCACCCAGGCAAAGGAACAAAATAGACCCAGATTCAAAAACAACGGCTGCAACCCATTATTATTATTATAGTGTGCGGATTCCACCGTTAACTCTCCTGCTCCCATCATACATCATCCTAGAATCATCGGAAGAGCTTCAACGTTATCGTTATCCCTTCCACATCTTTGGGATCAGGGCTGCAGCGCCCTCTGCAATCTGGAAATCTGTTTTTAAAAAATTGACCCTCCCTTTGTACCATTGAATAATTTTGTGTTTTAAAATTTTAACTTTTGAAAGAAATGATGTATATTTATGGTATTAAAAGATAAAATAAGTTTATATTATAGAATACTATACTTATATTTTATACATTTCTAAGTTTCTAATTTTTTTTCTGGGTCATCTGTTAGCCTTCATGTATTGTCTGAGGTTTCTGCAAAACTCCAAAAAAAAAAAAAAAATCAATCCCATTTAATTTCATTTGCTGACCCACAATATATTTTGTATTTCGTACATTTGTACTGTTTTTATATGTTTTTTATTATATATTGACTGTAAAGCCGCCTTGAGTCCTTTGAGAGATTAGCGGGATATAAATGCAATAAATAAATAAATATCAAAACTGTGATGAGGAAAGTCACGATGTGGAAGGGATTACTGTGGATTACAACCCTGTAGTTGTAATTCACCCTAACACAGGTGAATGATACAACCACATTTGGAAGGCTCACAGTATGTCTGTTTCCCAAAAATGTAGCACCAGGAGGAACAAGGATGATTGAGGGACTGGAGCACCTTCCCTATGAGGAGAGGCTGCAGCGTTTGGGACTCTTTAGTTTGGAGAGGAGATGTCTGAGGGGGGATATGATTGAAGTCTATAAAATTATGCATGGGGTAGAAAATGTTGACAGAGAGACATTTTTCTCTCTTTCTCACAATACTAGAACCAGGGGGCATTCATTGAAAATGCTGGGGGGAAGAATTAGGACTAATAAAAGGAAACACTTCTTCACACAACGTGTGATTGGTGTTTGGAATATGCTGCCACAGGAGGTGGTGATGGCCACTAACCTGGATAGCTTTAAAAGGGGCTTGGACAGATTTATGGAGGAGAAGTCGATTTATGGCTACCAATCTTGATCCTCTGTGATCTGAGGTTGCAAATGCCTTAGCAGACCAGGTGCTTGGGAGCAACAGCCACAGAAGGCCATTGCTTTCACCTCCTGCATGTGAGCTCCCAAAGGCACCTGATGGGCCACTGCGAGTAGCAGAGAGCTGGACTAGATGGACTCTGGTCTGATCCAGCTGGCTTGTTCTTATGTTCTTATGTTCTTAAAGGAGAAGAAAAACTTCATTATTTAATTGGACAATTTATGTGTCTCCTCACAGGAGCTCAGAACCACCCACCATGTGAAAACAATGCAATAAATGGTTCTGGTGGATTTTCCGGGCTGTGTGGCCGTGGTCTGGTGGTTCTTGTTCCTAACGTTTCGCCTGCATCTGTGGCTGGCATCTTCAGAGGTGTACCACAGGAGGAAGTCCTGTTACACACTGTGTCCACGTTAAGAACAAGATCCACCAGACCACGGCCACACAGCCCGGAAAACCCACCAGAACCAGTGGAATCCAGCCGTGAAAGCCTTCGACAACACAGTGCACTAAATCATAAAAGCAAAAGCATACACTTGGTCTTGCCCACATAACTGTTAATTGTACACATTTCTTTATTTTAAAGGCTTCTTAGATGTCTTTAATGAGGAGTCTTTGTACAGCCTGCAGGAGAACATGAGCAAGATCCAGGCTCCAACACAGGTCATCTGGGGAAAGGATGACAAAGTAAGTACAGTTCTCATTTATGTGAACCCCTTTTCTCCAAGCAGCGAGACCCTCTGGGGGTTAGCCCTCTGTCCATATTGCTAGCCAAATGTTTTGGCCATGAAAAAAAAAGTGGTAATGATCCCACAACATACTACCATGTGTTCTTGTGAATATCCAAGATTTTCAGAAAATCTCTTACCTGGCGAGAGTCTCTGCTTCTTGGCTAATGGGTTTTATACTTCGCTTTCATGAAACTAAGCAAACTAAAAGGAAAAAGCGTGTGGTTAAAGAAGAAAGGTAGAGTCAAAGGGGAGGGACCCAATGGAAGAGGGTGTGATTGGAGGAGAAAGGGACTGTACCAAAGAAGAAAGGGGAGTTGGCTATGTTCTGTCATCTGGGGCCCGCAAAAACTTGGCGCTGGCCTTGATTAGATTTGTGCCGTAACACAAAGAAGAGACATAAAATACACAAACTGCAACGTATTTTGTGAGACTCCTCTTATCCTAATGAAACTCTTATGTAGGCATGTCTTGCTGTCCATTATTTACATTCTTGTTCTAGTTCTTATACAGGGAGAACTTGGATTAAGTGCTCTCTTCTCTATGGCTCATTCCGCACGTGCAGAATAATGCACTTTCAAACTGCTTTCAGTGCTCTTTGAAGCTGTGCGGAATGGCAAAATCCACTTGCAAACAGTTGTGAAAGTGGTTTGAAAACGCATTATTTTGCGTGTGCGGAAGGGGCCTTTGTCTTCTCTGCAGCCTATTCATTCAAAATGTTGATGAACCTTTTTCCCAATGCAACTTAAAAAAATAACATCATGCTTGGATATGCTATATTGTAATTTTTTTTGTTCTGCAGATGGTGGATGTGTCTGGGGCAGATGTTTTAGCCAAAGGTATTCCACAAGCAGAAGTACACCTCCTGGAGAAATGTGGACACTTCATACCAGCTGATTCTCCCAAGAAATTCTCTCAGCTCCTCTTGGACTTCTACACTTCTCACACAAAGAGTGAAAAACTGACAAAACCCAAGAACTAAGAAGTGATTCTCAACTGTGGGTCGGAACCCCTTTGGGGGTTGAACGACCCTTTCACAGGGGTTGCCTAAGACTCTCTGCATCAGTGTTTGCCATCTGTGAAATGGATAAATGTTAGGGTTGGGGGTCACCACAATATGAGGAACTGTATTAAAGGGTCGCGGCATTAGGAAGGTTGAGAACCAGGGTTTAATGTGACTTGGGGGATTTCTTTAATGGCCTTGTAGATATCTACAACGGTTTGTCAAGGCGATTGGCTGCTTTTGCAAAGTGAGATTTTTATGTTTCCTCTTTCTGTACATTGCAATTTGTAACTGAGCCATGTAGATTAATGGAGAATTGTTCCTACAATGCATTTCCTAATCATTTCGATGCAAACTCTTACAGGCCCATAATCTTCACACAGTAGCAGACGTTTTATGGGTTGGATCCAGCAATCTGTCAGCAGGAATTATCATGGTCACAGATCACTCCCACATTCCTATATTCCCAGCAGGCTTTGCTGACCTAAAGAAAGTTTATCCTCAGCATTTTGCTGTTGAATCTAAATCAATCAATAGCCGCAAGTCACGGAGGTTGCACTGCGGAGGGGAAAGAGGCAAAAAAAGAGAAGATTTTGGATTTATATCCCACCTTTCTGTCCTTTAAGGAGACCCAAAGGGGCTTACAAACTAATTTCCCTTCCTCTTCCCACAATGGACATCTTGTGAGGTAGATGGGGCTGAGAGAGTTCTGAGAAAATTGTGACTAGCTGAAGGTCACCCAGCAGGAATGTAGGAGTGGAGAAACAAATCTAGTTCATCAGATAAGAGTCTGCCGCTCATGTGGAGGAGAGGGGAATCAAACCCAGTTCTCCAGGTTAGAGTCCACCATTACATCACTGGACCCCCTCCCCCCAGCACTACAAATCTCCTAATTTTAAATGGTCTTTGGGCAAATAATTCCCCCTGGGACTGTTTCAGTTCAGGAAAATGGGACAAGGATGAAGGTAGGAGCCTCTCCCATCTGTGGCCTCCAGTGACCACGGATGAAATTAAAATCATGATCTTGCAATTGCAAGATGGCAAGGCCCCGGGAAACGACTTTATACCACCAGAATTACTGAAAACTAATGTAGAATGGTGGGCCCCAGTTTTGGCTGAGCTTTTTACTCATATCAATAGCACCGCCTGTATTCCATCTGATTGGAGTGCTGCAATTATAGTCCCTATTTTTAAAAAAGGCTTATCCTCAAATCCAGCTCATTACCGACCAATTAGCTTACTTAGTGTTGCAAGCAAACTATATACTAAATATCTGTGTATAAAACTACTTGAATGGCTGAATAGAGAAAAACTATTGGAGGATGAACAGGCTGGCTTTCGTAAAGGCCGCTCAACTATGGATCACTGCCTGATACTAAACTACCTGGTAGAGAAATATGTGCTTGTCAAAAAAGGATCACTATACGCAGCTTTCGTTGATCTTAAAGCTGCATTTGACAATGTAACTCGTAGTCGGCTTTGGTCAAAGTTAGCAGAAACTAATATCGATAGACGCCTTCTCCACTTAATTGTCAAGTTACATGAGAACACGACCATACAGGTAAGGTTCTCACACAAAGGTCATCTAACGGCGCCCATCTCTACTCAGAAAGGTGTAAGGCAAGGGTGCCTTCTAGCACCCCATTTGTTTAACTTTTATGTTAACAAGAAAGATACCCATGCACCTATCCTTACCGCTGATAAGAGTATAGCCATTCTCATGTATGCCGATGATGCTGTTGTATTATCATTGACAAGAGTGGGGCTAAAAAGAGCACTGAAGATATTTGCTCAGATATGCACAGAGGAACAGCTAAGTATCAACTACACAAAGACCAAGATAGTGCATTTTAATGCCAAATTTAAGAAACTGAAATGGCAGTTGTTAGGCCATCAGATTGAACAAATAAAGTGTTTCAAATACCTAGGTGTGGTTTTCCAGTACAACAGAAAACCCTCAGCCCATATACAAACAGCCATACACACAGCACAAAGGAGCTCACAGGCAATCCTAAGATATTTTCTATCACAAGGGGGTGGATTTATTCCAGCGGCAATTAGATTATTTGAAGCTAAATCCCTGGCACAACTCACCTATGGAGCCCCATTGGCAATAATTTCGGATTTCACTCTATTAGAGAGAGTCCTATCCACATTCCTCAGAGCTCTTTTTAACACTCCTAAATGTACAGCTAATGTAGTTTTAAGACAAGAAGCAGGGTTGGTTAAAGTTGAGACAACCTTTTGGAGGCTTTTTATCAAATACTGGCTTAAAGTCCTCTCCCATCCCATGGGTTTATTGCCTTTGCTTCTGGCAGCAACACCATATCCAAGCTGGCTAGAAAAAATAACACTTAAACTTACACAGTGTGGTTTGGATCCTGTACAATTATTGGAACTGGATCATTGCAGAGCAACAGCCTTGGTCTATCAACGGCTCAATGATATTGAAATGCAAACAGATTTCTCCTTGTTACCGGCTATATAAACCATTAAAATCTTGGACAGGTATCTCGGCTGCCCCTTACCTGTCCAATATAACATCTACTGAATGCCGCTGGGGCCTTTTCAAGGGCCCGTTTTGACGCTTTTCCATCAGCCAATCTAATGGGCAGATTTCAAAAAATCCCACGACATAGGAGACTATGTGTTTGTAACTCAGGGGAAGTGGACTCTGTATTACATATTTTATTGCATTGTGAACTCCATAAAGGGGAAAGGGAGGCGTTAATTCATCCATTGTTTATCCAGTACAGAAATTTAACTAGAGTTAATTCCGACTCAGTTCTTGTGAGAATTTTGCTGGAAGACCGAGTTTCTCTTATATCTCAGCAGGTAGCTAAATTTTGTATGCTGGCATATAGTAAGAGAAGAACCATGTTGGGACCAAGAGCCAGACCACATGAGGGTGACCGTAAGAATGCTACAAGCTGATGATATTTTTTTGTGTGGATTTCTGTTTCGTGGATTTCAGTGCAAATTCGATTGTTCTTTTGTTTGTTGTTCCTCCTTTTTCTTGTTCTTCTCTGCTCTTTTTTGCTGGCCTAATGGCCGTAATAGAACTGAACTGAACTGTGCCATTGTCCCAATCTTAATTGGGATACTCCTTGCTTTTGAATTGAATTCCCACAGGGAAATTAGAACTGATATCGTGCTGCATGTTCCTGTGTTGACCATGTGATGTATGACATGTAGTCTTTATCTGTGTGCTATCTGAGGAAGGGTCCTGGCCAAAAATCTTCTGTCTCAAAGTGGCTAGTAGATGGAACCACAGCCCAACTAGAAAGTTCAGTAGACTAGTAGACCAGCTGTCTGGCTCCTGGAGGGATAAGGCTGTTCTCTCCAGCCTGATCACGAACCAGACTTGAAAGATTTACGGTGGGACTCAAGCAGCAACTCCATTTTTCATTTTGCTTGCAATGCCATTTTCTGCCACTAGATGGAAGCAATCTATCCTTTCAAGAGCGTCACCACTCTGACTTTTGCCAGAAATCTAGCATTCTACTTTTTCAGTCCAGTTTTCTAGACTGGGTTTTGGGTTCAAATGATGATTTTTCTTCTGTATACCATAATTTGTCATTAAAAAGCTACAACTTAACCACAAAATAATTCCTACAGACCTCCACATATTGTTTTCTCCCTTTGATCGTCGATATAAAATTATCTCTTTCTTTCTCTGTTTTGCCTATAGACTTTTAAACACAATAACAACAACAAAATTATTTAAAACATAAAAGAAAGTTGCCAGACTTCAATTTAAGAATACATATTGCATAGTTTATTTGTATATATATGTTCTGGAATAATTCTAGTTTCTGAATCTAAAATTGGATTGACAACCACAATCTGTTGCTATTCCTAGTCAAGGGAAGAACAGAACTACTTGATAATGACCTCAAATGTAAGCTAATCAAATTAGTATGGGCTTTGAGTGCTGCTGAGATGAATTTGGCAAAACCCAGAGGAGTTCACCTGTCATTTCCAGAGGAAAAATTAAACAAGTTTTTTTTGAAAAAAAATTGTAATTCAATTTTCACCCTGCCCTTTCCCCATAAGTTGGGCCCATGGAGGCTTACAACACAATAAAACAATTTAGAATTACATTCTGGATCAACTGGAGTTTCTGGAGCAGTCTCAACAGTAGCCCTGCATAAAGTAGGTTGCAGTAGTCTAACTGGAAGGTAACTGTTGCATGGATCTCAGTGGCTAGGTCAGAGTGAGATATGTAGAGGACAGTTGCCAGATCTGGCGCAGATGGAAAAACAGCACAGACAACATTAGTGACCTGTGCATCCACTGATAAGAAGGCATCCAAGGTCACTTACAAACTCTTGACACATGGTACTGGTATTGTTGTTGTTTGTTTGTTGTTGAAGAAGGAGGAGGAGGAGGAGTTTGGATTTATATCCCCCCTTTCTCTTCTGTAAGGAGACTCAAAAGGGCTTACAATCTCCTTACCCTTCCCCCCACAACGAACACCCTGTGACAGACCTGGGCATTGTACGGCCCGCGGGCCACATCCGGCCCGCTGGATGACCCTGACTGGCCCCCCTGCTGTGCTGGGAAGCGAGGCACCTTTGAAAGCCCCGCAGAAGCCAGTTGCCTTGGCTGCCGGCTTCTGCAGGGCTTTCAAAAGCGCCTCGCCCCCCTGCCTTTTGGCCCGGCCCACCACAATATTTTCTGTTTCTTATGCGACCCCATGGAAAAAATAATTGCCCACCCCTGCCCTGTGGGGATGATGGGGCTGAGAGAGCTTCGAAGAACTGTGACTCCCTAGCCCAAGGTCACCCAGCTGGCATGTGTTGGAGTCCACAAGCTAATCTGGTTCACCAGATAAGCCACCACAGCTCAAGCGGCGGAGCGGGGAATCAAACTCGGTTCTCCAGATTAGAGTGCATCTGCTCTTAACCACTAGACCATGCTGGCTCTCACTGCACACTGCACACTGTAAAGAGTGGGAAGCTGGCATCCCAATCCCAGGTCCCCCTGACCCAGCCATAGTACCTCCGTCTTCAATGGATTTAATTTCAGCCAACTCTGGCCCCTTCCGCACATGCAAAATAATGCGTTTTCAAACAACTTTCACAACTGTTTGCAAGTGGATTTTGCTGTTCCGCACAGCTTCAAAGAGCACTGAAAGCAGTTTGAAAGTGCATTATTCTGCATGTGCGGAATGAGCCTCTGTCTTAACCTTTTCACCACAGCCTCCAAACAAATGCCCAATGATGCTGGGTCAACATCTGGCAAGCCACTCATCAACAAGCTGGGTATCATCAGCACGTTCATGACAATCCAGTGTGAAACACTAGGCAAGGGAGACCGCATTACCCCATATATCCCTGTGCGGCCTCTCCGATCGGCGGAGGCCAACTTACTGCCGGTCCCTGGCCCCTCGGTGATGCGGCTGGCCTCCACACGGGCCAGGACCTTTACGGCCTTGGCCCCGGCCTGGTGGAACGCTCTCCCACCAGCTGTCCGGGCCCTGCGGGACCTTGGGGAGTTCCGCAGGGCCTGTAAAACGGAGCTGTTCCGCCGGGCCTTTGGAGGAACCAGCCACTAATGGTGCCCCCCCGGCCCTCAACACCTGGGCCATTAACCATCTGATGAGACTCGCCATGCCTCCCTCTTTCGTGGGAAGGGAGGGACTTTATGTTACTGGATTGCTGGATGCCACTTCACACTCAAATTCAAATTCAAATTTTTGAATTTTTAAAATTGGACTAAGACTTGGAAATTTTATCGCTGCTTTTATATGTTATTATTTTATATTGTATTTTATATGTTGTGCACCGCCCAGAGCCCTTCGGGGATGGGGCGGTATAAAAGTTTAATAAAATAAATAAATAAATAAATAAATATAGATGTTAAACAACATCAGGGAGAAGATTGCCCCCTGAGTCACTTCACAAACTAAAGGGTACCATGGTTACACCTTCTCCCCTTAAACTACCCTCTATCCCCAGCCTTAGAGAATGGCTAGCTACTGCAAGGTATTGGCAAGATGGTAGGTCAATAGTTTGTGACTGACCATATCAAATGCTGTCACCAGATCAAGCAGTGACCACAGCACTGGCATACTTTGATCCAGCTGTCTATGGAGATTGTTTGTAAGGGCAATCACAGCCATCTCCATCCCTAGCCAGGTTGGAAACTGGATTGAAATGGGTCAACATCTGGCCAGCCAGAGTGTCCTCCAGAGCCAGAGTCTCCTCCAGAGCCAGAGTGTCCTCCAGGAAAGCCTGGGTCTCCTCCAGAGCCAGAGTGTCCTCCAGGAAAGCCTGGGTCTGATTAGAGTTCAGTCTCTGGAACCAGCAGAAAGGAGCAGCAGTGGACAAGGCATCTGGGCCAGGAAGAACAGAGTGACTCTGGTGTTCATTTTGGAGGGCTTTTCTCAAAGCCACATCTTTTAAAACAGTGTATTTTTAACAGGGGTTTGCAGGGGTTATCTCTTTTTCTCCTTAAGGCTACTAGGAGCTGAGACTGCTGGAGGTGGGGCTTAACAGGGGTTAACAGAGGTTACTCTTTGTCCTGGGCTGCTAAAGGTGGGGCTCCTGAGGTGAGTCATTCAGTCTTTAGTTCAGTTTCTGGAACCAGCGGCCTTGGCTCCTAGCGGCGCGCGCAATTTCTTTCTTTTTTCTTTTTTCAAATAAATAAATTAATTAATTAATAAGGACATTTCTTGAGGGATAGTAGGTACAGATAGCTCCAAGGGGCACTGACTAAAAGTTTAATATCTAAATATCTAAACAAAAGCAGATATGAAGGCAGGAAGCCAGCAGGGGGATAGGGGCTTGCCAGTGTTTTGCACTGAGTGTCACATGTATGACTATCTGCCACTAGGCCAGAAGTCGTGGGTGTGCCCTCGCTGCAATGAGCTCCTGGCACTCAAGGAACGTGTCTGTTCTCTTGAAGCCAAGGTGGCAGACCTGGAGAAGCTGAGAGAGGCAGAGAGGGCAACAAACAAGGCTTTCAGGGACCTAGCAGCCAGGTCCCACTCCCAAGGTGACATCTCTTCAGATGTCATGGAGAATGAGAGTCTGGGTGACAGAGGGTGCCAGTCTGAGGTGGGGGAAGATGCTCCCTTAGATGGGATCCCTTCCTTAACTGGTGATCAGCTATCCTCTCACACTGAGGATACCCCTCGGGGAGGTGGGGGGCTCCTTGTAGTGGGTGATTCAATCATCAGGAATATAGAGAGTTGGGTTTGTGACAGGCGTGATGACCGCATGGTGACTCTGCCTGCCTGGTGCTGAAGCGTTGCGGATGTCACGCTTCGTCTAGATAGGCTTTTAGACAGTGCTGGGGAGTCAGCAGTTGTGGTCCACATTGGTACCAATGACATTGGGAAATGTAGCCGGGGGTCCTGGAAGCTAAATTTAGGCTGCTAGGAAAAGGTTAAAATCCAGGACCCCAAGGTGGCATTCTCTGAAATGCTACCTGTTCCATCGCCAAGAGGGCGAGAGCTAGGCAAGCGGAGATACAGGGTCTCAATGCGTGGATGAGAAGGTAGTGCAAGGCAGAGGGTTTCAGATTTGTCAGGAACTGGGGAACCTTTTGGGATAAGGCAGGCCTGTACAAAAGGGACGGGCTTCATCTTAACCAAAGAGGAACCAGGCTGCTGGCCAACATTAAAAAAGGTGGCAGAACAGCTTTTAAACTGATCACTGGGGAAAGCCGACAGGAGCTGAGGTGACTTCGGTTCGGAATACAGAGTCCATGGGGATGCAGACAGAGAAGGAGGTTTTAAATCAACCACATACAAGTGAGGAACATAGCAAATGTGATAAGTGATAGTGTTCTACAAAAGGCTAGAGGGCAAAACACATAAATCCCAGGTTAGGGACAGAGACAGAGTATACAAGTGTCTCTATGCTAATAGTAGAAGCGTTCACCTAAAATGGGGGAGCTGGAGTACAGAGTTTTGAAGGAGGACATTGATATAGTGGGCATCACAGAGACATGGTGTAATACGAAGAGAACCAGTGGGATGCTGTTATCCCAGGTTACAGGCTCTACAGGAAGGATAGGACAGGGCGGATTGGGGGTGGGGTGGCCCTCTACATCAAAGAGAGCATAGTGTCACATAAAATAGACAATGCAGGGGGAGCTGATTCCTCTACAGAAGCACTGTGGATACCAATACCAGGGCCGAACCACAGCTTAACATAAGAAATATATTATCGTCCCCCTGACCAAAGCGCATAAGAGGATTCTGAGATGGAAAAGAAATTAGAGAGGCCAACAAAAGCAAAAATGTCGTGGTAATGGGCGATTTTAACTATCCCCATATAAACTGGAAAAATGCATGTTCAGGTCATAGTAAGGAGAGAACATTCCTGGATATGCTAAATGACTGTGGCTTAGAGCAGATGGTTGTAGAACCAACCAGGAGATGTGATCCTAGATCTAATTCTATGTGGGACCCAGGACCTGCTGCGGGAAGCCAGTGTTGTTGAGCCGATAGGGAACAGCCACCACAATGCTGTCAGATTCAGTATCTCTGCATGCGAACAAGTGACAACTACTAATGTAGTTACATTCGCCTTCAGAAAGGGAAATTTCTCAAAGATGAGGGGGATAGTGCGCAGGAAGCTGAAAGGGAAAATCAAGAGAGTCAAAAAAATGTCCAAAGTGCTTGGAGGTTATTTAAAAACAGTCATAAAAGCTCATCTGGAATGTGTTCCATAGGTTAGGAAAGGCAGCCCAGTCCAAAAAGAAAACCACCATGGTTAACAACGGACGTTGAGGAAATGATTAAGACCAAAAAGATGTCATTTAGAACAGGGAAGTCCAACTTTAACTGATAAAGAATCCCAGAGAGAACACAAACGGTGGCAAAAGAGCAGCAAGTTAACCGTAAGGGAGGCAAAAAAGGATTATGAGGAACGCATGGCTGTGAACATCAAAACCAGCAACAAACAGTTCTTCAAGTACATCAAAAGTAGGAAGCCAGCAAGGGAAGCGGTAGGCCCGTTAGATGACAAAGGAACAAAGGGTGTGCTAAAAGATGACAGGGAGATTGCAGAAAAGCTGAATGAATTCTTTGCATCTGTCTTCACCCAAGAGGAGGTGAGGAAAATTCCTGCACCTGAACCAAGCTCTTAGGGAAGCGAATCCGAGGAACTAACGAAAAGATAGTGGTAGACAGGAAGAAGTTCTGGCAGCCATTGATAAACTAAATGCTACCAAATCCCCTGGCCCAGATTGCATTCACCCAAGAGTTCTTAAAGAGCTCAAGCATGAAATTGCTGATCTTCTCACTTTAATATGCAACTTATCCCTGAAATCAGGCTCCATCCCTGAAGACTGGAAGATGGCCAATGTCACACCAATCTTTAAGAAAGGATCTAGGGGGGACCCGGGAAATTACAGGCCAGTCAGTTTGACATCTGTTCCTGGTAAATTAGTAGAATCTGTCATTAAAGATAAAATTATAAAACATGTACAAAACATGTACAAAAGAGAAAGAGTCAGCATGGCTTTTGCAGAGGCAAATCCTGTCTTACAAACTTACTAGAGTTCTTTGAGAATGTAAATAGGCATGTGGATAAGGGGGAACCAGTGGACATTGTCTACTTGGATTTCCAAAAGGCTTTTGACAAAGTTCCTCACGAGAGACTATTGAGAAAACTCAGCAATGAAGGAATAAGAGGGGAAGTCCTCCTATGGATTAAAAACTGGTTGAGAAACAGGAAGCAAAGAGTGGGTGTAAATGGGAAATTCTCACAATGGAGAGATGTGGGGAGTGGTGTCCCCCAAGGATCCGTATTGGGACCAGTGCTCTTTAACCTATTCATAAATGACCTGGAAGTAGGGGTGGGTAGCGTGGTGGCCAAGTTTGCAGATGATACCAAATTATGTAGGGTGGTGAGAACCACAAAGGATTGCGAGGAGCTCCAAGCGGACCTTGATAAATTAGGTGAGTGGGCTAAGAAATGGCAAATGCAGTTCAATGTAGCAAAATGCAAAGTGATGCACATAGGGGCAAAAAATCCAAACTTCACATACACGCTACAGGGGTCAGTGCTATCAGTCACAGACCAGGAAAGGGATTTGGGCGTCTTAATTGATAGTTCCATGGGAATGTCAACTCAATGTATGGCAGCTGTGAAAAAGGCAAACTCTATGCTGGGGATAATCAGGAAAGGAATTGATAATAAAACTGCAAAGATTGTCATGCCCTTATATAAAGCCGTGGTGCGACCACACTTGGAGTACTGTGTTAAGTTCTGGTCACCACATCTCAAAAAGGATATTGAAGAGATAGAAAAAGTGCAGAGAAGGGCAACGAGGATGATTGAGGGACTGGAACACCTTCCTTATGAGGAAAGGCTGCAGCGTTTGGGACTCTTTAGTTTGGAGAGGAGACGTCTGAGGGGGGATATGATTGAAGTCTATAAAATTATGCATGGGGTAGAAAATGTTGACAGAGAGAAATTTTTGGTGTTTGGAATATGCTGCCACAGGAGGTGGTGATGGCCACTAACCTGGATAGCTTTAAAAGGGGCTTGGACAGATTTATGGAGGAGAAGTCAATTTATGGCTACCAATCTTGATCCTCTTTGATCTGAGATTGCAAATGCCTTAACAGTCCAGGTGCTCGGGAGCAACAGCCGCAGAAGGCCATTGCTTTCACATCCTACAGGTGAACTCCCAAAGGCACCTGGTGGGCCACTGCGAGTAGCAGAGAGCTGGACTAGATGGACTCTGGTCTGATCCAGCTGGCTTGTTCTTATGTTCTTATGTTCTTATGTTCTTATCTGTAGCTGGTCTCTCAACCACCCTACCCAGGTACAGAAGATTCAACTCTGAGTGGTAGTTGGCAGGATCACTGGGATCCTGTGATGGCTTCTTTGAGAACGCCCCTACCTCTGGCTCACTCAAAGGTGATACATAAGAATGAACACGAGATGTTACAAGGAACAGAGTGACTGGAGAAACTCTCAATCTGCAGTGAAGTTTTCATGAAAAAGAAACACTATGAATTTTTGGGGACCTGTAGTCCACAAGTTTTGTCCTAAAGAGTGTTGAGAACATCTACCAAATAGATCAACAATTGGTAGGGACTTGAAATAGACAGGAGCCGCATGGCGTAGTGGTTAAGTGCTTGCATTGCCACTCACCCGGTCAGGAGTTCAGGTCCCCTGTGTTATGGAAGTGGACTCTGGGTCTGTTTTTTTCCCATCATTTCACTGGAGTGTATGAGTAGTTTCTTCCTGCTTAGCCTGATGTATTACTGTGGTAGCTGTCCATGAAATAAACCTTGTTTTTACCTTACTCCTCGCCTAATGATTGAAACATAATATGTATTGTCAGCAAATGGGGATGATGGCAGGAGACCCAGCTGAAATGGAAAGCAAACATGTTCTCACATTTAACATCAGATGTAAGGTGTGGCCAATCCAATATTTTCACCTGGCTTTTCATCAGAATTCGCACTCTATTAAATTGTAAAGCGGCAATGCTCGCACATCCATCAACCTCCTCTAGGCACTAATGACAAAATCACAACAAAGTAGTTCTAATAAGAGAGGAAGAAGGATTTACAAAAGTGAAAAAAGTCTAAATTTTATGGCAGTAAACTAGGCTACTGTTTTATACCTGATGGCCAAAGAGGGCACACATCTGTGGTTCCTCAACAGAGTACAAAGAAATGGAAGATTTTATAAATACCATGTAATGTGGTTTGATAAATCTGAATGCTCCAGGTGGTGAAGGTCTTTTAAGGTAAAGATCGAAATAACTGGGTCCAAAAGAAAATAGATAACCAGCATAAATCACACAGCACTGGAGTTATATGTTCCAAGCGGCTGGCCCCGGAAAGAAGTCTGATTGCCACATTGTGGACTGGGGAGAGCAGGATATAAAACTAATAATAAAAAATATTAGAAAAAGTAACGAAACGTCTAAATATATATAGTTGCACATTTGAAATACTAGTGAACCCCAAAACCACTTCTTGTCATTTTTGTTAAACAGGACTCAGAATTGCCTATTTTGTATCCCTGCGTGCAAGGTTGGAACATCGTGCATAGTGGTTACAAGGAAACTATACATGTAACCTTAGCTTGTGGGTTCTGTGGGGCAGAACTTGGAACAAATCTGGCAAACACTTAAAAAAACAAATTTTCTCTTTATTTCTCACTTAACAAATCATATATTAACATAGAACTTACTAATACAGCAAAACCATGACCTGATTCAAGTTTAACAATTAACTTTTCCCCCTTTTTCACAGTTTGCCAACCCCAAGTCCATTTCTTTCCTCTTGTAGGTGGCCCAGGAAGTTTCCAAGTGAATTCTTGGTGTACAGGCCTCAGAAGATTGAGGTCCCAAGAGAACTCCCACCAAATAAACTGTTGGGTTGTTAAACTTGATATTTAGCAGAGTGCGGAATAAAAGACCATGAGACGATTGCTGTTATGATATAAAAGAGTTTACTTACTAATAAGGGAAGGGTTTACATGGAAGAAAATAAAGAACAGCTTTCTATTCTAGCACTAACTTAAGTTACATTGCTTAGGACCACGTGAGCCCACATGGTACCTATCTCGCAAGGCAGAGATTCACCTCTTAAGGTGAATCTTGTCGTAGCAAAGAGCATGTGTCTGTAGTGAATCTGGTGAGACAAAGAAACATACTTAACTTTATAACCTCTGATCTACGTGGGGTTAGCTAGCCAATAGCTTAATCAATGAACTGGTCAGAAAACTCTGACCTCAGTAACTAATTAGCATGCACATAGTTAACCCCTTCATGTCTGAATTGTGACAGACACTTGCAATTCCCAACATAAACACAACCCTGAAACAATACATTCTAAAAATTACAATACAGAACAAAAGTCCCCCTCCCTTATTAGTTCCCATATAACTATCATAGTTACAGTAAACAATGTGTTAAGAGCCTATAATTAAACTTCAAGCTCCTGCCAGGCACTCTTGCTTCCTTCTTCTGTTCCGTACATGCTGCATCTTCCTTCCTCCAGAGGCTTTGCCCCTTCCTGGCTCATTCCATTCCTGTGTAGGAATTACACACACTCGCCTACAAATCCAGGAATTGGGATGGTATGCCAAATGTGATAAGGTTAATGTCACCACATATACCGGCCGGGTTGCTTCAGTCCCCATGCAGGATCTGTGCCAGAGCTCCTTATTCAGAGGCGTAGCTGTGCCAAAGTGCACCCAGTGCACATTCTATATTTTCCGGCCCCCCCATGGCACCTCCCCCCCCTTCCCACACTTACCTTAGTTCCTTTCCTTTTTCTATAACTTTTTCAGGCTGCAAAAGGCCTGTTCACAGTAAAAACGGCCTGTTGGGAACTATACTTCCCAGGAGACCTTGAGAACCCCAAGGAACTAAGGTAAGTGTGGGAAGGGGGGGGGGCAACGCGGGGGGCAACGCAGGGGGAAGGGGGAGGGGCCTGGGGTGATTTTCTGCACCCCCCCCAGGCGTGCGTCCGGTGCACGGGTAAAAAATCCCCCCATCCCCTTGTAGCTCCACCACTGTCCTTATTGTTCTGGAAAGTAGAGCAAAAATGATTGCAAACAAACTTTGGCTCATATTCTCAATCGGGTGGATAGTCTTGCTGGTTGATATGTAAATGGGCCTTTAAGACATTTCTACATCACTAGAGTTAGGACACAGCTGTTTCACATCAGTAAGTCTTTTTCTGCTCTTCATATGGTTCTACCATTGCCATTTGTGACATATTTGAGAGCCAAGAAGGATATGATTCAATTCTGTGGAGAGAAAGTAAGAATTTAATGTATTAGGCTATTTTACTTGTATTACAAAAATTTGTTGTTACACTAGTATTCTATCATACTATTCATTGAACATATACAATATTTGTTGGAAGAAGGAGTCTTACAGTATGACATATTATATGATAGACTTATATCTGTTATTGATAAACATGTAACTAACTATAAATAATATTGTAAAGGTGTACATATTGCGCTTATAATGTAATAATTTCATGTTTTGTAGAAATCCTGGTTATGTGGCCAAAGGAATGTACTAAGGAATGATTACTCCCTAAGAATAAGGGTGATGCTTATATTTTCATTTTGACTTTTACTTTTCCTAAGGAAGAATCCTTGAAAGCGCAATTAAACGTGCAAGGCGTTTGAGAAGGTTTGAAACATTTGAAGAATTTTGTAGCATTTGCAAATGTAAGACTACTTGGAACCGGGACAGTTATTTATATTGTATTATACTCTGTGGAAGAAGTAGTATGTGAATGGAACATACATTGAGTCTACACGCCGCCTTGTGGAGAAAAACAGAAGTCTACAGTTTTTTGTGAATAGAGACGGAACTTGGAAAGTATTTGAAAAGGATTTTGTTTACCTGAAGTGTTCAGTGGTGAGATTCAAATAATTTAACAACCGGTTGTTTACAAGCACCATTTTAACAACCGGTTTTGCCGAAGTGGTGCAAACCTGCTGAATCCCACCACTGGAAGTGTTATACACTTTTTGTTAGGCGTGTATGTTATGCTATTGATGATAATTCTAGGAAATATATGGTTTGATGAAATGTGACTAAATATATTTGGTACTTTAAGAGTTACAGCCCATGCCAGTGTGTGACGCGATCGTTTGCCTATGCTTCAGTCCCCATGCCATAAACTCCTCGGAGCCCTTCATAATCAAAATAAATTTAAAAGTTCATAAATAGGAAGGAAAGGAAAGGAAAGGGAGAGTTAATTCATGCCATAATCTTCCCTATTGCTATGTATGGGGGTGAAAGCTGGACAATGAAGACAGCTAATTGTAAGAAAGTACATTCCTTTGAAATGTAGTGTTGGAGAAGAGTTTTATAGATATCATGGACTGCCAAGAAGACAAACAAATGGGTTCTATATCAAATCAAGTTTGACTTTTGTTGTACTTTGGTCACATTATGAGAAGACACGATGAGTCACTCAAAAAGATAGTGCTGAGAAAAAATTGAGGGAGCAGAAAAAGAGAAAAACCCAGCATGAGATGGATTTACTCTATAAAGGAAGCCACGGCCTGAGCAAGGCTGTTAACAATAGGACATTACATTTTGGAGGACACTGATTCATAGGGTTGCCCTGAGTTGGAAGTGACTTGACAGAACTTTACACACTCACAAATGAGAGGGAGGGAAACTCCAAGAATATCAAACCGGTGAAGCAGGACTACTAAGTGATAGGGAGTTGGAGGGAAGACTCAGGCAACAGATCTAAGGCTAAGCCCATTGGCTGCCTTCACTGGCATTCACCTGTGGGATCTCTATCTACTTGTCAGTGCACCCCACTATTATTATCCCTACAATGCAGTTTGGGAATTGGAAGGGTCTGTGGCTTATGACAAGCCTCGTTTTATTGATTTTTATTTTATTAGATTAATATCTAAAAAAATATTACCAGCTTGTAATGTTAGTATTTATATCTAATAACTCTGAAGATGCCAGCCACAGATCCTCTGAAGATGCCAGCCACAACATCAGGAGAGAATGCTACTGGAACACGGCCATACAGCCCAGCGGAAACCACACAACCACCCCCCCCCCCCATGTTATATTGTTGGCTGATGGGGGATCTGAAAGAAGGGAGGCTATGTGAACCCTCGAAGTTCGGCCCGCGGTGTACACTTAGCAATATCTAATTCACTGTAGCGCCCTTTTGTATTCTCCCCACTTTCTGGTGACTGTTCAAGATTGCCAGCCAACAAGCATACACACACTGCAGAAAAAGGACGCTAGAGGGCGTGCGTGACTCCGTGCTCTGAGGAGCCCTTATGGCTGACCCGCGTACGGCCATTGGCTGAGAAAGGATTTTGATTGGTTGGGGGGGGGGGGGGGCGGTCTGAGGAAGTTCCGCCCGGCAGTTTCCTTTCGCGTCGGCCACCGTTTGTGAGCATGCGTGGTGTAGGGAGCGCTGTCTCACGTGTGAGTAGGAGGGGAGTTATCGCCGTGAAGTTTGGCTGCTTCTGAACTTGCATGTGGGAAGAGCCTCGATTTGGCCTGAGACGTCATCGCCTTCCATTCTCATCCTTAGGTTAGTTATGCGCGTGCTTTAAAAGCAAGCAAGCAAGCAAACGTACTTTCAATAGAAATGTGAAAGAAAGACCTTTTGCAAGCATCTCTCTCTTTCTCTCCCCCCTTCCCCTCTCCTAGCAGTGGCATTCTTTCTTTAAAAGGTCTCCTGCAAGGAGGCGTCGATTGCTAGGTTTGCGTGGTTGTTTCTTGCTGTATTTTCGATCCTTAGCTGGGTAGAAATGTACTTTTAGTCTTAGCTGAGCCATTACCACTACTGGATCGGCTTTGGCAAGCCATTTTTAACCTACCATAAGGGTATCATTTATGACCAGTTGGTTTTTTCCAGGGCTCTGTTCGCTTACACCGAGGTGGTATGCACATGGTAAATGTACACGTTTCCTTTGCTGGAACAGTCGCTGATAGTCAGAGTAAATACAATGTATTGTCGAAGGCTTTCACGGCTGGAATCACTGGGGTGTTGTGTGGTTTCCGGGCTGTATGGCCATGTTCTAGCAGCATTCTCTCCTGACGTTTCGCCTGCATCTGTGGCTGGCTTCTTCAGAGGATCGGATGCAGGCGAAACGTCAGGAGAGAATGCTGCTAGAACACGGCCATACAGCCCGGAAACCACACAGCACCCCAGAGTAAATACAGTTCTGACCTCAATAGATGCATGGTCAGATTAACTATAAGGCAGCTTCATGTGTCTTAAAGGTGCTGCATTTCTGTTTTCTTTTGGTACAACGGACTTAAGAAGCATAGCTTGTTTTTTATACCCTGCTCTTCTCCCATTTGCCATCCCTTTCCCCCTCACAACAGACACTTTGTGAGGTAGGTGGGGCTGAAACAGTTCTGTGAGAACTGTGATAGCTCAAAGTCACCCAGCAGGCTTCATGTGTAGGAACTGGAAAATAAACACAGTTCACTAGATTAGAGTCTGCTGTTCATGTGGAGGAGTGGGGAATTAAACCCAGTTCTCCAGATTAGAGTCTGTTGCTCTATACCACTACACCATGCTGGCTCGGCTTTGAGAATATATATGTAGAAAGTGATGGAAACATCAGAGTTTTGGAGAATGAGAGTACAGAAATGGAAGCTATTCATGTGGTTGCATGGGAAATCGAAAAATTTGTGGTGGCTGTCTCATTGTACTCTCCCTTCCTCCTAAAAAGATTACACGGGGCTACAACGATTTCTCTCACAGACATACATACACACTTTCTTATTCACTCAATGCAGTCTCCTCCTTGATTTTTCCTGTGTTTCTGTTTGCTTTTTCCTCCGTGTTAATTCTTCCCTCTCTTATGGAGATTCTCATGCTGATGCTTCTGGTTTTACAGGCCAGCAACTGGTGCCCAGCTTCCCTGAAGGGAAATCAGCAGAAGAGATCAAGTGGTAGGCAGGACCACTGGCTGTTCTCATCTGTTGTGGGACATCTAGGCCTTTCCCAGCTCTACGTCTGTTACCAAAGCAACCAACTTCCGTTCTTCCTTGTAGCTGTCACCTGTGGATGCCCCTGGCTGTAGTGTCCTGCTACTTCCAAGTCTCCAGAGTGAGAAAACATACGTACTGCTGATTAGTTGGTAAGTGGATTTGTGGTGTAGTGGTTTTGGATGTGGTTGAGAGAGTCATTTCTCACAAAGTGATAATGTGAATGTGCTTGTGCATGCTAGAATACGTTCCACAATCTTTTGCAATGCATAGAATCTCCAGAAATGACACACACCAGAAAAGTCATTATAAGAAAGATTTCCTGAAGATGCAAGCAACTTGAAACCCCCTACGGTCATCGCCCAGTATCTAATAACAATCAGACGTTTATCCATCAGATGTAGAAGACTAATCAGTGAGAGTTCGAAATAAACTCTTCTATAACAGCTGTCTTTTAGCTCTTTGAAACTAGTATCCCAGATCAAACATTACCCACCTTTAGCAAAGGGGATCATTTTCATACTATCCATAAACAAATCAAAATGTAAACATATGCTTATCAAATGTATCATATTTTTTTCAAAATGTTTGTCTCTTGTTTATCTAACTGTCGCTCCCTTTTCTCACATTTGCCACTCTGGTACTGTAATTTTCAAAGTGCATTTGGGGATTCCCAGGGTTTTGTTTTGGTTTAATTAAGGGTTCTTCAATGAGAAGATTGGTAGGTTTGATCTAGCTTCCCTGAAAGTCAACAAACTGTATTCCATAGCCGTGTGCTGCTCTGAGGCAGGAGATGAATATGCCTTTGGTCGTTTTAAGCTTTGCAGTTGTCATACTTTAATTTATCACGTTTACTAGCATCCTGAATAATAGAACATCACCCTAATATGTGCCCCATATTTCTCTGCTGCGTGCTGGTGTTCTGTGCAAGGCCTGAGTGGGTGGACGAATTATTGTGCAAAGGGTTCCTCAACAACAGAAAATGAAATCCCTGGTTGCTACTAACCTGACAGCTCTACAGTATTAACTGCTCCCTTTAGAACGAGGTTGCCAAGTTGCAGCCTTCACAGGATGTATGATGCTTTTTTCACAGCTTTTGCAGCAGCTGTTGATACGACTTCTCATCTCCTGCCTTGATCCATTTACCCATGCCCCCTTCCTTCAATGGGCCAGTGATACATTATGAAGTTTGATTTTTTTTTCATGTTCCAAAATAGAGTTTGATTTTTTTTTTTCACGTTCCAAATGAGAAGATGAAGGAAGGAGTCATCGGGCTTAGAAGGATGTAGCTGTGTTTAGGATTGTCCTGGTAGGCCCATAGTTTTAAACAAATTGTTAGTGAATTAAATTGGAAATGTCAATTTAGAGACAGGGATCAGTCCTGTGTTTCTATCCAGGAGCTCTTGTTCTGGTTACAGTTCTGGTTTTTATATATGAGGTCAATCTACATGGGGGTTGTGCATTTGCAGATTTTTGTTCATTTAAAAAAATTAATTGCATCCCCCCCTACATTGCGTGTATAAAAATTATGTTCAAGGTTATTTTTAGAATGAATGCATTTTAAGCATTTGTGTGATTATTTTTTTTCCTTTGTACTATATAAACCATAAACACTTTGGCCTCACAAGCTTACTTTACTGTTCCCCCATCTATATCTATGTGTTCAATTTGGCAACTGAGGATATACTTCTTGTGTCTAGTTTTTAAAGTCCCCCAAGGTGCTTTGTTGACTCAGTTTCATACAAGCAGAGTGATACTTCACTGTAATAAATATTTATGGTTATGAATGCGGGTGATAAGTCATAATGGGCCATTTGTGCTTTTTTAGGTTTTCCTTGCTAGTATGATTGAATCTGGAGATGGCCAGGACTCCAAACTGTCTTCCTATGAGAGAATAGTTCTTAAGAATGCTTCGGAATACTACTATCTGAAGATCCATTTGTAAGTTTGAACTCCCTGCCTTTCTTATTTCCTTTCCACCTTTGGAGAGATTTTGTACAACATGCTTCTTTTATGGTAACTGGGATATTCTAACAGTTGATATGAAAATAAATTTCAGGGAATTCCAAGAAGTGGGCATTAGCCTGAATGCTGTCGAGTTCAAACAACTTATCGTCTCTGCTCTAAAACTGTTGCATGGTGAGGTATGTTGTTGTTGGCTTTTGTTGACAATGTGACTGTCCTAAGAATGCTGCATTTCTGAAATTATTTGCACAAACTGAGGATTTGTGAGGAATTGCTCCCCAGCTTACCAGGAGGGGGTGATACTTCAGGATTCTCTTCCCCATATTCCCAGATCTCCCAGTCCAGAATTCCATAAGCTTCCCAGAACATGGGCAGGATAATTTCCCTTCCCATCTCCCCACTTTTATTTCCTGTCAACAATCTTTGCCTCCTGAAGCCTTAATAGTCCTCGTCTGACTGTTTTTGGGGTTGTCCCTATTGGCTCCCTCAGCCCCCCAGCCCGTTCATTTATAAGTTTGATTTTTTTTCTCTGCACTTGGGGAGTCTGCCAAGTGTATAGGAACACCTGATTTATCTGTGAGCGGTCTGTTATTTTTTAATTTTCATGATCAGCATGAGCCACCCAGATGTAGTGATGCTCAGTTAGACAATTGGGTGAGGAGCCCCTCATTTATGTTTAATTGGATCTTCTGCACAGGAGACTGGTAGGAGCTCTTCAAAGGTATGTGCTACCCTGTTTCCCCTGATATATGACATCCCCGAAAAATAAGACATAGTAGAGGTTTTGCTGAAGTGCTAAATATAAGGCATCCCCCAAAAGTAAGACATAGCAAAGTTTTTGTTGGGAAGCATGCCCGACGAACAGAACACAGGAAAAATAAGACATCCCCTCAAAATAAGACATGGCACATCTTTGGGAGCAAAAATTAATACAAGACACTGTCTTATATTCGGGGAAACACGGTATTACTTCTGGCCTTTTCCACCTCAGAGGGAAGGAGGAAGGGAGCCAAAAGGGAGCATGAACATTTATTTGCACCTGAAATAGTCCAGCAATGCTGTTTGCCTCCGCTTGGCATTTCTAGTTGAATTTGCCATTTTAAAGGGTTGGGCCTGTGCAGGGATGGCAAAGGAAACCCGTGGACACTTGGGGGGGCGGCTGGCTCAGGCAATTGAGGCCCACAGGACATCTACCATGGAAGAAGAAATGCTGGTCTCTCTCCAGCAAACTTCCCTTAAGCATCAGCCTGATAATGAAAAGGCTGATCTCTCTCCATTCTTATATAAGGCCTTTTCAAAAGAGAAGACAATTGAACTTGCCAGGCGGGTTTTTCTCTTCGTTCTTGTGCTGGATGAATTAAAGAAAATGTCATTTTTATTTAGGTCGGTGCGGCCCTGCCTGTGGATGTGCTGTCGTATGAAGAAAAAAACTTGTTCGCCATACTTCGTGTCCCTATTATGTAAGATTCTCAAAATTTATAATATGGCAAGTTCTGAACTAGATTTTTTTCCCTTGTAGGACTAAAACAAGGAAGATAATTAGCTGTTGTGGCCATAGTCTGGTAGTTTTTGCTGCTAAAGAGCAGCAGTGGTGTAGTGGTTAAGAGCAGGTGCATTCTAATCTGGAGGAACCGGGTTTGATTCCCCACTCTGCCGCTTATGCTGTGGAGGCTTATCTGGGGAATTCAGATTAGCCTGTACACTCCCACACACGCCAGCTGGGTGACCTTGGGCTAGTCACAGCTTCTCGGAGCTCTCTCAGCCCCACCCACCTCACAGGGTGTTTGTTGTGAGGGGAGAAGGGCAAGGAGATTGTAAGCCCCTTTGAGTCTCCTACAGGAGAGAAAGGGGGGATATAAATCCAAACTCCTCCTCCTCCTCCTCCTCCTTCTTTTTCTTCTTCAAGTTTCACCTACATCTATACCTAGCATCATCTTAATTTCCCTTTCCATCTCCCCACATTTATTTCCTGTTAGCATTCTGTGCCTCCAGGATCATTCTTAGTCCTCATCTGGTCGCTTCTGGAGTTGTCCCTGCACCCCCACCCCATTAGTTCATTGATAAAGTTGGCTTTTTTTTTCTTTCTGTACTTGAAGAATCTGCCAAGTATTGTCTGTGGGTGGCCTGCCTGTAGGACGAAAAAACTTCCTGAAGATACCAGCCGTAGATGGCAGGTGAAACATTGGGAGAAAAAACTGCCAGGTCATGGCCACAGCGCTTGAAAAACTCACAGCAGCCAATTGTCTCTGGCCATGAAAGCCTTTGACAATACATCTTTTTTAATTGTTAGAAAAGATTCCTCATGCTTGGTGGACTATTTTTGCCACTGGAGTGTGAGGGGCCACCTAGTGGTGGCTTAGTGTATGGCTACTTTTTTGCACCTTGTTGGCCCTAAGAGGAAAAAGCTGGAAAAAATGTTCAGGCACCAGGTGTTACAATAACTGTCTTAATAAATAAGTGCAGTTCCTAAGACAGTGGCTCTCAACCTTCCTAATGCCGTGACCCTGTAATACAGTTCCTCATGTGGTGGTGACCCCCAACCATAAAATTATTTTCGTTGCTACTTCATCGCTGTAATTTTGCTACTGTTATGAATCATAATGTAAATATCTGACATGCAGAATGTATTTTCATTGTTACCAAATTGAACATAATTGAAGCATAGTGATTAATCACAAAAACAATACGTAATTATGTATTGTGAAATATTTATTTCCTAAGACCATCGGAAATGTGCGTTTTCCAATGGTCTTAGGCGACTCCTGCGAAAGGGTCGTTCGACCCCCAAAGGGGTCGCGACCCACAGGTTGAGAACCACTGTCCTAAGACAACTTTTAGACTTGTCCATCCCAGAGGTGGGATCCAGCAGGTTCTCACCAGTTCCCGAGAGTGGGTTACTGATTATTTGTGTGTGCTGAGAGGGAGTTACTAATTGGGTCCGCTCTTCCATCTCCACGCCCTCGCCTCCTCGAGAGGCATACTGCCTTTGAACGTGAAGGTTCCATATAGCAATTGCGACTAATATTGTAACTCCCTGACTGGGTTAATCCCTTTCAGGTACTGCAATTCATTGATTCTCAGCCTTTCGTACCTTTTATCTCACCAGTCTCTATCAAAGAACCTGCGTGTTTCACCATTGCTGTGTTCAGATTTGTGAGTTGGGGCATTTTCTATAATGTGATGATGATTTAGAAATGACCTGGTGCAAAAAAAATTTGGGGGGTCGTGGTGGGGTGGCTGCCCATGGGGGGGCATCCAACTCAGATTTTGCCCAGGGTTCAGGTTTGCCTAGGTACGCCTCTGCCCCCTTCGCTGAAGGGGGGCTGCCAAGGGAACCTGTTACTAAAATTTTTGGATCCCACCACTGGTCCATCCCAACAATAAGGTTCCAACATTCAAACCCTTGTATGGTTGCAGTGCTCTAAAGAGATGGTTGGGAAAATAAATTATATCTGGTCAGCATTAACTGTTCATCCCCCAAAACTAAGTTTGTTAAATTGGTTCTAGTCGACTGTGTTGACATGTGTTGGACTCTTCCTGAACATTGGGCTGTGTATCTTGCCTTTCGGCGACTGCGGTGTTTCTATACGCAAACCCTTAATTTGCCTTCCTTCATACTTGCTTACTTCATTTATACCATGCCGTTCTCCCCAGTGGGTACCAGAATCATCCTCCCTTGTTCTCCTCTCCTTTATCTTCACAACAACCCCATGAGGTAGGTTAGGCTGAAAGTGATTAGCCCAGCAGGCTTCTACAGCAGAGTTGGGGTTTGAACTTTGAACACCAGATCCTGGTGACTACTCTGCTTGGATGTCAGCGTAGCTCTGCAGTGGCCCAGACTTTTGGGTTTGCCCACCATGGAGCTGTGGGGTGGGTGGGCATTGGTGTTTTTGCTCCCTCTGTTGGCGTGAGGGCCTTCTATGCCGGCAGAGGGGGCAAATGTGTCGATGACACTCTCTGCGGCTCCCCATAGCTCAATCAGCCCCACCACCTCCCCAATCTGGATTGGGCTGCCTATTTGCTTCATGCAATAATTTTCTTTGTTTTCCATGATGACTCTTGGGTACAGTTTTCACTTATGTGTGTAATTCTGTTGTTTACTCAGAGGCCTGGTAAAGCTGTGGAGTGCATTGACCCTGTTTGATTCGTACCAGAATCGAAAGTGTGCTTTTAGGGTTACACAGGTAAGACTTAAATTATACAGTGACATTACTGCAGATCTTAGAGCCGCTTAAAAATATAAAAAGCGTACCTGGTCCCTACAGTGATATTTGCTTGCCGAGTGCATGTATGTATGCCCTTTAAGTCTACCCAATTAATCCTGTTTCCCTTAAGAAATGGCTAAAATTCACTTTGACTCCTACATTTTAAATTTTGTTTTAATGTCGTAGTCCCAAACCCAGAAGTCTTGATGAGTCTTTTGGATATTATTATTTGTTTTCATCTATGTTATGATTAGTTATTTTTATCTATGTTATTTGTAGTGCGCCTTCCTCGCAGGGACTCAAGGCGGATTTACACATAGGGAGTCAGTACCGTCTTCAGAAATAACCAGTGCATTAGGATACTAGAAGTGTGGAATCAGCCAAAAGAAACTGGAACATAGTATAAGTATTAACATGACGCATGAAGCATCACAGAAATAATAGGATTCTATTCACATAATAGGATCCCACTATACACAGCAGTGTGAACCATAAGTACTAATCATTAATCCAAGTTCGGAAACCATTTTACACAGTGCAGCATTATTACCAGTGCAGAAAAGCCTTCTTGAATAGTTCAGTTTTGCATAGTTTGCAGAAGGGCAGGAGAGTAGGAGCTGTCCTGACCTCTTCAGGCAGGCTGTTCCACAAGGTGGGATGACGTGTTAACGATTGTGAATAGAAATTTTTTCCAGGCTGCATGCTTAGTTACGGTTTTGTATCTTTGTGTCTTCGGTACGTTTGCCTGTTTAAGAGATGTTGGTTGTTTCGCTGAGCTCTTTAAAGTGCAGAAACCAGAGATCCTGCATATTTATTACATTTTTATCCACTCTTTCCTCCCAGTAGCTCAGGATAGCAAACATTGGCCTCCATGAAACATTTTACCTTCCTGAAAATCCTGTAACTTAGGCTGCAAGGGCATGACTGGGCCAAGGTCACCCAGTGAGTTTTCATGGCACAGTGGAGGTTTGAACCTGAGCTTGCCTTATCGTAGTGCCGTGGTGGCGAACCTTTGGCACTCCAGATGTTATGGACTACAATTCCCATCAGCCCCTGCCAGCATGGCCAATTGTGCAATTGATGGGAATTATAGTCCATAACATCTGGAGTGCCAAAGGTTCGCCACCACTGTCGTAGTGTAACATGACTCCAAACTGATGGTTGGAAAAGCTGGACCACTGTCTGTTTTGCAGTGGTATCCTTTCCTCTTTGATGATGCAACTTTGTGACTTCTGTTCCAGTCACTCATAAGTGTTGAGTTTGGCGTGATCTACTTTGCTGTTCAGATTTCACAGACAAAACCAGACTGTGATCTACACAGATCTGTTAAATGTCAGGCTTGCGGGCTTTTTCCCTCTTGTGCTTTGTACTGTGATTGAAAAGCAAACGCTTGTACAAACAAAAAATACGCTTTTGTGGATCAAATTGACCCCAAAGTAAGTTCCAGCAATTAAAAAAAAAACCCTTTGGCGCTTTAATTGAGCATGATACCAGCTGCAAAGAAGAAGAAATAATTGTATTCTCTTTTATCAGTGTGGGTAGAAATAAAATTGCAGTGAAGACACTAGTGGGAAAAATATTTTTAAAGGATTTTTTTCAGTTCCTTTCTGTTTGTTCTTCAGGGCACTTGAGTTAAAGTGACCCTAACATTGTCTGTCTGTTCTACAATTGATAAAAAAGTTTGCCTCAGTTTTCATTGGTTTCGGTTTTCATCGATTCTTTTCGGACGGATTACCAACGAAAACCAAGGTTCCACTGTATCTGCATTGTAACAGTCATTTTGTGACTGGTTTTCCCTCCTTTGGCAGCCATTTTGTTACTGTGCCCACCATGCTGCATCAGAATTCCAAATGTGCCTGTAGGCTTTGAAGGTTGGGGACCTCTGCGGTAGCTCCTAGGCTAACAGTGCCGTCCTAAGCAGAGCTGCACCCTTTATCAAAGTCAGTGGGCTTAGAAAGCTATGACTCTCCTCAGGATGGCACTGTAAATTCATTTCCAATTTATTTGGTTCATGTTGCTCAGATTTTGCTGTATGTACAAGACACTGGTGTGGCTATTAATAACTTTTTATGTTGCTGTGGATTTTTGCTTCTCTTCCCAGACCTCTCCATTCCTTCTAGCATTAGCTGGGAACAGCAGAGAGCTTGTGCTGGATTGAATCCACAGGAAACGCAACTAACAAGATTTGTGAAAAAGCCAAGCCACCCAATATGCTGATCACCCTATCTAGGTGCAGAATCTTTGGAGCAAGCTGCCACAGAATATTCTCAACAAAGACAAAAGTTCCTGTGCCATTCCTCATGCAGCCCTACCCTCTGCAGTTACACATCCAAGTAGGAGACAAGGCAGAACTAACAAAGGCTTTTACACAGCAGGACGTGGTCACCTTTTCTGACTTAACTGGGGACACAAACCGGTTACACCTGGATGAAGAGTACGCAAAGAGGACAAGGTTTGGCAGAACAGTGGTACATGGTGTGCTGATCAATGGACTTATCTCTGCTGTACTGGGTACAAAAATGCCTGGCCACGGCTGTATCTTTCTGTCTCAGGAAATTACTTTTCCAGCCCCTCTATATGTTGGAGAAGAGGTCTTGGCCTCAGCAGAAGTGGAGAGACTGAAGAGAGGGCTCGCATATATTTCAGTGTCATGTACGGTTACCAAAAGCGGCAAAAAAGTTATGGAGGGTGTGGTTAAAGTTATGGTGCCGGAAGATCAGAGCTCCGAATCCTGACCATGTACTCCATAGCAAGACTCGGGAATAGTAGTTTGCTTTCTTGAGGACAAAACTGACTCCCGGTTTTATGCCAATATGGCTTAACACTGATGACATGGATCCTATACTTAGCAAGCTGTAATTATGCTATTGTTCTTCGCTCATGTCATAAAAGTTTTGGAAGACCAGAATCAACTGATGTCTAAATTTGTTCGGAATTCAGAAGAGTTAGTGGTAAAATCGTATTTTGGCCTCTGGTTTAAAAGGCCAACTTGAGAAGGTCACACCTTTGATTAGTCAGTACTTTTGATGAGAGATAGTTGGATCCTGAATAGTGCTTTGGCTGCCGCAAGGAATTCTGTCCACGGAGTGTGATCTCCTTTCTTTTCATAGGAATCTGAAATACTCCCAGAGATCCTGTTCCTGGGAGACAGGGATCCCTCAAGAACAGGATTTTGGAAAGCATTTTGGATTGCCACAGAAGGGAGGAGGTGGGAAAACTACGCTGTGTAAATTCAGATATCATGCTTGCTGAAATAGGATGCAAGCCATACAAACCAGCCGTTCAGTTTTTTTTCCCTTTTGGTCCAGGTCAATCGTATGTGTGCTGTAATAATCTCAGCAGGCTTTTCCATATAAAACAGACGCAAAACTGATTCACTTACCTGTTGCTGTTGTGAAGTAAAAGTGAGATCTGGGTAACACTAGCAAACTAAAATATTATTTAGATGCTTCTGCACTGCTCGGCTTAGGTGCTAACACTGAGGAGCAGAAGTGTACCAGGGGTAAATGGCGCCCAGAGATAAATTGTCTCCAGGACGCCCCCCAGGCTCTGCCCCCTAGCTCCACCCCTGATGCCTCCAGGCTCCACCCCCACTGCCCTCGACCCTGCCCATGTCACCATGGACATGGGCAAGGTCTAGGGTGCCCACCATGGACATGGGCAAGGTCTAGGGTGCCCTCCGGGCAGGCCAGAAGAGACTGCAGTCCCTGCCTCAGAGACCTTCTTTTATAAGCACTGAGGCCAGGGGGTGGGGCTTGGGGAGCAGGAAGGGGTGGGACTTCCTGCTCTTCAAGCCCCAACCTTGGCATCAGTGCTTATAAAAGAAGGTATCCGAGGCTGGGACTGCAGTCTCTTCTGGCCTGCCCGGAGGGGAGGTCAGAAAAGACTGCAGGCTGCCGGCTGGGAAGGAAGGGGGGGAAGGAAGGGATGGGGGAGTCCAGGGTGGGGTTGAGGGCGCTTGGAGGCAGCAGGAAGTCCTGCTGCCTCATCGTTTTTTGTGTGCCTCAGATGGGGTCGAGGCACGAAAACAACGACAGTAGGACTTCCTGGTCACGTGGGGGGGCAATTTCCCCCCCCCTTTGTGACCAGAAGAGTGGCGTCCGGGGACAAGGGGTATCCCTTGTCCCTAGGCAGATACGCCACTGCTGAGGAGGGCACAAGGCTGATTTGTAATCCAAAAGGCCTGTGTTTCAAGGTACTCCCTGTATCCAAGGTAGCTGTTTCCCATTTCCTATGTAACCTTAAAATAAAAGCACCCAAAGAAGGAGCTACCAGCCACACTTTGTTTGAATTAAACTCCCAGTATGGTAGATCAGATCACGTTCCATTCTGGACTAATGACAACTGTGTGAGACATGAATAACATCGCTCATATGTTTTAAAGGAGCTTTGACTCGGAAGCTTATATCCAGAAAATCTTGTTGATCTCTGCTACTGGATTTGAATCTAGCTCAGGGGTCGGGAACCCGCGGCTCGCGAGCCGCATGCGGCTCTTCCGCCGCTGTTCTGCGGCTCCATGAGCGGAGCCGCCGGCCCCCTCTTCGCCCGCCCTGCAGGAAGTAGGGTGGGCACATATCTAGCCCGCGGCCGGCGAGGCCGCGCCGCGGGCTTTGGCTCCTGCCCGCCCCGCTGCTTGCTGGGCGGGCGCTCTCCCGGCGGCCAGGCAGGCCGAGCCGCCGGGCCCCTCTTCGCCTGACCTGCAGGAAGCAGGGCGGGCACATCTCTAGCCCGCGGCCGGTGAGGCCGCGCTGCGGGCTTTGGCTCCTGCCCGCCCCGCTGCTTGCGGGGCGGGCGCTCTCCCAGCGGCCGGGCAGGCCGAGCCACCGGGTCCCTCTTCACCCGCCCTGCAGGAAGCAGGGCGGGCACATCTCTAGCCCGCGGGGGGGGGTGTGAGTGGGCGGGGGGAGGGAGGGCGAGCGAGCGAGCAAGTGGGAGGGGACGGGGGGCGAGCAAGTGGGGGGGGGGTGAGCCAAATGGCTCTTTGGTGGTGAGCCAAATTTGGTGGTGAGCCAAATGGCTCTTTGAGGGGAAAAGGTTCCCGACCCCTGATCTAGCTGTACAATAGTCCAACATGGGTGCCTTCTGAAACGACGAATAACATCATGGGGCAGTGCTGAAAAGTCCTCTGGTAGTTTGTAACAAGCATTAGAACTGAAAGTGGGAAATGCGGAATTCCAGGAAGGCTAAAACTGAAAAAAATTATACTTTCTTGGAATAGTCTGGTCAGCTTCCTCCAAAATAATATTAAATTGATTAGATAGCCATTAGCCAGGCACAGCAGAGAGCAGGAAGAATGAAGGGGTCACCAGCAATGTAATCCAGAGCGACACCTTTCTAAGAGCACTGACACCAATGAGCTTAGAATGGTGCGGCCCTGATGAGGACAGAGTTTCAAATAGGACAGATGGGCAGCCCACTCTGCGGGTAGGGAAGGAAGCGGCTCCTGGAACCAGTACACAGCCACGCCGGCACATATTCCCACCCCACTCGTGGGAAAGGCAAACAGGGCGGCAAGTGGGTGCCACATACTTCAGTGGCACCTGACCTGAAAGAGCCTGTCAACTGGAGCTGCACCAGTCTAAAGCTGGACACAGGCATGGCTGGGGGCAGGCTAGGGACATTCCTAAGGGTGAGGCCTATTTTAATCAACTTCCGCCAGGCTTTCGGCCCAGGAACACCCCAGGCATAGTCTGTTTCCCCGATGGAGTTGTCCAAGCCGCAGTGGGGCTTCTTTTCCTGGCTGCTGACTGTGCCTTCCAGAGCTGTGTTGGAGGCGGCACGGGGCTGCCTTTGCCGCACCGTCACAGCCACCAGTGAGCTCTTCTCCCTCCATCTGGATTGGTCTGTAACTCTGCTGATTCCCAAAATGCAGGCAATTATGTGAGTGGGATATAGTGATGCATCAATGCCCTGCTTTGTTAAATTGCAAATCCTTTGGTCTTGACGATGTCACTCAAAGCCCTGTGAAAGTCCAATATGTGCACTTTTAGGTTACTTTAATAGAGGCTCATGAGGGCTGCTCGCATCTCTTTGCTCCTGAATAGCTTCTTTGATTTCTGTTTTTTTCTGAAAGGGTGCGCATGAGAGAGAAGGGAAGGAGCAAGGGCTGAAACGAGCGTGCTTCCCTTTCCGCAGCTCATAAGAACGACGCTTTGTAAACCGTTAAGTCAGTTGATCGTTCTCTTGTTCACCAGTCATGTGAAAGTGTTGGATCATGTGGAGAAATGTGAAGACCATCCACATGGTCTGCCAATATCAGAAGCTGGGTAAATAACCAAGCTTTGTGATGCCTATCATCTGCCTGCTCTCCAGGGACCTCTCAGGATGATTCAGAAAGTAAAAACTATGCAATAAACTCACAGAGACAGCCACCTAGGAAATAACAATGTAAGAAACTATACAAACATCTAGCAGTCAAAAAAGCTAGAAGCAGACTATTCAACAACAAAGGAAAATAGAACTCTTATCACGAAGAGCCTGGTTTTAAAATGTTCTGGTATAATGCCTAAAAGACATTAAACATTGCGCAGTGGCGTAGGAGGTTAAGAGCTTGTGTATCTAATCTGGAGGAACCGGGTTTGATTTCCAGCTCTGCCGCCTGAGCTGTGGAGGGAGGCTTGTCTGGGGAATTCAGGTTAGCCTGTACACTCCCACACACGCCAGCTGGGTGACCTTGGGCTAGTCACAGCTTCTCGGAGCTCTCTCAGCCCCACCTACCTCACAGGGTGTTTGTTGTGAGGGGGGAAGGGCAAGGAGATTGTAAGCCCCTTTGAGTCTCCTGCAGGAGAGAAAGGGGGGATATAAATCCAAACTCTTCTTCTTCTACAAGCTTCCGTGAACTGCAGCCCTCTCAGGATCTGACTGTGAGGCAAACAGTGCCATCCTAAGCAGTTACACTGTTCTAAATCCATGGGTGTAGACCTGCTTACGGTAGCACTGTAATACCCTCAGTAGTTCATAGCTGCTGTTATGTAGCAGGAAAATGTGTCTAGAAAATTCTCCCAAACAATTGGGATTTGAAGATAATCAAGTGCCTCATGGGATTTTCAAGGCAAGAGACCAGCAGGGGTGGTTTGCCATTGTCTTCCTCAGCATTGCAGCCTTTGTCAACAACAAAAACCTTTATTAGGCATTTAAAATAGGCTCTAGAGCGTTACCAGCAGAGGTGGGATCCAGCAGGTTCTCACAGGTTCCTGAGAGTAGGTTACTAATTATTTGTGTGTGCTGAGAGGGGGTTACTAATTGATGATTTTGCCACGTGATTTTTGCTTTAGTTACGCCCTCCTCTCACCAGTAGCGCGCGGAACTTGAAGCAGTTTAGCCATAGGAGGTGCACCGGCGTGCGTGGCAGCCTGCGCCTGCGTGCATTCGTTTCCCACCCAAGGACCAGCGCAGCAGCTGCATCCTTGCCACGGCCCCGCCCAGGAATGCCCACCCCCGGAATGACTGGCCATGCCCCGTCGTGCCCCGCCCAGTCCCATTGGCACTACGCCACTGTTTGAATCCCACCACCATGGGAACCTGTTACTAAATTTTTTGGATCCCACCACTGGTTACCAGACATTTATGAAGTACAAATCAAGAGTACATTCAAAACGCAGACAGAAAGGCTATATAGCTGTAGACATTACTTAGAAAGTTCTGTCACTTGTAAGAGAAATTTTGCTACTAACAGAAGCTCCACAACAGAACTGTCAGAGTCTCTTTCAGATTTGTCTAGGGCCACCCTGGGAGAGAAATTCCTAATGCCCACATATCTCGGACAGTCGAGTATAATGTGAGCAAGAGTCTCCACTTGGTTTTTACAGTGTGGACAAACCCAATCCTGGAGAGGGACGGATAAGTAACGACCCTTTGTAATGGCCGATGGGAAAGTATTGGATCTGGCCCTTATGATAATGCATCTCTGTTGGGGTTCAGTTAATAATTCAAGATATTTGGCTATGTGCCCCTGTTCCGGTATTATTCCAACAGGGAGGGGTGAGCATGATTTCCCATTGTCTTCCTCTGCATTGCAGCCTTTGTCTTCCTTGGTGGTCTTCCAAAAGCAATCACTAAAGCAATTGCTGATTAAAAAAAAAACCTTCAGAAATCCCTACGGGGCATGGAAAACGTAGAGAATTCATGTGTTGATGATCCATTGTTGTGCAGATACCTCTCTCTTTGCAGCAGTGATGCATGCAAAACAGAATCCTTGTTGTGTGGATGCAGCATTCAAATCTAATGGGTTTATTGCCGCTGAAGCAGCTGTCCTTATTTACCAGGAAGAATCGCTGTCTTGTTTACTATCTCCTGCTAAATTACTATGTCTATTTTTGCTTTCTGGAATTGGCCTGAAAAGGTTAAGTTGCTTGTGGTATCATTCCTCAGACTTCCATCTTCTTCTTCTGCACCTCTGGAAGTTATATTTGTCAGAGGAAGTCGTTGTCGTAGTTGTAGCACACATGCAAACACATGTGAAGATGGACAGCCCAATCCAGAGCCCTGGACAGCCAGGAATGACGACACCCAGCCATCTCCAGAGGGCTTTTCAGTGGTGCAGAGAGGGTGACAAAATGCGCACGCGCGCACGCACACACACACACACACACACACACACACAAGCCACTGCCAGAAAGCTCTGCATGGGGCTTAATAGACTCATGCTGCCTAAAAGGTTAAGTTGCCAAAAGGGTGGTATAAGTCCAAGGGCTGGGGGTGCGGCGCAGTTGCCACAAACCCTGGGTAAAAGACAACCAAGGTTAGCTCAACCAGGGAACACCTCTGCCACGTTCCTGCTGGGCCAGCAAGGCTGGTTGTGGTGTGAGAACACTGACATAGCACTGGGCTCCTTGTCTGGGTGTCCCAAGCTGGGGCAGACACCCACCACCACTGTGATTTCCTCTGTGCTGGAGTAAGTGCCCCAGGGAGGGCAAATCCACTGGCGCAGGCCTCCACAACCTCCCCAGGTTGATTCAGCCCCACCCCATCCCCCTACTGGACCATAAGGAACCAAATTCATACAGTCTATTTCACCCACTACAGATGCTGAAAATTGCCAGAATGCACCAGCAGATTATTTTCTAATACATCTATGAAGAAAGAACTTTATTTATTTATTTATTTATTTATTTATTTACCGTCCTCCCCGAAGGCTCAGGGCGGTGTCCATCAATAAGAACAATTTAAAACATCGTAAAACATCATAAACATCAAAATGCATAAAATACTAAAACTACCGATTGCTTCAACCCCTCCCCCTCTTTTATGTACCCACGGGAGGCCAGGTGTTCATATGGCGGAATTGACATCATCCCGGCTGGCCAAACGCCTGGCGGAACAGGTCTGTTTTGCAGGCCCTGCGGAAACTTTGTAAGTCCTGCAGGGCCCTGATCTCACTTGGAAGCCTGTTCCACCAGGTAGGGGCCAGAGCCGTAAAAGCCCTGGCCCTTGTAGAGGCCAGCTGGATTGCCTTGGGGCCAGGGATCACCAGTAGGTCCGCCTCCGATGAGCGGAGGGGCCTAGAAGGGCGGTATAGGGAGAGACGGTCCCTCAGATATGCAGGGCCAAGGCCGCGAATGGCTTTAAAGGTCAATACCAAAACTTTAAACATGACCCGGTACTCGTTTGGCAGCTAGTGCAGTTGGTATAGGACCGGAGTAATCCGGTCCCTAGCTGTTGCTCCGGAGAGGAGCCTGGCTGCCGCATTCTGTACAAGTTTCAATTTCCAGATCATGGCTAAAGGTAAGCCTGCGTATATACTGGCTCTTCAATCGAAAAGGACAGTCTGTTTAGGAGTAGATGAACATTGCCTAAGAGGTCTTCAGCAACGTATAATAGAGGAAGTGGTTTTAGGCTATAAGAGTGGGGTGTTACAAAATGTCGACCTATTTAAAATGCTCTCAATAATTAGATATAGCAGGTTAAATAGCCCAGACTAGCCTGAGCTCATCACAGCTTGGAAGCCTAGCAGGTTTGGCCACAGTCAGTGCTAGATGGGAGGCGACCCAAGATGGAGGCTGCTGTGCTGAGAAAGTTAATGGCAAACCACATCTGCTTATGTCTTGCCTTGAAAACCCCATGAGCTGGAACTTCATGAGGCTGCCATGAGTCGTTTTCAACTCATCAGCATTTAGTTATTAATTAGGTAGATATTTTTTTTAATTAGGTAGATATTGTTTTTGTCAGTGAAACAGAAGAATTTGGATTTATACCCCACCTTTCTCTCCTGTAAGGACACTCAAGGTGGCTTACAAACTCCTTTCCCTTCCTCTCCCCTCAACAGACACCTTGTGAGGTAGGTGGGACTGAGAGAGTTCTGAGAGAACTGTGACTCACCCAAGGTCACTCAGTAGAGGTGTCATATCATGTTGGAATAAAGCAGAGGGAGAGAGAATGAGATTAAGGAAGGAAAGGGTCAAAATCGTGTTGTAGCAGATTCTGAACAAAGCAAAGGAAAAAGGAAAGAGAACAGGACAGTGTTCCACAGTAATCCTGCAGAAGTCTTCTGTTGCTCATATGTGCTTCTCCAAAGGAATTTTACAGGGGAGGATTGCAGTGTTTGCTCTGAAGATGGAAAGTTGTTGGGAAAGGATCATTTACCTGTGGGCAGCACAGGGATCATGATACTGTTGCAGGACCTTATGAGTGTTTACTGAGGAAAGAATCCTACTCACAGCCGTATCCTATACACTTTTTATTTTATTTCCTTTATTTACAATCTACCTATCCCACTGAGATTCAAAATGGATTACAGTGGAAGTCAATGCAGTCAATCAGACGAGACATCCAATAAATAACATAATACTAGGATTACAGCAATTTGAAACAGCAGAAATCATTACTCGCAATAGGACAATGCAGAAAATGGTATCACAAGGGTAGGAAGCAATGCAGTTATCACATAGCTTTACCACCTTTATAAAAATCCCCCTATGAACCAGCCTGTTTTACATACCGTGTTTCCCCGAAAATAAGACAGTGTCTTATATTCATTTTTGCTCCCAAAGATGCACTATGTCTTATTTTCAGGGGATGTCTTATTTTTCTGTTTTCTGTTTGTCAGGCATGCTTCCAAACAAAAACTTTGCTACGTCTTACTTTCGGGGGATGCCTTCTATTTTGCACTTCAGCAAAACCTCTACTATGTCTTATTTTCAGGGGATGTCTTATATTCGGGGAACAGGGTAGTTTGTGGAATTACAAAAATGGGGGCTTTCCTTATTCCTCTGAAAGGCCATTTCTCAAGAAGGGAGCCATGACAAAATATCCATGGTACGGGCAGTTGATGATCTTATCCATTTACTGGGTGGTACTATCATCATGTTAAACTAGTGATTTAGTTCTGTGTTCAATTTGGAAATCCTGTTTAAAAGGGTGTCGTAACTGACCTGTATATTTGGAGCTTCTTGATTCCTCATGGTTGAGAAAAGCGAGGTATAAATCCAACTCTTCTTCTTCACTTGGCATCAGTTTAATAACTTGATCTTGTAAGAAACTGGACATGTTCATAACTAGAACCCAACAATCGCTACAGTTCAAGCATAGAACTGCAGCAGAGGCTGACTTTTTACAGAAGTGAACCAATTTGTCCTCCAGGCTTAGGTGCATAAAATCACATCCTCAGCTTCTTTACAGAAAAACAAAATAAGAATGTCAACCAGCGTTTTAGCTATGATAGGTGTTTTCCGTTTGAAAGCTTTGTTTTGAGTGACAGAGTTGTATTTACAGTTCTAGGTTTCAGTAACTGGAAGAAAGACTTCTTTAATTCTGCAAGCTATGTAAAACAGTTGTTTGACCGGGCATTTTTATAAGCTAATACAGAATAGGACTGTAAGCTATACCAGTGTATCCTATCTACGATCTATTTGTTTTATGTTCTGTCATTCTCTTGACAGCATTATTTTCCTTTTTCGTAATTCCATTTTTTTGCACTGTTTGACATGGCATGTCTGATACTTTTTTGTATATAGACACAATATATGTATATACAATATATAATATATATATGTATATACTATATATATATACACACAATATATGTATACAATGTATATAATCCTAGTCTTATTGCATTGCTTATTATATCACTTATGCTAGTTGAGTACATTGTTTTATACCATGTAATTCACCTTGAGACTTAAGTAGAACAAATAATAAACTATAATTAATATAGTAACTAAATAATGTTGGACTGGCCACCACTCTACCCCCCCCCCCCCCCAATTCTTGTGTGTTATATGAATCCTGGAAAGAAACCACAAGGTGAACTATAGATATTTTTTTTCCCTGCCAACCACCCACCTTTCTTTTATATCTTATATTTTATTCTGCTTTTTGGCCTAAATTGGATCATAGGAATCAAAATGTAATACAAATGGCAAAGTTCAATACAGGGAGATGATTCTTCGGTCAGCTACATATTATGATTGTGCTTTTTTAAAATAACGTTTTTTTCCTTTTGCAAATATTGTCAAGGAGAACTCTCTCTGTGTATGGGGAGAGGGAGTTAACTCTTCCCCTGCCATTTTGTCTTTGGGAAACCCCAACTGCAATCTCTTTTTCCCCTCTGTAAGGGAAAAAAATGTTCACCACTGTAGGAATAGAGGCAGATGTGCGTATGTGTTGAAGGGCAGCTTTCTCTAGCAAGAAAATGGCAAGGGAGGAAAGAGTGAAAGTTCCTCTCTTCCCTCACCCCCTGCCTTCTATTTTCCTCCTTAATAAAGCATCTGCTGCAGCTAAATTTGTAAAAGGGAAAAAACATTTAAAATAAACAGATATTGTGAAGTGTAGTATGGTAGAAGAATATCTTCAAGCCTTCTTTTTGATACCCTCGTTGATGGCAGTTGGACAATTTCTGTTAAAAGGCAAAAGGGTGCCCATCCAACTGGGTTCCTCTCTAATTTGTGTGGAGATGATTTCTGTTCTGAAGAACACGGTATAGTTTATTTTTATTGACTTACACATTTCTAATAAAAGGGTAAATCAAAAGAAAACAGGGAGTTTACAATCTTAATTTTTACATTAGCAATTCAATTCAATAAGCCTTTATTGGCATACAGAACATACAATATAAATACAGTTAAAATTACTAGATAAAACTTCACACTGGATCATAGGTTCAGTTCGCAAACCTCAGCCAGAAACTTTGCCACTGCGAGACAACAGTCAAGATCATTACAGTTTAAGAGCATATTTACTTTATCAAGCTCTGTCAGGGTTTTCATAGAGTCAATGATTTGTAATAATAAGCTGGATCTTGGATTCTGGTAAAGTGGGCAGTGGAGGAGAATGTGCGCAATCCAACTGCCCTGGGCTGCAGGGGCATTTTACATTAGCAAAGGAAAGGGGGGAACAGGGGTAAGCTGGGAAGTTAAAAAGGCTCTGGAATAATCCAAAATGACAGCCCATGCAGCACGACAAACCAACACTGCTGCAGCGCCTGCTCAGAGGGGCTAAACTATATAATACGTTCCCATCCCTGACTCATTTCCCCCTCAGCCATGCAACACCTGCAGGGAACATCATTCTAAAAACCCTATTAGGCTGGGTGTAGGGTATCACCTGGTGCCGGGTGGGGGGGATAACAGGTAATCAGGGATCGTGGCCATGTCCCAACATACTGACATCACTTCCCAAGTGCCCAGAAGTGGTGTCAGCACATCACCAGGAAACCCTGGGAGAATGGCATTTTGACAAAACTCTGGTTAAGACAAAATGGCAGGACTGGCCAAACCCAAAAACTCGCCACACGATAAGGAAAATGTGCAGTACTAGGACAATTATTATTTCAAAAAATGACTATAGTATTACATATATACAATATTGGCAGAGTATCACAAATTCATTAATGAGTAGAGTCCATTCATAAGTCCGTAAGGTTCTCCGATGGTAACAGTTCTATACAAGACGTTATGGATCTACTATCCTTTCATTATCATTCAGGTAAGTCAGATGGGAAGCAAGATGAAAGCGGACTATCCATTAATGAATTTGTGATACTCTGCCGATATTGTATATATAGTATATACTATAGACATTTTTTGAAATAATAATTTGTCATAGTACTACACATTTTCCTTGTGGTGTGGCGAGTTTTTGGGTTTGGCCAAAACTCTGGTTAAACCATATGGTTTTGTCCAAATTCCAGAACGTTTCCAGCATCCCCAGCACTATGTGGATATAATTTCTGGGCACACAGCTTATCGCCAGTGATGTCATTACGTGACCAGTGAAGGCCTCCACCTCTGGTCCGTCCCCCTGCTTGGCAGCCTTATCAGGAGCCCAATCTGGCTCGCAACTGAGCTGTGTAGAGAGGAGGGGTGACTGCTTGATTCCCAAGCTGTTTTCCTGAACTGAAATGGTGTCATTGGAAGTTCTCGCCCATTGCCCACAGCAACTTTGGCTCAGGAAAACAGTGTGGGGAGGAGCAGGAGCCATTTCACACCACAATTATGAGCAAAATGGGCTCCTGATAATTCTTAAAATGACATTTCCTTGAAGCTGCTATGTGGCCACAGGAAAAATGACTCGCAAAAACAGGCACTGTGTAGTTTGACCTGCAGTTCAGTGACACCAACAGTGGACACTGGTTTAATGGCTGTATTTCATGGCGTTGGCCTGTTTTTTTATTACTGTCTTTTTAAAATTATTGACTTTTCAAAATTATTGACTTTTAAAAATTATTGACCTTTAATGGTTTTTCTCGCTGACTTTTAATGGTTTTGTTTTTAAATGGGTGTGCCGTTTAAAAACAAAGCAACAATAAAAAAGAAGTCATTAAAAATGTAATAAAAAAGAGGCTAATGCCATGAAACACAACCATTGAAAACAGGCCACTGCCATTAAAATTAGCCAAGGCACAACAGCAGCATAAAATACACACCTAGCACATGATCCTCAGGCCAGAAGCAAACCACAAAAAGTCAACTATTTAAAACAAACAGAGGAATGATTTAGTCTTGTGAACATGGCTTAGATAGATCAAAAGGGGGGGGGGGGGTCAGAGCAGAAAGATTCTCTGCTTGAGTTAAACTGACAAGAATCAGGTTTTTGCTGCAGTAAGCTAATAGATGCCTAAGCATTGACCACAAGCTAGCTAGCTTTTGATCTTCATGTCCTGAAGTAGCTAACAGGTGTCTGAACATAATCACGAGTTATCGTGTATTAGCCACATCCTATGACAGTTTCCAAGAAGATGTCTACCTCTGCTGGGTTTTTTTGGCAATACTAAGAAAAGTTCTTTGTTCTGTAACATTCTAGGTAGCCCCCACCTCTTGGCCACCATGAGTTGCTATGCAGAATAAGTATTAACCTTGCTATTTAGCTTTTGTAACACGGAACTGTTTGCCATACAAGGTAGCACAAGAGGCGTGGAAATTGAACGGTTAACTGAGCAAACTGCGCCCACTTATGATCTCTATAAAAGTTTATGCACGCCCTTGATCTGGGTCCTGAACTCTCAGGTACCCAGATAGCTATCTGTTGCTGTTATCAGGCCTGAATAAAATATCTTCCTGACCAAGAAACGGCCGTCCTATTTGCTGTTTGACTTTGTCTTGACTTGTGACTGTGCCTAGGACAGAGGTAATAGTTTGATGACTAAAAGAAAGTAAGGCAGGTGCCAAGCAATATATCAAAGGTGTATTCATGATGGCAAGGTCTGGATAAAAATGAGGATGCAGCAGTGGCGTAGGAGGTTAAGAGCTGGATATAAGTGAGGAGCAGCAGTGGCGTAGGAGGTTAAGAGCTCGTGTATCTAATCTGGAGGAACAGGGTTTGATTCTCCCCTCTGCCGCCTGAGCTGTGGAGGCTTATCTGGGGAATTCAGACTAGTCTGTACACTCCCACACACGCCAGCTGGGTGACCTTGGGCTAGTCACAGCTTCTCGGAGTTCTCCCAGCCCCACCTACCTCACAGGGTGTTTGAAGGGCAAGGAGATTGTAAGCCCCTTTGAGTCTCTTACAGGAGAGAAAGAGGGGATATAAATCCAAACTCTTCTTCTTCTTCTTCTATGCTGCTATTGTCATACAATGATTTTTAAGCGGGGTAGTCTACATATTTTCCAGGACCATTCAGACCTTTTGGATGGCAAGTGGTGGGGAGAGGATCTGGGGTTTTAGGCAGCTCTTTCTCCCACCAGGAAATGGCTCTGTAGACTAGAGATGTTTTATATTGCTCGGTTTTAGGGTTGCCAACCTCCAGATGATGCTTAGAGATCTCCTGGAATTAGAATTCATTTCCTGGTGACAAAGATCAACTCCCCATGGAGAAAATGGCTGCTTTGGAGGGTGCACTGTGTGGAATTATACCCCACTGAGGTCCTGCCCCTCCTAACTCCTCCCTCCTCAGGCTCCACTCCCAACATTTCCATGTATTTCCTAACCCAGAGATGGCAACCCGTCCTCTGTTAGGTCTTGGGCCTGATCTGGATGCAGATCAGTAGTCTTTATTGGATATGCACAAGTTCCCTAGACTCAGGAAGCCAGTTCTAACCACCTGGCTTCCTCAGACCCATTTATCCCCCAAGATTGCTCCCTGAAAGTCCCCCCTCCCATTTCCCCAGAGAATGTGCGAGGTGTGAACAGAAGTGTTGTGGAAAGCGAGCATCTCAATGACTAAGCAGCGATAGCCTGCTGGGCTGTTTCCTCCTTCCCCCTCCCAGCAAGGTCAGCCTAGGCCCCTTCCGCATTGTAGAAGTCGACCTTAGATCGACTTGAGTCCGACCCGAGTCCTCCGCACAGACGTAGCGTCGGACTCGTGTCTGACTCGACTCACCCCCCTCTCGCTGTTGAATTTCCGAGCTTGACTGGGGGGTTGAGTCGACTGGCGAACTCGGGTTGCGCTCGAGCTGAAGCCGGTGGAGTGCGGAATCTCCGTCGACTTGACTCTGCCATCTAGCCAATCACAGCTCAGTATTTAAGCTAATGCGCAGAACGGGAGACTCTTGGCGGCGGCGAAAAGCTTTGGGCATGCGCAGAACGGGGGACTCAGCAACCAATCAGAACGCATGGCGCGGGGAGGTGGTCCCACCCTCTGAGCTCGGCTCCGGAGACACGAGTCAGCTGCTGTGCGGAGGAGGCAGGAGGAGGACTTCGAGGCTGAGAATGCGATTCCGCCCGACCTGCGAGTTGAACCTGAGTCGCCTCGTGTGTCCGGAAGGGGCCCTAGTTATCTACATTTGCAAGCATACAGGAAAGATCAAACAGAGGGTAGATACATTAACATGTCAGAGAGTGGATTGCATTGTAAAAGCATAGATCAATCCCCACACAGCAGTACCAATACTCCCTCTTCCAGGTGTGAACCATGGTGCCTCCCTGACGGATGCCAGGAGGGCATTAGCCACTCCTGACATCCTGCGCTGAAGATGAAATCCCAGATTTTTCTCCCAGGCTTTTGAAACAGTGATGCCTGGTCAACAGGAACCCAACCTAACATTTTGGAACTGTCTGATGGCCCTCAATTACAAAGGTCTCATTGACTGCATGGTCAAGAGCTGTGCATCATATACACATATATAATAACACATACCCATACACATAGAGTTGTCTCATTTGGAGTCCTGTTTTTATGTCTTGGTATCTTACCTTTGCCTTGGAGGGCATTCAATAATAGCCTCTTTTTTTTTTTAAAGGGAGGTGGGGTTGTTGATTAAGGCTAAGATCCACTGCCTTGGTATGATTACACTATTCAGTTTTACAGTGTGTTATGAAATCTTAGGCCTTTTCTGCTCTCTCAAGTTACCACTGACTTTTTCCAGAGTTTCCTCACACGTAGTGGATTTGACTTGGCTTTTACTTACAGCATCCTCTGTTTTTTAAAAACATTCACTTTGCTTCAGCAGTACTCACTATTTCAGGTTATTTCTTCAGCATCCATAAAAATACCACGGAGTATCATGGGCGATTGTGGCATATCATCGGTGCCGTCACTAATGAATTGAATGTACCTCCCTCCATACAGTGGTGGCGAACCTTTGGCACTCCAGATGTTGTGGACTGCAATTCCCATCAGCCCCTGCCAGCATGGCCAATTGGCCATGCTGGCAGGGGCTGATGGCAATTGTAGTCCATAACATCTGGAGTGCCAAAGGTTTACCACAGCAAGCCTACCCCTTTTTTCTTCTTTATAGTCATCCTCTGTTGAAAGTTTGCTTTTTGACTGCTAGGAAACTGCCACCAATTAGTGTGTCTTCCCTGTGTGTGTGTGTGTGTGTGTGTGTGCGGTTTTTTTTATAAAGGACACAGATGTTGTGAAGATTCTCCTTTTTTTTGCTGGCATCTGTTTGGCCATTTTCCAGCCTGTTTTCACTACCTACCTGGTCTATTACAACCTGGACACAGAGTTGGAGAAATCTTTATGGTGACACTCCAACTAACCATTTCATGTTTGATGAACTCCCTTCGCCTCTGTGCATAGCACCTGCGCTGAATTGTGGAGCACTTGCAACCCAGAGAGTGAGGAAAAGGCACCAAGTGTGGTGTGGACAAAGCCAGGAGGTACAGGCATGCCCTTATGGGTGTTCCTGTTCCCCATTGTTATTGGAAGTACCAGCTTGTGGGATAATTGTGTGATGGGATTCTGGAGCAATGAGCAGGGGCTTCACAATTTCAGAATGACCAGGGAAAAGTTAATGGAGATTGTGGCTGCAGTAAAGCATCGTCTAGTGTGCAGGGTGACCCCCATGTGTGAGTCCATATTGGTGGAGAAATGGATAGGCATTGCCCGGCAGTACCTTGCAAATTCTAATACCTGCCATGAGGTCAGAGAGCAGTTTGGCATTGGACTGCCCACTGTGAGGGAGACTGGACTTGAATTTTGCTTCATGTTGGGAAGGGAGCTGTATTGGAAGATAATCTCCGGAAAGAAATAACGACGGTAAGCCAAATGTTCTGTTTCTGGCATTTGTAGAGCCTACATGTGAAGGCTGTTTACTCACTGGCATTAGTTTAGTTCTAAATGTACTGCCCTTTCACTTTCCTTTCCACTGCCTCTGATTTTGTTTTTAATCAAAAGGTTTCTTTTCTTCCAAAAAAAAATGTTTGCCCTCTGTTTCCAAAGCTCCTCATCTGGTATCTAGTAATGTTTCCCAAGATATTAACCACTCCAGCAACACCGACTCTGCAGTACAAATTTGGCAGTGGCAATGAAGGGCATAAGGGTTGGTCTTAGATTTGTTAGATTTCTGTATTTGGCATATTATCAACTTATTGTTCAAGGTGGCCTGTCTTTTACCTTAAAGAACATTTGTCCCCTTGAGTGCTCTCTAGTACTTAGCATTCACTGCAACTATATTCATAAAGATATGTCAAAAGAAAAGTGCTGACACATTTCAAAATGCACATTTTATGTCTAGTAAGTACGTTAAATGATTATTTTAAAACCTTGATTCTCTATTTCGTTCTAAGTGTAAAAAACCGTGACAGGTAGTGTGTGCCAATAGATCCTTAGAAGAGTATGATTAGTTAGATCCTCCCATACTAAGTAGCATATCAGGCAACAAGAGGTCTCCAGCAATTCCGGTCTTGGGTGAGTGTTTCAGCCTCTTCCCATGCAATATCCAGTGCCGTCAGATCTTGCTCAAATGTTCTCCTCCAGGTGTTTTGGGGGCATCCTTACTGTCATTTAGCTTCAGGAGGTATCCACCTCATTTCCATCTTTGGGATCCGACTGTTCTCCATGCGAACATGACTGCCAGTCGAAGTCTTCTGTGTGCAACAATAGTATGGAGTTTGCACATGCCACTCCTTCGGAGCACCTCTTCGTGAGTGATGTGGTCATAATATCAGATCTTCAGGATTCGTCGTAGACATTTCTGTTGGAAGACGTCGAGCCTGTTGTTGATACTTGCTGATGCCTCCCAGGTCTCGCTAGAATAGATGGCTGTCAGGATCACAATGGAGGTGAATAGGCGGAGCGTGGTCTTTAGGGCACCAGACAGTGAGCACCAGACAGTGGCAGGCCAAAGAGGCAACACCCTGGGTGGCGCCGTGGCAGAGGCATGGCTGGGCCGTGGAGGGGGGCGGCAGACGGTGCTTGGACTATATAAACCAAAGGGTGGCATGCAAGAGAGGGGAGGGAGTGAGGGATGGCATGCAAGGGAGGGGAGGGGGCCTGGCATCTGGACATGGCCCACCCTAGCAGAGGGAGGGGAAGGGAGGGGTGGCATGCAAGGGAGGGGAGGGAATGGGGCCCGGCATCTTGACATGGCCCACCCACCCTAGCGGAGGGAGGGGAAGGGAAGGGAGGGGTGGCATGCAAGGGAGGGGAGGGAGTGAGGGATGGCATGCAAGGGAGGGGAGGGGGCCCAGCATCTTGACATGGCCCACCCACCCTAGCGGAGGGAGGGGAAGGGAAGGGAGGGGTGGCATGCAAGGGAGGGGAGGGAGTGAGGGATGGCATGCGAGGGGAGGGGAGGGGGCCTGGCATCTGGACATGGCCCACCCTAGCGGAGGGAGGGGAAGGGAGGGGTGGCATGCAAGGGAGGGGAGGGAATGGGGCCCGGCATCTTGACATGGCCCACCCACCCTAGCGGAGGGAGGGGAAGGGAAGGGAGGGGTGGCATGCAAGGGAGGGGAGGGAGCAAGGGATGGCATGCAAGGGAGGGGCACCAGATCTTGTTCATTCTCCAAAAAGACTATAATCTCTATATACAAATGGCAGTATCATTGACAACTCACTTTTAAAGAGCTGCATAGGCGTACAAGCGGACAGGATAGGCTGCACAGATGTGAGCGTGGGCAAGTGTATTGGTGACAACTCACAGTTTATTAGAGCTAATTGAATTTTGTCGCACAATGAGCTTTATTGCTAGTGCTATAATAATCTAGCAATTACTCTGTTATTTTTTAAGCCCCTGATGGTGTGTAAGTGGGAGGGGGCAGCTGCACAGATGTGAAAATGTCACCAATATGGGTGGGACTTTTAAAAATGCACACCTTCCTACCTGTAGGGCATGTAGAGGCACTTTGTGAGCTTTCCAAAAAGATTGTGTGAAAATTCAAACTAGGTTTTGGGAAGAATGTATCAAAGCAGAGGGAAAATGGAACGTGGACAAATAGGGGGTGTATGTATCCACCTCCTCCATCATATGGATACCTCCTGCCTCCCCCCCCCCCACCCGCCCATCCACTCCAGTTTCAATGCCAAACCAGAGCAAAACTTCTGTGTGGAAAGAGCCACTGTTTGAACTCTGAATGCTGAATTGTCTCTCTACAAGACTGAGAGGGCAGAACACATGCTTGCAAAATGCTAGCCTCGTTTACCCACATGCATATCTCCTGCCTTCTGAATGTACGTGGGGATGATTCCATGCGGTTCATCTTCCGAAGCAGGTACATAATGTATAGTAGTGGCAGCAAATCGGCGCGCGTTACCCTATGCGCGTCGGCTAGTAATTACTACATGAACCTACTACAAGGGCATTCACCTTGTGTGTAGCGTCGTTATGCTACCCAAGGGCGCTAGCCTACGTACAGGGCAGTGATTCATACACTTTGCGAGTTAGAGGCGGGGCTGGCTCCACCCACCCACCAACCCCGCTCCAGCCTTCCTTTCCTGGACTCGCTGCTAATGCTCATAGAGCTCAGACCGGCCTGGCACTAGCAGAGCGGCAGAAGAGGCGCGACCCGTCGGGCTTTAAGACCCGGAGGAGGCCGCCGCCGCGGCCCGCCTAGCGAGACTGCTCCGCTGTTGACAGCAGGCGAGGCTGGAAGCAACAGCAGCAGCCGCCCGGGGAAGCACCGCGAGAGGCGCCGGGGCTGCTGCTGCTGCTGCCCGCAGCTCGGCATGGCCTTCCTGGAGAAGCCGCCGGCTGGGAAAGTGCTGCTGGACGACACGGTGCCGCTGACAGCCGTGATCGAGGCCAGCCAGAGCTTGCATTCGCACACGGTGAGCGGGCAGGAGGGCAGGCAGAACGGGCGGGCTGCTGCTGCAGGAGGCGGCGGCGGCGATGCAGAAGGGCAGGGGCAGGCAGGCCGGGCCCGACTGGGCTGGGGAGCAGGAGAGAAGCCCTGGTGGGGCATCGCCTGCCCCTCGTGTAGGTTTGGCGCGCGCGCGCGTGTGCAACTTGGGGGCCCTCCATCGGGCGGGGGCGAGAGTCAGCTGGCCTGAGTTCTCCATTCTTTGGATTGCGTATCAGGCTACTAGGTTTGGGGCTGAATATGTGTGCCAGGTGTCCTTTTCGTCCGTGGCGTCTGTCTGCAGTGCCAAGCTTTAACCTAGCGCGTATGGTCTCCAGGAAGTGCCTCTGAGCAGGTGCAGAGTGCCCTCGCTTGACTTCAGAGAATCCCCACGTTCCTGGGGTTGGAGGGGAAAATGTTATTTCCAAATCGGCTTGTACCCTGGCAGTCCACACAGCCACCCACCCACCCCCGCCCACCCGCAAGAAGTTAAGCGGTGCATGCTGTACTGTGTTTTGTGGTGCAGGAGAAACATGGGTCCAAGGAAGAAGCCTTGGAGTTGTGTGTGTGTGTGTGTGTGTGTGTGTGTGTGTGTAGTGTCCTTTTCTTTCCTCAAAGATGACACTATAGAACGTGTAAGTGGTAGCAGGATACATTTACTGAGATCCAAGGCTGTTTTGGGGAGTATTGGGGGAAGGTAGTGGATATTGAGTGAGCAGCGAGGATAATTATGGGGGAAGTGACTTGATGTCACTTGACCTACCCAAGCACAGGAGGTAGTAGGCTGATGTGTGACTTATTTTGGCAAAGGGACTACTGGGGGAAGTTAGGGGGCTTGTCTGAGTTGTGGGATGTTCTGATGAGGGGATCACTGGGTTTAGGGGTGAGACCCATTATCGCTGGTTCAGGGCAAAGGTCCAAATCCAGTCATTGAATGTTTCTACCGAGTTTACGACAGGCCATAAAAGCAACAGCCTCCATAGGCTTTTTGTCGCCATTTCCTGCTCTTTGGAGATATAATGACTCTGAATATGGCACGTGGAAGGGCAAAAAGTGAATTAGAAAAATCCCAACCCAACCTCGCTTTACACAAGTATTATTAGGGGGTCACCATCTAAATACTGCTATATCTTTTTTGAAAACTAAACTGGTCAGGCCTCATAGTCAACAAGTCTATATGTGTAATGGATAACATAGATGTGATCTAGCAGTGAGAGTGGTGGACTATAAATAAACATATGCAAACTATGTTTCACTTGTATAGATTTTATCATATCTGGAAGTCCTGAAGTGTACCTCTGTTGTTTTCTTAGGTGACTGGATTTTCTAAAGATGGTGGGTGAGTTAGGTTTTTGGCTGTTGTATTTCTTTGGAAGTTGATTTGTTTTTATGCTGTTTGGCCCCCTTGAACTACTACAGATGGTCTCTAGTCTTCTACGCATTTTTCTCCAGGGTACCTGGGATTTCAGGGAATAATTTAGAAATATGCCCTGTCTGCTGTTTTGGTGCTGAGATCATAATAGCTATGTTCAGTAAATTGAGTTTGTTAAAAAGGAATTCACTTGAGGGAATGGTTTGGGTTTGAAACAGTTTTTAATTAATCCATGTTGTTGTTGATGCTGGTTGACTATCCTTGGATTGTTTGTGGATAGAAAATGATTGGTCAATGTTGTCTCAGACAGAGCTAGGCCACTGAAGTTATTTTCTACCTGGGTGAGATCAGTGCCCTACAGCTTGGAGTGGGTGGGAAAAGGGAACATAGATCTGAGGACTGTTGTAAATTGCTCTTTGAGAATGCATCTGCTGACTTTGAGAATTACGTTGTGTGCTGCAGGACAGGCTGTGTGGCCATGGTCTGGTATTTTTTCGCTCCTAACGTTTCACCCACATCTATGGCTGGCATCTTCAGAGGTGTGTGGAACATGCTAGCCACTGATGTGGGCAAAATGTTTGGAGCAAAAACTACCCGACCACAACCACACAGCCTGGAAAACCCACAACAGCCCGCTGATTTCGGCCTTGAAAGCCTTTGACAGTACATCTGTTTGCTTTCTTTGTGATCGGTTTAGTGCTTTTGTAAATAAATGGAAGTCTGTAAACTACCTTTGCCTTTTCAAACAAGTCATAAACCACACTTTCCTTGCTTGAAGGAAACAAACTCTGGATGTCTCACTGCTTGGGAAAATTGTGGATTTTTAGCAGCACACAACTTGTAAGAGATCTAATCATACTCTGTTTTTTTTTAAAAGTAGATACTGAGAGTTGTGGACATGAAAGTAAAAGATTACAGAGAAGTGGCTGTAAAGACGTAGGGTTTCAGCCTCAGAGCTGGGAATCCTGAGGAGATAAGGAGGCTTCATATAGTTATTTGGAGCTTAGATTCATTCATTGTTTGAGTGCTGTATCCTGACTATCCCTGGTGTTCAGGTGTACAAAGTGTGTTCCCAAATTAACATGTTGTATTATGTAAACAAACCAGAAGGGACACTCACAATTTTAAGAAGGCACGTCATGGCAAGTTGCTTATGAGGCCAGTGCTCCAAGTGTGTAAATAACTACTTATCTGCTTACCTGCAGCTAGTAACAATTACCTCCAGGAAGCTGTGCACAGAAATGTTTGTAAATTTGAAGGGAGTTGGTTCTTTAAAAAAAAATCTCTCGATATTAGCACAAGTCACTGAGGTTGAAATCCCCTGCGTTATTAAACCCCAATGAACTCATGGGACTTCATTCTAGGCATGTTGCAGACATATGAGTTAATAAAAATATTTGTGGGCTAGTAACTTTGGTGGGAGTTATTTGCAGAACTTACAGATCAACCACATACAACTTTTTATGTGTTAATTAGCCATTAACCTTCCTCTCTTTTATTTCATGCCATTATTATTATTATTATTTATTTATTTATTTATTTATTTATTTATTTATTTATTTATTTATTTATTTAATTTGTATACCGCCCGATCCCCGAAGGGCTCCGGGCGGTGAACAACATTCACTACAACATCAACAGGAGCGGTCGTACAAATAGTGTCTTGGCACACCTTAAATCTAGGATTAAGTTTGCCCCTTCAAGCATCTAGCTAGAAAGGTGTAGGTTGTGATAGGTCAGTGGTGGCGAACCTATGGCACGGGTGCCAGAGGTGGCACTCAGAGCCCTCTTTGTGGGCACGCGCAAACAGAGCCCCCCCCATACATCTAGGCTGGCCAGGGCTGCTGGGCTCGATTATTAGCATTAAACCTAAGACCTAGTTTTGGGGAAGCAGTGTAGGTCACCCTGTTAAAGCCGCTGTTAGAACCCCAACTTCCAGATTTCCATCGCGAAGAACTAAAGTCGCGATCCTTTTTAACACACTTTTGGGAGTAAAGCTCTCGGTTGCTGGCAATGGGGCTTGCTTCTGAGCAAACCCTCCTAGGGTCGTGATTCACCCGTTGGAAGAGTTGCACGGTTGCTTCAAAGCAAACCCACCGACTACCACCAAGCTTACTCCCGAGTAACACATGCCTCAGAACCAACCATTATATCTAAACTTAAACCTCAGTATTCAGATTAAATTGCCATGTTGGCACTTTGCGATAAATAAGTGGGTTTTGGGTTGCAATTTGGGCACTCGGTCTCGAAAAGGTTCGCCACCACTGTGATAGGTGTATTTTCCCTTGCATCTCACCATACCCAAATAGGTTTGTACAAAAAAAATGTGTTTGCATTTTCCCCTTGAATTTGCATGATAGATTTTGCTGTCACGTTGTAAGACCTTTCGTAACTTGGCAAGGTGTTTATCAGATCAATATCAGACAGGGACTAGCTGGTTTTAATAACTAACTTTGGTGCATAGTGTACATAAGTGTTAAAACCAAAGAATGTGGCTCTGACCAGAAAGTCTCATGGAAGTCAACTGGATGGAACTGGTTTACTTCCAGGCGCTCTAGCTAGAGTGGTTGTGCAATCTGTTGGCTGACTTCTGGGTGAGATTACTTTAACATATCAATACTCTTATATCATTGGTCTTTGCAGCAAAGTTATTGCTGTCTCAGAAGTGCGCAACTTGTTGTGGTTTTGTGCGGCTCTTTGCCGCAGATAGGGACGGAAAGTGAGAGACGAACCACAATTTAAAATTGAACCTCTTTCAGAAATAACGTTGAGGGATTGTCATATCTGTTAAAGCACTTTCTGTGAGCTTTACAAGTGCCGTCCCAAACCGACTTACACCCTTCTTAGCTTTTTAAAATCCGTGGATTTCAAACGGTGTGACTCTGCTGAGGATATCACCTCTATTTTGTGTTTTGATTTGTGCTGACATTCCTTGGGGAAAGATGAAATAGGGATTTCTTTTAGAAGTGCGCAGTGAAAGAAGAACGCTGCTGTGTTGCAGTTTCAGAGTTGTATTTGGCCATGTGGCTTAAACTTCTCTGTCTTTTAGGAAGCAGAGGCAGAACAAGGGTGCAGACAAGCAGTGAAAATGGGTTTTAATAAGACGATGCATCATTTCGTTTACTGGCCTGCTTGCTTGAACCCCTGGAGCATTTTGAAATGGCCTTTGTGCTTTTGAAGCTGCCTTATCGTGAATCAAACCCTTAGTCCATCCAGTGTTGTTTACTCCGCTTGGCAGCAGCTCTCCAGAGTGTAATGCAGAGGTCTGTAACATCACCTGGTCCTTTTAACTGGCAGTGGTGGAGGTTAAGCCGGGGACTTCTGGATGCTGAGCAAATGCTGTACCGTTGAGCCACTCTTGGTAGAATCCTGTAAGTTGTTGTCTCATTTTAAAGTTACAAACCGCACATAGCTGGCTGCACATAGCACTGAGACAGCATAGTGGTAGTGCCTTCTAAATATATGGAAGTCATAAGAACATAAGAACTAGCCTGCTGGATCAGACCAGAGTCCATCTAGTCCAGCACTCTGCTACTCGCAGTGGCCCACCAGGTGCCTTTGGGAGATTACGTGTAGGATGTGAAAGCAATGGCCTTCTGCTGCTGCTGCTCCCGAGCACCTGGTCTGCTAAGGCATTTGCAATCTGAGATCAAGGAGGATCAAGATTGGTAGCCATAGATCGACTTCTCCTCCATAAATCTGTCCAAGCCCTTTTTAAAGCTATCCAGGTTAGTGGCCATCACCACCTCCTGTGGCAGCATATTCCAAACACCAATCACACTGTTGCGTGAAGAAGTGTTTCCTTTTGTCCGGGTACTCTGGAGGGGGACCCTGACACCTTTTATTAGTCCTAATTCTTCCCCCCAGCATTTTCAATGGATGCCCCCTGGTTCTAGTAGGCTTCAAGTCATTCATATGTACCATATTTTCCTCTCACTTCTGACAGCACCTCACAGTACTGACTGACAATCAGTATTACTGATAAAGTGCGGCCCAGCTAGATTTTAAATGTTGAACAAGTTGCCTCAATGGGGCAAATAATGACTCTGGGGCTTTTTAGGTTGGGAAAACTGTGTGTGTGTGGGGAAGGCTAAAGCCCCTTCTCGCCCTATACCTGGGTCCCATTCTGAATTGGGGTCCTGTGGCAGCTGTCATATGTCTGAGAAGAATGAAAGTCAGGTTAGGATAACCTTGATCCGATTTTTTTTTAAAAAATGCAGTGTTTAGTTTGGCTCTCCTTCATAGATGTGGGGAAAAAAGAAAGTATTACTTCAGAAGGTTCCAGACTTAAGTTGTCTTAACAGCAAAATCAAATGGGGATCCAGTGGCACCCTAAAGACTAACAAAATCTGATTCTCAGAGTTTATGCTGGGCTAAGTTTTGTTAGCCTTTCAGGACCTGCTGAATTCCTGTTTCATTTCTGGAAAGTTCTGCCGCTGAGACCATCAGTCTGTTTTATGCATCTGCTACTCATCAACCTTTACTCTTGTAAATGAAAACTTGTCGTCGTCTTTTTTTATTGTCATCTGGCTTGTCTTTCAGGCTCCTCGGTCTGAATTGCATTAACTAGGAGTGCGTCTCCCTTTTTTCATTCCAGCACACCACAATTAAACATGCTCAGAATTGCCACCTCTAATTCAGGGGTGTCAAACTCGTGGCCCTCCAGATGTTCATGAACTACAATTCCCATCAGTCCCTCTCAACATGCGCACTGGCAATACTGGCAAGGGCTGATGGGAATTGTAGTTCATGAACATCTGGAGGGCCCCGAGTTTGACACCTGTGCTCTAATTGTAAGTCCACTGGGCAGCAATGTGCCACGTTCCATATTGATTGCCGGAGTGCTGTGCAGATGTCTTGCCCTAGCCCTGGGAATTTTTCTCTTCAGCTGAAAAGATGGCTAAGACGATGAGTTTGTCCAGATGGCTGCTTGTTGCTGTGGCTAGTTTGGTGCTTTTAGCACTAAATCAGGAGCTGGAGAGAGTGGAAAGGTACTGCAAGACAGAGGTGGCATCCAGCAAGGATGTTTTTGTGCTCTGTTTTACAGTTGTCACAAAATGAGAACAAAATCTGCTCAAAAAACAGTTTCCTCCCAGGCTGAAGGGAGTTTTATATACCTGTAATTGGCTGACACTACTGTCTGGTGCCAGTAACCTATTCCACTCAGGGCCAAAACCAACATGACACAGATCCTGTATTTTGTTCCTAAAAAGGCTTTAGCAAGCACATGTGACATGCATTCAAACTGAAGGGGATGGGAGAGGTGGGACCCGCCTTGTGGTGGTACCGTAGTAGCAGCATGTTAAAGGAAACTTTGCCTGCCTTTATTTTAAAGAGGACTTGTCTTTTTCTGTGGAGGTGCTGATAGCAGTGCTGAAGATGGAGCAGGCTGGCAAAGCTGCGGGGGTGGAATAGTTAAACCTTCTTTCTCTTCCCTGCGTGGCCTTTTTCAGAATCAGGGCTGCATGTGCTTGCAATTTGCCTTTTACAACCAAATGGAGATCTGTGAGGGTGTCTGCTTTGGCCCTTAAACACGCATTGTCTGGAGATTTTTTGAAAAGAAGTCACCAAATGAGAATATTTCATAATGTGTTTTTCATGGCCCTTTAAAGCTTACAGTTTTTCTGTTGAGGGTGGGGGATAACTGAAGAAAAACGTGTTTTCCCAAATATTTCTAGGGGTTTTTTTTCCTGGGCCTTCACATCTCTATAGAAAACTGAAATCAGATCTCTTTCCTCTTATGTATGGCATGAGGAAGCAATATTCTAGGGCATTGTTTCTCAGCTGAAGGAGTGGCACCCAAGCTAAATTAACAATTCTGGTTTTTTTAATCCATGATGTATTTGATTTCACTTTGCTTATAGTCCAATCAATAAATATTGCAATAGCACCTCCTCCCTTTCTTACTTCATAGTGGCCTCTCTCCTGTGGTGGGATCCAAAAATTTTAATAACAGGTTCCAATGGTGGTGGGATTCAACAGTGGTGCCGCCGCGCACACACACCTCCAGTCCCTATTGGGCAGGGAGGTTGCTTTAGTAACCCCTTCTCGGCGCTCAGGAAAAATTAGTAACCACTTCTAGAGAAGTGGTGAGAACTGGTTGGATCCCACCTCTGCCTCTCTCCCTTTTCTCTCTTTGCTGAGCAATGCATCCTGCTTCAGTGGTTCCCAACCTTTTCCCACATATGTACCTCTTGGCAACCCATTTCCTTAAAATTGCACCCCCATATTAGCAAACCCATTACGTAGTTTTTTTCATGTGCCCCCAAATGCTCTGGCATGTACCCTTGGGGTACCCCAGACTGTCACATTGTCTGGCTACTAGAGTAGAGCATCTCCCAGAGGTGCCATCATAATATTAGGTGCCCATTTGAGGAATATTTTAGTGGTTAATTTTAATTGTATAAACGCGATGTTGAATCACATTGTGTATTTCCATATAACCTGAGCCCGGTTACTGGGGAAGAGTGGGGTTTAAATAAAATTTCTATTCTTTCTCTATTCTACCAAGGGTACATCTCTTTTTTTGATGTAGTGAAATCTATACATTTATTTTATTAAATTTGATATGTCGCCCTTTCCCAGCCAGTTAAACTGTTGCATTGTCAAGGTTTGGTATGTTACAGACGCTGCTTTAAACTGGTTGCATGTAACTTCTTTTACCACAATAGAATCTGGTAGATCTGGAATCTCTTGTTATAGTGCAAATGTGTGTAAATATGGTAGGCTTGCTCCTGACATTAGTTTATTTTCTAAGCTTTGCTGCTGTGGACATGGTTTCTGTTTATTTGCAAATAAGTGATTAAGGGGGTTTTCCACATGGGGTCAGGGAAGTGTAGTTTCCATTTCTATTGTGGCTGCTAACACAGCAACAATACAACAACACAGCAGATACAACACAGCAACAATACAACACAGCAACAACAGGGCTTCTAGCCACCTTTGTTCCCTATTCCCTTATATCTCCACAATGAAAGCGGCCAGAAAACTACATTTTCCAAAAAGCTAGGAATTTAGATAGCCTGTTATGCGTTGTTATAATGTTATAATTCAATTATATTTTTTAAAAAGAAAGAAACACTCCATGGTGACTAGAGGAAAGGATGGCTACTACGGGGGAAATGGCTCCTGTGTAGAATGGTGAAAATCCTGACTTTCCATCATACATGGCTGCAATCCAGACTTTGCTACGATCTTTCCCCAAACTTCAGAGCAAAGCAGGTTTGAGAAAGAGTAGGGAAAAGCTGGGGGAACACTGCAAGGTCCAATTTTATTGGACCTTGCAGCAGTGGTGTAGTGGCTAAGAGCAGTGGCTAAGAGAAGGTACATTCTGATCTGGAGGAATAGGGTTTGATTCCCAGCTCTGCCGCTTGAGTTGTGGAGGCTTATCTGGGGAATTCAGATTAGCCTGTACACTCCAACACACACCAGCTGGGTGACCTTGGGCTCTCTCAGCCCCACCTACCTCACAGGCTGTTTGTTGTGAGGGGGAAAGGGAAAGGAGATTGTAAGCCCCTTTGAGTCTCCTACAGGAGAGAAAGGGGGGATATAAATCCAAACTCCTCCTCCTCCTCCTCCGTCGGTGGTCTTCTTCTTCTTCTTCTTCTTCTTCTTCTTCTTCTTCTTCTTCTTCTTCTTCTTCTTCTTCTTCTTCTTCTTCTTCTTCTTCTTCTTCTTCTTCTTCTTCTTCTTCTTCTTCTTCTTCTTCTTCTTCTTCTTCTTCTTCTTCTTCTTCTTCTTCTTCTTCTTCTTCTTCTTCTTCTTCTTCTTCTTCTTCTTCTTCTTCTTCTTCTTCTTCTTCTTCTTCTTCTTCTTCTTCTTCTTCTTCTTCTTCTTCTTCCATGAATGCAACATGATGCTGTGGGGAAATAGGAACACACACCCCTTGCTTTGTAACAGCATTGAACCTGGGGTATAGCCTGTTTGAAAAATACAATGTACTCTACAAGAGCAAAACTGAGTATTTTGACTACTGTCAGGAGTGAGCTATTCTCTATAGCTGGGCTGACTGGCAGAACTGAGTGGAACTTGCCTGAGAAATGGGGCTTGTGCATATGTGACCTATTTGTGAATGTCAGAGGAGGAGCAAGTAAAGCTTTTAGTAGACTTGTAAATACTGTTCACCTGGAGTGAGTCAGACTCTCTAGGCAAGCAGGAAGACACTTTGAAAGGAAGAAAAGGGAGGTCATAAAGAGGTGACTTAATTGCATGGTAGAGAGTCTAGCCTCCAGATGGGGTCTGGGGATGCCCCAGAATTACAACTCATTTCCAGACTACAGAAACCAGTTCTTCGGTGGAAAAAATTGATGCTTTGGAGGGTGGACTCTATGGTATTGTATCCCACTGGGCTCCGTTCTCAAATATCTAGGACAGGGGTAGGGAACCTGCGGCTCTCCAGATGTTCAGGAACTACAATTCCCATCAGCCTCTGTCAGCATGGCCAATTGGCCATGCTGGCAGGGGCTGATGGGAATTGTAGTTCCTGAACATCTGGAGAGCCGCAGGTTCCCTACCCCTGATCTAGGAGTTTCCCAACCTGAATCTGGCCTCCTGACCCCCCCCCCCATCCCCTGAGGGGTTGTGTCTCTAGCAGTGGTTCTCAACCTTCCTAATGCCGCAACCCTTTAATACAGTTCTTCATGTTGTGGTGACCCCCAACCATAAAATTGGTATATATAAAATATAAAAAGACCGCTTTCCGATGGTCTTAGGCGACCCATGTGAAAGGGTCGTTCGACCCCCCCAAGGGGTCGCGACCCACAGGTTGAGAACCACTGGTCTAAAGCATAATGCTCAAAATAAACTGCTTATCTTTTAAGGTTATAATTATAGGGTATCTTTTGCAAGAAATGCATTCAGACTGACCTAAATCCGTTTAAAGTACAGTAGCAAATGCTGGACTCGACTGTTCCATAAACTCAGGAATAGGGCCAAGAATTGCAATAATGCAGCTTGTGTGAGTAAGTTTTTAAAGCTAGTAAATCTTATTGTGTAATTTCAAGGAAGCAGGCCTGAGATTAATGCAGATTGAGTAAATGTGTGCTGAGTTTCCTGTCATTCACAAAGTTTTGGTGGAGTTTTTTTTTCTTTTTTGAAAGGACTGTTTTCGAATGTAGACCATGAATGTGAAATTTATGAAAGCTGTTAAACTCCAGTTATGGTATTGGGAGATATGTGACTGTTGCTATTTTATGTTGTAAATAACAGCAAGGAAGAGACCATTTGAAGTGGGAGAGGGGAGTTTAAACCTTGCCCTGTGCCGTTTTCCCAGTGTGTTAGCCCCCTGATGCTATTTGTGCCATGAGAAGAGGGAACTGATAGCTACTCCTATGGTGCCTGTTTGCCTTGTGAGATAAATAGCAGTGGGTAAGAGGAATGTTTAGCAGAGGCCAATTTGCTGGTGGTTCCTGGCCCCTCAATGATGCGGCTGGCCTCCACACGGGCCAGGACCTTTACGGCCCTGGCCCCTGCCTGGTGGAACACTCTTCCTCCAGCTGTCCGGGCCCTGCGGGACCTTGGTGAGTTCCGCAGGGCCTGTAAGACTGAGTTGTTCCACCGGGCCTTAGGAGTGTTCAGTCGCTGAGTAGGGTGCCCCCCCTTACGCCCTTACGCATTTATTTCAACATCTTATTTCTGTCTCCATCTATGTTACCCTCCTAGGGAGGAGTCTGGCCGTTCCTTCTTGTTGGGGGAGACTTTTAACGAATTGGGTTATAGGACGCCTGTCATTGTTGTGCTGACCGCTGTTTTAACGGATTTTAATGGATTTTAGCTAATGTATTTTTATGTGGTCACTATTGTGAACCTCCATTATATATTGTAAATATACTGATGTTGTTGTGCATCGCCCAGATCCCCTCGGGGATGGGGCAGTCTATAAATCGCAAAAATGAATGAATGAATGAATGAATGTGTGGTTGGGTAAAACAGTATGAAAAATAGCCAACCCTCTCCCCCACCATACCCCTGATCCATATCTTCCGTTTATGCTTACAAAAGGTTGTGGGGAACCTGTTCTCTGAACTTCTGCCATTCTGAGCTTCTCTGCTTTTCATCTGAGAAGACAAGAGTTGCTGGAAAAGACAATAATGTTAGGAAAAGTTTTAGGCAGCGGGAAAAGAGGAAGACGGATTGACTTTATAAAGGAAGGCACAGTCCTGAGAACAATAGACATTTCAGAGGTCATTAATTTATAGGGTCATCCTAAATCAGAAGAGACTTGACAGAACTTCACATACATAATGCAAAAAATAGCAAAAGGGGGTGCAGCAGCCTCTGGTGACTCAGGGTTGTTTCATCTTGTTGTGGGACATTATGTTTGAATAGTTGGAAGCTTCAGGGTTTGTCTGTGTTGATTCCTTTTAGAGGAGAGAGCCCCTGGAGATGTATGGTGACTTATAATTTGCTTTGTTTACAGGTTTGCAAGTCAGCCACAAGTAGAGGGAAATAGGCAGTCACGTAGGGTAGATCTCGGCGGCAGGGCGAAAGTGGGGCCGCACGTGGCCCGTCCCCAGTTTAAATGGGGAAGGGGCGGTCTGGGCGGCTGACGTCAGGGCTCTGCGACCTGACGTCACCCCCAGCCAATCAACAGGCGAGGCCCTGCTGGCCTCATCACTGGGCGACGGGCCCGCCCCCTCCCAGCCAGAAGAGACAGGGGAGCATGATGCCGCCCCCCTCCCCTTGCGGCAAATGGCAGCCGCGGTAAGTCGCGGGCCGCCTCCTTATCTGAAAGTAGAAAGACCCTGAATCCCAGAATGCTTTATCTTCAGTCAAATCTCAGCTGATTCTGTCCCCCAATCCCTACCTGATGTTTCTTCCCCCTGCCCCAATACCATCCTTTCACACCTGTGACTCTCCCCTCAGTCTGTGTCGGTAAGAAGTTCCAGAGATACTTCTAACTTTCAAACTGCTTTCAGTGCTCTTTGAAGCTGTGCGGAATAGCAAAATCCACTTGCAAACAGTTGTGAAAGTGGTTTGAACACGCATTATTTTGTGTGTGCCGAAGGGGCCTTAGACGAAGGACTTGCAGTGTCTTCATAAAATCTGCTTTATTTCCAAGTATTCAAGACAAACACAGGTGAAAGCACAGAGACATTCTTGTATGGCAGCTGATTTGCTACTCCCCCCCATTAGATAGAGTAGGAAGATGCTGAATTCCAAGACGCATTACTTTCAGCCATTTTGTAGCTCCTTTTTGAAGTTGCTGTCTGCTGTTTCTTCGTTCACGCTCACTTAGCTGACTACTCAGCTGGAAGACGATACCTTCTACCAACTGTGATTGGTGTCTTGTTAAATCCATGCAGAGAAATGCCCACAACTGTTGAAGAAACACTAACATTCCCTTTTTCAAAGTCCCCAACTCTGTATCAGATGCAACACCTTAATGATAGGCCCATTTATGGCAGCTTAGCAAAAAACCCTAAGCTTTCTGCAGAGCTGTTCCTTGTATGCATGGAAACAGCAGGCGTACATTTATATGTGTGATGACCTAAGTATTTCACTGATTGTGGATGTGGTTCAATACAATGGCCAATTTGCATCTTCCGGGCAAGTAGGTCCTCAGTCAAATAGATATGTATACAGTGTGCGAACTCTTTGTATAGCAGTCCAAGTTTCATGAGTATTCGGTGGGCTTGTCACGTTTTGCCACTTCATATGGGATGTGATGCTTGCACTTGGCATAAATTCAACCCCCGATGGGTTGCATAAATTAGCAAGCTTCTGTCAGTGAGCCATATATTAAGACAGGCCTACAATACCTGGTACTCAAGAAAGAGCACCAGTAACTAAATGCTGAAAGATGTATGCGTTGTTCTAAAGCTACACTAGATTTATGACTTGTCAGTTTTGAGATTTTAGAGGATTTTTTTTGTAGAGAGCTATAGCTTTACATTTTATCTTCCATGGTGTTGTGTGGGCAGTAGAGACAAATGAAGCTGAGGCGCCTTAGAGGTTTGAGGTTAGGAGGAGGGAGTAATTAATAGAATTTGTTTACAAACTGGATCTCTGGAGATCACCTCTGAACAGAGGAAGTTGCCTTATACTGAGTCAGACCATTGGCCTGCAAAGTCAGCATAATTTACTCCAACAGGTTTCCAGGGTCTTAGCCAGAGGTCTCACTTTGCATACTACCTGGTTCTTTTAACTTGAGATGTCTGTGAATCTTATCCACTGAATTATGGCCATTTTCCTGGTCTTTCTCTTGCTATTAGCAGCAGGTGCATGAACTTTTGTGGGCTGATCAGTAGATTTTAAACCCCTTAAATCCTTGAATATTTATTTATTTATTAGATTTTTTCCCCCCATCGTTCCTCCCTGAAAAGTTCAGGGTGATTTACAACTTCATTTAAAACAGTACAATATCATGATAAATACTTTAAAAGTCATTGTCTAATAATTAGGAGCCCATGGCGTAGTGGTTAAGTGCTTGCACTGCCACTCACCCGGTCAGGAGTTCGAGCCCCCTGTGGGTCAGATATCCTGGCAGCTGGCTCATGGTCAACTCGGCCATCCATCCATTCCTTGGTCGGGAAATGGGTACCTAGCACACAGCTAGGGGGTAAAGAATAGCTGGGGAAAGCAATGGCAAACTACCCCACAAAAACGGCTTGCCTATGAAATCACTGCTTGCAGTGGTACCCCAGGGTCGGACACAACTGAAGGGGAAACTTTACCTTTATCTAATAATGCATCTTAATCTAAAATCAGTGACATAAAACTACCATAGCCATCGTACAGTAAATGCCTGAGTCACTCCCTCTACCATTTGGTTTAAGTGAAGCTTTGCAAAGAGGATTGGCAAAGTAAAGGGTGGGGGAGGGAAGGAAAAGAGGAAATTTATTTAAAAAGACAAACAGAAAAAAGGGGGAGGGGAAGAAAGGGAGGGGGGAACCATTGATGTATCACTGTAGCTGCCTCAATCTCCTGGTGTAACAACTCCATCTTAACAGGTCCTGTGGAATTGCATTGAATCCCTCAGGGCTCTGATCTCTTTAGACAGAATGTTCCATCAGGTGGGAACCAGGGCTGAGAAAAGGTCTTGGCCGTGGCTGAGGCAAACTGGACTTTCCTTGGGCCAGGGATTTTCATTTGCCAAATGTAGCCACCTTTTCTTAGCATTCCGTAGTACCAGTGGTAAGGGTTTTGGTCTGCCAAATGTGGAAGTGACATGGTTCCTTAAGAGAAGGCAGAAGACCAGATGAAGTGCTTCCTTTTTAAGGAATTGGTGCGCTAATGCAGTACACCTATTTATTTATTTGCTCAAAGAAGATTACATCAATTTTTCTCTCTTCCATTTTATCCTCACAACAGTAACAAGCAAGGCTGAGAGAGTATTGCCTAGCAAGCCTCCATGGCACAGCAGGGATCCAAACCAGGGTCTCCCAGATCCTAGAGCTACATTAGACTGGTTTTTCTGAGATTCAGAAGATATTCTGGGCTTGTTCCCATGTTCATGCTGATAGTTGACAGTCATTTGGCTTGCTGGGATCTAGTGGGACGTGGGTGGGTGGATGGATAGATGGATGGATGGAAATATGTATTAATTGAGCATATAGTCTCTATGTTTGTTGACAGTACCCAGAAATACTATTTCTTCCGTGGGAGAAATGGCCATTTGAACATAATCAAGGGCAAATCTGCACAGGAAACTCCATGATGACCATCTAAAACATCAGATCTCTTTGTCCATCTCAAATTTCCAGGTATACCTTTCTAAACCCATTGAAGTATATGGGCATAGAAGGGCATGACTCACCTGAGCATCACACTGATAGAGAAGACGACAGAGCACCATGATGAGGGCAAAACATAGCAAAAACATCAGCGAGTAAAAGGGGTGTGGGGGAGTGAAGGGGCTGTTAAGCCAGCACAGAGAAGAATGAGCCAGAAGCTTGTGTGTACAATCTTGGAAGAACAGTAGAGGTCAGAGGACAAAAAAAGTGGACTACAGTTACCTTAAAGCCTGTAGGTGCATTTTTGCCCTGTTTTAGAAGAAGTGTTGTGTTTGAACTGGCACTTTATTTATTTAGGCCTCTAACATTATTATTTTTTTGTCCTTGTTTCCAGGAGTACATCATTCGTGTACAAAGAGGGATTTCCATGGAAAATAGCTGGCAGGTAACTTAAAATTTGAAAACTGAAAACAACAACAACATTGGAGTAGGGGAAGAGGCAATATAGCAAAAGGCCCCTTTGTCACTTGATAAACTGAGGCTGCTCGGCTACCATACTTCTGGGGGTGCCCAGTAGAGAATTTTGGGTAGTGTTCCTGTTCAGATCCTTTTGAATAAAAAGCTGTACAGGGCTTGGTGGATTATCTGTATCCGTGCTCTCGTGCATATGTAACCTTTTTTCCTAGCCCTAGTTTTTTGGTCTAAAATCAGACTGAATTAAGAAGATTCCAAGGCAATTTTTCATACTTTGTCCAGATTCTCTGGACTGGAGTGAAAGAACAAACCACATAAAACGTATTCAGTTTTGGTTTGTTTAGTAGTAGTTCAGTAGTATTAAACTAATGCTATTAAAATATGTGGGTGGATGCTGCAGAATTATTTTGCAGCTCATAAAGTGGACTTGGCTTGCATCACCAAATCCTGTTGATCTTTAAGGTGAGACTGGGCTCGAATCTTGCTCTTTTAAAAATGCATGACGGTTTGCAGTTTGTTGCAGGGCACGCAGCTGTTTATTTGTTATTTATGACATTTTAAATCTGCCTTTCCCCTTTAAAAAAGACTCCGTTTCAGGTTGCAATGTTACAATATTGTAATACAGTTACAATATTGTAATACTGATCTGCCTGCAAAAACCTGATCCTAACCTGCACAGTTTCTCTGAGGTATTAAATGCTGTGATGCAAAGATTTCTGAGGAGAGTAAATGGATGTCAGTGATACTCAAAGGAGGAATGCTTTGTGCTAAGACCATCAGAAACATGAATATTCTTTGCATTGTATCTCGGGAACTGTTTCGATGAAGTTGATCATAGGACCCCTTATCATAAGCCAGCTGTAACATGGAAAAGTAGTGACTTCTCCATCCTCTGCTTGGTTCTATTAGAAGGTTTTTGCATCTAAGAACATAAGACCATAAGAACTAGCCTGCTGGATCAGACCAGAGTCCATCTAGTCCAGCACTCTGCTACTTGCAGTGGCCCACCAGGTGCCTTTGGGAGCTCACATGCAGGAGGTGAAAGCAATGGCCTTCTACTGCTGCTGCTCCTGAGCACCTGGTCTACTAAGGCATTTGCAATCTGAGATCAAGGAGGATCAAGATTGGTAGTCATAGATCGACTTCTCCTCCATCAATCTGTCCAAGCCCTTTTTAAAGCTATCCAGGTTAGTGGCCATCACCACCTCCTGTGGCAGCATCTTCCAAACACCAATCACACGTTGTGTGAAGAAGTGTTTCCTTTTATTGGTCCTAATTCTTCCCCCCAGCATTTTCAATGAATGCCCCCTGGTTCTAGTATTGTGAGAAAGAGAGAAAAATTTCTCTCTGTCAACATTTTCTACCCCATGCATAATTTTATAGACTTCAATCATATCCCCCCTCAGACGTCTCCTCTCCAAACGAAAGAGTCCCAAACGCTGCAGCCTCTCCTCATAAGGAAACATCTGAAACATTGTTCGCTACTCCCAATCTTTCCCGTATGCCTCCCTGTGTTGACAGGATCCCAGTCTGTCCTAGTATCTTCCTAAAGTGCCTGTGAACTGGGAAAATTCTTATGTAATGCTGTTCAACGAGCTTGGCTTAAATACAGTTGTTTGTGTACAGCCATACCTGAGTGTGTTGTGCTAACATTAATTCTGTGTTTTTTTGCAGATTGTGAGAAGATATAGTGACTTTGACTTGCTGAATAATAGTTTGCAGGTAAGAAGTCTTTTTGTCTCTTCTCGCAAAACAAAATTCTGTCCCGAGTGTTTTATGTGTTTCTAAGGCAGCCTTTGCCTGTGAGGCAACGCAAAGGCAAAGAATCTAATCAAGAAGCTGTTTTTCTCCGCAGTTTATCCTGTTTACTATTGCTGTGTGCATATGCCTTCTGCTTCAATGGTTATTGTTTAGATGTATTAGTCTTAATTGTGTTTTGTTTCCCGACCCATTAAGAGCCTCTTAAAATGGAAAGATAGCACATCGATACTTCGAGTAAAGTACGATAGAAGACTTCAAAGGAAAATCAGGCTTCCCAGTTTGTTTTCGATTGGTTAAAATATTTGTAAGCCCACACGTTCCATTACACTGAGAGAATTCAAAACATTGAAGTCTCAGTTTATACATCTGGGAGAAGAATCCCTTGTTTTGTGTTTGATGTTTTGTGTTGAAAAGATGAATGTGGGAGAATGGTCAATGTTTACACTTGCCCACCCATAGCATAACTTGGTCCGCCTTTTGGGGTTCAAATACCTTCTTTTCTTTCTTTTTCCCTTGGAAAAGCCAAAGTCACATTGATCTTTTTAAATGGGGCCCCAAACGGCCGCATATGGTCTTTTTCTAAAACCTTTTGTTCTTTCACTCATTCTATTTATAAGCCGCCCTTCCCTTTATGGCCTCAGGGCAACTTCCAACACGAAACAACGATAAAATCCATACATTGTCTGAACAACCATGTAGCAATCTAATAAAATTGAAAACTCAACAAGTTTAAAAAAAATAAATGTTCTATATTCCTCATTTCATGGAGCACAAGAAACAAGATGGAGGGAGGGGAGGGGAATGAGGAGAAGGGAGGACCGCTTGCTAGAATACCATTGCTGCCTCAACCGTACACCTGATGGAACAGCTCCGTCTTATTGACGGAGCAGTAGTGGCTAAGAGCAGTGGCTAAGAGCAGGTGCACTCTGATCTGGAGGAACCGGGTTTGATTCCCAGCTCTGCCGCCTGAGTTGTGGAGGCTTATCTGGGGAATTCAGATTAGCCTGGGCACTCCCACACACGCCAGCTGGGTGACCTTGGGCTAGTCACAGCTCTTCTGAGCTCTCTCAGCCCCACCCACCTCACAGGGTGTTTGTTGTGAGGGGGGAAGGGCAAGGAGATTGTCAGCCCCTTTGAGTCTCCTACAGGAGGGAAAGGGGGGATATAAATCCAAACTATTCTTCTTCTTACAGGCCCTGTCAGATCCCACAGGACTCGGGTCTCATCTGACAGTGCATTCCACCAAGTTGGGGCCAGAGCAGTGGTGGGATCCAAAATTTTTAGTAACAGGTTCCCATGGTGGTGGGATTCAAACTGTGGCATAGCGCCAATGAGGCTGGGCGGGGCACGATGGGGGCATGGCCGGGCATTCTGGGGGCGGGGCATTGCTGGGCGGAACTGTGGCAAGGACGCAGCTGCTGCGCCGGTCCTTGGTTGGGAACCGAATGAACGCAGGCGCAGGCTGCCACGCATGCTGGTGCACCTCCTGCTAGACTGCTTCAAGTTCTGCGCGCTACTGCTGAGGAGCGGAGGAGGGGCGTAACTAAGGCAAAAATCATGTGGCAAAATCACCAATTAGTAACCCCCTCTCGGCACACACAAATAATTAGTAACCTACTCTCGGGAACCTGTGAGAACCTGCTGGATCCCACCTCTGGGTCAGAGTCTGGGTATTTGTACTGTTTCAAAGACATTCACTTCTGTTTAGCATGTGTGGGAATATATAGGGAAGGGTCTGTAAGAGAAAAGCTTGGTGCTTGCAAACCAAGAAAAAGGAAATGAGTAGTTGTCAAGTTTCTTCAGAATTTCTTTCAGCAGGCACTTTTTGTCCCTCCTTGTACTCTGTCTCATGCGGACTACATGTGATTTGTGTGCATTTCTCAAGCTGGTGCAGATATATCGTACTGCTTTCTGTGCATGTGCGCTGTTAAAAAGACACAGACTATAGAACATTGACGATGGACCGATTCCTGCAAGGCCGTTTTTGTGAGCTGTAACAGTGAACATCTTTGGCTGTTTTTCTGCATTGTCATCAACTGATAATTTATGTTGGCCGTGCTGCCTCAATTGCCTTCCGCTTTCTCAATAGCTGTGGTGATTTGCCTGTCCCATTCATGTTTAACATTGCATGATTCATTCTGCTTTCTGGAAGAACACCTCATCTGAATGGCGTAATAATAGTGCAGTGTTGCAGTGGTGTTTATCTTCTCAGGCTGCATTCATGAAATCCTGAGGTGGGACGTTGAGTGAGGGTTGTTAAGTCTTTTGTGGTGTAGAAATTGTATATCTCTCCCTCCCCCCCATTCATTTTTTAATAAATGGACATCCTGAAAAATTCTCTATCCTTGTATGGTCCAGGTCAAGGTAGATGAGGAATTTATAAGGGCATCAGAATTGTTCCCCTGGGACAAGAAGAGACTTGGCTGATCTATACCCTTGATATGGGCAGTGGGGATATTAAATCACTTTTCAGGAGAAATGAATGAGTTCAGCATGTGGTTTTCTAGGAAAAACATCTCCCAGTGTGACGGAAGAGGCAATTCTGCTGTACTTACAAATGCTGTGAACCTTCCTTCCTGTTTCCTTTATATGGGCTGAGAATACATTTTCAGAAAAGAAAAACAATAGAAGTTTTTCAGAGGAATCCAATGACAGCATTATTGTTTTCCAAAAGAGCTTCACATTCTCCAGCAAGTTTCTGACAATACTGACTTTTCCAAAGTGTTCTATTATGTGTGATTTAAAAAAAAAATCAGCTTAAGCTATTTTTCCCTACCTTAATTATTAGATTCAGGATACCTTTTGGAATAATGTCAGCATTGTCTGTATGTCACTGGAATGGCAAAGACAGTATTTTTCAGTTGTATCCCAAATCTTAGGATCTTAGGAGCAGCAGTGGCATAGTGGTTAAAGAGCAGGTGTACTGTAATCTGGAGGAACCGGGTTTGATTCCCCGCTCTGCCGCTTGAGCTGTGGAGGCTTATCTGGGGAATTCAGGTTAGCCTGTGCACTCCCACACACGCCAGCTGAGTGACCTTGGGCTAGTCACAGCTTCTCGGAGCTCTCTCAGCCCCACCTACCTCACAGGGTGTTTGTTGTGAGGGGGGAAGGGCAAGGAGATTGTAAGCCCCTTTGAGTCTCCTGCAGGAGAGAAAAGGGGGATATAAATCCAAACTCTTCTTCTTCTTCTTCTTCTTCTTGAGCTCTTTGCCTCTAGTGGCATAAATTAAAGTTGGTCAGAATGAAGAATATTATTTATTTTTATGACAGTGCCGGCCTAGAGAAAAAATCGATAGCCATGCCCCTAACCCTCGTGATCTGGAAGGGGCAACTGTACACCAGCACCTCCTGCGGGGCATCCAGTGGTTTTATCTCCTGCCTCGTTGAAGGATAAAAAAACCAGGAGGAGGCATTGGGATATGTTTTTTAAAAGTTTCTGGTTGAAAGCTGTTTCAAGGAAAGGCAGAAACTGGATACTTTTTAGAATAAACCCCACGTACTTATAATGGGGACAAAACTGTCCTTGCCTTTCAGAAGCCCCAGATTTCTGAAGCTTGTTCTGGCGGTACAAAACAGCACCAGCATATTGGCCTGTGTCAAGCTGCTGAGCCACCTCAGGCGCCTTCTTCCTGTGTTACCTCAGGGCAGTGTGTGAAGAGGAGCACGAAGGAAGCAGCTTAGACTCCTGATATGGGACCGCCTCTCCCCATATTGCCCCGGTAGGCCCCTCCGCTCCTCGGAGGAGGACCTACTCGTGATCCCTGGCCCCAAAATGATCAGGCTGGCCTTGACGAGGGGCAGGGCCTTTTCAGCCCTGGCCCCTACCTGGTGGAACAGGCTCCCTAGGGAGATCAGGGCCCTGCGGGACTTACAGAGTTTCCGCAGGGCCTGCAAGACGGACCTGTTCCGCCAGGCGCTTGGCCAGCCTGGTTAAAAAAACAACAACATCTACCATGTCATCTGGCCTCCCATGGGCACAAGGGGGGAAGGGGAGTAGCCAGACGCCATCCATATTTTAAAATGGGTTCTGTTTTTATATAATTGATACTTAATTTATGTTTTAATGTTTGTTTTAACCTGTTGTGAACCGCCCTGAGCCCTCAGGGGGAGGGCGGTATATGAAACGAATAATAAATAAATAAAAATAAATGTGGGCTGCCCCATAGGGAGTCTAGGTACATTCTCTGCGATCTGCCTCAGGTCCTGTTTGCCGTCAGTGGTCGCTCCTGCTGTCCTGTATACATCCTGCTTTCTTCTGGATTATTTGGGGTCCAGACATGAAGACTTCTGCCTTGGGATTTAAACTTCCTCTTCGGCTGCTTCCACTCTTTCCAGCTGATTTATGATTTCACAGGAACGTGGGTCCTATGTCAGTTTGCTACAGAATGCGAAGCCTGACACAATGAAAATCCTTAGTCCTGATTAGATCTTCGACAAGAGGCAACTTGTCCCAGGGCAATGACTGAGGAACTTGTTTACTTTTGGAGGTGGCAGGCATGAATCTGGTGCTGCTGCTGCATTCTTTTGTGTTTCTCTCTTGTAATGATTTTTGCACGAGGCAAGAAAGTACGTCCAGTGACTCAGTTGACTCTCTTTGTCAAAGTAAAGATCACTGGCAAGTCGTTTCCTTTCTCAGTAACAGAAGTTCCCTGCAAACCCATACCATGAATATCAGTGTGTTTTCAGCAGCTTTGGATGTTCACATTGATGATGAGTGGGTGGTGATGAGGAAAAATGAGTAATACATTTTGGTGCTATTTATGACCATTAATGTCGACGTAACTTTTCTACGATTGACCTTCTTTTTCTTGTAACTCAGCTTTTCCTCTCTAAATTGCCTTTTCGCCATGGATTTAAAGCGTTACGAAAGCATAACCTGAAAGCTTTCAAGAGCTACCGTATATACTCGTTGACCCACATATAAGTTGAGGCACCTAATTTTACCACAGAAAACTGGGAAAACTTATTGACTTTGCGTATAAGTCGAGGGTGGGAAATGCAGCAGCTACTGGTAAGCCCTGATTCTCCCTTTAAATCCTCTCAGAACAGGGGGGGGGGGTGATTTAAAGGGAGAATCTGGGGAAAATTTGAGGGGCCTGTCAGGAGAGGAATGTTTATGTTAGCAGTACCAACATTTCAGAGTATCTTTAGGAGACACCCCTGATGATACCACCCAGGTTTGGTGAAGGTTGGTTCAGGGGGTCCAAAGTTATGGACCCTCAAAAGGGTAGCCCCATCTACTATTAGCTTCCATTGGAAACAATGGGGGATGGGAGTACCCACTTTGCGGATCCATAACTTTGGACCCCCTGAACCAAACTTCACCAAACCTGACTGGTATCAGCAAGAGATTATCCTGATGATACCACTCAGTGAAGTTTGGTTCAAGAGGTCTAAAGTTATGGACCCTCAAAATATAGCCCCATCTACTATTAGCTCCTATTGGAAACAATGGGGGATGGGGGCATCCCCTTTGGGGGTCCATAACTTTGGACCTCCCTGAACCAAACTTTACCAAACCTGGCTGGTATCATCAGGAATGTTACCTGATGATAGCCTGAAATTATGGTGCCGCTAGCCTAAAAACTGCGCCCCATGGAGGCCGACAAAGTAAAAACCCTAAAATATTTTTTAAAATACACCTCACTCACGTATAAGTTGAGAGGGGCATATAAGTCAACTTATATGCGAGTATATACGGAATATGGAAAAGATAGGGTGGTTGTCTCTGGTTCACTATAGTTGAAACAAGGCTCTAGCTAACATGGGGTTTTGAAAACAAAAAGCAAGCTTTCTTAAAGAGGCATCAGCATTGCTAGGTGGGGCAGGAATTCTTGTGTTTGCTACTTATAAATGGGGAGATATGCACTTATGATTTTTGGATGCAGTGCTTTAGTCAGTAGGAAACAATGTTTTGTAAACAATTTTAGAGCATCTTATGTGTTCTGAAAATTTTGCTTCCTGCCCCATGTTTCAGTCCTTTCCCCCCTTTGGAGTCCAGTGGTTAGAGTGTTTACTTTGCTTACAAGAGAAAGGTCAAATGTTGTTGCTGTTTTTTTCCCTGTTCCTAAACTGTGCTCTTAATTACACAATATTTGTAAAAATGTGTATCCAACAGATTGACCGTTAAGCCAACCAGGAAAATTCCTGGTAGGTCAACAGCCTGAGTTACTATGTATGCGTGTGAAAGCTGGTCAATGAAAAAAGCAGATTTATTTGAAGTGTGGTGTTGGAAAAGTATGTTACAGGTTCTGTGAACGAGATTCTGTGCTCACTCCCCCCCCCCAAAATGGGTTCTAGATCATATCAAGCCTGAAATGTCCCTAGAAACTAAAATGTTCGAGCTGAGGCAATTGTACTTTGGCCACATAAGAACATAAGAACAAGCCAGCTGGATCAGACCAGAGTCCATCTAGTCCAGCTCTCTGCTACTCGCAGTGGCCCACCAGGTGCCTTTGGGAGCTCACATGCAGGATGTGAAAGCAATGGCCTTCTGCGGCTGTTGCTCCCGATCACCTGGTCTGTTAAGGCATTTGCAATCTCAGATCAAAGAGGATCAAGATTGGTAGCCATAAATTGACTTCTCCTTCATAAATCTGTCCAAGCCCCTTTTAAAGCTATCCAGGTTAGTGGCCATCACCACCTCCTGTGGCAGCATATTCCAAACACCAATCACACGTTGCGTGAAGAAGTGTTTCCTTTTATTAGTTCTAATTCTTCCCCCCAGCATTTCCAATGAATGCCCCCTGGTTCTAGTATTGTGAGAAAGAGAGAAAAATTTCTCCCTGTCAACATTTTCTACCCCATGCATAATTTTATAGACTTCAATCATATCCCCCCTCAGCCATCTCCTCTCCAAACTAAAGAGTCCCAAACACTGCAGCCTCTCCTCATAGGGAAGGTGCTCCAGTCCCTCAATCATCCTCGTTGCCCTTCTCTGCAATTTTTCTATCTCCTCAGTATCCTTTTTGAGATGCGGCGACCAGAACTGGACACATAATGAGAATACAAGAGTCACTAGGAAAGACATTAATGCTAGAAAAGGTTGAAGGCAGCAGGAAAAGAGAAAGACCCAACACATGATGGATTAACTCTATAAAAGAATCCCCAGTCCTTGGTTTGCAAAACTTGAGCACAGATGTTTACAATAGGATGTTTTGGAGGACATTGGTTCTTAGGGTCACCATGAGTTAGAAGCATCTTGACAGTGCTAAACATATACCCAGTGGTGGCGAACCTTTGGCACTCCAGATGTTATGGACTACCATTCCCATCAGCCCCTGCCAGCTTGGCCAATTGGCCATGCTGGCAGGGGCTGATGGGAATGGTAGTCCATAACATCTGGAGTGCCAAAGGTTCGCCACCACAGATATACACAATGGCCTGGGGTGAGATCACTCTGCTGGGGCCACCCCAGCCCAAAGGAGAAGGTGGGCACAAGTCTCCCTGAGCCAAAACTGCAAAAAAAGGAGTTTGCCTGACTCAAACTCAGCCAGCCCTGAACTCACCACATCCAGCAGTTTCACCAGGCATGTTGGGTGGCCATTTCTGCTCCCCCCATTCGGTGGTGAAGCAAGGGCAGACTGGAGTTGGGGCCTTTTTCTCTTCCCCAATCCTCCCCTGGAATCAAAGTACCAACTTTTTATGTGGAGGCAAAAGCACCTGAAAGGAAGGTAGGGTTATTCAGAGCTGGTCCTTCTTCAAAGCTGCGGCTTCTTTTCTTCTTCCTTTCCCTTACTCCAGCATTGGGGCTGCAGTACGCGGTCTTGCCTGTAGTTTGTAACTGGCTTCTTGTAGTGGCTTGAAAGAACCCCCTGCCCTGCATTCACACTGTATGTGTGATGAGAATAGTCTGCATTACATCTTATGGATCTGATTCTGTGTGCCAGGAACCAAAGCCTAGTTGGGAACAAACTGATGCCAATTCCCAAGATGCTTGCTTATGGAATTAATTTGCAAATAGCAGCTTTTGCTTATGCACTTCCCATCATGTGTTAGGCACTGCCGTTTTGTGCACCAAATAGATGCTTCTAATCTAGAAAATCCATATGCAAAAGTTAAATTTTCCAGGGATTCAGACTTAGTAAACTGATCTTCTGGATGCTCTGACACTTCTGCCTGTTTTCCATGAGGAAAGGCAGGACAATTCGGGACTTTTCCGTGTATTAAATTTTTTCCATCTAATAAATGAAAAAAAATCTCTTTATAAAAAGCACCTTTTGGTGTAGCAAAAGGGAGACAAGGAGGAATACTATTTGCATGTAACTAATGCGCTTTTAATGGGGTTTTAATGGGGTTTTAATGATTCAAAGACTATAGAGCCATTTACTATGATTTATTTGATGATTTGAGATTTGTTGATTTTATTTTGTGCTCTATTTGTATGTTCATGTTCACCGCCCTGAGCCCTTCGGGGGAGGGCGGTATATAAATGTAATAAATAAATAAATAAATAAATAACTTGGGTAAATGTGGTACTATTAACCAAATATCTAGTCTGTTGCTTGTCTAGTGCGAAAATACATTGTACAAAATACTGCTTGGACATTCTGAGCTAACTGGGCATTACCTCTACCCTATGTTTAGGGCCATGTAGTTAACACAGATTTAATTGCTTCTCTATATGCAAAACTGCTTTGAAAAAGTGATAAGCCACTTTCTTACATGTTTAAAACCCCTGGTATAATAATACTTAGAGTGTCTGCTCCGGAATAATTACCTGATATCTTCCGAAGGATATTTGGGATTGCTTAACTACAGGTGTTTGGGGCACAGCATCAAATTTATAGCTGGGATCCAGCAGTAGGACTGACAAAGGGGATTTCTGTCCACTAAATCCTGGGGAACAGTAGACCTCAGGAGCAGTGGGCAGGGGAGTCAAGTCTGTAGCGAGAGGGGGAAAACTGGTAGGAATCCCCCCTCCCAATCCTCTGCTGGAGTCAACCATAGTTTATCACTTTTGCAAAATGACTGTTACCTGATTTTTTAAGATAGTTTGTCATTCATGTGTGCTGTGTTGATAATTCACACTGGACCTCATCATTTTTTTTTTAAGATCTCAGCCCTTAGTCTACCTCTTCCTCCCAAAAAGTTGATTGGAAACATGGATCGTGAATTCATAGCTGAAAGACAGAAGGGACTCCAGAATTATCTCAACGTAATTACGTCCAACCACATACTGTCACACTGTGAACTGGTGAAGAAATTTTTGGATCCAAACAACTACTCTGTAAATTACATTGGTAAGTGAAAGACTTTGACGTTCCTTTATTGTCCTTGAAGATGAAACAGGCTATTGAAGGGTGCAATGGGAGGGGTGGGGGAGACGTTTATCCTTTATTTTAGAATGGAGGAACAGCTTGACTTTACATGAGTACATCTCATTATGTTAAGGAATTCCTGCATATTAAAGAGAGGACGTAACGTCTAGTCTAACTTAAATCTGTCCGTTCCCTGCAAAGAGGAGGGGATAAAGGGGTTGAGGGGGGCTGAAATTATTGTGGTCTGCACATTCCAGCACCCAGTTGGACTGCAGGGGGTAAAACTGGGTACAGGGTTGTAACTTCAGAGTGTCCATCACAGGGAATGGTGTGAGTGTTAAGGCTGGCTCACTGTTGAGCAGAGGTGTATTGCAGCAGTGGTTCTCAGCTTCTTCTGAGTGGAACGGTGGTGGAAATGATACATGACTAGCTTGTCATAACTTGCTCTAGATAGGCATGCAATACATGATGGATTTAAAACACAATCTGAAACCAGGCATGGAATATCTCAGCTGGAGATCTTGGAGAGATGCTGCCAGTCTGAGTAAACAGTACTGACCTTGTTAAACCCAATGGTCTGGGTCAGTTTAAAGGAGCTTCTTATGGGTTTGTGTATGGCCAGTCTAATGTTCAATTCAATTCAATTCAATAAGCCTTTATTGGCATATACACGATAGTATAAAAATACAGTTCCAGTTAAAAAGTGAATAGTAAAAAACTTCGCGTTGGTCATACATTCAGTTTACAAACTTCTGACAAAAACTTTGCCACTATAAGGCAACAATGAAAATCCTGACAATTTAAAAGCATAACTACTTTATCTGATTCAGTATAATCGATCATAGAGTCTATAGCTTGGGGTAATAGGCTGGATCGGAGTTCTTGGTATAATACGCAGTTCAGGAGAATGTGTGGGATGGAATCCAGCTGTCCTATGCTACAGGTACAGAACCTCTTATCACTTGGAAGACCTTTAAGTCTTCCTCTATGTAGCGGAGATGGCATGATGTTAAATCTAGCCAGCATATAGGCTCTCCTGTGTATGGGATTTGTGAGCGCTGTAATATAATAGGCTGGGTATCCCTGCGTGAAAGGAATTAACATATTCGTTGGTGAACAAGATTTATTTGCCAGTCTAATATATATAGTGAAAGTCGCATGCATAGCCTCTCTACAATCAATTCAAGTTGACCTTGTAAGTAAGAGATGTAGTTTAGTCTTTTACCTGGTTGGGAGAGGTTAACACTGCACAGGCCTGGCCTGAACAGCCCAGGCTAGCCCAGTCTTGTCAGATCTCAGTAGCTAAGCAGGGCTAGCCCTTGTTAGTATTTGAATGGAAGACCACCAAGGAAGTCCATGGTTGCGATGCAGAGGCAGGGAATGGCAAATCACCTCTGAATGTCTGTTATCTTGAAAGACTCCACAGAGTGTTGCTGGAGAGTCCGTTGTGTTTATACTATCAAGTTCTAATTTATTTAGGGCAAACAAAGAAGGGGGACAGAACGTAACCCTATAACACTACAACTAAGTACCTCAGAGGTCAGGAAAATGCATACAGGGCCACTAATTTTGTGTGTGTGTTATAGTTTGTAACTGGCTTCTTGTTGGTTTGTTGGTTTTTTGGTTTGTTTTTAAGGGCCCATAATAGTCTACATTACAAATTTGACATAGATAGGACAAATGTGTCCCACAAGACAATTTTTAAACCTTGAGACCCCTTTCCGTTGTCAGATTTCTGGCACTCCTACTGTGCATACTGGCTTTCTTGTTACATGCAGTCATCATTTTGTTGAGCTTATATTCTAGCTTCAGTACAGGGGGACATCAAGGTTTCTAATTGTAGCTGCTGAAGATAGAATGTGCATGTGTTGTCTTTTTCAGATGAAACGGTGATTGTGTGTATTGATACAGTCATGTGTAGTGCACACTCTTGGTATCCATGGCACAAAAACTGTAAATGTAATAAGTAAAAGGGACTGTGCTGCCCATGGATCTCAGAGTTCAGAATCAGAAGCTTGACCATTGCCCAAGATTGGCCAAGAATTGGAAGGGTGTTGATGACATCAGATGAACAAAACCAATGGATTAGCTCAATGATGCAATTCCTTAGTCCTCCGAGTCCCAGTGGGCCTGCGAGTATAGGACCAGGCAGCCAAATCACATGCAAGATTAATGCCCGCTCTCTGCTTCATTGAAGCAAACCAGCTAATTGCATTTAAAAGGATAGGAAAAGACAGACAATCCTGACAATGCAGTGGTCCTTCATGTTGTTGGAGCAGATGGGGTGAGGGGTATACTTCACCTCGTTACTGTATCATCCATTTTTGGCATGCATAGCCCCTCTAAAATCCGAAATGAGTAGGATGTCAACACTGTGTTATGAACCAAGTCAGATAACATGGTATGGGTTGCATCACAGGCAAAGTATGATTCCTCCCGGCCATATTGTGGTGCGTTTTTCAAACTGACCTTAAGACAAGGGAAGTCAAATGTTAAAACAGAGATAAGGAATGTAGGGTCATCAAGATGGGAGGTATATGAATGGAAGACCATGCCTGACCTCTTTTAGTAACACACCAAGTCTGGAATATTAAGCATTAGAAATAATAAATACTAGTAAATTTACATTGTCTGTATCTTTGATACTGATATTTATTTATTTTATTTCTATAAATAAAATTAAGGAATTTATGTGATTCCAGGAATGAGAAAACCAAACAATCAGTGGCTTGAAAAGTTAAAGCTATAACAATGCTAAAACAATTGCTTACTTATAAAAATCTTTGAGAATGACACTTAGAATACTCTTGATTGGAGCAGCAGTGGCGTAGGAGGTTAAGAGCTCGTGTATCTAATCTGGAGGAACCGGGTTTGATTCCCAGCTCTGCCGCCTGAGCTGTGGAGGCTTCTCTGGGGAATTCAGATTAGCCTGTACACTCCCACACACGCCAGCTGGGTGACCTTGGGCTAGTCCAGTGGTAGGGAACCTTTAACACTCAAAGAGCCATTTGGACCCGTTTTCCATGGGAAAAGAAAACACTTGGAGCCGCAAATAATTTTTGACATTTAAAATAAAGATAACACTGTATATATTGGGTTTTTAAACCTTTTTACTCCGCTCATTCTGAGAAGTGCATGGATGCGTCCACCCTGCTGCCTGCAGGGCAGGCAAGGATGGGGCCAGCGGCTCAGCCTCACTGGCCACCGGGAAAGCGCCCGCCCCGCTCCAGTGGGGCAGGCGAGAGGGGAAGCCCGCAGCGCAGCCCAGCCGGCTGCAGGCAGTTGGTGCACCCACACTGCTGCCTGCAGGGCGGGCAAGGATGGGGCCAGCAGCTCGGCTCGTGGAGCCGCAGTACAAGGGCAGAAGAGCCGCATGCGGCTCTCGAGCCGCAGGTTCCCTACCCCTGGGCTAGTCACAGCTCTTCTGAGCTCTCTCAGCCCCACCCACCTCACAGAGTGTTTGTTGTGAGGGGGGAAGGGTAAGGAGATTGTAAGCCCCTTTGAGTCTCTTGCAGGAGAGAAAGGGGGGATATAAATCCAAACTCTTCCTCCTCTTCTTCTTCTTGAAAGGAATTTTATCTTACCCAGAGCTCGTGCACATTGAAAACCTTGGTAGAAATGCTCTAAACTTTAAGGCCCGGGTTCTTAATGGTGTATAAACTGCAGACTGGTTTTGGTGTATCTTTGGGTAATGTTTTTATTGTGACTTGTAAGGCATACTAAGCCACATGGAAATATCAGATATTTGATGTTTAATTAAAAAAAATAAGCCAAGCATCTTAAATCCCAAGACTCTCTCTACTAAATTAATGTGCTGTCATTTCCGTGATAGTTCACAGTACAGCCTCTGTACTAAAGCAAATGACTAACTGCTGCCGAGTGGAACAAAATTAAGTAGAGAAGCACACGTACCAATTGGTCCTGATTCGTACAAAGCACTAACAAATGCCCCTGACATGTTTGGAGGGAGAGATTTCAAAGTTTAGTGATTCTGCTTGGTTGTGAACTTAACAGACTATAGACAGTGCTCAGGAACCGCCAGTAGTAGTTGTTCTTCAGCAAACTGAACAGTGTCACTTATACGGAAGCATTTTATGAGGGAATTCTGTTCAGAGATTTGCTCAATCAAATTAAGTGTTTTTTTCCATCAGGAGTCTCATTTTCTGAGATGTTATACCTCATTTCACTCCCATCTCTGTGGGAGCTGATAAGCCCATCACTTCTTGAATTTCTCAATTAGACAGGCTCTCCCAGCTTTCTTTCTCTCTACCCCCCTTCCCCCCTTCTTATCTGAGAAAATATTGGTGCCTCAAGAGAGGCCTTTTATGTATTAGAGATCTAACCTAATGAGCTGAAAAGTTGTTGATTCTGTTTTAGACCTGCCAGCAACCAGAAATGAGTTGCTGTTGCCTTGTTGAGCTGCTGTGTTTAAACATTTCCGTGTTCAAGGTCTCCTCTCCTGTGGTGTGCCTGCTTTCATCCTTGGAGATGAAACACCTGAACGCAGCGGGATGATACGAGAAAGGAATGTTGCGGCCAACGCTTGAATTTCCTGGCTTCTCTCTGCCTACTGTGATGCAGCTTTCGATGCTGATTCATGGAATAGTTCCCCCCCCCCCCCCCCCCGAACAAAGCATCTGTTAGGCACACTGCCAATTTTCATTTATTTGTGTGCTCATGTTAAAGGAAAGCTAATAAGCAGAAACTAGCAGTTGGGGATGATAGTAATAATAATCAGGCTGTTGAGCCAGAGAAAATCCTTGATGTAGGTGACCTAATCACAAAACTGCAGCGCCCCTGGCTCGTGTTTAAGGGGGTTAAAATGTATTCACTTATTTAATTTATACCTTGCCTTTCTCCCTCAAGGGAGGTCAATTTATTTATTTATTTATTGGTTATATTTATATACCGCCCTCCTCCGAAGGGCTCAGGGCGGTGAACAACAAAATAGAAATAGAGCGCATACCAAAGACTAAAATCCATAAAATTAGTTAATTTTTGGCTCTATATAAAATATCCCCATCCCATTAAAACGCAGCATACTAAAATCAACATAATAGATGGCACCTACTATCAAGTCCCCTAAAAACAGAGAGGGAGGGGTTTTTCCTTGCCTCCATTTTATCCTCATAACATTTTATCCTCATAACAGCCGTGTGAGATAGGTGAAACTGAATGTGTGTGACTGACCCAAAGTCACTTGGCAAACTTCCATGACAGAGTGGATTTTTGAACCCGGGGCTCCCAAATTCTAGGCTGACACACTAACCACTGTAACATGTCCAAATTCTAGGCTGACACACTAACCACTGTAACATGTCCAGTCCCTGTGCTCTTCAGATGCATGGAGATTTTCATCCTGTAATAGTCCCTCGTCTGCCACTGCAGACAGATGCCCAAGGACCATCAAGTGAACCCCCATGAGTTGTGAAGTAAGTGCAGCTGATCTTTTTTTTAGCAGTGGGGAAATTTGAGTGGGGAAAGGTGCTTGCCTTTTCCCAAGGTGCTTCTCCAGTACCATATTAGAGTTCATCATGTCATTTGCTTCCTCTGTGTGGCCATGCCCTGTTCTCTGGATCTAGCGGCAAACCTCATTTTGTGAAGAACATAAGGAAGAGCCTGCTGGATCAGACCAGAGTCCATCTAGTCCAGCACTCTGGTACTCGCAGTGGCCCGCCAGATACCTTTGGGAGCACACATGCAGGATGTGAAAGCAATGGCCTTCTGCTGCTGCTGCTCCCGAGCCCCTGGTCTGCTAAGGCATTTGCAATCTCAGATCAAGGAGGATCAAGATTGTTCTTGTGATTTGTATTACTCTTGATTTCAAGCAACGCTTACAACTTCTAATATCCTGTATTTGACTGGACTGGGAAAATGTTTGTGTAATGTCAGCGTAATTATGAAGTATGAAGCGTAATTATTGTGTATGAAGTTGTGTGTATAAGTAACAAAAACTCCCTCCCAATTTCTCTTGCAGAAATTGCCTTACAGCATGTTTCAATGTTCTTTCGGTCAGAGCCAAAGTGGGAAGTTGTAGAGCCATTAAAGGATATAGGTAAGAGTTTTACCTATTTTCTGTTTGTATGACAGAGTGTCCTATCAACCACAGAAGTATCATTTTCACCACATTTTATCAATGACACAAATATTTACATTTCGTAGAACGAAAAAAAATCCCCTCTTATGTCATTTGAGGAAAAGATTTGGTCATCTAGCTCTGAACTCAGAGTAACTTATCAGGACCTTGAGCAAAGGTCTTTTCCCCCAGCATTATAGCTTGAGGTGCCTGGAAGTGGAAATTTCAAAGGTTGCACTTGGGCCCTTCTACATGCATTGCTACCCACCCGTGGACTATGACCAGAGCCAATGTGCTGTAGTGGTCTGATTGTCAGATTGGGACTGGTTAGACCCACCCAATTTGAAACCTTTACCCAACTATGAAGCTCAGTGGGTGAGATTGGGCCAGTCATGTACTAACAGCCTAACCTACCTCTGAAGAGATTTTGCGAGGACAAAATGGGGAAGGGACTGACATATATTACACTCCTTGGAGTCAATGGCATACCGGAACAAAATGGCGCCTGGGGCAAGTACTAAATTTGTTCCCTCCCCCCCAAATTTGTGCTCCCCCCCCCAACCAAAGGGCTCTTTCTCTGCTGGGTGTGGGGCTTCTCTTTCCCAGACTGTCCCCACAGCCCCAGTGACATGCCTTCTCTCCGGGAAGTTCCCAGAACTCAGCGCAGCTGCTGCTGGGAAGAGGTGGGTTGGGGGGGGGGGAGACGTGGGTGCTAGGTGGGTGCTGCAACAGCATGTCAAAGCGGCAGCCAGGTAGGCAGTGACTGTGAGGGAAGGGGTGGCCAAATGTGCCCCCACATGACAAATCCAAGTGGGTCCTTGGTCATGAGACACCCCCCCCCCCAATACACTCCTGCTTGGAATAAGAAAGGGATGCGAGCTAGTGTAGTTAGAGTGGCAGAGCCCTTAGGGGGTGGGCAGTTTGTTAAATTTAATAATAATAATGATAATGATAATAATAGTATGACCAGGGGTACCTGGATTCAGATCCCTGCCCTACCAACTTGGTGAGCGTGGAGTTAAACTGTGTCACAGGATTGTTGTGTTGATAAAATGTAGGAGAGGAGTCTCCTGTCTTGCTGGAGTCATACTGAACTCCTCAGAGGAAGGGTGGGATGAAAATGTAATGGAACATGATGTTTTAATTTACAATAGAAGTATTATTATTATTATTATTATTATTATTATTATTATTATTATTATTATTATTATTATTATTATTATTATTATTATTAAAATTTATAGGCCGCCTCACCCCCAAAGGGCTCGAGGCGGCTCACAATAAAGTCTTAACTTTAAGAAAGGGTACTCATAGAGGTTTCTGGTTTGTTTGAGGAAGCAGAGTGATGAAGCTAACAAACTATCAATTGAGATGAATTGTACCGAAATGAAATGCAAGGTTGTTGCAGGGGGAATTTAGATTCGGTAGTGCACCCTTAGTAGTCTAATGATTCTAGTCTGGTCTGTGTAGAAGTGCTATGGCTTCCTAAGCAGTACCATGCAAACTCTTGGGTGTTTGCCCTTCATTCTAGGTTGGAGAATACGTAAGAAATACTTCTTAATGAAGATTAAGAATCAACCAAAAGAACGGCTAGCTTTGAGCTGGGTAAGCTTCCCTTTTTTTTTGGGGGGGGGGGGGGGGGGGGTGTATCTTTTCCAAAACTGTCTTCATGGTTTAGCAATCTTTTCCTCAGGGTTTGGGGGTTTTTTTTGTGGTGCAACCTATATATCCATAGTCGCTTTTTATAAACTCTGCCCCTTATTCTAAAGTGATGCTGAATATCCTGCCATAAACTGGTAGTAAAGAAGAACAAAGTGAGTGCGACTGTTGATTTCCACATTCAATGGGGTGAACAGGGGTGATGCCAACTGATTCTCCTTCTTGATCCAGAACAGGGTTCGGCAACCTTTACCACCCAAAGAGCCATTTGGATCCATTTTCCACGGCCCCAAAGATCTACTGAGCCAGAGAGGCGGCTCTGCATAGAGCCGCCTCTGGTTCGGCCCCTCCATTCACCTTTCCTTCCAGCCTGGGAGGTGGAGGTGCTGGGCAGGTAAACCCCCACTGCCTGACGGAGCAGGCAGTCACCTGCTGCGTGGGGCAGACGGGGGGGGGGGGATGGCGGCCGCTGTCTGCCCAGTGCTGCCACCTCTTGCGCTGCAGGAGGCAGCAGTGCCAGGCAGGAAAAACCCCTCTGCCCGACGGAGCAAGTAGCCGCCTGCTCCATGAGGCAGAGGGGGGATGGCGGCTGCTCTGAAGGGACATGTCCTCACTACCCTCCAACCTCCAGGGGTCGGAGGGCAGCTTGGGCATGTCCCTCCAGCCCTCCAGAGCAGTGCTGGAAGGAGAGGTGAGCGGAGGGGACGCGAAAAGTGACGCTCTCAAGCACGATGCTGCCTCCGGTTCGGCCTCTCCACTCACCTTTCCTTCCAGCGTTGCTCTGGAGGGCTGGAGGAACACACCCACGCTACCCTCCGACCTCCAGGCCACGTGGAGCCGCAGTATAAGGCTGAAAGAGCCGCATGTGGCTCCAGAGCCGCGGGTTGCAGACCCCTGATCCAGAATGACTGCTCCCCCCCACTCACATGGTTTTGTCTGTGGCTATATTATAGCCCCTAGTGGTGTTTTTTCATATAGGAAGCTCCTGGAATAAGCAGAAGGTGAGGGAAAGATCAGTTTCCACCAGCAGAACATCTGTAGGACATAATCAGTGTGTAAATAGTGTTGCCTGCGGATCCCGGAGCACAGTCAGACTGGAAATCAAGTGTTGTGTCATGTCTACTTTAAGAGAGGAAGTGATAAAGATAATGATGAGTTTTGGAGGAAAGCTTTAGGAATGTTTTGTGCCATTTGGAAGTTGATTTGTGGTCACTTCAGCATTTCCCCCTCCCTCATAACTTATACTGAGCTTGATCATTTGTCTTTTCAGGCTGACCTTGGCCCTGACAAATACCTTTCAGACAAAGATCTTCAGTGTGCTGTAAAATTCCTTTCTTCATGTTCTGTAAGTATTTTCTTACACTAACCCTACCCAATGCCAGTACCATTTTGCCAGTGCTGAATTAAACTACATAAAAGCTCCTTTGGACTTCACAGATTGGCTCTCAGATATTTTTGCTCTGGGCTCAGATGAGTGTGTACTTAGTGAGGTGATTGAAGGGCTACCTTACAGCAATAGACCCCCTTTCCTATTGTGGCTGATTCACAATAAGCATCTTGTGGAGGGTTTTTAAAATATTAGTCCATTCCTTAATTTAGAGGCTTAGACAAACTGAAATCTGACATTTAAAGGGTTAATTTTCACAATCCTTTTATAAACATCTTTGCTTCTGGATTTTACTACCTTCTCTGAAGGCTGGGATCTGAAATGATGTTTAAACAGGTGTACCTGGATAGCACCAGGATTGCACGGTCTTGTCAGATCTCAGAAGCTAAGCAGGGTTGGCCCTGGTTAGAATTTGGATGGGCAACCTGCGAGAATGTCTAAAGCTAGAAATGGCAAAGCACCTCCAAAGTTCCTTGCCTTGAAAACCCCATGAATCATCTTTGACTTGATGGCACACACAGAGAGCGTGATAAAAAACTTGACTGTCGTCGTCTCTGCCCAATCTTCCACCTGACAGACTTAACCCAAGTGGCTTCTGAATGCACCTTGTGAGGGGAAGCAGCAAAAGATCAGTAAGTTTTATTTACTCCCAAGGATAGGGGGATACAATAGTGTAGAAAAGATTATAGAAACTATTTACAGGTGTAATTTACAGGTGTAAAACCCCATTCATTTATAGCACAGGTGTCAAACTCGCTGCCCTCCAGATGTTATGGACTACAGTTCCCATAACAACTGGAGGGCCACGAGTTTGACACCTATGATTTATAAGGTCACAGTTGACCATTTAGGAGTGTAGAGAGCCGTTAACAGCCAAGTTTTCTCAGAACCCAAATGCTACACTGCAGTCTCCTAGCAAAGGATTTCTTACATTCCACACCTCTGGAGGCAAAATCTTGTGCCCACCCTTTTACTATTTTCAAAGGCAGATTCTGATACTTGAGAAATCTTCTGAGACAGGACTTCTCCCACTTAACACTCTGGGGCTGCAGACCATATCTAACTGAAACTGAAATAGTTTGTTTTTCCCCTTCTGAGTGAGGGTTCCTCCACCCCCTCTACGGATCCTGACTGGCTGCTGCTAGCTGTTGTGAGCACACCACACGGGACTAAAGGGGGTTGGTGGGTTTTTTTTAGAAAGGGGCGGGACCAATACTAGAACCAGGGGGCATTCATTGAAAATGCTGGGGGGAAGAATTAGGACTAATAAAAGGAAACACTTCTTCACGCAAAGTATGATTGGTGTTTGGAATATGCTGCCGCAGGAGGTGGTGAGGGCCACTAACCTGGATAGCTTTAAAAGGGGCTTGGACAGATTTATGGAGGAGAAGTCGATTTATGGCTACCAATCTTGATCCTCTTTGATCTGAGATTGCAAATGCTTTAACAGTCCAGGTGCTCGGGAGCAACAGCCTCAGATGGCCATTGCTTTCACCTCCTGCATGTGAGCTCCCAAAGGCACCTGATGGGCCACTGTGAGTAGCAGAGAGCTGGACTAGATGGACTCTGGTCTGATCCAGCTGGCTTGTTCTTATGTTCCTATTACCTTTGCCCTTCTATCACACCTGCCCTGAACTCTTAGGATGGCACACTGGGGAAGCAGGAAACAGAGTAAAAGTCTAGATCTTGTTAATACAGTGATATGTGGCGCTCCAAAGCTTGAAGGGCATTGATTAGGCTTTACACATTTGTGTATCATGCCATAATGAGCTTTTTAAGAGTGACTTTTAAAAAATAAGCATAAATACGTACATTCCAAGCTTGCCACAATTGAATGGCCTTTAATTTCCAGTATATTAACAAAAAGTAAAAGTGGGGATCAGTTATTCTTGATCTGTGAGCATTCAGCTATGTTCAAATATAACTAGGAACAGGCAGCAGAGGTTTTTTTTCTGTCTAGTTGAGATACCACAAACCTCCCCATGTGACTGGTTGGCCGTCATGTGGAAGTATTCTTGCAACTGTTTTTGTCATGTGGCCTTTGATTTTTATGAAAAAGTCCATGTTTGGTTTCTTGTCCAGCAAATGATCACCAGACCTGAAAACAGCAACAAACTGTGTTGCCCAGTTTTGTACAGGAGCCAAATTTGTAGTAGTGGAACCATTATCTCCTTATCCCCATGACAAGATAAATTCTGATTCCTATCATTAGAGTAATTGCCACGAAAATGCTGCTTGGTTGACTCAATCCTAAATGGCTTTCTGGATTAACTGAGACGGCAAATAAACCATACTGCTGGTGAAGCGAGACAGTAGATTAATATTGAAGTCCTCATGCTTGTGTATTGTCGAAGGCTGTCACGGCCGGATTCAACTGGTGGTGGTTGGTTTTCCGGGCTGTGTGGCCGTGGTCTGGCGGATCTTGTTCCTAACATTTCACCTGCATCTGTGGCCGGCATCTTCAGAGGTGTATCACAGAGAGGAGTCTGTTACACAACTAGTCCTCATGCTAGGTTTATGGTTTATAAGCCTGATAAATCAGGCGTCTGAATAAATGTGGCCATGCTTTAGTCCTGTTTCTCCTGCAATAATGTCAGCTGCTTAGAACCATTGACCAGATGCTCATGCACACACCCAGTCCCTAATCCTCTCTGGAAAACCATAGAGGCTGACATGGTATCCACTGCCCTCGATGTATATGAAGTGTGCTGCCGTCAGCACTTCAGAGCATGCTCTGAATGTTCATTAGTTCTATTTGTTTGTCATATTTGGAACTGCTTGGGAGTGGGCGGGTCAGTTTTTCTGCTGATGCCTGATTTGCATAATCTGCTGCCACTCAGCCTCACCTGGCTGTAACATACCCAGGGGTGCGATAGATGTAGCGTTATGCATGCTTTTGCATTACCTTGATTCTAAATTTTATAACTTTGTTAGTGTACATGACGTTTTACAATGAAGTTCTTAAAAAAAAAAAGTTAGGCATTCTGACCAGTTAATTATAAAGGCATAAACAACTATAAGAATCCTGCATAGTTCAGGGACAAGTATCCCTGTCTGAAGAAAACCAAGATATATTTATACAATCTGAAGAGCAACTAAAATAAGTACTAAGACTTATTTAGAAAAAGGTACTTTCAGGCATACAAAAAGAAAACGGAATTTTGTCTGAAATGTCTGGTATATGCTCATCCCATCTTTGCTTGCAATAGCCCAGTGTGGTTGGTTTGACCTACTCTAAGCTACTATTTAATTTTTATGTCTGAGGCCGAAATAAAATGTTTTGAGAGCCATGGGGTCCCTATCCAAAGCAGAACCCCCACATCCTCTCCTCTCTCCCCCTCTCCCAAATGCCTTGTAATCCAGAAGGAATAGTTTTATTTTTCTACTTTATTGGTGTTACCCAGTGGTGGGATCCAAACATTTTAGTAAGGTTCCCATGGTGGTGGGATTCAAACTGTGGCGTAGCGCCAATGGGGCTGGGCGGGGCACGATGGGGGCGTGGTCGGGCATTCCGGGGGCGGGGCATTCCTGGGCGAGGCTGTGGCAAGGACACGGCCGCTGCGCCGGTCCTTGGGCGGGAAATGAATGCACGTAGGCGCAGGCTGCCACGCACGCCGGTGCACCTCCTGCTAGACTGCTTCAAGTTCTGAGCGCTACTGCTGAGAGGAGGGGTGTAACTAAGGCAAAAATCACGTGGAAAAATCACCAATTAGTAACCCCCTCTCGGCACACACAAATAATTAGTAACCTACTCTCGGGAACCTGTGAGAACCTGCTGGATCCCACCTCTGGTGTTACCCATGCAAGAGTAGGAAAACACTGATGAAAGCAATAATAAGGTGGGCGAGAGAGGCACAAGATACAGAGCAGCTATTTGTAAAGCAATTGTGTGATTCCTGCATTGTCAGGATGACAAATCTGGGTGCTTGGTTCAAATCCAAAATGGTAGCCACCTCTTCATTGGCTGGTGCAGGGGAGCCTTGATGTTGACAATGCATTCCAACCCAGTATGGGTTTAGGAAAACCACTTGCAGCATTTCGTGTAGTAGCAAAGTAGTTGATTACATTTGGATTATTTAGAGAGGGTGTGGGGAATGAGCAGTGCCTAGCTGTGGTTGTTCATGGGAAAAATACAATGTGGGTTTGAGTGGGAATTATCTTTCCTGGAATGGAAAGTTCACATTTGACCTTCAGTGTTTGGTTGACAGCCAAAGGCCGCAGCAGGAACCCTTGAACTGTAAGCAGGTACTTTTTTTCATATTAAGGAGCACACTAAAGGAGGGGGGAAATGGTCAACATTTGTATTTGGTGACTCCCATTTTGAGATTTGTGATGACCTCTTATCATGAAGAAGTTAATATGTCTTGCCCTAATCTTGATTTATGTGAACATCTCCAGAATGAAAAATTCACATGATGCTTGGTATTCTAACCTCCTGACTTCCCTAAGAGCCTTGCCAGCAGGAACTTCTTAATTTGTCAGTATAACACAAATCATAAATGTATCTGCTTGACATGATTCAAGGCAGGCCAAATCCCAGAGGAGAACTAGCCAAAGCTCTGAGGCAACAGCCTTAATCTTGGACTGACAGCGATAGAAATCCTGTCTAAACTTTTGAACAAAGCTCATTGGCTGGGAGGTCTTCTTTGCATTCCAAGGGCCATGTTCAGCAACCTCTCTCCTTCAGCTGCATGAAGCATAGACATAGCTGTAAAAGGGCAGATGAAAAGACTGAAATGAAAAATGAGAAAGGGAAGAATATTTCAGTCAGTGCATAAAACAAGACATTAGTGCGGTTGGGAAGGGAGCACTGTATTAAATTTGTAGGACCACAAAAAACAACACTTTGTGATAACCCTGTTTAAAACATAAATACAATTTACTTCTCTTGGGGCTAAACTAGAGATTGGGGGAGGTGTATGCCTCTACCCCAAATGAACACTTTTATGTCTTAAGTTCCTCCATGCTTCTTAACAGAAACTTGCCTTCTGTTGTGACATTCTGTGTTCTCAACTAGTATTGAGTAATACCCCCTCTTCCTTGAGGATTTAAATACTGACTGAAGGAGCCCCTGTTATCTAAGTCCAGATAATAAAGCTGATTTAAGTAACAGCTTGGGATCAACGTTTAACTTGGTTAGTGAAGGTTTCTGTGTGTTGCTAAGGAAATTGATCAAGAATTCAGTTTAGTGACACTTTCTCAGATGTTTATCTCTGGTCACGCATGTTCTTGGGAGTAAACATACATAGGATGGCGCTGTCAGATAATAGTAAAATTCAATGTGTGTGTTTTGTTTTCTTTTTTTACAGCATCCCTATATTTACAGAGTCACTTTTGCAACAGCTAGTGAATCTTCTGCCCTGGTAATTAGACCATTCAATGAAAAAGGAACGTTGAAAGACCTGATATATAAGGTAGTGTAAGATATCCTCTTGGGATATACCATATCCTCTTTCACATATGTATTAATGTTGGCCTTGACTAAGTATTTTAAGATTGCAGAGTGTATTTTTAATTTTCATTAATTTATTTGTATGTTGTGCATGGTTGGGCTTGGAAGTAGAAGTCATAGTGGAAATTTATTTTCAAAGGCAAAACCAAAAGATCCATTTTTGAAGAAGTACTGCAACCCGAAGAAAATTCAAGGTCTTGAACTGCAGCAAATTAAAACATTTGGCCGACAGATACTAGAGGTAAGGCTTCTGAAACTGTTCAAAATATGCCAAAGCCAGTCCTCTCAGCAGCCACAACAAAACACTGTGTCCAAAGAACAGATGCATTGTAATTTTTCTATGCAGGCATGCATGCAAAAGAAATGAAGCTAGAATATTAAACAAGAAAACAAAACCCACCGAACAAATTTTGCAGAAAAGGTCCATGAATAGAAACAGAATGTAGAATCATACTTTAATGCATTTTCTGCACACCTTAGGTGGAAAACTTCCTATCTCGTAACCATTACTAGCACCCTCTTGGATGGGAAAATCTCTCAGTTGGGGTGCTGTCTGGTTTCCGGGCTGTATGGCCGTGTTCTAGCAGTGCTTGCAGGATGCAATGCAAACAAGAACTGAAAGACACACAGTCACCAGTGCAGTTCTGTTTATTGCTAACTACTGTCAAAGTGCTCCGCCAGACCACAGGTGTTTCCAGGCACACATCACCCTGTTGTCTGTGCTTACTATATACACTTGAGGTGCCAATCAGGTGCCCATGACTTATCTGTCTTTACACACGGTACACAGTTGTGCACACAGCCCTAATTATGCACACGGCACCTGCTGGAAGGAGGGTCCACCTGTCATCTAGATTTTGTCCATCTAAACACATGTTCTGACACCCCTTCCAAAATCGGTATGACAGACTTTACAGAAACCAGACAGCACCCCAGTGATTCCAGCCGTGAAAGCCTTCGACAATACAATCTCTCAGTTGATTGAAAGAAATTGTGAAGCAACTTCTCAGTGTAATGGCGGACTCTTACAGGTGTTCGAAGTATGCTTTGCCATGTCAGAGGCAAAATAGTCCAGAATGTAGGAGTACATTTTATAGAACAGAAGTAGCTTTTAAGACCAGTCTTAGAGGTGCCTAACCAGGTGGATTAGAATGTTAGGCAAAATGGAAAGGTAGCCTCTGAGTGGAAACAAAATGTACACCAGATATTGAGAACTTGCATGAAAAGAGTTGGGAAGGAGGGAATCATGCAGTGGATGTGATCACACCCAAACAAACTTTGTGCCTCTCATTTGGGTAAAAGGCCTTCGTTGTGGGAGGGTTGGGAAGCGTTATAAGGGATGTTCACCCAAGTGGTTTTTCTCAATTACAGTGAAATCCCTTTGTCTGGTCTCTTAGGCCTTAAAGTTCTTGCACGAGAAAGGATTTCCATATGGTCACTTACATGCTTCCAACGTAATCTTGGAGGGGGATACGTGCAGGTTGCTGGACTTGGAGAATTCATTGCTGGGGCTCCCATCCTTCTATCGGTCCTATTTTACACAGTTCCGTAAAATTAACGTAAGTATTTAGGGGGTGGGTGGGTGCAATATTCCCTTGGCAGTTTCTTCCTGCTTCTCATTGCAACATCTTTGGCTTTGTGTAGGTCAGGGCGTGACAAGTAGGCAGCCAATAACAGCCTGGCAGAGATGGTAAAATGCCAGTTTGGCTACATTTGCAACTTGAGCCTTCATGGATAAGGAAATAACAAAAGATGGAAAGGAAATCTCCCTGGGGAGAAAGAAGACATAGAGCAATAAGTTAGTTCTGAAATGCAGCTTTACAGCTTGCAGTGCACAGTTGATCTGTCCGGATGAACATTATATTGCATTATAAAATATGCATGTGGAGAAATCACAGTCTAGGGGGGAGAGAATTCCAGAATACACTTAAGTAATCCTGGGGTCTGGATCCTCAAGACCCCAGTCAGTAGCTTGCCACCAGCACCTTTGTGACCCCACAAGGGTAGAAGCCAAAGGGCAGACTTCCAAATCCTATAATGTTGCCAAACTGGAAAACCAGCCATGCAAGGTAGGCCTCCACAGGGTGCATTTCCTAAAGACAGTTATCTGCTAACATGGAGCCACTGGGTTAGACATTAGAGTTAGATTGAAGCCAGCTAGGAAACACAAACTACCCCTCCAATGAATAATAGAAATTTATTAATGTTGTGCTGAATATAGCCACTTAATGAGTCAGAAGACAATGACGCCTATTCCCCAGAAAGGGACTGAATACACCCTGGTCCAAAGTAATGCACCCATACACCCTTAAGTCAGGTCATTCAATCCAGAGTGCACAGCCAGGGTTTCCAGCAATTTAAGATTCAAAAATGTTAAATCTTTAGACCTGTTATTGGTATGTCCCAGTTTGATATCAGTTCTGTATCTCAATGTTCCAAGCCAATAATGAAACAGAGAGGGAAGAGGAATAAGAGGTAAGTTTATTAGGGGGGCTGTGTTGGCTCCTCCTCAGTTGGAGCAGCAGTGGCTTAGTGGTTAAGAGCAGGTGTACTCTAATATGGAGGAACCGGGTTTGGTTCCCAGCTCTGCCGCTTGAGCTGTGGAGGCTTATCTGGGGAATTCAGATTAGCTTGTGCACTCCCACACATGCCAGCTGGGTGACCTTGGGCTAGTCGCAGTTCTTCTGAGTTCACTCAGCCCCACCTACCTCACAGGGTGTTTGTTGTGAGGGGCAAAGGGAAAGGAGTTTGTCAGTCCCTTTGAGTCTCCTTACAAGAGAGAAAGGGGGGATATGAATCCAACTCTTCTTCTTCTTCTGAGTTAAGTGATGAGATGGTTCCCACCTATTTTTGTAGGAATTTTTTTGGGAAACAGAATACATCAAAATGGGTAATTTTGTTATAAAATAAATTGGTGACTTTCAGAAGTACACAATTGCTCAGGAAACCAAAATAATCAGGTTGCAATAATAAAAGATCACAAGAGGTTAGTTTACATAATACAGTCACAAGATCTTGGGACAGATAACATCTTTGGGCTTTGATGTGGAAGAAGCATTGTTCATGGAAGGGGCAGGGGGGATTCCTTTCCTTGACAAACGTTTGTCACTTTAAGGTTACAAGGTTAGTTTGCCTTGTTTGACTGGTAACTTATTTCTCCTGTTTTCTAATACTTAACACAATACCCAAATAACCAGAACAGATTTATACTGACCAATGCTTATTTACAAACAATCATATTTCTTTGCTAAAACACAGCGTTTCTAGTGCATAGTTTGTAGTTTGTGCATTATGCCCGCAGACAACAGAACCGGTTTTCCGATAGGATAACTTGAGCTTCAAAAGGGAGCTAATTGCATTTCTCTTGAGTAAAGGAAATAAGGTCTCTCACATTTAGTGTTTAATATATGCTGGGCTCTCGAGCCAAGGAAATGCCGTATCTCACATGCTACTTCTGGCCTTCAGAGTCTCATATCCTGGTAAAGATTTTGTATTTTACAGTGGGGCTGTGGTAAATCTCTATTTCCAGTAAGCAACTGGCTAGCTTGCAGATAAGGAATTTGTTCCTGTATGAGAGACAGAAATATCTGTGGTTCAATGTATTTTTAACAGCATAGGGTTAAGGAGGCTCTGGAAAAGAAGAGCCTTTTCTATCAATTTCTATTGATAGTGTTTCTATCAATGAGGCGGTTAGGAAATAAATTCTACTGCTGGCCAGTCTGTTAGTATATTACCCTAGGGCTAGGGTGAATTTGACTAAATTTTATTTTCTTGGCCTGACACAACATTATAAGGACAGAGGAAGTCCAATTTTGCATAAGCTTGGGTTGCCCTTTATGGAGATAGCCTGACCACATGCCAATTAACAAATCAAGTTGATTCAGCGTGTTGGTGTGTCAGGATCAGAACCCCAAAGACTCTGACTTGAATACGAGACTTTAGAGGCGAGAAGTGTAAAGAATAAAAAAGGGAATGTGCTAAGTTGCAATAAAACAACTTGGTCCTCAGACCTAGGCAAAAGCGATGAATACAAGCAGGTCACAATATTTTATAGTAGCTTTACAAGGTTATAGTAGTTTTACAAGGAGCAGCAGTGGCATAGGAGGTTAAGAGCTCATGTATCTAATCTGGAGGAACCGGGTTTGATTCCCAGCTCTGCCGCCTTAGCTGTGGAGGCTTATCTGGGGAATTCAGATTAGCCTGTACACTCCCACACATGCCAGCTGGGTGACCTTGGGCTAGTCACAGCTCTTCTGAGCTCTCTCAGCCCCACCCACCTCACAGGGTGTTTGTTGTGAGGGGGGAAGGGCAAGGAGATTGTCAGCCCCTTTGAGTCTCCTGCAGGAGAGAAAGGGGGGATATAAATCCAAACTCTTCCTCCTCCTCCTCCTCCTCCTCCTCCTCTTCTTCTACAAAATAATCATCAATACTTCAGCAATGACCTCATTGTATGCCTCCCTTCTACTTGTCACAACAAGTTTACACCCAAAACATTGGAAATCATGGGGTACATGTTCAATAAGGGGCTGACATTTCGCACTTAAAAGAGAGGAGATTTTAGCATTAAAATGAACTCCCTAACACGGGGTCAACCTTAGACCAAAAAAGATTTACTGCCAATGATTGAAGGCCAGGCTTGTGCCGTAAAACTATAAACAATTCACACTGTTTTGACTTTATCAGAGAGTCTTAGTGGAGATGTTGCCAAAAGGCAGAGAAATGTAGACCCATCGGCTCCCAAGTAGCTTTGAAGAAGGGTACTTTGGACATTGTTTACATTTTTACTAAAAATATGGCTTGAAACTCATCCCTAGCAGAGTGTAGGATACTCAGCCAGCTTCCTTAATTGCCCAGCAATAAAGGGGCTGTTTCTTCCTATCGAGGTGTAAACTTCTAGGGAGTGAGGCTCCTGACAGAAGAATAACAAGAATAGCTAAAGGTGCTACCGGCTTTAAAGCTTTCTCCAAATAAACATTGCTAAAGCTGTACTGTTCTACGCTTAGATCAAAGCTACCGCTCTTTGCTAGCTGTCAGTTGGTTTCTGCAGGCTGCCAGCCTGTTTGCCTCCCTCCCAAGCCTATTAAGAAAACTAAATGCCTCCGAAAAATATTAAACTATATTATTGCATCCCGAACTCTTCTCATTTTGCTAAAGTATAAATGCAATTTCCAAAATGCCATGTCAAGGTCAAGGAAACGTGATTTAAGATTTTAGTAAAATGACCACTTGGCCAGGTGTCACAAATGGCCAGGATGCAGGTAACAGAGCAGACTTATTCCATGGCTATAAACGCCTCCTTCTGGGTGATATTCCTAATTAATGGTCCAGAACGGTGCCAGGATTCGGCATGTTCTAGGAATTTCTCACCAAGTTACTTGGCTGTTTATCAGAGCTTAAAGATTTTTTTCCCCCCATTTCTCTTTTATATTGCTAGGAACATTACATCATAGGCAGTCAAAATAGACATTCCTTTTTTGTATCTGCTCCTGAATACAATACTTCAAACTGGAGAATTCTCTCAGTTACACCAAATGTGCTAGGAATTATTTGTGTTGTGTCTTTTTGGCTCAGACACTCAAGTGCTGTGGCTCCCAACCTGAGTTACGTGTACCCCTACAGCTACGTGCCAGAGCATTTGGGGCTATACAAGAAATTACATAATGATTTTGCTATTATGGGGGTACAATTTAGGGAAATGGGTTGCCAACAGGTACACGAGTAAAAAAAAGGTAGGGAACTACTGCTCTAGCAGATGGAAGTCATACGAACACAGACTGGTGATGCAAATGGAGGGGGAGATTGTGGGTAATCATACAAATATTCTGGCAAGTGGTTCTGATTGTGGACTTCTTCTTTGCAGACTTTAGAAGCTGTTGATGTGCACTGCTTTGGTCACTTACTTTATGAAATGACATATGGGAGACCCCCAGATTCTGTTCCGGTGGATGGATTTCCTCCTGCACCATCCGCATCTGTAGGTCAGTAATATTTCACCTTAACCCAAACATCCAAAAATCATCCAAAAATCTAACACAATTTAATCTTGTCTGCAAAAAGGAATATAATTGCTAAAGTAGGAACAGTGGCGTATTTACTCAGAGACAAGGGGTACCCCATATCCCCGGGTGCCCCCTAGTGGAGGGCGCAAACATTTCAGGTCCGTCTGTGTGTGTTTTGTATTTTTTCAGTGTTTTTTCAGTTTGGGACCTGCAGGGGGCACAGTTTTAGGCTAGCAGCACCAAAATTTCAGGGATTTTTCAGGAGGCGCTCCTGATAATACCACCCAGGTTTGGTGAGGTTTGGTTCAGGGGGTCCAAAGTTATGAACTTCCAAAATCTTCCCCAGCCATTTTAAAATCCTGGTTTTGGGTTTCAAAGCAAGTTCTAGAGGGACAATCGACTGGGGGGAATACCAGAGGTGTAGCTGGACCAAACTGCGCCACCTCAAAGCTCTCCCTTTAAACGAGTGAAAACGCGGGTTTGTTTTTCTACTGAATAAAGGGGAAAGCCCCAAGAAGACCGTGAGTCACTCTCATAATGAACATGACATCATGTGGAAATTCCCCTTGCGTTTTGGGGAGCCCCCCGTATTTCTTCTGTGAAACAATCCACAGATAGAAGCAGCTGAAGTTTGCCAATTGTGTGCAGGTGCAACATCCTGTCAGTGTGCATTTAAAGAAAAATGCATTGATGATCGCTTCAAGAACAAAAGTGGCAGATAAGCGAGGTGTTGTGTTTTTGTTTTAAAAAAATCACGACTGCCGAGAGACGTTTCATTGTTATTTTCTGCTAAACAGGCGCTTATTCTGAACGGCTGTGGTTCTTAAAGAGAAAGGTGACCACCTTGGGATGGTCAGTCAGCCTCAGGGGTGCAACTCAGCCTCAGGCAACACCTTGAAGCTGCTCTCTATCTGCTCTCCTTTCTCTTTTGTCTAGTAGAGGGCCATCCACTGTTCACAATCAAGACGACACAGAAATCTGCATGCCCATCTCCTGTACCGTTTCATAGTGCTGTAGAGCAATGCAGTATCCCTTAGATAAAATATGTGCTTCTGGAGAGTCCTTTGCTCAGCCTTAAAACATACTCTATTTAGAAATAAATGCAGCATTTGCATCATGGGTAAAATGTGGTATCCCTGTAGCCTCTTGAAGTACATAGGCTTGCACTGCTGTCCTCTCCCTTTATAGATGCAGACTTTCACCACAGCAGTGCAGACTTGTGCTGAAAGATCTCCTGCTTGTCAACTTCGCATGCTACCAATCAACTCAAAGCTTCACTTTCTGTTGTCAGAAATACATTTTCTTTGAAATGCTTCCAAGCTTCGAATTCAGTTGTGAAAAGAAGCCATGAGGCCCGGCCACCTGTGTTTTTGGTTCTCTTTCCCTCAGGATTGATTATTTCCCCCTTTTCCCCTTTTCCTTTAGTGACTGTCTTGGAATCCATCCTTTCTCCTGAAGCCACGAAGAACGCCATGCCAACCGTCTCTCGGCTCTTACAAATGCCGTAAGTCTTTCCCGGGTAGAACTAAGCCTTCCTTTTATTCACGATGCAGATTAAAGTGAAAATGAATTGGGAATGGCTCAAATGGCCAGCGTTTGAGCCTCCTCTAGTGCAATTCAGGCCTTGAATGGTTGCCTGAATCCCAGTCTTGTTAGGTGCAGCATCTCAAGGCAAGTGTGAAGCAGCTCCCTGCTTCAATGCTGTGAGAGCCTGGCACAGGTGTCAAACTCGTACCCCTCCAGATGTTATGGAGTACAGTCCCCATCATCCCCTGCCAGCATGCTGGCAGGGGATGATGGGAACTGTAGTTCATAACATCTGGAGGGCCGCAAGTTGACACCTATGGCTGTAGTGGTTTAGAGCGGTGGATTCTTATCAGGTGAACTGGATTTGCTTCCTCGCTCCTCACTATGAAGCCTACTGAGTGACCTTGGGTCAGTCACAGTTCTCTCAGAACTCTCTCAGCCCCACCTACCTCACAAGGTATCTGTTTGAGGAGGAGAAGGGAATGTGATTATAAGCTGCTTCAAAACTTCTTAAATTTAGTAAACAATTGAGTGTAAAACCCAGCTTGTCTTCTTCTTCTACCTCAAAAACCCTATGATGAGACAATGGTAGATTCCATATAAGGCAAATATAACAGGTGTAGAGCGCAATACAAACTGTTGCGGGGGGGTTCACACGGGTGCCATCCCCAAAATGTTTTCCCTGTTTTATTTCCCTCAACCTATTGCAGGGAGGTCCTTTTAGTACATTAAAAGTGTGCGTTGCACTTGTGCAATTACACAGGTGCAGCTGATCATATTGTGGGATGATCGGCATGGCGGGGGGGGGGGGTGTTTCGTTTCTGTATGCCTGCGCAGCTACGCATGTGCTGTGGGAAATTAAAAACAGAGAAAAGGATCTCCGTGCGAAGGTGCAAAAGCAATCCGGATTGTTTCCAAGGGTTCCAATCACTGCCTGAATGGCATGCATGTGATTGAACGAAAGGAAAACTGGTTCCTTTATATCGAGTGCAATCCGTTATGCATTTGCTGTGTGGAATCTACCAATCTGCTCTGAACTGAAGTTGAATTCACAGCCATTGTTTAGGGAATCACTTGCCATATGGGTTGTAGAAAATGGGGTGAGGAATGGTAATCTGTACTGCCTAATTTTTAGTAAACCTTCCCCCATTTCTCTTCCTTCTTTTCTTCAGGTTATTTAGTGACGTCCTTCTAACAAATTCAGAAAAAACACAGTTTAAGGTACAGTTGAATAATACTGGGGGCCAATTGCTGCCCATTGTGTGTTTGTTCAGTTCTTTCCCCATTACAGTTAAACATATCCCTACAAACTTGCCTTAAACCGAGTCAGATCCTTGCTCCTTCTAGCTCAGCAGTGTCTACTGTGATTAGCCCCTCTTTAGAGTCTCAGTCAGAACTTTGCTCAACTTCTGTTGCCTTTTAATTGGGGATGCTGGGAATTGAAGGCAGGGACTTTTTGCCTGAAAAAGCCTGTTCTCTACTACTGAACATCCGTAGGTCAGTCTGACAGCCAGTGTGGTGTAGTCATTAAGAGCAGGTGGTTTCTAATCTGGAGAACTGGGTTTGATTCCCCACTCCTCCACCTGATTGGCAGAGGCTTATCTGGTGAACCAGGTGCATTTCTGCACTCTTGTATTCCTGCATACCTTGGGCCAATCACAGTTCTTTGGAACTCTCTCAGCCCCACCTACCTCACAAGGTGTCTGTTGTGGGGAGAGGAAGAGAAAGGAGCTTGTAAGCCACCTTGAGTCTCTTTACATGTGAGAAAGGGGATATAAATCCAAACTCTTCCTCCTCCTCCTCCTCCTCACTGCAACTTCTCTTTCATTGGCTTTTCTTTCAAGGTTCTCTTGTGCTTTGCCTCTTGCTCCCTTGAGCTCTGTGCTCTTGTTATTCTGCTTCTTCCCAGTGTCTTCCTTTGCCTGAAATGGTTGCTCCCAGCTGACTCCTATCCTTCACCAAAATCCACATTTTCTGAAAGTCTTTTCACCAACTTCCATAGAGTTAACCTGTTTAGTTTTTTTTTTTTTGGTTTGCAAGGAGTGAAATCTTTCCTTTGTTTCTTGGCTTCTCTCCACCTGCTTTGAACTTTTGAGTCTTTATTATTTGTATACCTGCCTTATCTTAATGAGAAAAAATGGGGGAAGGGCTGCCGCTAGCAAAGGGAGCAAAGGAAAGATGAATGAGGGCCTGCTGCCTTATTTTTTTCTTAAGGAAACTTTTTCTCTTATCAGATTCCCTCCAAATTAAAAGAGGCATTGAAGACTGCCAAAGAATGCATAGAGAAGAGGCTAGTAGAAGAACAGAAACTGGTAATTCATGAACTTTTCTTCCATTTTTGTGGATTACTCTTTAGTCAAATTGAATGTGCTACATTAATAAGAAACACAGCCGATAACTTCTGAAAGCCTTTGCTTGTATTTGGGGCAGAACGAACGCCCTTCCATCTCTTCCTCCCCTTAGGAATTGGCAGTGAGAGCTTAGGATCCAGCTTTTATCTTTCTTGGAACCCTGATCCTAGGTCCCACTGCCAGTCCCTGATGGAGAAGTTGTGATTAAAGGTCGCACGTTCTGCTGTTCCCCTTTGAATGTCAGTCTGGGCCTGAAAGTGGAGTGCTCAACAGCAGGGCTCGCTGCCAGAGGCAGTCTGACCATTTTACTTACAGGAAATGTTCCCAATAGGCCCCTGCTCTAGAGGGCAGCTGGCCGAGAGGAGCAAGCAGAGCAAAATCCCAGTAAACTCAGCTGTCGCTTTGTAAAGACTGCTCTGCTCCAAGCTGGAAAGTGGTGCCACCTAGTGGTGGAGTAGAGGCAACAGGTAAGATGACCGCCATTGTGGGTGCTGGCAGCCAAGTCTGAAATGAGTGGCGTCTGCAGTTCTGGCCTGTAGCATCATGGGTAAGGTGACCAGATGGTCACCTTTGTGAACCGGGAAGGGCGGGTAGACGGGCGGGTGGGTAGGGCAGGAAACGGCAGCACCTCAGAAGGCCGTGCTCCTGCAGCCGCGTGTGCGGGAGGCTACCGCACTGCCTTGCGCCCCAGAAGGCAGTGCGGCAGCCTTCCAAAAATTGGGACAATTGAAATGAAAATTGTTTGAAGGAGGGACTGTCCCACCAAAAGCGGGACGTCTGGTCAGCCTAATCATGGGGGAAACTCAGTCCAACTTGCTGCTGCTTATTTTCCCAGTCTGCTCCTGCCCTGCTTGCTGCCCGGGAGGAAGGGAGCCAAGCCCAGATCTCTCTGAGACCACGCAAACATCCCCCAGAGGGTTACTTTTCTGAGGCTCTGTGGCAGAGAAGACCACAACTCCATCTAACCAAGATTTTTAATTAGATAAAATCTGAAGATGGAAACAGGCAGAGATGTTCTCTCTCTCTCTCTCTCTCTCTCTCTCTCTCTCCCTCCTCCCCCCCCCACTTTTTTGTCCCCTTAACCTCCCTGCCTCAGTTTTTCTGCGTATGGTGATGGGCTTGAGTTAAAGAAAACATTCCTCCTCCACATTAAGCGTGCTTTTGTTTCAGGGAATGCTGAGCTGTTGCTTCGCTCTTATTCTCAAAGTTGCCCATCTGATAATGTCCAGCTTGGAACAATGCCCAGAGAAAGAGCTGATCTCTGCTCCCTTGCTGCCCTTCAAACTCTGGGAATATGTGTGTGGAGAGGATGTTGTTTTGATGAGGGCGCCCTCAAACCTGGTGTGGTTTTTGCGTGTGCCTCCATAAGGAAGCCTGTCTCAGTCCGCCTGCTGAACCCATAATGACGGAGGGAACACACAATGGACCATTCTTGGACATTTAAGAAGCCACCAGAGAGGCAGAATGGCTGGTCATTGAAGCCATTGTGGGAAGAACAATAACATAACAGCTGGATATTGGGACATGTTTCCTGACTGCAAATGTCTGTGTTCTGACTTACTCTAAACCTCTTTTTTTCCCTTTTAATAAAAGATTCATCAGCACAGAAGACTGACAAGAGCTCAGTCTCACCACGGTTCAGAGGAAGAGAAGAAAAAGAGAAAGATCTTGGCACGAAAGGTGAGATGGACCGCAGTATAGGACATGAATAAAACAACTCTCCAAAACTGTTATTTCCCCTCCTCCCCGATTTCATATTTGTTTAGTATTTAAACTGGGGTGGGGAGCTACTTTTCGACACTCCTTCAGATAGACTTCTCTACCTTTTGAAGGCTTTCTTCCAAGCAGAGAGCAGTTCCTATTTTTGCTCTAGTGCTGAATATTTTCTCCCTGAAGAAGCCGTTATGTGTTTGGATTTTTGTACACTGCTTAGTTATTGGGGTGCTCTTAATGAACAGGGTAGAACAAGTTTTATGAGGCTATTTATGGCAAGGATAATGAACAATACTTTTGTCTCAGCCTTTCTTCACGGGGCTCAAAACAAGTATCCCATTTCATCTCTGCAGCAGGCTAGATTGGGAGAAGAGTCACTCTCTTGAAACTTTATGGCTAGGAGGGATTTGAACCTAGTTGAGGATCCCAATGAAGAGAGAAAGGATATGTGAATGTCCTGACTGCTGATCTAAGATGTGTGGAGGGGTCTAACTGTGGCTACTTGTATTTACATTGTTAGTGAAGTGTATGGGGTTTTTTTTGGGGGGGGGGGGGTTGCATCTGATCTCCGCCCAGTATTGTAGCTGTGCCCAGCCTCCATTAGTCCCCTGGCCATCTGCTTTCTGCATGAACCTTTTTGGTTCCATGTATTCTTCATGCCGTTGAGACATTGGAGCATTGTCTAAGACCGTGGTGGTGAACCTTTGGTACTCCAGATGTTGTGGACTACAGTTCCCATCAGCCCCTGCCATCATGGCCAATTGGACTATAATTCCCATCAGCCCCTGCCAGCATGGCCAATTGGCCATGCAGGCAAGGGCTGATGGGAATTGTAGTCCATAACATCTGGAGTGCCAAAGGTTCGCCACCACTGGTCTAAGAACAGGGTGACTCCCAGCACCCAGCAGCCTGTTCCACCCTCTTCTTTTCACAAATGCCCACCCAGGGACCCTGGAGCACCTTACAACCAACAGGTCTGGTCACTCAACCAGCTCATACTAATTCACACTGGACCGACGTTATGTAAAACATAGGACCAGTCTGAAACCAGAGCTGTGGGAAAAAGGAGTCAATTGGTTGTTAACAAGCTATGTGGAAATACTTCAGTTCCTTCTTGTTTTGTTGTTGTTTTTGTCTCTAAAGAAGTCCAAACGCTCTGCCTTCGAGAGTGGGGAAGAACACACCATGAAATACAGCAACTCAAACAATTCAGGTAACCAGCTATGCTCAGGGAGAACGAGTGGCGCTGTGCTGTCTGGGACTTTGCGCATTGGTCACGAAATGCTGAAATCTTATTACTGCTACCCTGTTTCCCCGAATATAAGACATCCCCGGAAAATAAGACGTAGTAGAGGTTTTGCTAAAGTGTGAAATATAAGGCATCCCCCAAAAGTGAGACGTAGCAAAGTTTTTGTTTGGAAGCATGTCTGTCGAACAGGAACACAGAAAAATAAGACATCCCCTGAAAATAAGACATAGCGCATCTTTGGGAGCAAAAATTAATATAAGACACTGTCTTATTTTCGGGGAAACACGGTCTTACCCTTGTTTAAAGGTTGCCCAATAAAGCCGGATGGAGCTTTTTTGTGGGATATTGATTTATGGCATTCCAAAAATTCTTCCTAGTTTCTTCCTCACGAAAAGAGGTTGTTGACTGATGGTTCATTGAACTGTTGCAAGCCACACCAGCCCTGTGACCCAGGGGTAGGGCAGGGTACAAGCCTAAAATAAAGTAATGCCTATGAGTTACTTCCATTCTGTGGTAGAGTCCATATGTAGACCACACACATTAAATTCTCCCCTTCAAGTAGAGTTGAGCACTGGAATGCAATTTCCACACCCTCTATTTTTATAGCAATCGGGCAGCTTGCTTGTTTGGAGCAAAGTATTACCATGCGTAGGGTGGTCATGTGCACAGCAACTTTGACACCCTATTTTGTGTACAGAGCCAAAATGGATCGAGACTAGACTGCATGGGGGAGACTCCTGAACAGCCTCCCGATGGCCTTGGGCCTAATTGAACTGGTAGTACTTTTGTTGAGTAAACACAGATAAAATGGGTGAGTCTGCATGTCAGTGGAGATACTGCCAGGTTGCACTGCTCGGCCCAGCTGGAGTTCATGGTGCGTGTCCCCATGCCTGCTGTCGTTCACCCACCTTTTCCAGCGTAGATATGATTTTCTCCCTGCCTGCCTGTACTAGTTCGGTGGGTTTGCTGTTCATTCCAACAAAGAATCTGCAGCGCCAGCAACTGTTCCCATTTCTCCTTCAGCAGGCTCCGGGACCAGTTCTCCGATGACGTCGCCGTCCTCTCCTGTTCCTCCTTCCACAACAGGTGAGCTACGGTATCAACGCGCTGCCCCGCCACCTCAGCCTTGGTTTTGTTGCCAAGCGTGAGGTGGATCACCCTTAACCCTTTTAAGAAAAGAAACCGCTGGCCTTAAGAATCTTTTTTTGCTTCTACAGTGTATCCAATAAAGAGTTCCAATTCTAGCTTTCTCAGTTACGCAGGAAATGGTTCCGGCTTCCTTGTCTCACCGTTTCTGTGTTCATAGTTGACCAGTCTGAGCTTCTCAATCTGTCCTAATGTAACCTTGCCTGCTAACTGCCTTTCTCGGTGCTGTGTTGCGAACCATGTTTGCAGGACTTCGTTGTGTGCTTACTCTTAATTGTGTCTTCTGCTTTTGTCATTCAGCGACTCCTTTGTGTACACCCAGGTTAAGACTCCACCTCTGTGTCAACGAGATGTCAGTGAAAGATCTCTGTCATTTGGGGGAATTTATTCCGGTGATTTCCGGGAGCTGGAGACACAATCACTTCACAGTGGTAGCGAGAGGAGTAATAATGTTGTGTAGTAACCAAGAAGCCACACAATGACTTAAAAAATCTGCTATGCCTCTACTATGAATTCCCTAGGTAGCCACAGGCAAGCCACTGTCTAACTCTCACTGGCCTACTTTTAAAGGGTTATTGTACAGGATTACAAGGTATTGTACATGAAATGCACTGAATGCTCTAAAGCACCAGATAAATCAACTTGTGTGTGTCATCCCCTCAGTTTGTTGTTAATAGCTTCTGGAAAGGCACAACCCAAAGTTTGGAACGTACGTAAAATAAAAACTCAGTCCCTTGGCATGCCCAGATACAACTCTTCATAGAATTCGCCCTTCTGTCCTAGCACTGATAAGCAGTGGTGTAGCTAATAGGGGTAAAAGGAGAGCAACTGTTCCCCTTGAGCACATTTTTGAAAAGGGGCGCCTTTTAAACCATTTTTTAAAATCTTGACCCCTCAGAGACACCGTAGGTCCCCCCTGTCACTGCTAGCAATGACTTCCTTGCTGTTTCTCAGGAAACGAGGCCATGGATATGGCACACTGGGCCACATTGCCCACTGTCTCCCTCCTTCACGCGCCGGTTGACCCACTCATGAGAATTCTGGCAGTACTTTACAAGGGGTGGCCAGAAAGGTCTGCAAAGGGTGGTGAAGGGCAGGCAAGGTGGTGGGCATGGGCAGTTGTTAGCGGTGCAGTCCTCTGGTGGAGAAGCTGGCAAAGGAGTGGATGCCTTGCGGTCCATGCAAGTGAACCTCTTTGTATTAAATTTTGCATCACTTTCTTCCATAGAGAGGTTGACAAAAATAAAACTGCACTTTTTTGGCTGCAGAGATAAAATTGCAATATTTGTTTTAGAGGCGTTGTTCGTAGTCCACCTTTCCCACTGGAAATGCAAAGTTGGTGACACAATGTAAATCAATGCAAGCATAGACCTCGTTATTTTAGGATTGGTCTTAAACACAAAATATAAACGCATAAAGTTGCTTGGTATGTGTCATGGCGCCTTTTTTTATGTGTTTGCTCCACCTAACTTTAGAACCTGGCTATGCGCCTGCTAGAAAGAAGTATTCTCTGGAAAAGTAAACTATAGGTGTGTCAGTCTACACTACACTGATCTTGTGAGGGTGGCCACTGGCTTCAAAGATTGACCAGCATCGGCTGCTCCTTTGTAGGGATCTGAGGGATCTGTGATGGATGGATGAGAAAGGATCTTTACCTCAGGAAATGGCTTTAGGAGGATTCTAAAAAGGTTACAGGTCATCCTCTGTGGAAGCACCGGGTCTTTAGTGACCCATGGGGTCACATTGCATCATGTGATTGACTAGTCCAGGGGTCTGCAACCTGCGGCTCTCCCGATGTTCATGCACTACAAATCCCATCAGCCCCTGCCAACATGGCCAATTGGCAGGGGCTGATGGGAATTGTAGTCTATGAACATCTGGAGAGCCGCAGGTTGCAGACCCCTGGACTAGTCAATCACATGATGCAATGTGACCCCATGGGTCACTAAAGACCCGGTGCTTCCACAGAGGAAGCTTCCACAGGTTGCAGACCCCTGGACTAGGCAGACTGTGTTTATGAGGTAGTTTGCCATTGCCTTCCCCAGTCATCTCACTTTACTCCCACCAAACTGGGTACTCATTTGACTGAGCTTGGAAGGCTGAGTCAACCTTGAGTAGAAGGATTCTGCCAGTCCTGAATTTATCATGCTGATGTAGGTAATTGTGGCAAGCCCCTCCCCCTCATAAGTATTTGTTGCTCTCTGATTTTTGTACCTTTATGGCAGACACAGTGGCAGCTATATTCAAGGAGTTAAGGGCAATTAAGGCTGGGCTGAGCTGTACCAAAACATCACAATGTAGGGAAACCCACCGTTCCAGCAGCTTCAATTCAAAATTGGAAATGCTCACCCATGGGAATAATATATGTGACCAACGGTTAGTGCTGGAGACAAAGAAGGTTTGTCTGAGAGTGTTCGCTTACCAGGGGTCCCTTCCTAATTGGCACTCTAAAGAACTTGCCAGGCATCATCTAAGCGTCTTACTGAGGAAGAACCCAAAGTTTATTGACTTAGTGTCTGTATTTGAACTACATAGAACCTTTGGGTTTAATGAGCCATTAAGAATTATTTTAACCTTCAATTCAACTGAAATACCTAACAGGCTGTTGCGACTACATCGGGAGCTTGCGGCCAAGGGGGTAATGCCAACCCGAGTATTTACAAACACAAATATAGCCCCCTTACTTCGGAAAACCCGACCTGCGCACATAAAACACAAGGAGCTAAAGAACTCGGAATTGACACAGGGCATCACCCAGATCACCCCCCTCGACAGTGGTGGTGCGCCTCACTTGGAAAGTAGAGCTGGCCAAGTGCTACCACAGTGCAGCAGTGTGGAGGACATGACAACACCAGATATCCTGCAAGAGCCAAACGGCATATCAATCCCTGATCGACTGGTCTCACTCAAAGAGAGTCTGGCTAAATGTAAAAGTTACATCTCAAGGGGAAGGGACCCAATGGAAAAGCAGATCGAGACGCTACCAGTAAAGGGAAAGTATTTGTTGCAGGCTCAGGCAACCTCCTGATTACACTGGGTAGGTTTTCTGGCCTTTTCGAATGATTGTTGTTTTGATAGAAGCGTGTTTTGTATCAGCCATCCATATAAAAGAAGGCACTGTTTATCTGTAGGCAAGAAAAGGAGTGTTGTAACTTGTTGATGTCGAAGCTATCCGCTCAGGGACTTCTGATCTAATAGTCAGCACTGATGCAGGACATTTCTGAACACTCTTCAAGGGTAGCCAAAAGTAGAGCGCATTGCAGTAGTCCAGTCTAGGTGTAACTAAGGCATGGATCACCGGTTAGATATGACTGAATTATGAACAAGCACATCTGACATGCCAGCCAAAGCTGGACACGAGCACTCCAAGCCACCACTGCCACCTGGTTTTTTTAAGGTGGCAGTTTTATCAAGCAGCATCCCCAAGCTGTGAGCCTAACTTTTGAAGGGGAGAATAACCCCATGAAAGACAGGAAAGATCTCGAGTCGCTGCTGTGCTTCTGAACTAATCCAGTGAACCTCTGTCTTGTCAGGATAAAGTTTCAACTTGTTCACCTTCATCCAGCCCATTACTGACTCCAAGCACTGGTTCAGAACATCGACAGCGTCCTTGGAATTAGGTGGAAAAGAAAGGTAGAGCTGGGTATCATCTGCCTCTGTCTTTTGAGGACCTCTCCCAGTGGCTTCATGTGGCTATTAAATAGCATGGCTTAAGAAGGTGTAACCCTGAGGAACCCCATGGGGGCATTGTGTGGATCCATAGGTGTCAAACTCGCGGTCCTCCAGACATTATGGACTATAGTTCCCATCATCCCCTGCCGGCATGCTGGCAGGGGATGATGGGGACTGTAGTCCACAACATCTGGAGAGGCACAAGTTTGACTAGACAGAGTTCTACCTGCAAATCAGGGAAGTGCATACTCAGTATGCAAACTGAAATGGCTAGAATTTCTTGTCCTCAGTATAATTTCTTAATTTTTAAAAAAGATTAGTTGCTGGTTGTAGAAATGGGATAGTTTTGTGTGGCCTTTGGTCTTCAATAAATTGCCTGTATATGCTTGAGGGTTCTGACCTGAAAAACCAGCGTGTGATTGGAGGCGCTGACCTGGATAGCTCCAGACTAGCCTGATCTCCTCAGATCTCAGAAGCTAAGCAGGGTTGGACTTGGCCGGTGTTCAGATGGGAGGCCTCCAAGGAACACCAGGATTGTGACATGGAAGCAAGCAACGGCAAATGACCTCTGGATCTCTTGCCTTGAAAACCCTATGGCATGAGTCATCTGTGACTTGACAGCAAAAAGAAAATGTATTGTCGAAGGCTTTCATGGTCGGAATCACTGGGGTGCTGTGTGGTTTCCGGGCTGTATGGCCGTGTTCTTAGGAGAGAATGCTGCTAGAACATGGCCATACAGCCCGGAAACCACACAGCACCCCCAAAAGAAAATGTGTCTGGTGAAGGGCAATAGGTACTACTGTGAGAGTCTGTTTCTTTAAAAAGCCATTCATTGTTGTGACAGGGGACCATCACTTGAAACTAGTGTGGAGGTCTTCTTCTGGAACAAGCAAGAATTCTTAAAACCAAGCCCAGTCTTTTTCCATAGACATCTGCTGTTCTCTTCCCAGCCAGAAGTTCAGCAGACAGATACATTTCTGAGGAATATCTTGCATCAGGGGTGGGAAAAAATAAACTTTGTTTCACTAGTGGATGCCTACCTAATCTATTGCAGGGGGACCACCTAAAGCCTGCTGGGTGTTCATCCAATCAATGTATTTTATGGTTTCTAAGCAAGACTGCACACTCAGGGTCCCTTAGCACAGATTGGTTGCACTTTAACTGCTGAGAGACCCTCAGTCTATACCATAGGTGTCAAACTCGCGGCCCTCCAGATGTTAAGGACTACTACAGTTCCCATCATCCCCTGCCAGCATCATGCTGGCAGGGGATGATGGGAACTGTAGTAGTCCATAACATCTGGAGGGCCGCGAGTTCGACATCTGTGGTCTATACTCTTGATTTGGTGGAGATAGCAAATTTTAATAATATTTTTACTAGATCAAGATCAAGTTCCGCTCCCGCTCTACTCCTGTCATCAGTATAGGATTCTTTGAGCTGCTCCAGAATCTTCATCTCTTCCCCAACTAGACAGAGAATTTGTTCCAGAGAGATTGAACAAAGGCACCAAACTGATGTAGAGCAGAGAAAACTCCAGAGAAAGACTGGCTTCGTTGACAATACTGCAATCATAGTTATTCTGGATGTTGTGGGTTTTCTGGGCTGTTTGGCTGTGGTCTGGTAGGCTTTGCTCCTTAGGAAAACTCATAACAGCCCGGAAAACCCACAACAGCCAGTTGATCCCAGCCAAGAAAGCCTTAGACCGTACATAATGATTCTGTTGTAGTTGATGCAAGATTTTGTCCACGTTTGTAGGTATTAATCAGAGTCGGAATTTGGAGAAGTGCAGTATGACCCAGTCTCAGAGTTGCCTGTTGCACCTGTAAGAGTTTTGTTTTGTTTACGGTTCTTCTTTTGTAGGGTATCAGTTTTTCCATTTGGGAATGGAAGGGCCAGAAGCATAATAAATGTAATAAATGTGCCCTGTCTGATCTATACATGAGTACAAGCAAGCTTTTGCAGCCACGTCACGGGAAGGATGGGGATATGCGTTCATAAAGCGTACTGATCTGATAGTCAGGACTGATCACATGTTGTCCTGTCAAATACTCTTAATTATGTTGATCGTTTGTTTGAGATTTGGGCTCCTGCTGCATGTCTAGTTGGGCTTTCTGTAATTTTGAGATGGCAACTCAGTGGCTCCAAACTGACTTTACACAAATGTACTCCCAATTGGATGCTTCTAATAGCTCCAACCACTAAGTCTTTAGCCAGCCAGTGGCTTCCTGGCTTAGGAATACCCCTGCTTGCTTTTGTGAGAATGAAGATTTGCATCCTGCCTGCTGCAGGAGTGGGGAATCCATGAAGATCAACCTCTCTCCCCCACCGCCCCCATGTTAATGGCAATTTTAGGTGAGATGAGCTGAAAGCCATTATTCCCCTAAATTATTGGAGATTAGTTGGAGATTTTGTTTTTCTCCTGTTGAAGGCTATAAATCATAAAATTAAATGTTGGAAGAGGGCTAAAGACATTCCAGTCCGATTCGCTGCACCATTCAGGAAGGTCTAAAGCATCCTTGGCAAATAATCATCTGTTCTCTGCTTAAATACCTCACAGGAAAGAGAGCCCACAACCTTCCTGGGCACCCAGTTCCACCCCTGAATTGCCCTATTATTAAAAGATTTTTTCCTAATATCCTGGCAATCTCTCCCCACCTGTAATTTAAACTCATTGGTACAAGGTCCACTATGAACGAAAAGAGCACTGTACCCTCCTAAATGTTTTAATTGGATACACAGTTCTTCAGGCAGTTTGTTCCAGACATCTAGGATTACAGAGATCCTCCCTTTTCCTTTTTCTCTTGTATTGTGTTTCTTCCCAGGGATTGAAAAACAAAACAGGAATCTTGTGACCCCTTAAAGGTAAACTCAATTTTAGTTCCACATAAATTGGCTTAGGCTACAGTCAGATGCAAATGAATCGACAACCCAGACTGGGATGGGGGCACCGCTCCCTTAGCTCGCGAGTCTGTTCATCTGTTTCATTAAAAAAACCAAGCAGGTTTTAAGATTGCAGCTTCAGCATTTGATCATCACACTCCCCATAGGACTGTGCCTGTTCAGAATGTGCGGTGGAAAGCCATTCAAGCATGCTGTTTGCCTTCCTATGTGATGAATTGCAACAGTTCTATAGTATCGTCCATTTTAGCTGTCCCCTAATTTGCTGCATCTTGCAATATTTTTTGATCAATCCTCTTGCGTGTAATAGTTCTTTCCAAGAAACGCTGTCCTCGCAAGTACTCCTGGCTGTTTGGTTTTTAAACAGAACCCCCAATTGCGAATAGCAGTAACTACACCACTGTGTGTAGTTGTTAAAAGCAGTGGACTCTAACATGGAGAACTGGGTTTGATTCCCCCTCCTTCACATGAGTGGTGGACTCTAATCTGGTGAACGGGGTTTGCTTCCTTTTTTGCATGAGTGGCAGACTCTGATCTGGTGAATGGGGTTTGTTTCCCCTTTCTTAAACAGGAAGCCTGCTGGGTGATCTTAGACCAGTCACAGTTTTCTCAGAACTCTCTCAGCCCCACTTACTTCCAAAGGTGTCTGCTGTGGGAAGAGGAAGGGAAAGGAGTTTGTAAGATGCGTTGAGACTCCTTAAAGGTCGATAGAAAAAGCAGGCTATAAAGATCTTACTCTTCTGGGGGTAAATTGCCAGAGGTAGTAAAAATAATACATAAATTCCTTTCTTCAGTGCTCTCCGGCAAGCTGATTCCTGTACACCAGCAGTCACTAAATATGAATGCTTACTTCATGTAAAATCTGTTGCAAAAAATTTAACATATGTTGGTGTAGAAGCACAAAGTTAATTGCCCCAGTGACTGAGAGCTATGAGGTACTGAGTTTTCGGGAGACATAGAATCATAGAGTGGGAAGCGGCCACAGGGGCCATCAAGTCCAACCCCCTGCAATGCAGGAACACACAATCAAAGGCCTCCCGACATATGTTCATCCAGCCAGTTACCCATTACTGACTGTTCCGTGCCCCTGCCCCGCTCTGGTGCAAAAAAGTTGTGCCAGAAGTGCTCTCGCTTTCCCTGAGGAAAGCGAGAAACATGCGTGGGTCAAGAGAAAGCGTGCCAGGATGAGAAATTTTGCCTCATCGCTCCTCTTCTCTTGGTGCGCTGCAAAGAGGAAGCGCATCGGGACAAGATTTTTTTGCCCTGACGCGCCTTCTCTCTTGGTGCACCATAAAGAGGAAGTGTGTCGGGACTTGCGCTGACATGCTTCTGGTCCCACTGGGTACCTGGGCACCGGTGGGTAATTGACCCATCTATACAAAATTTTGAAAGTGTGCTAGAGGAATTGACTGAATGGAAACGTATCTTGCTAAAAGCTCCTTCTGCCCACCTGGCTGAAAATCGAGCCCCACAACGCAACGGTAAAGCAAATGCTTTGGCTTATTCAATCCCAGGTTCAAACCCAGCCATCTCCATTTAATCTCCAGCGGTAGAGTTGGCAGGGGCGTAATGCCCATTGGGCAAGGTGGGCATCACCTTGTGGGGGGCATCAAAATGCAGGGTTTGGTTTTGGGTATTTTTAGTAGTTTTTAATTTTTGGTCTGCAGGGGCGCCAATTTTTTTAGGCTAAGCGGCACCAAAATTTCAGCGTAATCAGGAGACTGTCCTTATGCTACCCCCCAAGTTTGGTGAGGTTTGGTTCAGGAAGTCCAAAGTTATGGACTCCCAAAGGGGGTGCCCCATCCTCCATTGTTTCCAATGGGAGCTAATAGGAGATGGGGCTACAGTTTTGAGGGTCCATAACTTTGGCCCCTGAACAGCTGCACAAACCTAAGAAGTATCATAAAGGAAAAGTCTCCTGATAGACTATAAGCTTTGAGACTGTGCCTTCAGAAATGTGCCCCAGCCTGCAACCCCCATTGACAGCAATGCAGAAAACTCAATGCAGAACAAAGATTCTTGGCCAAATTTCTGGGATGTTCCTGCAGGGGGTGCATTTTTGGACGTATCAGTACCAAAATTTCAGGGTATCATCTGGAGACTGTCATGATGGCACCATGGGGGCAGGGGGGGGGGGGCATCCAACTCAGGTTTTGCCCAGGGCTACAGTTTGCCTCGTTACACCCCTGAGAGTTGGGAAAGGATTTCCATTGTGGTTTTGGATTAGGCAATCTTGGACTCAATGGGTTAATCATTTAAGGCAGCTTCATATGCTAATATTTTAAAAAGTAAAGTTTCCCCTTCAGTTGTGTCCGACCCTGGGGTACCACTGCAAGCAGTGATTTCATAGGCAAGCCGTTTTTGTGGGGTGGTTTGCCATTGCTCTCCCCGGCCATTCTTTACCCCCAGCTATATGCTAGGTACTCATTTACTGACTAAGGAATGGATGGATGGCTGTTGACCATGAGCCAACTGCCAGGATATCTGACCCAAGGGAGACTTGAGCTCCTGACCCGTGTAGTGCAGTGCAAGCACTTAACCACTACGCCACACGGCTCCTTATTCTAATATTAAAGCCTGCTTTAGAAGAGATAGATGAAATAAAACTGGTCTCTCGCACTGTATGTTCAGCATTCTGAAAATTTGCCTCCAGATAATTCTGAGCCATAGGAAAGAATTCTATATCAGTTCATCTAACCAACATGTCTGTGCAGTTAAATGTATCAAATTACTGTTGTCTGCATTTCTCTCTTCTTTACTGTCATTGAATGGTCCTTTTAACACCAAAATAATGACCGTTGTGCTCTTTTTCTCTCCTGTCTTTTTCTTTCTCTCTTTCTCCTCTGCTGTCTACAATAGAGCATGCGCCATTTTGAACGTGAATTCTCGGTAAAGTAACTTGATGTTTTTCCCCATAATCATTAGATTATCAGGGTATGGGAATGGTGACCTAAAATGGAAAAAGAAGGAAATATCACAAAGCTATTCAGATTCTTTTGATAGGAAAATATGGGATTTTAAAAGGGAAAAAAAACCTCACACTCTACCCAACTATTATGAATCAAAATCACACTTGCCATTACTAAAGATTTATTTTGTGATAGCATTAGAATCATCTGCTGTGGGCTTTGGATAACCTTGATAAATTTAGTAGGGCTCTGAAACTATCATCAATTATTGCTTAATAAATCATGAGGCTTTTAATTTTCTTGATTAATTAATTAAATAGGCATATTCCTGCAAACTGCAATTTAGATGCCACTGGGAATAGATGAGAGCAGCGTTTATCTTAATAAATAAAACCTAACATCTCTGACCATCTTCTTTGCTTTCTTTTTATTGATTGGGGGGAGGAGGGTATGTGTGGAATATAGAATTCAGGTCGACATGCAAGAAATTCTGAACGTTGTAGGGAGGGAGGGAAAACAACCATCCACTTTAAAATATTTTTGAAGTCACAAAATAGCGGCAGTTGGGTAGAAGGTAGGTGGCAGGTTGTAGAATGTTCCAGTACTTGAGGCAGAAAATCCATAGTATCCCTATGGTATAGTAAGAAACTGAATGTGCATAAATCTATATTTGAGAGGCAAGTATAGTGTTACATTTGAACCACAGTTGAATCTCCGCTGACTTATGGAGCCCACAGGTAAACTTGGCCAAATTCAGCAGAGGAGAGTAAAAACTGATGGTTTGCAGTCCTTCCTTGACACCCCAGACTTCCCAGTTCTGAGGTGGGAAGTACATGGAGATTTTGAGGGGGGGTGAAGCCTTAGGAGGGTGGAGTTTGGAGTGGGAAGTACCTTCAATGGGTGTAATGTCAAGGAATCCATCTTCCAAAGCAGCCATTTTCTGCTGGTGAATTGATCTCTGTCGCCTGGAGATCAGTTGTAATCCCAGGAGAGCCTCAGACATTACCGGGAGCTTGGTAACCCTGTCCCTGAGGCATCTCCCCTCAACCAGCAAAACTTGCCCTGGGGATGTTCCCTAGTGGTGTGAAGAAAATGTTCATGCACTATTTGTCACCCTGCCACTAATTTGGAGAGTTAGAAAGAGCAGGGACAATTGATGACAGGAGGAACAGGGGGCATTCATTGAAAATGCTGGGGGGAAGAATTAGGACTAATAAAAGGAAACACTTCTTCATGCAACGTGTGATTGGTGTTTTGGAGTGTATACCACAGGAGGGGTGAGTGGCCACTAACCTGGATAGCTTTAAAAGGGAACTTGGACAAGAGATTTATGGAGGAGAAGTCGATCTATGGCTACCAATCTTGATCCACTTTGATCTGAGATTGCAAATGCCTTAGCAGACCAGGGTGCTCTCAGGAACGCTTAGCAGCAGCAGAAGACATTTGCTTTCCACATCCCTGCATGCCATGTGAGCTCCCAAAGGCACCCTGTGGTGGGCCCATTGCTTGAGAAAGCAGAGATGCTGGACTTCGTGGACTCTGGTTACTGTTGATCCAGCAGGCTAGTTCTTATGTTCTTATGTTCATCCCTTGCCCAGTTCACAGTTTACACCCTTTCACCTATTCACAAGGAAAGAGGTCAGGCAGACGTACCAATACTTTACTGCAGGAACCCTATAGGTCAAAATTGAAAGGGAGCAGCACAGGTATATTTTGGATTTGGAATGCCATGTAATCCTGTCAAGCAAAGTAGCGAGCAGAAATGTGGTTTGTGCGGCATGTCAAATTAGAATAGTTTATCTCTCAAAAGACCAGCTGTTTTACCTCAGAAGTTCATAAAAAACGTAAGGAGAACTTAAACTGAGAGAGAACACACACACAGTATATACATCAACAAAGTATCACATATAATAGCTACATGCACGGCTCATAGTCTGTTACACAGTTTACACCCTTTCACCTATTCACAAGGAAAGAGGTCAGGCAGATGTACCAATGCTTTACTACAGGAACCTATAGGGTCAGAATGACCTGAACAAGTTGAATCTCGTCTGTTTTTTATAGAAGATGCTGAAAAAAGGATATATTTGGCATCCATTTCAACTGGGCAACTAGTCACAGTGACTGATGGTTCGCCGCGCCAGATATGAAGGAAAGCTATTTCACCCTGGAAAAAAAAAGATGCAAATGAAGGAGTAGCGGAAAAGAGGAATGTGCTTCTTCCTCATCTGATTTCTCCCTAGGTCATAGGTGTCAAACTCGCAGCCCTCCAGATGTTATGGACTACAGTTCCCATCATTCCCTGCCTCATCATGCTGGCAGGGGATGATGGGAAGCCTATGAATCCACTCTTTATCTGGAGAACCTAATGTGACACCTGTCTAGAGTAGACTTAACTTAAGGAATGACCACTATTTGATTAGATTTGGCTTATTAAGTTACCGAATGATGGGAACTGGAAAACTGTTAACCAATTTGTTAAGACTTTGAAGTAATCAGCCAAATAACTGAGTTTTGTGAATACAACAGGCCAGGAGGGATCCTTCCGCTCTCCAGCTTGATGGCGTTCTATTTTCCCCATTTTAGCAAGCCAAAATGTTCTTTAACTGAATTAGTGCTTAATACAAAGAGAGAGGATAATGGAAACATCTGCACATTTAACAGAAGCAATTTGTCCACTTGCATAATCTGAAGGAGGGAGGAGACGTGCAGCAATGTGATTCAGCTCTTGAGAGCAGGGGAGCGAGTTCAAATCGTTGCTCGCGGAAGCCTGATGGCTGGGATTTGCTAAGGTTCCCTTCTCATCTCTTCACGAGCATTGTAATCCATAAATTACTGAAGAGGCTCTGAAGGTGTGAAAATGTGTGAACCAGTCCCCAGTTGCTTTGCCCTGTGGATTATACAGAGAGCCCCTTAAATTTATTTTACTGCCGTACTAGAGCTAGTCCAATCGGGAACAGAGGCTTTTTGCAATAGGTCTGTGGTGGCGAACCTTTGGCACTCCAGATGTTATGGACTACAATTCCCATCAGCCCCTTCTAGCATGGCCAATTGGCCATGCTGGCGAAGAAGCTGATAGGGATGTAATCCATAACATAACTAGTGCTCAGGTTCGCCACCACCTCCCCAATGGAAATTGATGTACAAATATCACCTTTTTGCAAAACCACAAATGCCACCTTTTTGCAATAGGTGGTGTGTACCAATATCATTTCCACCTTCTTTAAAGGGGAAATGTGCGTCCCTTACTAGAGAGGTAGAGCCTGCTGCTTCCAAAGAGCTAAATGTATAAGAAACAATGTTCACGAAGTGATTTACCCTTGCTGCACTCTGTTCTATAGGTCCTGGCAGCCTCTTGCTTTTTTTGTTGTTGCTCTGAATTGGCTTCATGGATGTGCTTTTGCCTGAATACTATGGCGGAGGAGTGTTCAGTCATTCTCTGAGTACATTTTAAACATAGAAGAGAGTGCATTTTAAAAAGGGAAGTTTCATAAAATGGCTCACAAACTTCGAATGCACACAAGAGGGGCTGTTTCATGCGTGCTAGTTGTGCTATTGGTGCTTCTGAAACCATATTTTGCCCACAGTTCATCAGTCAGATTTATTGCATTTTCCAACAATACAAATACTGTAGCCCCCCCCCCCCAAATCAGCTGGAAAAAAGATCCGAGTAACATCTGCTTTTTATTTGTGCCATTAAGCGATCATCTGGAAAGGGACATTCAAGGCTAGCTACTTACCAACTAGGAAAATTAACTGGTTCTTAGTAAGAGATCCCTAAAAATGGAACTTCCAAGGACTATGCTGAGTGACTGAAGGTGGTAATAATGTAAATACACCTGTTATTGGATTGTTTGTATTTTGGTCTTTGGTGTCTCTTGTCTTCTGTGTGCCCTGGCACCTGAGCACTTTTTTTGCTTTGATCTTTGTCCCCTGAACCTTATGACTGATCTACGGCTGTCTTACCTTTTGTATTTGGCTTCTCTGCTTCTGCACTATTGCATGCGTTGGACTGGGTATTTGCTTCTTTAACTGCTACACCTAATCTCAAAGGCCTCAAATACAAAGTTAGTTGCATTTGCTTGGGGTGTGCTTTTACTCACTTGCTTGATCCTTATATGCCAGTCGATCCATGTTACGCAACTGACCTGTAACGCTTCTGTTTCTCTGCACGTTCCTCATTCCTTTGTGCATTTGTTGCTATGTGCGGTTTTATTTTATTTCACAGCAACTGTTATTAGTTTGTCATGTTGTACCCATTATTAATACCATTAGGAGAAATTCTTGCTGGAATAAAAGTTTTGTTGGTACCCGGCTGGAAGAACGTGTTAAATCTCTGTTCCTTTGGGGCCATTTTCATTCCCTATCTGCAGCCATCCGCACAAGGTTGCAATAATCACTTCTCCCCCTCCCCCACCACCATCGGGTTACCCGGACAGGAACAACCAGGAGTGAATGATTGCTATACTACCACAATGATAGTGCAATGTGCAACTGTGTGTGATTACCGCCCATATGGAGGCAGAGATCAGACATGATTTATCCAGTGATGCTGATCTTTAGTAGAAAATATTGAGCTGGGCTTGTTTCCCAAGAGATGGTGGGAAGTCCATCTTTAAAATAATGCTGCCTAGGCATTCAAGGCTTCAACTATGGAACCACGGGATGGGGTTCAGAGTCTGTGTTGCAAATGTACACATAAGAGGAAGCATGCAAGCAGCCCTTTGGGTTGGTGTAACAAATTTCACAAGGGTGGATAGCCTGTAATCTGAAAGCTACACCCAGCCCCAGTAGGGTTTTTCCTCCTGGCAGCAGAATACAGTCCTGGCACTGTCTGATGACTGTCGGTAACAAAGGACATGGCTAGGAGCAGCAGTGGCGTAGGAGGTTAAGAGCTCATGTATCTAATCTGGAGGAACCGGGTTTGATTCCCAGCTCTGCCGCCTGAGCTGTGGAGGCTTATCTGGGGAATTCAGATCTAGCCTGTACACTCCCACACACGCCAGCTGGGTGACCTTGGGCTAGTCACAGCTTCTCGGAGCTCTCTCAGTCCTACCTACCTCACAGGGTGTTTGTTGTGAGGGGGGAAGGGCAAGGAGATTGTAAGCCCCTTTGAGTCTCCTGCAGGAGAGAAAGGGGGGATATAAATCCAAACTCTTCTTCTTCTTCTTCTAGTAGGATGCTTTGTCCACTTTTGGTCTGGTGGCATTGCTTTTCGCATTCTCAAGTACATCATAGTGGAATTAATCAAAGATTGTGATTACCTGAACCAAAGATATTTGGCAAATTAAATGTTTATTTATTTATTTATTATTTGCATTTGTAGACTGCCCCATCCCCAAGAGGCTCTGATGTGCCTGAGCAAATAAAGATATAATGTCCTCTTGCAATTTTCAATCTGTGGAAAGGTCAAAAACCTGGTGTGATTCCAAGCATGTGTGCACAGAAGGTGTGAGGAATTGCCCCACATTCCTCTCCATTCCTACGGCCATTCTACCCACTGGAAAGATCATTTCTGGGGTTGCAGGATCCATATAGAAGAATAGCTCCCTCCTAACTACAGGTGTACTGCTTTTGTCCATGTAGGCTTTCCCACTCTGTACACCATCTTCCTGTGGGTCGAAAGGGGCCCTGACCTGGGTGGCCCCAGGCTAACCTGACCTCATCAGATGTCTGAAGCTAAGCAGGGTCAGCCCTGGTTAGCATTTGGATGGGAGACCACCAAGAAAGTCAAGAGTTGTGATGGTGAGGTAGGGAATGGCAAATTACCTTGCCTTGAAAACCCTATGGTGGTCCTTAAGTCAGTTCCAACTTGACAGCACAACAAAGGGAGGGCACTAGGGGAAGGGGAATACTGGGATCAGTGTCTGCAAACACCTTTCACTTGTGCTTTGTAGAAGCCAACTCTGTGGTGTCTCAACTTACTACAGGGATCGTTGAGTTAGACTTTCTCCACATTGAATGAATCCTTAGAAAAGCAAGGGCAGTTGTGAGACCACAACAGTGAAGTGGCTGAGTTTTTCCACTCCTGGCACCTCATCAGAGGCATGTCATGAATTTTAACTAATGCAGCATGTACTCAAAAATTTCATTTAGGAGCTGTCTCCTAAATGTACCCTCCTTGCTAAGGAATGTCACTGTAACTTTGCTTTTGAATACTGATGCCTTGTTAACTGAACCTAAGGAATCTATTTCAAAAAGACAATGCATCACTCTATATTATTATTAAGAGTGCACATGTGCCATAATATTAGTCCTCATCGTAACAAGCAGATCGTCACAGTTATTATTGATGAGTAGCTTATAGAGGCCCATTCTATGAACAGAAAAATATACCATAGAATACTTTTGGCACTTCAGTGCACCTAAGCCAAACTATATTCTTATATTGCACAAACTGATTGTAATTGTGTTTCATATAAACTGTACACTATAGGCAGTAGAAAAACCTTTTGAGTCCCGTGGTACCTTTAAGACAAACATTTTATTCTTGGTGTAAGCTTTCGTGTGCATGCACATTTCTTCGAGATAAACAGTAGTTTGTATGTTTCTAGTCAGTGACAAGCCGTGGTTTGACATTATAGGCCTTGGATGTTCTTGAGCTCATATAATCCTCCTGTGCTGATGCACAGCTCATACTGAAGCCTTCTTCATTTGCAATGAAACATAATTTGTCATCATGTCTGAATCAGGGTGGTGATTTGGGAGACCTGAATCACCTAAACCTTGAATATCCTGGGAGCCGAACATGATTCGGCATTATTGGCTTTTGGAGTTCAGTGTGTGGTGGTGGTGGTGGTGGTGGGGAACTGAATCCTCAGCCCAGCCCAGCCTTCACATCTTCCTGTTGCTCCCACTTCCCAAGTCCTCTGGTTTTTGACTGAGTTTCCAGTGGAATACGCTGGCTTAGCGCACTTGTCAAGAACTAGGCACCTTTTGCCCTGCTGCTTCACTTGGACAGAGTTTGAAAAGCTAACATCTGGTTTAAACAAACTCATGTTCATCTCTGTAACCTCACATTGCGCATTTGAATTCTTGAGCACTTTGGCTTCCAGCTGCATGTGGGTTTCCTGTGGTCAGCCTATGGCTCAAAGCATCCTGGAATGAGAATCCCAGTGTTTACTCTCTAGTTCAGTGGTGGCAAACCTATGGCATGGGTGCCGGAGGTGGCACTCAGAGCCCTCTCTGTGGGCACGCGTGCACAGAGTTCGTCATGTGATAATAGTGTAATTATTTCAGGGAGATTATTAGCATTAAACGGAAGACCTAGTTTTGGGATAGCAGTGTAGGTAACCCTGTTAAGCGCTGTTAAACCCTAGTGATTTTCATGGGAAGAACTAAAGCATGATGCTTTACCTGGGAGTAAGCTCGGTTGCTGGCAATGGGTCTTGCTTCTGAGTAAACCCTCCTAGGGTTGTGATTCACCCGTTCAAAGCGTTGCACAGTTGCTTCAAAGCAAAGCCACCGACTACCACCAAGCTTACTCCCGAGTAACACGCGCCTTGAAGCCAACTATTTTTTCTATACTAAAACTTCAGTATTCAGGTTAAATTGCCATGTTGGCACTTTGCGATAAATAAGTGGGTTTTGGGTTGCAGTTTGGGCACTCGGTCTCAAAAACGTTTGCCATCACTACTCTAGTTGTTAACCCTCGTGACTGTACATAACACCATCACACGCCTGCCTGTGTCTGTACTTCTCCTCTTCCCGTATGCCTGCCATTTCATTAATTAAACCAATTAATGAAACAGATCACTTTGGCTTCTTTACGTTGCATGACTCGTTCTCTTACCATGTTTTCTTTTCTGTATGTTTGGCCCATCTTACTCTGCTCGGCTGTAACTTTTTTGTAGTCCTAACTGGTGTCGTTTTTCTTCCTTAGGAGGGGCCTCAACAATTCCTCCACCGCCTCCACCACCAGCAGCTCCTCCCCCGCCTCCTAATTTGGACGTGCCAACACAGACTGACTCACGGCCTGTTGACAGCACAAGCCAGAGAGCCTTACTCAGTTCAATTCAGAATTTTCAGAAAGGAATCTTGAAGAAAACCAAAACCTGCGACTACAGTGCTCCTAAAATTAGCTGAAACGGTTCACACCAACCCAGCTTGGATATACTTGGTGTGTTCTAGGAACAGAAACTTCTCTGAGAATTTGATTTTAACCACAGCCTCGTGGTTTCTTTTTACAGCTGCTTGTTTAGAGTCATTTCAAGCTTTTTCTAGATAGATCTTTTCAGTGAGTAGCAACACTATTGCAGATTGCATTGGAGAGATGGTGGTGTGAAAAATATCAATTCCAGTTTAAAGGAACCTTTTTTAAAGGGAATACTGTTTTGGGTAGGCAGTAAACTTCCTTCTGATTGAATCGAAATAAGTATTTCAGCCATTACACTTTCTTGGCCCTGGTTTTTCAGGGCTTTTAAAAGCCTAAGCCTGGAATATAGATGTTCAAAACATTTTGGTTTAACTTTTCCTAAAATTCACTTAATCTGAGAGTTATAACACTGATAAGAAAGTTAAAACCGCATCTCTCCCTACAGTGTATTGTTACCTATAGATTACTCCTAATGTTATTAAATCCTCTATTAAAATGACCCTACTTGGAAGAATGTACAGTTCTGGAATTAGTTTGGTATTTGAGCTATTTTGCATTTATTCAAACAGAGGGTTTTTCACCGAACCAAACTTTTACAAGACGAATTTGTTGAGCTGGGAATTGATGGAGCTACGTAGCCTAATAGAAAATGTCCTTTTCAGATTTACTCAGACCGTTAAATTGCACTTTAAAGGATTGTTGGGGATCCATTTTTAAAGTCGAATATACATCATTGTGTGTTACTATGCAGAGAATGTCATTGTGTATAGGAGTTCATGTAACCTGTGATATACTCAGTCATATTTTTATTAAAAATAAATGTCAATGGCATTTCATTCGTGTTAAAAGGGCTGACGCGGAAGTTTTATGCTTTGCAGCAGGTGAGCAGCAACGAAACACGGACAACGTCTTGAGGTTCTGAAATTCCACCAAAGTTTGTTTTACTATGATACTTCACTTTAACTTCTAACCTGTTCGTGATCATTTTGAAGGGGGAGTCAACAGGATTCCTCAGCTACAGTACAAACTGGCCCCTCCCCCAGCATTCCAGTTTTGGACGACATTTTCTGTTCATGTCCTTTATTTCAAGCTTTATAGATTACAAAACGAGCATAAGAGTGAGATCGATTTCAGTTGTACAATGATAAACAAGAACGTTGTCCTACAATGAGAAGCGGGTTTTTTTTACATAAAATACAAATTCCAAAATGTTAAATCTGTCAATTCTCCCTTTGAATTTTCTTCTTAGAAGTAGAATGGGAGGCACTATAGTCTCTGTAACAGATTAGACACCCAGTATCCTTGTGCTTCTCCCTGCCCCTGTACAGCCTGCAATATAATGACAAATGCATTTCATAAATATTTTTAAAGACCTAAGTCTGGAAGAAGCGCTTAAATATACACACAACCTAGATATTCAGTGTCTTCTTCACTGCAGTTATAATATCCTTTACTTGAGGTAAGCAGTTCTCCTCCAAAGTCTTTGCATAAGGCATAGGGACGTCTGCACCAGTGACACGAACAACTGGAGCATCCAAATAGTTGAAAGCAGGACCTGAAATCAGAACGAAATGTAAAGATTCCCTTCTCAAGGTAAAGGGGTTACTATATATCCAAGGGGGGGGGGGGGAACCCAGGATCTGCTGCCCACAGTGCAGCTGTTGTTTTGATTGATCTACCTCAAAAGGAACATACTGAAAGAATTAAGAATTCACACACCAGCACAAACTCCCATCCAGTGACGGTTGTGCTCCTGTTTTTAGGCAGGAAAAGGGGCTAAAATCTTTGCCATCCTCTTAAGTGAATATAGAATAGAGCCAACTTCAAGGATTGCAATGCCTTCCTTCACTGCCCTTGCGTTCCTCCAATGTAATCTGTTGTTAGCTAAGTAGTACTAGAAGTAACTTCCTGCAATTAACAATCTTCTCCGAAGCCTTTGCATAAGAACGCTCACTAGCATTAAGTGTCAGGTACAGATTGTAATCAACAGAGATGGTGAAACATTTCCTCATGGAAATATAAGGACAAAAACACATCTTGCTGTGACATGCCTCCAAGGATGCCAGCCATATATGCGGGTGAAATGTTAGGAGCAAAAAACTACCAGGCCACGGCCATGCAGCCCGGAAAACCCACAACAGCCAAAGGTTTCCACACTTGAAAGTATTAGTATTGGCTCCTATTACAGCCAGCAGGCCTGTGCTATGCAGGTGCATTACAGGGAAGGCAGACTACAGGGATTTTGCTTTTCTGTGGTTCTAACCAGATACCACAACTGGGATACAATTTCCCTTTATGTTTACACATAAACCACCACCATCCAGAAGGAGGAGGACAGGGACAGATTAGCAAGCACCAACTTGAAGAACATGCAGAAATACCTTCCATAATCCTGGCACATATTTCAGCTCCCACGCCAAACTGCGGCCAGCCACCTTCCACTGTCACGAGATGATTTGTCTTCACAACACTGGCTTCGATGGTGTCGATATCCATTGGCCTAATAGTACGGAGGTTGATTACCTGGAGATGGAAAGAGAGTTGAAGACATGCACTTAGTTTTTTTGATAATGCCTTTCTACCACAACACAGAACAAGGGAAGATCTGAGATTGCAAATGCCTTAACAGACCAGGTGCTCGGGAGCAACAGCCGCAGAAGGCCATTGCTTTCACATCCTGCATGTGAGCTCCCAAAGGCACCTGGTGGGCCACTGCGAGTAGCAGGGAGCTGGACTAGATGGACTCTGGTCTGACCCAGCTGGTTTGTTCTTATGTTCTTAACAGACACCTTGTGAGGTAGGTGGTGCTGAGAGAATTCTGAGAGAACTGTGACTAGCCCAAGGTCACCCAGCAGGCTTCATGTGGAAGAATGGGGAAACTTAGACTGATTATATACTGCTGCTCTGCCCTGCAGCAAGATAATATTTCCTTCAAGGCAGAGATTTCCTTGCAGATGTGCTCTGTGCTACGGTGCCGCAGATCTTGAAAGCCCCGTGCTTAGTGAGAGTGGGAATGTTTTCCCTTGCTTCTGGGTTTCTGCTCCTTCTGGTCTTCCCCCCGCCCCCACTCCTTGCTCCCCGCTCTGTGATGGAGGGACAGAGAGAGAACTGTCAGATGAGGGGGAGGTAGTGGCAATAGGGAAGAGCCAAGCAGAGTCGCTGTGCTCAGACACCAGCAGAGCACAACTGATAGCCAATTTCCCTGCTGGAGAGAGCGGAGAGATGGATGCCATTGGGGCATGCAAGCAGCTTGCCAGTGCTGGTCCAAGGCTGCTTTTGTTTCAAAAAACCCAGCAATATCGATATAACAGTAATTTAATATAGCAGCAGTATTGATATAGTAACAATTTAAAGGGCTTTAATGAAGCTGGCTACCAGGAGCGACCTGGAAGGAGGGGCAGGCAAGCCATGCAGCAGGCAGTGGGTGCCTCCTCATGTGTAAGCAGAGAAATGTGAGGAAATCCCACTATGACTTCACTGCACAATGAAGAGCTCCAAGGAAAGCGCTCCATGCTTAACCACTACACTACAAGGCACCTTTTTTGAAAAGTGAGTCAACTGATGCAGAACTCAGCGATAGATAACATGTACTGCAAGTAAAAATGGCTCAGATTTAATCCCTGGCATTTCCGATTAAAAGATCTTGGCAGGTCTTGGCCACACAGCTATTCAAAACTCTGAAGAGCTGATACAAATCCACAGAGGGACAACTGGGCTAGATAGAGGTGCTGGGAGAATAAGGCTGTAAGAGGCACCATCAAATTTCATTGATATTATTGGTCAAATAGTCACTGAAATCTTAGGGTTGGATCCAGCCTAAATTTTTCTGCTCACACAAGCCCCTCCTGTCAATGGAAAAGACAGGAGATCCTTAGAAACAGCATAAAAGGGGGAGATGGCTGTCTGAGTCGACAGCACTTTTGAAGTGCTCCCCAGCTAGTCTCATTGTGGGATATTTAAACATCAATGAGAAGGAAGATTTAGATTCACTCCACCAACGTAGGAGGACCGGCTTTGACAGGTAGATCCTCGCAGACCTAAGGCGACTGCAGGCTTCTAATTTCATCAAGAACGGTGAGGGTGGAGGAAAAAGCAAGCTGGCAAACAGCTTATACAACGTACTCTATATAATTCTGTTTCCTCTCTTAGGCCCCTTCTGCACATGCAAAATAATGCGTTTTCAAACCACTTTCACAACTGTTTGCAAGCAGGTTTTGCTATTCCGCACAGCTTCAAAGAGCACTGAAAGCAGTTTGAAAGTGCATTATTCTGCATGTGTGGAATGAGCCTTAGTCTTTAGAACTAATTGTGACTATGATTTGATTCTGTTTTCTTTTTTCCCCTGTTCTGATATTTTTTTTATCTCTAAACATTTTATAATCCTGCCTCCCTCAAGTTCTCCCAGCATGAAAGGCAAATCAGGGATCTGCAGCAGGAAGGGGGAAATTGGTGGAAACTGCCCTTTACATTAACAGAAAATGTAGTCTGAATCCAACCCTTAACAAACATTTGCTTAATCAAAATGGTTTATACAATTCAGATCAATGGGGAAAAAATGGCCCAAAATTTGGCAATACTCAACAAAGAGGACATCTATCCCCTTGCCTTCTCCCCTCATGCAAGATGCAATAAAGCTAAACCTCCTCTCCTGCCACTGTCTGTCATCTATGACTAAGTTGTTCCAGCACTGCAGGTCCACAGTAGAAAGGAATCCTGGTGGAACTCGTTGAGTATATATATGAAGATGTCATTAGAATAGTGCAAAATCAAAATAGCTCTAAAGTAGGTTTCTTTCCTGTGGATTATGCAAAAAAACCAAAAACACGACAACATACCTCACATTCTATCCCATCTTTGGCAAGAACGGAGGCTGCTTCCAAACAGTGGCCAACGGATCGCGAATGAGCCACTAAGGAAAGGTGGCTTCCTGAAACAGAAAGTCCCGACAATACTAAGTCTACTACGCAGATATTTTGGCCCACGTTCCTAGAAGTTTTAGATGATCGACATATCGACCACCACTCTGCCCAAGCTTTTTTAAAAAAACATTAATTTATATTTTCTCATAAAAATTTGTTGCTTTGTTAACTGGGTGGTCTCTGCTCACTACAGACAACGGGTACGCACACAATGAATAAACTGGCTTGATGTCCCAAGAAACATTAAACTCCAGCATATGCACATGCTTTCATAGAGCATGGGCCATTTCAGGTAAAGTGCTGCTGGACATTGACTGGCTAGCCCAGAGGTCTGCAACCTGTGGCTCTCCAGATGTTCATGGACTACAATTCCCATCAGCCCCTGCCAGCATGGCCAATTGGGTTAGGTTTGGCCATGCTGGCAAGGGCTGATGGGAATTGTAGTCCATGGACATCTGGAGAGCCACAGGTTGCAGACTCCTGGGCTAGACTGTGTGTTTTCACACAGCACAGGCCCTTTACAATGTAAGGAGAACTTCCCAGAAAGACCTTACACCATCACAGTACAAATAACTGCTGTTGCTTACCTGGTTTTTCTATCTTAGCCTTTCCAATAGGGACAAGGAAGTCCTTTGACAGAGCTTCCTCAGACACTTCAAAGGGAACGCCATACATCAATTCATTTTCCAGTATCACAACTAAGAAGAAGGTAAGAGAATACACATTGGAACCTTCTGATGAAATTGCTCATGTGTGCAGTGAGGCATAAGTGTGCACAACGGTAGGGGAGAGCACTTTGGATCAGTACCACGAATGGGCTGAATATAACTGTTCCTCTCCTGTGCCAATAAAATCATCACTACCCAGCACAGCTAATAGGGAAAACAGACATGGATCATAAAGCATTACATGTTTTTTTTTCTTACTGGGTTCTAAAAGTAGCTCAGGAGAGGATGATTTCTTCTTTGAGAGAAAAGAGAGCTTAATGGCTTCCTCAGACAGTTTCCCCCAATCCTTGACAGACCCTGTTGCAGATGGGTTTTGTGTGTGTATGTGTGTGTGTGTGTGTTTGTGTGTGGTTTAAAATTATGTTACTAGATGGGCAGCCTGATCCAGGGGTGGGAGCCGAATCCTCCTCTGGGTTACATTGGCGGAAATGCCATCGTTGGGGCACTTACCCTGGCAGAGGGGCAAATCCACTGGTGTCCTTTGTGAGAGCAGAAAGGTGGGATATAAATTTAGTCAATTAAAAAAAACACATTGGCCCCTTGCTTTAGTGTTTAGTTGGACCAAAGTATCCCCTGGAGACCAAGGAAAAGTGGCCCTGATGGAATAAACCCAGGTAGCCATCATGATTTATGGAGCACGTTTCTGTGCTGCTTCTCCAGACTTCTTTGCTTAAGGCTTACAAAGCAAAACGTTGAAAAAAACCACAAAACACCATGACATTTGTTAACAGTTAAAAACAGTTGAGGGGTGGGTAGACGCATGTTCATACAGAAATGCTCAGGGGGATACTCTGTGATGGCTGGCTGCACTCAGGTCTGCACGCCCAGGCGTTGATGTGGTGGGGGGGGGGCATTCCGGGGCTGACCTTAGTAGGCCTCCAGAGCCTGAATGGTCCCGGGCACCAGTGGAGTCGCCAGCAGAGATATGCTCCGATTTTCATGGTATATCTATACACCCCTATGGCAGAATTGTAGGTGATTTTTATTTTATTTTGGGGCTTCCTGCACTGTGGGAAAGTCCTTTGGAGTGGGCGAAATGCACCCAAACAGTCCTCACCTGCCTGACAGCTCTGGATTGGGCTATTCACTTTCTGCTAGAACCAGGGGGCATACATTGAAAATGCTGGGGGAAGAATTAGGACTAATAAAAGGAAACACTTCTTCACGCAACTTGTGATTGGTGTTTGGAATATGCTGCCACAGGAGGTGGTGATGGCCACTAACCTGGATAGCTTTAAAAAGGGCTTGGACAGATTGATGGAGGAGAAGTCGATTTATGGCTACCAATCTTGATCCTCCTTGATCTCAGATTGCAAATGCCTTAGCAGACCAGGTGCTCGGGAGCAGCAGCAGCAGAAGGCCATTGCTTTCACCTCCTGCACGTGAGCTCCCAAAGGCACCTGGTGGGCCACTGCGAGTAGCAGAGTGCTGGACTAGATGGACTCTGGTCTGATCCAGCAGGCTAGTTCTTATGTTCTTATGCTTTATATTGAATGTGCTAACTCTTGCCAAATGCACAGCTCATGGTGGTCCTAGAAATTCAGATTCAGGGGTATCTGTACCCAAAGCTCTGAAAATCCCTTAGATGAATAAGTCTCATTACACGTAGATTTGCCTTATTTGAAGTACGGAATGGGCGTGTGCGGATCTACTTACCACAGCCCAAACTCAATGTAGCAAGAACTTTATGCAGTCACTCGCCTTAAATCAAAGGGGAGTAAGACATCAACTGATAACACTTGGAAATACAGAACTTGGCCGGTTCAGTGGGGAAAAGTGGTCATAGCTCACTTTTTGCTTTCCTTCAGAAGGACACCTAGTTAGTCTAATGAATTTTAAAATCAATTTCTAAAAAACCTACCTGTTCAATAAAATTGTTAAAATAAGTATCTAAAATTCTATGGAAATGGTTTGCAGTGCCTTTGCAACTTTTATGCAGTTCTAAACCGTTGGGTAGCAAAATTCTCCAGAAAAGTCTAAGCAATATCTGCTCAAGTCTCCCAAGTCAACGGAACCCATGGTGGGACTTCCACTAATCATCAACTGTACACTGTCTCTCCATTCCTTATCCTGACGCCCAATATGCCAAATGCTCTGAAGTTCGTACCCATCTCTTTTCCAGAGCTCCAGATTCTTAATATACCACCTGCAACTTTTCCTCCATAGTCCTATCGATGGTCTCCCACCAGCACAAGAAAACTGTGAACTGTATAGCTGCCTGAGCCAAAAATATTACAGTCAGAAGAAATCGTGGGCTGTACCCTAAAGAACAACGAACAGCGGGTATCCCCCCCCCTTTCTCACTGCAGCCCTTTCCATGCACCCAAAAGCTATTCCTAAGGGCCATGGGAAAGGAACCTCAGGAATGGTGAGCAAGAAAGGGGAATTCAGCAGAGTGTGGTCCTGTCCTTGTGTGTGAGCTGTGGAATTCATGTGACAGCGGGAGGCAGCCAAAAATCCCTTCCACCAGTTGCTCTGTTCATGCTTTTTTAAGATCCAGCCCTATGAAAACTGTCCTTAACTAAGCATATTAAACACTGATATACACCACTGCATTGGATGGGAATCCAAAGATCTGACTGGCCCATGCTAATCCAATAGAATGTTTGCCTTGTCTTTTTTGAACAGTTGGCCCCACTCATTCACCTCCTGGCTTGTACTACACACGGCTGTTAAAATCTTCCTCGGTTTCCAAAGTTGTTGGTCAAGTTGACCCAGAGGTTATGAAAACTATTTTTAAAGTTCCCTCAGGCTTACAGAACTAGAACCTAAGTTCTAGAGCTACAATTTAAGGCCTTGGGTACACAGTTGTAAGATGTTCTATTTCGTTATCTGGCCAACAAGAACAATTTAGTCCGGCTCTGACACAAGCTCAAGAAATAACACCAGAATGAATGTTTCTTGTCGCGACAACAGCAGTGTGTTCACGAGATTACACTACACTCATTTCACACCCGAACCTGGAACAGTTTCAGCACACTACAAATTCTGCAACCCAGGAAGCTAGCGCTTAAAAATTACATACACACACACAGATTGCACGGCCTCATTCACCTGGATTATCATCCCGGATTGACGATTTAAGGAGACCTTTTGCATCCTCTGAACTCCACGGACTCACAACTTTTAGTCCAGGACAGTGCCCATACCAAGATGCAAAACACTGCGAATGCTGCGCCGCTACTCCTGCTGAGGCTCCGTTTGGACCCCTGAAGACAATGGGCACAGGCACCAACCCAGAAGACATGTAGTAGGTTTTGGCAGCTGAGTTTATAATCTGGTCAATGGCTTGCATTGAGAAGTTGAAGGTCATGAATTCGCAAATGGGCCTCAAGCCAGCCTATTAAAATAAAGCAGCGGTGTTAATAACTCTCACTAGCATTTTTTTTCAATACAAGAATGAAATGTTGTTTTAGATACAGAGTTCTTTTTCTTTATTTCAGAAACCCTAATGAAGGCTACATACCATAGCAGCACCTACAGCAATTCCTGTAAATCCCATCTGGAAAAAAAATAGTAAAGAAAAATGTAATAAAGATCTTAGCAGCACAATGACCAGAAAAGGTTCCACTGAAATTTGAGAAACGCAGATGACACCGCATGACTGGCAGACTACAGCTAAGAGAAGGTTAAAAGAAGAAAGAGCCAAACCAAGATTACAACTGAACATCAAGAAGTAACGACTACTAAGGAACTGCACAACTTTACGGCTGATGACGAAGAAATGGGAGTTGTTCAAGATTTTCTGTTTCTTGGCTCTATCGTCAACCAAAAGGGGGACAGCAATCAAGAAATCAGAAGGAGACCGAGACTACAAAGGGCAGTCAATGAAGGAGTTAGAAATGATTCTTAAGCGTAAGGATGTGTCACTGGCTATCAAGATCAAGTTAGTTCATGCCATAGTATTCCCCAGTACTATGTGTAGGTGTAAAAGTTGGCTAGTTATGAAGAAAGTTGTTTCACTTGAAATGTGGAGTTGGAGGAATACAGTGGGCTGCCAAAAAGACATATCTGTGGGTTCTAGACAACATAATGAAAAGACAAGCATCACTGGAAAAGAAGGAGGAGGAAGAGGAGTTTGGATTTATACCCCACCTTTCTCTCTTGTAAGGAGACTCAAGGTGGCTTACAAGCTCCTTTCCCTTCCTCTCCCCACAACAGACACCTTGTGAGGTAGGTGGGGCTGAGAGAGTTCCAACGAATTGTGACTAGCTCAAGGTCACCCAGTAGGAATGTAGGAGGGCAGAAACACATCTGGTTCACCAGATAAGCCTCTGCCACTCTGTCCATGGCCCTCGGTCCACAAGACCTGAGAAAGGCTGTATTTAAATAAGATAGTTTGGAGGTCTTTAATTCAGTCACCACAGGTCAAACGTGTCTTTATGGAATTTAACACACACACATGGAAAGGGACATCTTTTTAGGAAGTATTAAAATCTACAGATTAAAATGTACTATGAATTCATACCTCTGATATAGGAGTATCGATTATCCTCTTATCACCATATTTTTTCCAGAGTCCTCTGCTAATCTATAGATGTAAAAAAAGAGTGAGTTACTCATGTTGCCCTTTTCAAGGATTACATTGATTATGCCCTTTCTACACACTCTTAGGAGCCACGTGGCGCAGTGGTTAAGTGCCTGCACTGCCACTCACACAGTCAGGAGTTCTGCCACTCACACAGTCAGGAGTTCGAGCCCCCTGTAGGTCAGATATGCTGGCAGCTGACTCATGGTCAACTCAGCCAGCCAGCCATTCCTTGGTCAGTAAATGAGTACCTGGCACATAGCTAGGGGGTAAAAAATAGCCAGGGAAAGCAATGGCAAACTACACCACAAAAACAGCTTGCCTATGAAATCACTGCTTGCAGTGGTACCCCAGGGTCGAACACAACTGAAGGGGAAACTTTACTTTACCTTTACACACTCTTACCTTGTATGCACCGTCATACTGAGCAACTTCCTCACCAAGCAAGAAAACTTTCTCGTCTCTCTCCAGTTCCTCATCCAAGGCCTGATTTAAAGCATCACGGACAGTCACCTGTTGATGAAGAAACATCTTGAGGCCCCGATACAAAACTGTTTAGAGTACTCATGGTGAAACCTTATCATCAATCTTAGATGGATGATGTTTTGGTTGCAAGTGTGGCAGGGAACTCCTCCAGAATAAGAGCATTAGATGGAATCTCTGCCTTAAATGAGCATGGAAGGGGCTAGAGGGAACCGCACAGATATTTCCCAAAACCCTCAGAGAAGCCAAGTCCTATATAGAATCCTCTCCGGGTCTATTCCATGGAACTTGCTGGCACACCGTGGTTTAATGGATGCTTTCTACAAACAGAGCCCCAGAGCCTTTGCCTTGTTGGGTAAAATGACACCCCAAGGCACCAGGTATGCATAATGAAAATCCATCCTCCCACCTTTCAAAAAGCAAACCTTTGGCACTGTTACAACACATTAAAAACCTTGCATTCATGAAAATATTTTAGCCAACATTTTTCCTCTGTTTCCTAGGGACAACTATCTAATTTTAAATGTTGGCAAATTTTGGCTTTCTTCCGTAGCTATCCTAACTTAACTGCTCTAGTGCCAAGCAATTCTCAAGAGCTCTCACCCACCAGGGAACCCCGAACAACTGCACAGATCTGAGTGCTGAGTGCATGGCAGATGCATGACACAGTGAGGCACTCGAAATGAATGCACATGCCAACATAACAGGTTATTTAACCCTTAAAGACACGTTCATATTTGGGTATACTCTGGTGTGATTAGGGGGCTGCAAAAATACCCCACTTTCCTTAAAATAGAAAAGAGGAAACTTGGATCTAAAAATAAATTCCAATAAAGAAGACATACAGTTTATTTACCCATCTCTTTAAAATCTTTCTTTTAAGGAGCCCAAAGTGGCTTATATGAGTCTTCCTCATTTTATCCCCACAACTATCCTGCGAGGTAGGTCAACCTGCGACAGAGTGACTGGCACAAGCTTCAATCCAAGCATTAAGATCTGAACCCGGTTCTCCCAAGTTCAGCATCCTAACCACAGAGATGAAACAAGCAGGATCCCAAACAACAATCACTAAGCCCCAAAAACTATTTTCCCACTAGGGAATATCAGCCAAAGAGTACCAAAGAGTACTCAAAGAGTACGCCAACTCAGGAAACTCAAACTGCCCAAGGAGCTGCTGATACAGTTCTACAGAGGAATCATTGAGTCTGTCATCTGCACCTCTATAACTGTGTGGTTTGGTTCTGCAACCCAACAAGATCGACACAGACTTCAGAGAATAATCAGAACTGCAGAAAAAACAATTGCTGCTAACCTGCCTTCCATTGAGGACCTGTATACTGCACGGGTCAAAAAAAGGGCTGTGAAAATATTTACTGACCCCTCGCATCCTGGTCATAAACTGTTTCAACTCTTACCCTCTAAACGTCGCTACAGAGCACTGCACACCAAGACAACTAGACATAAGAACAGTTTTTTCCCGAATGCCATCACTCTGTTAAACAAATAATTTCCTCGATAATGTTAAACTATTTATTATACATTTATTATATAATTACTGCACTACTTTTTTCATCATTCCTATTACCCATCTCCTCCCATTTATGACTGTATGACTATAGCCTGTGCTGACATTTCATTTCATTTTTATTTCATTTCATTTCATTCATATTTATTTTTCTTTTATGTACATTGAGAGCATATGCACCGGAGACAAATTCCTTGTGTGTCCAATCACACTTGGCCAATAAAGATTCTATTCTATTCTTCTATTCTATTCCTTCTCACGAATCATCAGTACTGGGGGAACTCAGTATTTTATTTAATTCATTAATAATTTTTATTAAATTTATACACTGCCTTTCACTTTGCATTCAGGGTGGCTTCCAACAGATGATCTGCTTCAAGCATGGAGCTCCCAAACGCGTTATAGATGAACTCGTTTTCCCTTTTTATAAATGGATGAGTTCATATATGACAATTGCAATTCGTTATAAATATGCTGTGCAGAATGAACCTAGGCCCCTTACACAGATGTAGAATAGTGCACTTTCAAAATTAGTTCTGGTGGGTTTTCTGGGCTGTGTGGCCGTGGTCCGGTGGATCTTGTTCCTAACGTTTCGCCTGCATCTGTGGCTGGCATCTTCAGAGGTGTATCACAGAGGAAAGTTTGTAAGTGTTCCCTCTGTGATACACCTCTGAAGAAGCCAGTCACAGATGCAGGCAAAACGTTAGGAACAAGATCCACCAGACCACGGCCACACAGCTCGGAAAACCCACAACAACCAATTGAATCCGGCCGTGAAAGCCTTCCACAATACTTTCAAAATTGTTGGCAAATGGATTTTGCTATTCCGCACAGTAAAATCTAGCTGCAAAGTATATTGAAAGTGCATTATTCTGAATGTGCGAAAGGGACCCTAGGGCTCGAGTACTTTCAAGGTCAGAAACCTGGCTACTGATGCAGAGGGAGGAGTTGCCATCCTATTCAGCGACCTCATCTATGGTGCTTGCCCCGACAAGTATTCCAAGGGGACCCTGACCTCCACCTGTATGGTTTCCTCTCTTCAACACAGCCCCGAAGGGCACCCCAGCTCCAGCCTCCTTTACCTGAGCAGCTGCAGGCACAGAGGCATGAAAGGCCCGGCGCCCGGGTCCGGCAAAGCGCCCGCCTCCCACCAGCTGGGTGCTCCGGACCATGCATCTAAGCGTCCCCGCCGCTACTGATCCTGCCGCCGCCATCTTAGATCTGCCCTCAACCTGACAATATCCCGGCACCCCGCCCCAGTTCGTGCTCTCTTGTTGCCTAGCAACCCGAGGGGACAGGAAAAGAGTAGGCGGAACTAGGCATTGGAACGATGGGAGTTCAACTTGATGCTATGCTGGGCTCACTTCCGCCCTTAGTTCTACGCGTTGGTTGAAGTGACGGGAAAACTAGATGTCGGGTCAACCCTCGTTTTCTGATTGACGGGATGGCGTGGGAGCTTAGTGCGCATGCTCGAAAGTCCTGGAGGTGCAGTGTTCTGTGGAAGTAGTTAGCTGGTGTGTGGATCCCCAAGTAAAATCCAAGCACAAACAAGCAAACTTTTATTGGGATCAGCTGAGTGTTGTGTCACTTGATTGGTCCTAATAAACAGTATGGTGTTATGTGAATTTTGTTCTGGATTTAAGATGCTCAGTCTATTCACATCAGCCATGTTTTTGTGTGAGGGAATGGGCAGTTTACAGCTTACTGCGACTTGAAATGTTTTTGCTGGAAATCTAAAGGAGCTGCCAGTGCCAACAGAATGGGACTGGGCGGATCGGGAACACAGCATCTGCCAAGGCTTTTAAAAGCACCATTGAATAATTGTTGGTGCAAAAGTAACTTCTCTCACCCCACCTGTGACCAGTAGTAAAGGTTGCACAATTATTTCTGCTAGTTAAAATGCCATCACATTATTTATTATGTTGTGTGGACCAATATGGCTTTGGGCAGCTTTTTCCTGGTTACTCAGTACATTAGGGTATGTTGCAGAATTGTCATAAAATACTTGCTTTTTCTCTGTGAGCCCCCATCTTTACCTTGCCATAGAAACAATGGGCTGACTTACTTGTCATAAGCTATTCTCAGATTTTTTGTGTGCAGGGGTTGGGGGGAAGACACCACCCTTCATCCACAGATTATAAAAGTCAGTTGTGATGTTCAGTTGAATACTAGAAGATTTCGTGTATGCTGATCTCTCTCTCTCTCTCTGGGAAGAACTCTTCAAGTGTTTCCAGGCTGTTTCCCATCTCTGTTCAACAGACCCATGTTTGTTTGTTTGTTTGTTTCTTGGATTTCTACCAGTGGTGGGATTCAAATAATTTAACAACTGGTTGTTTACAAGCACAGTTTTAACAACCGGTTCTGCCAAAGTGGTGCGAACCTGCTGAATCCCACCACTGATTTCTACCTCGCCCATCCCAGAATGGCTCAGGCCAGCTATACAACAAAACACAAAGAAAACAGCAAAATCTTTAAAACATTATAAAACGCAATAACACTATAACCACGGCTAAACAGCTAAAACAAGCAAGATGGTGATTTAACTCAAATTATTCCCTGAGAGGCCAATAGAGATGGCTATCAGCCCGGCTGGCCTCCCAGAAAAGCCCGGTGGAATCGACTCAAGTCCCACAGGGCCCTGATCTCATTTGGGAACAAATTCCACCAGGTAGGGGCCAGGACAGAGTACACCCTGGCCCTAGTCAAGGCCAGCCAGATATGTTTTAGGTAGTTAACCAATAGGGAAACTTTCTGCTAACTCTGGTTCAACATTGCTTGTGATCAAGGTGAGATTGATTAGAAGGTGAGGTTAAGTGCATTTTGAGTTGGGACCTTTAAAGAGTCAAGCAGAGACAAAGTTATTTTTCTTAAAGCTGCTTTTAAGCACAGCTGATGTAGGTCACATTATTGTTCTGCGAACACAAGAAGCTAGAAGCCATCAACCTTGTTAGGCACAGGTTAAAAGCTTTGCCCTTAAGGCACTAGCCAGTTATGAATAACTATTTTAAAGCTTTTTCAGTGTTTAGAAATTTATTGTGTTTTTTAAATTCTACAGAAGAGGGAACTTTCTTTTGTCAAGCAGGACAGAGAGGAGGTTCGGAGTGCTGCTGTTTGTGTAACATAATTTATAGCTGTAAAAACATACCTCCTTGTCTTTTGCTCATTGGTTTGAGTCAAGAAGACATACAGACCTGGTTATTTCATCCCACCTCTTAAACACTTTGCCCACTCCCATTTTTACTGAAACTTAAGTCACAAACACTTTACGTAAAAGGTTTCTATAACAACTACTGGTTTTTATACTAAGATTTTACTTCATCTTTATCTGTATTTGTGAGCTTCTGCTAACTTCTTATCTTTACTGAGGGGCCCTGTTTTCCCAAATCAAAGCTCAGTGTCAGGCTGCTCTAATGAGTTTCGTTTCTTTTAACGAAAGTAAATTTTTGAAGTGCTTGGTGCCCCGTAAATTACACTCATATAACTTATATGATTAAATACAATGGCTTAAAACATTATAAGCTTAGCATATTCATATCAGCCTGTTTGGCAAATGCCAGCAAGGAAGAAGGGATTGCTTGCAGGTCAATGAAAATGTTACAAATCAAAATGAGGAGTTAAGGTGCTCAGCAATTCTGTGGACAAGTGCCATCAAATGATATATTTGAATTGTTTCCCAGAATGTGTTCTACATGCTTAATGCTTCATTCTTTAACAACGTGATCCACCCATATGTAGAAATTACAGTGCTCTCACCTTGGAGTTATATGCCTTTTCAGTTCTTGTTTGAAATGGTGCAAAAAGGAATGTATTATAACACTGAAAAGAATTGCTTGTCAAGAACAGAATTCTGTTTTATCATAAAGACTAAAACATTTTTGGTGACAAGAGTCCATACAGTTCACTATTTCATAATGGTTTTTCCAGTTAAGGGGTGGGAATAGGCTTGGTAAGCATCCACTTTAATTAGACAGTCACCTAGGAAAGGGCCTTTTACTTGTCCTTGCAGCTTGGACTGGCAGAAGAAACAGCGATGGGTATGGAAATGACAATGTGCTATGTTCCAATATCACATCTGGGCAAAAACCCAGATGTGTCATCAGTGGTGGGATCCAAAAATTTTAGTAACAGGTTCCCATGGTGGTGGGATTCAAACTGTGGCGTAGCGCCAATGGGGCTGGGCGGGGCACAACTGGGGCATGGCCGGGCATTCCGGGGGCGGGGCATTCCTGGGCAGGGTTGTGGCAAGGATGCAGCCACTGCGCCAGTCCTTGGGCGGAAAACGAATGCACGCAGGCGCAGGCTGCCACGCACGCCGGTGCACTTCCTGCTAGACTGCTTCAAGTTCTGCGCGCTACTGCTGAGAGGCGGGGCGTAACTAAGGCAAAAATCACGTGGAAATCACCAATTAGTAACCCCCTCTTGGCACACACAAATAATTAGTAACCTACTCTCAGCAGAAACTCTCCAATACCTCCCCCAGAACATAAAAGAGTTTCAGAGATTCTAAATGTAAGGCTCAATCCGCACATACAGATTAATGCACTTTCAAACTGCTTTCAGAGCTCTTTGAAGCTGTGCGGAATAGCAAAATCCACTTGCAAACAGTTGTGAAAGTGGTTTGAAAATGCATTATTTTGCGTGTGCAGAAGGGGCCTAAGTTTCATTTAGCTAGCAACATATTTAATAGAGGCTGACAGACCTAGTCCCTAAACATTTGTTGCATGCAATCAAAGCCAGTACACATTCCTGCATCCTTTGTCTATTTTTACTCTGTGGGAAGTACTTTTGTATCACACATAAACGTATACCTTAATAGCAAAGCCCATTCACTCAGTAGTCTTGAGCAAGTCCCACCGGCACACAAACCAGCTTCCTATGACCATGGCCTTAAGATCACAGCTTAGTAGATCCTCCCACTTTAAACATCTAGCTTGACAGAGTCCTTGAGTCCTTGAAAACTTGCACAAATTATGTTGTGCAGGTCTTAATAAACACCAATACACAGCTTTGGTATTTGGATATGACTATCGGTTATTTTCAGTACCGTCTGTTTAGACCAGGGGTCTTCTAACTATGGCCCTCCAGATTTTCATAGACTACAATTCCCTTGAGCCCTACCACTTGTCCATGCTGGCAGGGGCTGATGGGAATTGTAGTCTATGAACATCTGGAGGGTCATAGTTTGAAGACCTCTGGTTTAGACAAAGAAGCAACTTTTCAGCAATTGTATATGCACTGATGTAGGAGACTGCTAGCAGCTGCTGAATTATGCCTGGATTGATTTTATTTTCTCCTCTTCCTGCCGGTACTTAATTGTGTTATTATTATTTATTATATTGGTTATACCGTCCAATCCCCGAAGGGCTCTAGGTAGTGTAGCCAGATGATCCAACAGAAGGGATAGGGGACTGCAGCCAGGGTCTATGACAGCCAGTCCAGTGAATAAGAACTTTCCCAGGCTTGTTTAAATTATAGTATTGACTTTTACATTTCTGTAAGCCACCCTGATCCTTTTGTGAAGAAAAAAGGTACACCAATGCCCTGATAAATAAACGAAATGGGCCAAAACGTTTATAACCTTTTTAGCATAAAAGATAGCTTACTACAGGAAAGGCACCATTCCCTTTGTTCGAATGTACTAAAATTACTGATTTGATCCATTTGAGTTTTCACAAATCTTCTAAGTGTGTATATTTATAGACTATGCAATTGAAAGAACAAGTTATTAGATTTTGACCTACCAAATTTAGAATCATGTCTTTTAGAAGGAGACAAGGAGGAAGAAGAAAGCATCTGTAATAACATTTGGGGACTGCAATTTGAAAGAATGCGCATAAATAGCTGATGATTGGATTATTCTAACTGGGTTTATTAGGACAGCTCTTAGTTGTCATTTTGCATACTGATGCAAAAAAACCCCTCAAAGAGCAGATTTCAATGAGTGTATTAGAGAGAGTATGGGCATTAACTAAATATAAACCCACATGTTTTCAGAATCATAGTTGTCATTCTGTATTTGCAAATGATAATATTCATAGCAATCCAAAGCATAAGACCCAAGAGTGCTCAAGAGCCTTTTCACTTGTGTAAAGGTTTATTCAACTGGAGACACTGACACCAGATTGAAAACAAAAGCCATGTAACAGCTGTAAGACCAGCCAAAACAACACAGAAGTGTGCAAGTGTTCTAGGAGCAGCAGTGGCGTAGGAGGTTAAGAGCTTGTGTATCTAATCTGGAGGAACCGGGTTTGATTCCCCGCTCTGCCGCTTGAGCTGTGGAGGCTTATCTGGGGAAATCAGATTAGCCTGTGGACTCCCACACATGCCAGCTGGGTGACCTTGGGCTAGTCACAGCTTCTCGGAGCTCTCTCAGCCCCACCTACCTCACAGGGTGTTTGTTGTGAGGGGGGAAGGGCAAGGAGATTGTCAGCCCCTTTGAGTCTCCTACAGGAGAGAAAGGGGGGATATAAATCCAAACTCCTCCTCCTCCTCCTCCTCCTCCTCCTTCTTCTTCTTCTTCTTCTGAACATGAAAACGCACAACACCCAGTTTTCTGGAACTCTTTTTTAGGCATTTCCAATTCTTAACATCCATTTCCAGTAATGATTTCTGGAGAACATGAAAGCTTACAATGGTGTATGTTATTTTGGTTGGCCCTAATAAAATATATATCATCCAGCTTCTGGCTTTAGATTTTACATTGGACCAACGTGGTTACTTGTGGCTGTGGTTTGTGGTTTTCAAACTCTGCCCTGATGATCCCTAGAAAACAAACTTGGCCAATTGCCTTCCTAAGGTTTAACAAAGGTAGTTTCAGATCAAACACCTCTGAGTGGCTTGCTCCTCATGAAACACTGCTTTTAACTCATGCTCATCCCAGCTCCACTAGTGCAAGAAAATAGATGTATTATATTTTGTAGATCAGCTCTTTCTGCAACTTGGCAGCCCTCAATGTCCTAAAACCTTCTGTCTGAGCAAACCATCTCAACTGATCAAATAACTGCTTCTGTGCAGTATGTGCTCAGGATGAGAGTCTCTAGCCAGGACGGGAACAAGCATATCAAAAGAAAAAGGAGGCCCACAATGTGAGAATTAATGTGTAGGGGACAAGGCAATTCCCAGGAGACACAGGGATCAAGAACTGGACAATGGACCCTTCCTTGAGATGGGGCTCCTTCCCAGAATTAGGTAAATATTACAACTGTACTACTTTTCAGAGCAGAAGAGAAATATATGAGCTTAAAAGGAAAAAATCACACTAATTTGAAGTTTAGCAAAACTTCAGGTTTGAGATTTCATGCATGTTCAAACTGAAATCTCTGAGGTTTTTAAATATTTTTTCCCAACAAAATAAAATATTGAACACCATTCTTACATTTTTGCCACATTCACTATTTTTTCAGGTGTCATAATCAATCTTTCTACCAGATTCTTTGTGACTTTTGTATTTTGCACTGTAATATAAGTCCTGTTTGCGTGTCTGAGTACTTTGACCTATGAAGAAGGCCTGTCAGGTCAAAACATGTCAGGTTAATAATAATAATTAATCCACTTCACAAGTTATGTGCAATCAATTTGATGTTTTGTTGTCAGAGATGCAATCTTTTGATCCAATTTTCTATTAAATTATTACAATTTTAGGCATTTAATATAGTTTTAACATTTCTTTAAGAAGATATTTCTTTTTAGTTTTTAACATTTTTAAAGAATTTCTTTAAGTTTTCAATATTTCTTTAAGATGAAGAATTTTCTGTAAGGAGACTCAAGGTGGTTTACAAACCCCTTTTCCTTCCTCTCCCCAGGCCAGACACCTTATGAGGTACGTGGGGCTGACAGAGCTCCAAAGAACTGTGCCTGGCCCAAGGTCATCCAGCAGGTATGTAGGGCTCATTGCGCACATGCAGAATAATGCACTTTCAAACTGTTCTCAGTGCTCTTTGAAGCTGTGCGGAATAGCAAAATCCACTTGCAAACAGTCAGGGGCGTAATGGGCGGCCACTCCACCATGACCAAAATCTTTTTTGCACCAGGACATTGGTGCCTGCAGGGGGTGCATTTTTAGACATATCAGCACCAAAATTTCAACATATCATCAGGAGACTGTCCTTATGCTACTCCCCAAGTTTGGTGAGGTTTGGTTCAAGGATTCCAAAGTTATGGACTCCCAAAGGGGGTGCCCCATCCCCCATTGTTTCCAATGGGAGCTAATAGGAGATGGGGGCTACAGTTTTGAGGGTCCATAACTTTGGCCCCCCTGAACCAAACTGCACCAAGCTGGGGGGGGGGGTGCCATCATCTCCAGATGATACCCTGAAATTTTGGTGCTGATACATCCAAAAATGCACCCCCTGCAGGAACATCCTAGAAATTTGCCCAAGAATCTTTGTTCTGCATTGAGTTTTCTGCATTGCTGTCAATGGGGGTTGCAGGCTGTGGGGGGCACATTTCTGAAGGCACAGTCTCAAAACTTTCAGGATCTCATCAGGAGACTGCCCTAATGATACCCCCCAAGTTTGGTGCAGTTTGGTTCAGGGGGGCCAAAGTTATGGACTCTCAAATCTGTAGCCCCCATCTCCTATTAGCTCCCATTGGACTCCCTGAACCAAACCTCACCAAACTTGGGGGGTAGCATAAGGACAGTCTCCTGATGATACGCTGCCCCCCTGCAGGCCAAAAGTGGAAAACCACTAAAAATACCCAAAAATGAATCCAGCATTTTGATGCCCCCCACAAGGTGATGCCCTGGGCAGCTGCCCACCTTGCCCAATGGGCATTACGCCAGTGCAAACAGTTGTGAAAGTGGTTTGAAAATGCATTATTTTGCGTGTGCGGAAGGGGCCTAGGAGTGGGGAAACAAATCTGGCTCACCAGGTAAGAGTCCACCACTCATCTGGAGGAGTGGAGAATCAAACCCGGTTCTCCAGATTAGAGTCCACCTGATCTTAACCACCTCGCCATGCTGGCTCTCTAGCTTTATATGGCATAAGCACTATGCAATGAAGACATAGGCCGTTTCCGCACGGCCCATAAACGACGGCCTGGGGGCGGTAAAAACGCCGCCCCCAGGCCGCCGTTCGCACAGGCGCCGCTGCTGCAACACAGCAGCGGCGACCTGACTCCGCTTCCCTTCCCCCGGGGCGGCCAGGTTTCCGCCTAAACAACAACCCTTTTAAAGGGGGTTGTTGTTGGAGGAAGCGTCTTCGGCGTAACCGGTCTTGAACAGCGCCCGGGCTGTTCTCTCCGTCCGACTCACGATGTCCTGCTGTTGCCTGCTGGCCGTCGCAGCCCCGCCCACACTGTCCTCTGACCTCCAGGGGTGAGGAGGCAGCGTGGCGAGGCCGGCACCAGCAGCGGCAACGAGGAACTGGCGTGGCGGCTCCGTGCGGAGCTGCCTCTCCTGCGGCGGCCTCTGCTTGGCCTGCTCACACGCTTGCGTGCGAGCGGGCTTCCGCCCCCACGCCGCCAGAACTCTTGCCGGCGTGGGGGCGCGAGGTGGCCGTGCGGAAACGGCCATAGTCTATATATTATTAACTTTAATAAAACATTCATGTGCTCCACCAATACACATAGATTACCCAATCGTACAAATTACAGCTGCTCCTCCAGAAGTGTTGCAGATTGAAAAAAACAGCATGGGGTGAAGGTTAAATCCCTTCTCCTTGTGTGATGCTGGTCTGAATCAGGCCCCATAAGGTTGGGAGCTGAGACCTCAGTGGGGTGCTTTTAAATGCAGGTGGACCCTGAGAAGAACCCAGGGATGTAACAGAAAGCTAAGCCCTTACTTATGACGCATGTTAACTTGCAAGTTCACGTAGGCTTTGCTCACAAGTAAGCATACAAGGCTGCAAGCGCATCATGTCTAGACTCTGCTGATGTTAAAGGGCACACAATAAAATAGACAAATTTGTGCTAGTGTTGCTCAGAGGTATTGACTTAACAGAATCTTCCTCATTGCTAGTTTGCTTACATTTGTTTGTTCTGAAGATTCAGTGTGTGTAGCTTTAAGAAAAGAAAATCAGATCCGCAATAATCCAACTCTATTGAAACAAACAGAATGTGAAAATACCATAAAGACTCAAATACACACACACACACACGTGTCCTCCTCCTCTCATTTGACACAGGATGCACTGAGGGATCGACCAAATCTCGGTTGTGACCTGCAGCACTGAAGCCGCAATTGCCGCACTGTAACCCGATAATTGGGTTTCGGTGATCAACAGCAGCTATGGATCGAGGCTTCACACGACCTATATCAGGGGTCCCCAAACTACGGCCCGGGGGCCAAATCAGGCCCCCGGAAGACATTTATCCGGCCCGCTGGGCAGAAGCGGATCTCCCCCTTCTCTATCTCCTTTTCCCCAGGTTTACAAACAGCCTCAAGCGCGGGCGACTCGCTGCTCATTCCAAGCGGCCGGAGGGGACCGTACCAATGCAGCAAGGGGGGGGGGAGAGAGAAAGGCGGCAGAGCCAGGTTTACAAACAGCCTCAAGCATGGGTGACTTGCTGCTCATTCCAAGCGGCCAGAGGGGACCGTACCAATGCGGCAAAGGGGGGAGAGAGAAAGGCAGCGGAGCTTCAGGGCCGGATTGGAAGGGGACAGCGGGGGTGGGGGGCTCGGCCAGGGGCGGGTCGAGGGCGGGTGGATGGCGCCCCCCCCCCCCGCGGGCAGCACTTGGTCCGGCCCCCGGCTGGGCTCTGGCCATGCGTGAACTGGCCCCCTGTTTAAAAAGTTTGGGGACCCCTGACCTATATGATAGGAGCTCAGAGAGAGGCTGATTCCACATGGGCCGAAAACAGCAGTGTGAAAACGGTGTGAAAATGGTGTAAAAGGGTTTAAAACAGTGTAAAAGGGTTTATACTGTTTTCACACAGCTGTTTTTGGCCTGTGGGGAATCAGCCAGAGAGATTGGAATTTAAGACGTTTGTTGCTGCTAGACTGCCGTAATTCGCCTGTGCCTTGCAACACGGCTCCACGATGCACATTTCCCTACAAATGAGCCCCGCTGAACCCAGTGGGACTTGCGTTTGGGGTCGGGAGGCAAGACACCTTTGTTGCGGGAGCCTTGCAAAGACACGCAAAGCCTCTTCCCTGCCAGGCCCGCCTGATCTGGGAGGAGGGATCTGGGAGGATCCGGGGGAGGAGCTGGAGACGCAGCCGGAATCGCGCTCGCTCGTCCTCGCCGCCGGCCTCTGCTCAGCCCCGACTAGACGAGAGCGGAGCTTTTGCAGCCGCAGCGCGTAGTGAGTAGCAAAGGTTGGGGTTCAAAATGGCGGGAAAGGGGGCCGTAGTTGAGCCACCCCAATTAGATAGACTCTGATGGTGCAAGCAGAGCGCCTGGGGAGGGAGGAATGCTGCACGTCCTGCAGCTCGGACGCCTGGGGTTTTTTTTTTTGGTGGGGGGGAATGGGATGGGGGGGAGAGAGGGATTGAGGAATTGGGAGGGTTTGTTTTCCTCCCCATGATAGTACATTATGGCTACTCTATAATCTTAAGTAAGGATAGCCAAAGAGTGAGTTTCCCATGCTTCAGCGATGGTTGGGACGTTTTAATGTTCATTATTGGTTGTACAGGTGCGGAAGAGGGTGTTGAGAGAGCGGTTCCAAAGGATAGTTGAAGAGTGTGTTTGCCCCTGTTTCAGTGGTTGGTTTGGATCTTTTAAATCGCATTATTGGTTGTACGGGTTGTACCTGGAGAGTTGCTCCAGATTAATGAAAAAGCACAGATTAAATGAAAAGCACAGAAATGCAGCATGGTAGCTTTTCCAGTTAGGTTCTTTTTTGCTGTGAGAACAGGTATTTGGAGAATGGTGTGTTGCATGTCAGCAGTGGATGAGCAAGTAGTCACTCTGGGTTGGGATGTCTTTTGACCAACTTTAGTTGGTTGGCTGTTCCCTTCCCTGGACGGAAGAGGCCTTGGTGGCATCTGCATTAGCCTGTCCTAGCATGCTGTGCTTGAGGTGGTCTTTGGAGAGTCTTTGGAAGCTGCAACTGGTCCAGAGTGTATCTGCTCGCTTCTGGCGTGGTATGCTGCAAGAAACATGTTGCTCTCATGATGCTTCTTCTGCTCTGGCTGCCAGTACAGGTTGTGCCCTCTAAACTCCTTTGCTGTAGGATCATAAGAAGAAGAAGAGTTAGGATTTATATCCCCCTTTCTCTCCTGTAGGAGACTCAAAGGGGTTTACAATCTCCTTGCCCTTCCCCCCTCACAACAAACACCCTGTGAGGTAGGTGGGGCTGAGAGAGCTCAGAGAAGCTGTGACTAGCCCAAGGTCACCCAGCTGGCGTGTGTGGGAGTGCACAGGCTAATCTGAATTCCCCAGAGAAGCCTCCACAGCTCAAGCGGCAGAGCTGGGAATCAAACCCTGTTCCTCCAGATTAGATACACGAGCTCTTAACCTCCTACGCCACTGCTGCTCCAGTTTAACTCACCTCTCTGAGATTGGCCCAGATACTGAGGTCATTGTCAGAGGGCCTGATCCTCCGGGCTTCAGTATTTGAATTACGGTGTATGATCACGCATCATAAGGTTTTCTTGAAAGCAGTTTTTCCAAGTGGGCAGTCACATTAGTCCACTGTAGCAGAGCAAAAACTGAGCCCAGTAGCACCTCAAAGATCTACAGATTTGTCTAGGGTGTAAACTCACTTTGCCTGGTCTGATGAAATGAGCTTTATCTTACAAAAACATATACATTAAAAAGTGTTGTCATACCTGGAAAGGTGCTGCTGTCCCTCCCCTGAGTGGCACAGACTGGCTTGGTCTCATCAGATCCTGGAAGCTACGTTGGGTCAGCCCTGGATAGTACTTGATAGGAGACCACCAAGGAAGTCCAGGGACGCTATGCAGAGATAAGCAATAGCAAATCACCTATGAATGGCTCTTGAAAACCTTACAGGGTTGTTCATCGTAAGCTGACTAGACTGAAACTTTCAAAGCACTGCTTGACTCAAATTTTGTTCTTTATAGCAATGGCTCTGGAATATTCTTCAATGGAAGTTGGCCTGGTCTGGTCCAACTGTTGTTCTACTAACTATGCCAGGGGTAGGAAACCTGCGGTTCTCCAGATGTTCAGGAACTACAATTCCCATCAGCCTCTGTCAGCATGGCCAATTGGCCATGCTGGTAGGGGTTGATGGGAATTGTAGTTCCTGAACATCTGGAGAGCCGCAGGTTCCCTACCCCTGAACTATGCAAAGTGGTCCTTTTGAAGAGGATCTTTAGTGCATATCTACACTACCTGCTAACTCTGAACTGATTCCTAAAAGCGTTGGATGTTGATGATGGTGGGATCGTGATTATTGTTTCCTTTTTTTGGACCAATTTTTTTTTAATTTATTGATTTAGTGTGTTTTCAGTTTTTAATTTGTTGGAAACCTCAGTAGACAGTTTCAGGGTGAAAGAGCCGTATACAAATATTGCTGCATTTAGGCATGAGATGAAATCCTGGTTTATTTTAACCTTGGGTATCTTGTGAAATTCAGCTCATAGATAGTCACCCCAGTGCAGGATTGCCTCACCAAAGGCTGGTTTTACCACTTTTTCCTCCCCCCCCCGCCCCCGCCCGTCCCACGCAGAGACTTGCAGTGTGGTGAGGGCAGGGGTGGGCAACAAACCAGGATTTCAGCATTTTCCTGTCATGTAAAACCGTGGTTAAAAAGGCAAACTGTAATTAAGGAACCAACTTCAAACTGGTTTTGTTTTAATGTACTGTAACTAACCATAGATTGTTGAGTGTTCAGACAGTTGCAGTAGCTGTGGATAGCTTACAGCAGTGGCGTAGGTGGTTAAGAGCTCAAGTACTCTAATCTGGAGGAACCGGGTTTGATTCCCAGCTCTGCCGCCTGAGCTGTGGAGGCTTCTCTGGGGAATTCAGATTAGCCTGTACACTCCCACACACGCCAGCTGGGTGACCTTGGGCAAGTCACAGCTTCTCGGAGCTCTCTCAGCCCAACCTACCTCACAGGGTGTTTGTTGTGAGGGGGGAAGGGCAAAGAGATTGTAAGCCCCTTTGAGTCTCCTGCAGGAGAGAAAGGGGGGATATAAATCCAAACTCTTCTTCTTCTTAACTAAACCGTGGTGTCATGTAATGTCTGAATGGAGCCATTCTTAATAAATAGGATTAAATAAAGAGTAGCAGGTTGTGATTTAAAAAAATCTCTCCTATATAAGTTTGCTAGAAACGATGAGGAATATTTAGCCATAATGCCTTGGCAATACAAAGACTCCTCCACCCCATTTGCTGCCATCACAGCTAACTGGGAAGGGAAGGAGAAAGACCATTTACATCAACCTAATTTTGGATGTATTGCTTCAGTGTGCATGTTAATACGGCAAATATAGTTTATATCTTTTGAACTCTGAATGTCTGCTAATATGGTAGCGTCCTGTTATTAATCCATGGATATGTTAGTGTGAGTCTTTTAAAATGAATGTACATACAGGATAATGTCAGTGGAGGTTCAAAGAACTCTAGACAGATCTTCTGTGTCCATCTTCTGAATCTAGATTCACAATCTAGATTCAGAAGTCCAGGAACTGACAAGAATTGCAATTGGACCTTAGGGCTTTGGGCACCAGATAAGTAGCAAATGTCTTCAGAGAGATGAACAAATTGTGTTCTCATGATGTCAAGAAGGGATTGTCTACATCAGGGGTCCCCAAACTACGGCCCGGGGGCCAAATCAGGCCCCCGGAAGACATTTATCCGGCCCGCTGGCCAGAAGCGGATCTCCCCCTTCTCTATCTCTCCCTTTTTCTCCCAGGGTTTACAAACAGCATTAGCCACGGTGACTCATGTACTCATTCCAAAGCGGCAGGGAGGGGACGTACCAATGCAACAGGGGGGGGGGGGGGGTGGCAGAGCACACCTTTCTCCCTCTCCCACCCGCAGTGTGCTCAGTCCCCCTCCAGCATCTCAATGTAATCTCTTGTAAACAAGAACAGTGAAACTCAGGCCTGGAGCAGCACCGACCCTAACAGCATTAAGACAGCTGGGCTTAATTTCGGCTGCTCATTCCAAGCCGCGTCGAGGGACTCCGGCATCAATGCAGCAAGGAGAGAGAGAGCAGTGGCAGAGCCTGCCCTCTCCCTCCTCCCTGTCAAGATAGTGGCCCTTCTGCTGGGATGATGCCGCCGCTGAGGCTTAAACTGGGGTCGGGTGCCAAACTCCAGGCGGCTTGGAGCTTGGCACCCCGACTTCCAGGTTTATAAATAGCCTTCAAAGCGCCACGAAGCGACTCGCTGCTCATCATTCCAAGCTGCCGGAGGGGACCGCACTCAACGCGCGAGAGAGAGAAAGGTGGCGGAGCTTCAGGGCCGGATTGGAAGGGGACCGCGGGGGTGGGGGGCTCGGCCAGGGGCGGCCTGCATCGAGAGGCTCTGGATGGCTTCCATGAAACGGCACTTCTGAGTCCGGTCCCCGGCTGGGCTCTGGCCATGCGTGAACTGGCCCCCTGTTTAAAAAGTTTGGGGACCCCTGGTCTACATGCACAAATATGTGTCCAGTAATACTGCTTCTTGTTCTATACTTGCCTTTTACTGTCTTTTGAATGTCAGTTCATATACTGTGGGATTGGTTGTTGCTTTAAACTGTAGATAGAAAAATGCACCCAACCTTTGTATTATTTTCCTGCGTAGCTTCGCACCACAGGAACATTTCCATGGATGGAAAGGTTTGCACCCGCAACGTACTGTTTTTTTTTTCTTTTTGCCTTCCCTCCTCCACTGATACAGGTATTTTGGTCTGCAGCAGGAGGGGGAAGAGAGAAATCCTTCTATCCATGGAAACACACTAGTGCAGTGATGGCGAACCTTTTCAAGACCGAGTGCCCAAACTGCAAACCAAACCCCACTTATTTATCGCAAAGTGCCAACACGGCAATTTAACCCGAATACTGAGGTTTTACTTTAGAAAAAAAATATGGATTTGAGACTCCAAGGCGCGTTACTCGGAGTAAGCTTGGTGGTAAGTCGGTGGCTCTCTGCTTTTGAAGCAACAACGGTGCAACTCCTTCCAATGGGTGAATGCCATGACCCTAGGAGGGAAGTTTTCATCTCCAGTGAAGCAAGCCTCCATTGCCACAAAGCAAAAATCCAAGCTTCTACTCCCAGGTAAAGGATTGGCGCTTTTAGTTCTTCCCATAGCAGAAAAATCCCAGTGGGGTTTTGACAGGCTTTAACAGAGGGAGCTACCCTACACTGCACTTCCCCAAAACTAGGTCTTAGGTTTTAATGCTGATAATCAGAGCCCAGTGGCCTCAGGCCAGCCCTAGATGTAAGCAGTCTGTGGCCAGTTTCCAGTGAGTGCTCACAGAGAGGGCGCTGAGTGCCACCTCTGGCACCCGTGCCATAGGTTCGCCACCACTGCACTAGTGGATCTCAGGCAATGTTTGCATACAAGCTCTTATTCAGAGACTATAGTGTTTTGGAGGTATGAGATGCAGTCTTCAAAACACTGCTACTTCCTATTCACCTTTCAGTTCATTACATTTGCAGGTGGGCTAGAAATCCACATCAGGCTCTTGACGATGAAAGGCGGGGTTTTTTGTGGGGGGGGGGTTGACTGGCAAGTTGCATCCAACTTATGGCAACTCTGCACAGTTTTCAAGGCAAGAGAAGTTTGGAGGTTGTTTACCTTTATCTGCCCTCCACCCCCACCCCCCAATGACTCTGGTAAAGCCTAGAAGATCTGTGAATTCTGAAAGCCTCAGTTGTCCCTGCTTTTTTGGGGGAAGTAGATGGGATTATTGCTTCTACCAAGCTTCTAGACCATTGGTTCTCAACCTGCGGGTCAGGACCCCTTTGGGGGTTGAACAACCCTTTCACAGGGGTCGCCTAAGACTCGCTGCATCAGTGTTCTCCATCTATAAAATGGATAAATGTTAGGGTTGGGGGTCACCACAACACGAGGAACTGTATTAAAGGGTCGTGGCATTAGGAAGGTTGAGAAAGACTGTTCTAGACCTTCGTGAGGTAGCAGAAATGAGTGTTAAAATTCCATGTTAAAATTCTGAATGGCATTGGGGGAAAAACACATCAAATTAAGTAAACAGCATATATGTTCTACATTGTATCACTTATTCCAGTCACACGGTTTGGCTTCTTAAAGCAGAATTTGAAAATCCAGAGAAAGTACCTTAGAAAGAAATTGGATGATATTGGACCTATTGGCCCAGTGATTGAAATGCTTGATAACTTCTATTGGACCATTGATTGAAATGCTAGAAGCAGGAATGTTTTCAGTTTTAAAAATGAAGTTATTAAGTGTCCTTTTATTCTGCCCTTCCTTCAAGCAGCTCATGTCATACTTGGTTTTCTTCCCTCCTTTTTCCCTTCATTTTATTTTCACGACAACCCTGTGAAATAGATTATGTTAATGGGCCAAGGTCACACAGCAAGGTACCCTCAGCAAGTGGGCGTCCAAACCCAGGTCTCCTTTTTAAACATGACCCACGCTAGTTCAGAACTTTTCCACATGTTTTAAAAGTTCAAAGTAAAAAAAGAAGAAGAAGCAAAATTTAGGGATAATGTAACAAACCAAGGGTTGTTTTATTAAACAAAAGGTAACCAATATTGGGTTGGTTTTAGATATCGGAATATAATTCATGAGATGGTTTCGGGGAGGAAAATAAAATACATTCTACCCTGTTTTCCCTAAAATAAGACATCCCCGGAGAGAATAAATAAAGACATAGAGAAGTAGAGGTTTTCTTATGGAAGTGCAAGTAAATATGTAAAGAAAAACATCTCTCTCTCTCCCTAAAAAGTAAGACGTAGCAAAGTTTCTTTGTTTTGGAAGCATGCCACGCAGAACAGAACACCAAGGAGCAATGCAGCTGTGGAGGCTGGAAAAATAAGACATCCCCCTAGAAAAAATAAGACATAAGGAAGTACTTTTATCTTTTGGGGAGCAAAATTAATATAAGATTAATTGTGTATCTTACATTTTTGGGGAAACACGGTAGGAAAGCTAATGTATCAGAAGCACAAAAATTATAGATTCCAGGGTAGCTTAGGATTTGATAGTATCACAGGTAGGTGGATAAATCAAAGTCCTTGTTTTATTTGCCGAGCGAATGAAAGATTTAGAAATCATACCAGGAGTTGGTTGGGATTAACCTGGCAGAGGAATTGCTGACTTCAATTTTGTATAGTTTTTAACTAGAATTCTTGTAGTTCACTAATGTACTTTTAAAGGAGCAGCAGTGGCATAGAAGGTTAAGAGCTTGTGTATCTAATCTGGAGGAACCGGGTTTGATTCCCGGGTCTGCCGCCTGAGCTGTGGAGGCTTATCTGGGGAATTCAGATTAGCCTGTACACTCCCACACACCTTCTCAGCTGGGTGATCTCAGGGCTGAAGTCCACAGCTTCTCGGGAGTTCCCTCTTCAGCTCCCCACTCCTTACCCTCACAGGGTGGCAGGCGTTTGTTGCGAGGGGGGAAGGGCAGGGAGATTGTAAGCCCCTTTGAGTCTCCTGCAGGAGAGAAAGGGGGGGATATAAAACCCTGCAAACTCCCTCCCTCCCTCCCAGCTTTCGCCGCACTGCTGCCTGCTTCTTTCTCTTCTTCTTCTTCTTCTTTCTCTTCTTTCTCTTCTTCTTCTTCTTCTTCTTCTTCTTCTTCTTCTTCTTCTTCTTCTTCTTCTTCTTCTTCTTCTTCTTCTTCTTCTTCTTCTTCTTCTTCTTCTTCTTCTTCTTCTTCTTCTTCTTCAATTTCAAAATGAGAACGCACCATGTAGGTTCAATAAATAATAAAGGCATGACTGACATGTGTTGTAATTCATCCTGAAAATGTTCTTTTGTTTTGAGAACCTAAGAAGTGGCGGATTAGTGTAGGATTGAAGAGGTTTGAGTTCAAGTTCCCATTCAGCCATGGAGCTTACTGTATGACCATTGACATTCTCTCTTAGCCAAGCTACATGCAGGGTAAAGGTTGTAAGAATAAAATGGAGGAAAGGAAAACACATGACTTCCCCACTGCAGACCACAATGCCACTCTACCCCAAGCTGGGGAGCTAGTATCCTGGCTACCCCTAGAGAACATGAGAGGGAATTTGGACAGGAGCCGAATTGGGAGAAGAGGGTGATGTCTCCTCCCCCGCTCCATGCCCACATGGATCTTTTTGACAGTCTCGCCCCAGGGGTGCTACCGTATACTCCTTTGAAGGTAAAAAAGGAAAGAAAAAAGTAATAGATGGCAAGATGTCACACACCTAAATTGTAGGCTTCTTCCCTGTATCTGTTTTTGAACATGTAAATGAAGACTGAGCTGCGCTTTCACTGTTTCATAATGCACTGTAGGTTCATCAGGTTAAAAAAAGAAGAAAGCCCTTGGTTGAAAAATGACAGCTGTGGAGAGCCACTTTAAAAAGTTGCTTTTAAAGATATGGCTGCTCGTTATTCAGGAAGAATGTCACCCTTCCGTGATTGTGGTTGGAATTTTCCCCTGCCTTTTTATGATGCTTCGCTTCTTTTAACTCAAGGCCCACTGAAAATCTTTCTTTTTTGCTTTATAAAAGTGCTGCGTCACATTCTGTACACGTTCAGAAGAGGAGAAATTTAGCACAAATGGAGCTGCAGTTCTCCTTGAAGCTAGGACATACGTTCCATCTGTTATACATATAAAATAGTTCAGTGCCAGAGGCTAGGTACTTGGTATAATGGGAGGTAATTATCAGTCTGGGAACAGCTTGAAAGGCTGACAGCATGGGATTGTGTAATAAAAGTTACCGACTTCTTTTAGCAAAATGTGTAAAAAAAATGTTCTAGTCCCTTTTTTATAATGTCTGTTAAAACTTCATAGTTCTAGAAAACCAAGATACGTCTGTAATGACCATTTTGGAAGGGTTGTAGCCAGTGGTGGGATCCAAAAATTTTAGTAACAGGTTCTCATGGTGGTGGGATTCAAACAGTGGCGTAGCGCCAGTGGGGCTGGGCGGGGCACAACGGGGCGTGGGCGGGCATTCCAGGGGCAGGGCATTGCTGGGCGGAGCTGTGGCAAAGACGCAGCTGCTGCACCGGTCCTTGGGCGGGAAACGAATGCACGCAGGCGCAGGCTGCCACGCACGCCGGTGCACCTCCTGCTAGACTGCTTCAAGTTCTGCGTGCTACTGCTGAGGAGCGGAGGAGGGGCGTAACTAAGGCAAAAGTCACATGGCAAAATCACCAATTAATAACCCCCTCTCAGCACACACAAATAATTAGTAACCTACTCTCGGGAACTTGTGAGAACCTTGTAAAGGATTCAATGGTGTTGATGAGGCAGGTCCAGCCGCCTGGCCTTGACTACATTCCACAGCCCGGGCGATGGGCCAGCTCCTCCGGCCCAGGAGGACCACTTATCTCTTGGCGAGAGAGATGAGACCTCCGGGTTCCCATGGGAATCCGTGAGGGGGGATGGGATGGACAGGAGTTATAACCATAATGCTTCTTGAAGCTGAGATCTTATTCCTGCCACTCGCGTGCAATCACGAGAAAGCTTTCTAGGATGTCTGAATAAAGGATCTTTTACACCCAAAAAGCCTTTTATTTCTGCTTCTTATGGAATTCCTTCGACATTGTGGCAGGAATCTATCGCTTCATCCTAATAACCCATTCCTAGTGCAGTGGACCCTCTAGCGTCTCGGCATGGAGAGGTTGAATGTTCCTGTGGAAGGTTCGGTAGCTCCCCAAAGCAGGGAAGCCCGAGGCTCTCCCTTCTGGATTTAGAGGAACCCGGCTGGGAGAGCTGGTCTCGCTGGTGACTCTTTCCCCGGCCTCGTGATCAAGCACGGGAAGTCTTCCCTTACTCCCGGCTGGAACGAGGGAATGGCAGGAATGACGACCATAGGGGACTTACATGATGCCGCTTGGGGCGCCGTCTATGGATCGAAATGCGCCTGTGGATCCGGGTGCATCTACCCGTTTTGCCATGGATTACAAACCTCAGATGCAACCCTGTCACGCGGAGGAGACGGGCCTGACCACCTTTCTAAATGCAGGCAACACATGAGTCCATTGAACGCATTCCTGGACTCGTATTTTGCGTGATGCTCCCAAAGAAACCACTGCGTGGCATAGCACTGGGAGACCCGGGTCCGAAGAACCACCGGGTGACACTCGGGACTAATACCAGGGATTGGGAGGGGCGGTATCTCGTGATTGGCGTCTTCCGATCCGGACCCCCCAGATCCCGGACCAGCGGCTTTTCGCACCTGAGGAATGCCTCCGTGGAGCCACCGTGCGGCGTTCGACGTCCCCATGCGTTCAGATGAAGGAGGAGTCCGGATAGAAAGCCTGCACTCCCAGCCGGATCTATTCCCTACCCATCGAAAGAGAGAGCTGGGATGAGGGGTAAGGCAATGGGCCGACTTCAAGTAGATGCCCAAGGAAAGCATGGGTCCCGTGAACGCCCATGGCTACATGGGAAGAGGAATCCGAGGGAACAGCTGCAGCAAGAGCGTGAAAACCTGCAAAGAGACCCGGGAACAGCAGCGCTAAAGCAGTCCAACTTTCGAATTGGACCGTGCCAAAGATGCGCTACTGCAAACGGCAATATGCTGCTATAAATCTATCTCAAATCCATGATAAAAGTCCTGGAACACTCCAAACTGGACTTTACAGCTGGCAACGCGAAAGCTGTTCAGAGCCTTTAAGCGATATCGCATTTCAAGTGAACTTACTGCAGCCGTTCTAGACGAGACGAACTGGCTAAGCTTGGAACGAGAGAAAGCGGAGCTTTGCATGCGCATCAGGACGACATTGACTCGGCATAGGAGAGAGAGCTGGCTGTCCTTGGAGAGTGTGGAATCAACTGGAAGAAGGCAGCAGAGACGGTGACAAACCAGAAGTTAGAGTCTTTACGCTGCTCACGGGTACAGCCGGGCGCCATTAAGAGGCTGACGCGACTTGCTGGGTCCTGCCACCTTCCAAGGACTCGAGCTCATCCAGAATGCTACAGCGGCACCGGCGTTGGTACCCTCCACCCTTCCACCGATTCCGGCCCCCCTTGGCGCGAATCACCGGCCTCAACCTGGCGCAACCGCCGCCCCTGCGGGCGCCAAGGCCCGTGGAGAGGGGATAAATTACAGGACCTCCAATACCTGCCCCGCTTCTGATAGAAACCCGCTTCCCAAACTTCCCCTACTTCCATCCTTGCAACTCGATGCCCACTATTGGAGGACTACGCGACGATTACTTCATACCGGTCTGAGCGCTGAAAAAATCCCCGTGGACATCGCTCCAGTCCTGGATGGGGCGGCAAGCCGACTGGTTTTCGGTGACTCACACACTTTTGAACTCTGCAAGATGGGAATGATACTCGGTGACGGTGCCCGCTGTTCCTCCAGAAAGCCTTAAGGGCTCGCCTTCCAAGATCCCCGGGTGCTGGAAATGAAGCTTATCCGCACTTCATCAAATCTATTCCAAGCAAAGGCAACCGGCCTTCGTTTGCAGAATTTTGCGCCGGCGAATCTTTACGCATGCGGCCGCCCCGACTCCCTCCTGCTGGAATTATGGGTCTTCCTGAGCGCATGAAATGTGAATACTTCCTCGGATGCTGTTGACGCAGAAGCTGCGCGAAACGCGTGTTTTTAATTCGGTCCCCCGCACTATTGCTGATTGGATCAATTGGGATCCCAGGTGGCGTCTCGTTTGGAGTACGCATTTCGTGCCGGAGGCCGCCCACGCCCAAAACCCGCCACTCGACGGTAAACTGCCAAGCCCAGCCGCCGCCTCACCGAGACCACTCTCCGAGCTGCCGTCGCCGACTGGGATTGTACTGTGTCTTCCTACTGCGGAGGACCAGGTCATCTCGGCCGGCTAACTGCCCGAAAGAAACAGAAGCCAACCCGCCTCGCCGCTGGCGATCCCATCTGCTAAGCCACCATCGCAAATCCGGAGCCGCCCTTAACAGGCTTTCAAGGTCTAGGCGGCAGGCGTTATCCGAAGGCAACCCAGAGGAGAGGGAAGCAGCTTGTTTGTCTTTCTTCCAGCCCTGGCATGGACATGGGTTCGACTCCAGACGCTGGTGAGTGAAGCTGCAGCACCTCCCATAATCCAAGCGCTTCTCGGCCAACCCGGCTAAAGCGATACTCGGTATTATTATAGGTACCAGCGCCTTGTGGATCTTGGCTGCTCCCATTGCTTATCACGCGCCCCAGGTGGCGGAGGAGTGGTTGTAGGTCTAGGAATAACCAAGTCCCCCCTGGCTAAGCCTCCATTGTACCATTCACCCAAATGGACGACAGTCACCTCGGGAGCGTAAGCGGACCGCTGCCCAGCGTTCAAAACGCGTAACCGGTTCTCCTCCGCATTTCGCGCCGACCATTTGGGAGAAAATTGGAGTTTCATTCTGGCGCTCAGTGGCCAAACACTCCATAGTTCTGGGCGTATTGCCATGGTTGTTGTTGCATGAACCAAAATTCCTCTTTACCCTGAAGAAAGGATCTTAGAATTCACTGACCCCTCCCCATGGTGTGAACAACACACATGAACTGGGGGGAAAACTTGGCTTCTCCTGACACACCCCCCCCCTGAAAGTTTCATATCCAGCGATATGTTCCCGCATTCTACCGGGCATTCCAATCCGGCGTACGGCAAGATTTCAGCCAGAGTATTTCCAGGAGCAAGAATGCGATCAGTTGCCACACCCCCCATAGAGACACTGACTGCAAAAATCGTATTAGCCACAGCCATAGGGCTTAACTGCCCAAAGCGTGGGAGAATCTACTCGATGAGTCTCCAGTAATGGGGAGAAGCGAACTTCGTGCCTTCTTGGACAAGAACCTCGCCCGCTGGTTCCATAATGGCCGGGCTACCAAACAACACCTTCCATACTGCTCCCTGTATTGTTTGTAAAAGAAAGATGGGTCTCTTTACGGCTCTGCACAGATTACCGAGGACTCAATGCAGTCTCCCTAGTCCAATAAATACCCTTTGCCATTAATCAAGGGATCTTTTAGGACGATTGGGCAAGGGGTACGATCTTTTACTAAGTTGGACTTGAGAGAAGCTTTCTACCATAGAGTCAGAATTGCTGAAGGGCTATGAAACACTTCTTTGATCTATCATTTAACACAAAGTTTGGACAGCTTTGAATTACTTAATAATGCCATTCGGGTTAAGTGCAAGTTGGCCCTTGTTTTATGGCCCTTTATCAACGAAGTTCCTCCATGATTTATTGTACAAGGCTGAGTAGTGGGTGTACTTAGATGACGCTTTTAATTTATTCACAAAACCATGGAGAGATACAGCATGAAGCATTGGTTCTGAAGCGTATTGAAAGCGTTTCCTCAACACTAACTCCCTCTTTGCCAAACTTTCCAAATGCTGTTTCCACTGCAAACTCTCTATTGACTATTTGGGTTTACGGATCTCGCCTCGAGGGCACTAAAATGGATCCTGCTAAGATTGATGCAGTCACTCCCAATGGCTGCCCCTACCAGCCGAAAAGAGACTCCCAATCTTTTTTCTAGGTTTTGCTAATTTCTATCGCGACTTTATACCCCAATTCGCTGAACTGACTCTCCGACTCACAGACCTCTTACGCACTAAGGGTAAAGATCCACTGACTGCCAAGCCCGGGGCCCCCCTTTCCTGGTCTGAAGAATGTCAGACCCAGCCTTTCAAGCTTTTAAAATCTGCTTTACCAGACCTATCCTGCTTCCCTGGCCCAGATCTCCCGTTTGCGGTTCACAGATTGCACTTCGGACCAAAGCGCTTGGAGCAGCCTAATTGCAGAGAAATAAAGATGATAGGCTGGTTCGGCAGCGAGCTTAGATCAAAGAAATTCTCCGATTGCTGAACTCTAACTGGACTGGTAGGGGATAAAGAGACTACGGCCATCAAAGTAGCACTTCTCCACTTGGCGCCATCTCCGGCTGGAGAGGGGCTAAACACCCCTTTCAAGTTTGGTGGGATCACACCCTTGGCAGCCTCTCCACCCCCCCCCAAGGATGTCCATGAAACGAACTTCGTTGGGCCGCATTTCTTTTCTGCGTTTCTCTTTCACGGTAACCATTTTTCCCCGGAAAAACCAATAAACTGGCTGATGCGCTCTCGCGCCTACCCGGGGAGGGGGGTGGAGCTGCTTCTCCCCGGGACATTCAGCAAGCACTGTTCTCCTCCCCCCCTCCCACTTGGGGCTGGCTGTCCACCCGATCTCAGACATCCACTCCTCCTTCTCCACCCATTCCAACAGCCTGGTCTCTCCGCTTTCCCTACCAGGAACCTTCCGAGGAGGCGTGGGGCTCTTGCAGCGAGCCTCTGGCCCGGTAGGAAGGTGACTCCCAAATTGCGTTTGGAGAATGGCGTTTGTGCGGCGTGAGGATTGTTGAGTGCGTGCCTCCCCACCTCACGTAAAGCAGGTTCTGCCGAGGCCTGCCATGATGCCCGCTCGGCTGACATTGACATTTCTGGCTTTCTAAAAAAACTCTGCATTTTGGCCCATTGCCGTCCACGTTCCTGGTGGCCACTTAGCGTCCTGCTCAAGAGACATTGAAGGCGATGATATTTAAAGGTTGCTCTGTTTGCGCAGAAGCCAAGAGCGTTCCGGGAAAACCCCATGGTCTGTTGAAACCTCTCCCGGTGGCCTCCACGCCCACATGGGAAGATCATCTCCATGGATTTTGTATTAAGCAGATTTGCCAGAAAGTCATGGCAACCACGGTCTTTAATGGGTGGTGGTGGACTTATTTTCTAAACAAGCCCATTTTCATCCCATGTGCTTCCATCCTCCTCGCTCCTAAGTTAAGCGGCCGTCCTGTTCATTTCAGCATCATTTTACCCGATCTACACTCCATGCCCGTTAGGGTGGTCCTATCCGAACCGCTGACCCCAATTCATTTCAAAGTTCTGGAAAGCTTTTCTAGGGTTGTTAGGGGCCGCCCCGGCGGTTGCCGCCCTACCACGCCTTCAAAGTGGCAGAGGTGAGTCGGAGAGAAGCGAACAGAACCCAGTAGAGCAGTATTCTCACGTTGAAATACACCAACTACCACCAAGAACAATTGGAAGTGCTGAGCTAATTCCGTTTTACCCAGGAGTACTATAATGAAAATGCGGGTTCATGGCAGTACAAAAAAAACTTCCCCGCTTCGAAATTGTATGTCCGGTCGGCTCCCCTTCCCGCCGTTGCCGCGGCTACTCTCGCGGAGCATTGGATCCTCCGGAGTTTCGTAGCAGTGGGATTTCATCTCTGGCTCGAGGGTGTGGAAATATGGTCCAGACTGCCTTACAACAGGCTAAAGACTCCCAAAAGCTTTGCAAAGCGGATGAAAGCAACCGCTTCGGATTTCCCTCTACGTGTGGAAACGTACTGGGTGTATTTGCAGGTTCTACCAAAAAATCTCAGAGACGTGCATTTTGTAAAATTTTTCGAAACTAGGCAAAAGATTCGTGGGACGCTTTTCCAGATTACTAAAGTGGTGTATATGATGTCACTGCCCGATTGGATTTGCCCTTAACTCTCTCTTAGTAATGTATCCATCCTGTCTTCCATTCCAGTTTACTCAAGGAGGCTCCCTGCTACGTTTCCGATGCACTGGCACGACCCGCCCGGAGAGACCCCCACCGTAACTATTATTGATGGCCAGTAATACCAAGCATTTTAAATTGACGCCTATCCCTGGACTCGCTTTAATACGCCAAGCGGCTTGCAATATTCCAAAGTCCCTTCTTGGGTGGGGTATTCCTCTGGAATTTATACATCAATGGGTTTATTTCCGAAAATATTGGCCTTCGCCCTCTCATTTCCTTTCCACCGCGCCTTTCCGCTGGCTGGGGGAGGGGTCTTTTTTAAGGGAGGCAGAGTGTAAAGGATTCAATGGTGTTGATGAGCGGGTCAGCCGCCTGGCCTTGACTACATTCCACAGCCCAGGCGATGGGCCAGCTCCTCCGGCGGAGACCTTATCTCTGCGAGGGAGATGAGACCTCCGTTCCCATGGGAATCCGGGAGGGGGGATGGGATGGACAGAGTTATAACCTGTGCTTCTGGCGGGAGATCTTATTCCTGCCACTGCGTGTACGTGAGCTTTCTAGGATGTCTGAATAAACGGTCTTTTACACCCAAAAAGCCTTTTATTTCTGCTTCTATGGAATTCCTTACAACCTGCTGGATCCCACCTCTGGTTGTAGCACCGCAGTAGATGGCATACTTAGTACACAGAAGATTCCAAGTTCAGTTCTTGGCATCCCTTGTCAAAATTATATTGGAAACCTTACCCTTGAGTTTCGAAGCCAGTGGCTTGACTTGACGCAAAGGTACCTCCTGGAACCTTTTTTGCCCTAATTTGCCTGGTAAGTTTGCCATCCAGTCAAATTTTCAGGCTTGGACAATTTGTTTTCTCAAGAGATGATGCAGGTGCCATATGAATCCTCTAATGACATTTGCTCAGGCTGATCCTTTACTAATAAAACTACACAGATGTAATTTTGAGAGCTCTAGAGCTATCATCTTGGGAGGTCTAGAGCATAAATTCACTCCCAATTTTAACAATGACATCCTATTCAGCGTAGCATAAAATGTTTGTATTTCTAGAAGCCAACATCAGCCAGAGCGCTTAGAAAATTCTATGGATATTTGAGAACAGTTATAGTGCAATATTAAAGAGAGTTATACCTTTCTAAGCCCACTGACCTCAGTTGACCCAAAAAGTTTAGAATTGCGCTGTTCAATATAGTTACAGCACAATCTAAGAATGCTTTCCTGGTCTATTAGAAATGAATCCCATTGAATAGACTTCAATAAAGTTGCTTCAAATTGCACAGTTAAGTTAGAAGAATGCCATTTTAGGAGTTTCAATTACCCATGTTTCTGTCCCCTCCCCTTGTAATTATAGGTGTTAGGTTCCCAATTCGTTGTTTTAATATTTGAACAGAGCAGTGCTGAATAGTTACCCCAATAGGCCTTGACTGAAGTAATTGCACAGAACGAAACTTTTGAGTTTATTAAAAAGGCAACAAAAACGTTCTAAATTCCTTGCATAAAAGTTGCATTATAAAAAACCAGCTTCAAATGTGTAGGTGTTAGTTGTCTACAGGAATGTCCCTGGCCCTGAACCAACTAGACCAAGTCCCGTAGAAGCCAGGTACCAAGTAGCTGTGTCTAATGGAAATCCCATTACTTTCAAGCCATAATTAATGTTAACTGGATTGGGGCCAGTGTTCTTAGGTACCAACGTAACAGTTTGGAACTCCTTCAATTTTGCAGCACTGAGGACTGTTAGAATTGGAAATATCTGTCTAGTGCATTTTTAAAATCCCCACAACCCTTCTCAAAAGCCCAGGGTGCAGGATTCTCCCCTGCCCATTTTACCCTCACAACGACCCTATGAGGTAGGAGGCAGAGAGTGTGCATGGTCAACAGGTTCTCGCCAGAAGAGCATTTCGAAACCAAATCTTCCAGATTCTTGTTCGGTCCTGCAACTGCAATACCACACTGATATCTAGTTGTTCTCGTGATGAATTAAGCATTTTCACCCTTCTGTTGGGCAGGAATGTTTGTTTTCTTTTAAAATCTGAGAATGAGTTTGCTGTCTCTTCCTTTGGTGGGACAGAAAATTGTGAGGAAGAGAGAGAGTGAGAGAGAGAGAGAGAGAGAGAGCGAGAGCGAGAGCGAGCGAGAGAGAGAGAGAGAGAGAGAGAGAGAGAGAGAGAGAGAGAGAGAGAGAGAGAGAGAGAGAGATGTATGGGCAGACTGGCTAATAAGGCTGTTTTTGTTCCCTCCATTCATACACTGCCTTTCTCCAAGCTGATTCAAAGCCGATTACTTTAAGCTTAAAACAACCCATTCCAGTTTAAATTCAACTTTATCAATCCCTTGATTTTTATGTACAGTTTACAAGTAGTGGAGTTTGGCAGGTATCTGCCCCGTTGAGGGCTCTCTTGTCTTCAAATCAAAGTGAGGATAATTTTCTGGAAATAACAGAGTATCTTTTATATCTCTATAGGAACTTTCAGTCGACATTTGAGAAGGTAAAGAGAAAGTGTGGGTAGATGGTGGAGAAGAAGGGAGGGAGAATACTATTATGAGGAAGGCTAGGAAAAGAATAATCGGATTCTTAGGTTCCAGAATCCAATGTTCAGAATCTAGCACAAACTTTATAGAGATGTCAGACTTGTGTTGGAATGGGGGAAGGATGTCCCATCTTAAGCGCCAGTGGCATATTTTTGAGGCTCCAACAATCTTTACAACTACATTTGTGGTGCATATTTTACTTTTGTGTTCTGTGACAAATTCTTGTCCCTTTCTGCCCTGCTTTCTCTGTCCCTGGCTTTCAGCCCTTGGAAGTGACCTCTCGCTGTGATTATGCTGAATGTTCTGCTCCTCTGTTTTGTTTAGGAGGAATGTATCCTCTGACGTTCCACAGCATTTGGGCACAAATTTTGTTGGCGTCAAGTTGCAGAGTTTTGTTGACCTGTTAAGTTGCAGGCAAATTGTGGCAACCCATAGGGTTTTGAAGGGGAGGGATGAACAGGCCATTGTCTGCCACTCCATAGCAACCCTGCATTTGCTTAGTGATCCCCTATCCAAGTACTAACTCAGGGCACATGTCCTGCAGTCGCTGAGGGTTTATGGCCCTCCCTCTTGAAAACCAGACTTAGGCCCCTTCCGCACACGCAAAGAAATGCGTTTTCAAACCACTTTCACAACTGTTTCCAAGTGGATTTTGCCATTCCGCACAGCTTCAAAGAGCACTGAAAGCAGTTTGAAAGTGCATTATTCTGCATGTGCGGAATGAGCCATAGAATTTCTAAGCTAATGCTGTGAAACTGAGTTGGCTGCTGAATTGTTTAAAAACTGGGTGGCATCCTATTGCATGTGGTGTGCAGTAAAGAAGAAGAGTTGGATTTATATCCCCCCCTTTCTCTTCTGTAGGAGACTCAAAGGGGCTTACAATCTCCTTTCCCTTCCCCCCTCACAACAAACACCCTGTGAGGTAGATGGGGCTGAGAGAGCTCCGAAGAACTGTGACTAGCCCAAGGTCACCCAGCTGGCATGTGTGGGAGTGCCCAGGCTAATCTGAATTCCCCAGATAAGCCTCCACAGCTCAAGCGGCAGAGCGGGGAATCAAGCCCTGTTCCTCCGATTAGAGTACACCTACTCTTAACCACTACGCCACTGCTGCTCCTGCAATACTCTGCTGCAGTGTATTACTGTGCTTCTGGCTGGCATTTTCTAACCAGATTTCTGCACTGCTAGCAATCTTGGAAACTCAATCAATGAGGCATAGATTGTATGTGCCTTTCAAGGTGCGTGTGTGTGTAAAGGGGTTGGGGGGAGGCTTTCCTGAGCTGATTGCAGTAATTAATTATTCATTCTGGTGCTCCACAGCAGCTTTGTGATTGAATGCGGCCTCTTTTGCAGTGGACAAGATGGGAAGATGTCAAATCTCTTTGACACCCCCACCCCAGCAACAGTGGTGATTTCGCCCCACTTCTGGTGCTTAAGGATTATTAACTGTAGTGGACATTAGAGAGAGAGAGACCCCAAATGGGCGTGGTGTCCATTGCTTATTTCTCTTCCTTTCAAAGAGAAGGCTGTTTCTGAAGTTTCTGCCAATCTAGTCTTAGATGATGGGAGTCCCCAAATCAGGCCTCTGAGTATGACCAGAATGATTGGGTAGGTACATATAATACATGTTAGTGTTCCTTTTGGGGTGCTGTCCTCAAGCCATGTAGAGAACTAAAGGTCAGCACCAGGACCTTGAGTTGGGTCTGGAACAGGGGTCTTCAAACTATGGCCCTCCAGATGTTCATGGACTACAATTCCCATCAGCCCCTGCCAGCATGGCCAAGTGGTAGGGCTCATGGGAATTGTAGTCTATGAACATCTGGAGGGCCATAGTTTGAAGATCCCTGGTCTGGAAGCAAATAGATAACCAGCGTAGTTGGAACTAGACGGGAGTGATATGGTTGATACAACTCACTCCAGTTAGCATTTTGCAACATTCTGTAACTGGTTTCCAAACAGTCTTCAAGGACAGCCCCACATAGAGTGCTTGGCAGAAATTTGTTCTAGCTATTACCAGGGCATACACTATAGTGTCGTGGTGGCGAACCTTTGGCACTCCAGATGTTATGGACTGCAATTCCCATCAGCCCCTGCCAGCATGGCCAATTGACCATGCTGGCAGGGGCTGATGGGAATTGTAGTCCACAACATCTGGAGTGCCAAAGGTTTGCCACCACTGCTATAGTGTTAAGATCTTTCCTGTTCAGGAACAACTGCAGCTGGTTTAGCAGTCAAAACTGGTCAGAGGCACCCCAGGCCACCACTGCCACCTGTTGTTCAACAGGAGGCCTAGGTCCAGCAGCATCCCCAAGTTACAAACCTGCACCCATGATAGGCTTTAGTAGTGAAGTGCTGGTTAGAATCAACCAGTCGTGAAGCTACAAGGGGGCGGGCGGGGTGTGTGTGCGCTGTGCACTGGGCGCACTCCTGGGGAGCACGGAAAATCATCCCCAGGCCCCTCCCCTTTCCCCGCCCCCCCCGCTGCACCCCCCTTCCCACACTTACCTTAGTTCCTTTCTTTTTTCAGAACTTTTTCAGGCTGCAAAAGGCCTGTTTGCAGTAAAAACGGCCTGAGGAACTACAGTTCCCAGGAGACCTTGGGGCTCACAAGGTCTCCTGGGAAGTATAGTTCCTATCACGCCTGAAAAAGTTCTGAAAAAGGAAAGGAACTAAGGTAAGTGGAGGAAGGGGGGGCGCCGCGGGGGGGCCATGGGGGTGGAAAATTAGAATGCGCACCGGGCGCAGTTTGGCCCAGCTACGCCCCTGGAATCAACCCTAGATTGTGCTGCTTCTGTTCTGTACTTATTATAGTACATTCCCTTTTGATAAAACTGCTTGTTTGGCTTGGCAGGCTGGACCTGAAAATCTAGGGGTCCTCTGGCCAAGGCGTATAATATTTTTGGCACTGTCTTAGGGCTTTCTTACACATACGGCTAAACAACCCTTCAGTAATTTTCCTTGTGTAACCCTAAGTCCACTAGGGGAGCTAAAGAGTTAGGATATTTCATATAAGGAAGAAAAGGTGCCATCTTCTCAAATTGACTGGACGGCCTGAAACTGTAGGTAGTTCTCCTCGGAAGGATTTTAACCTTGTTATAAACTACATATTAATATTCTACGTATGATAATTTCTTATACTGATTGCTGGAACAGGGGATGGTGTTTATATTAATTGGCAATTAGCCTGTATTTTTTTTATTCCATGTATTCCATGCTTTATTCTATCTTATTCTATGCACCTGATCACTCTTTAAATTTAGTAGGCCGTCCAGCTGTTGACTGCTGCTTCCTTGATGCAGAGAACTGTTTTGGCATTATCAATAAAATTTATATCTTTTTAAAATCCTCTACAAAGAGATGGGCAGTTCTAAAATCATTTTTGCAACCTCAGTCAGAAGTGCCTAGATATTTATCAGACACTACGTGGGAGGCACGTGCAAAAGCCACAGAAGCTGTTTTGAAAAGTTACACTGCTATCCCTGATGCCCTCAGTTATTTGTACTCTGATGTTAATGGGAAGGGTGGTGCCAGGCTTCAAGCTATCAATCTTTTGCAGAAAATGGAAGAACTGGAATTTGTGTTTATTCTGCAATTTTGGACCTTTCTGCTAGGTCATGTTCCCAGGGTCCTCAAAGCCATTCAGAAATCAGTATTGTTTGTTATTGAGTACTCATGCAAGTTTGTTTGATTCACTTCAGGATTTTTAGAACAAAACTAGAGAAGTAGGGTGCTGTGTGGTTTCCAGGCTGTATGGCCGTGTTCTAGCAGCATTCTCTCCTGATGTTTCGCCTGCATCTGTGGCTGGAATCTTCAGAGATCCTCTGAAGATGCCAGCCACAGATTCAGGCGAAACGTCAGGAGTGAATGCTGCTAGAACACAACCATACAGCCCGGAAACCACACAATACCCCAGTGATTCTGGCCATGAAAGCCTTCGACAATACATTAAACTAGAGAAGATTTTGATGAGCTTGAGCAACAAGCAAAAGCCGCCTTGCCAGATATTAACTACAAAACTGTCACAAAAAGTAAGGAAATGGCGATGAAATGACGGAGGTGTACCTGGTCCTGATGCCTTAGTCAGGGGTCTGCAACCTGCAGCTCTCCAGATGTTCATGGACTACAATTCCCATCAGCCCCTGCCACCATGGCCAATTGGCCATGGTGGCGGGGCTGATGGAAATTGTAGTCCATGAACATCTGTGGAGCCACAGGTTGCAGACCCCTGCCTTAGATGAACTTTCTTCAAGAGATAAGTTTAGGATTAAATCCTTCGTTCCTATGCTAGATGCACTTGAAGCCAGTTTTAGAAGAAGAGCTACTGTGTACAGTGATATTGCACGAATGTTTTCCTTTCTTTCTAATCTGGCAGCGTCTAAGTAAGGAATTCAGCAAGGTGTTGAACTGCTGATGAAAGCAAACCCAGAAGACATTGACCTGAAACTTACTGAAATTTTGCACTTTCACTTGTGTGTGAGACAAAGCCATAGGCTTACCGAAGAGCACTGTCTGTCTCACAGAGACCTTTATCAAATTACATACAAGGAAAAAATTCAGATGGCCTTCCCTAATGTGGAAGCAACCTTGTGGCTATTTCTTAACTTAATGGTTACCAACTGCTTAGGAGAGAGTTCTTTTTCAAAACTCAGATGAATGAAAAATGAATTAAGGACCACAGTGTTTCAAGAGAGGTTGTCTATACTGAGCATACTGTGCATTGAAAGTGAAAAACTTAGACAAACAAATTTTGATGAACTTTTAGATGATTTTGCCATGAGGAAGGATAGAAAAAACTTTTTTTAGTTTATTGTGTTTGATGATTGTAGTTTATTTCCTAATATGTTTTTTAAAAACCGACTGTTTATAATAGGACAAAAAGTAGGATCTAAAAGTCTCACACTGTCATTGTGAGGTAGTCATGATCATCTTATTAATACTTTCCATGCAGCAAAAATTTGTAAGCTCAAGGTTTACAAGGTTTACATTCCTGCTTATTCCACAAATGTTTATGAAGTTTTGACATTTATGCATTTTGTCAAGCACTACGGTATTAATAATAACATGTCCATCCTTTAGAAGAGGAATGGTGAACTGCGGAATTTTAAACACCTGTCATCGTCCTTGGCTTTATCCTGCTTTAAAACACTCTTCCCTCTTCCTCTAGTTGTGATGATAAGGGATTGGGAGAGGGCCCCCACAAGTGGAATAGCTCAGGGCCTCTCTTCATCTAACTCTGGCCTTCCCAAACTCCACAGAAAAGAAAAAAAAATTGCCCTGCTTTCTCTGGCCCAAGATCACCCTGTGAACATCATGACAGAGGAAGGCCCTGAATCCAAGACTTTTCCAATCTTAATCTAACACTGGCTAATAGTTTGCTTATTTTTCATTGTTTTAGCATGCTTCAGTTTTCAAAACTCACAGCCCCATCCACACCAGAGGCAAAGCGAAAAAGCCCCACTGACGAGAAGCCTCTATGGGTTTCAATGGACTTATGCCGCCCAAAGCGGCAACTTAAGTCCAAAGTAGGGCCTACCTGCCCACGCCCTTGGCCCACCCCTGGTTTGGGGGTGCTGATGCAGCATTCAGGGTGATGTCTCAGTGCTGGGGGGAGGGGGGCTGCAGCCACTGCACGTCGGCGGGATTCCCCCCCTGCCGGGGTAAGTGCCCCAGGGTGGGCAAGTCCACCAGTGTAACATCACAGCCACTCCTGAGAGTAGATTTGCTTCCCCCTCTCCCTGATAGACCTCATGGGAGAGTCTGCCTTCATGGGCGGGTGCATGGGTTTTGTCAGTATCCAATTCAGTTTCCCCCCATTAATTCAGAGGCATACCTGTACCATTGATTAATGGTTTGACAATATGGGCCTTCCGAACTGCCTACTTTTGGCCACATAGAATTGTGCAGCATCTTCTGGGTACAAATAATCTTCAGAGAACCAACTGCTTTTTGTTTAACGCCGGCACTGCACTTAGAAACGCATGCAAAGCGATTACCATTTTGCCTGCAAGGCACAGCTCCTCCTGGTAGCAGCAAAGGATGCAGGAAGGTCAGCAGAGGGAAGGTATTCTTTGGTCAGTGATTGGGCTCGAGTTGCTTGGTAGCTGAATTCAAGACACAGACGTTTGGCAGGAAGCCTGCTTTTTGATGAGTGGAAACATTGCTTTCCTTGTTGTTTGTTTCTTCTTTTTCTTCTTGTAAGTGCTGTCTCCTTTTTCCCCTCCTCCTTTTGCAGGGAGAAATAAGTGGTGAATTGCACTGCCTTTCAAAAGAATTCCAAGTAAATCCAGCCTTGCATTGATCAAGCATCCGAACAGATGGATAATGGAGACTGGGGATATATAGTAAGTATACCGGTTTAGACTCTAGGAGCCTGGTAAATTTCTCCAAGGGTTTTGCGCGCGTGCGTGTATATAAATGCATCTTTTTCTGCCCCTTCCCCAAATATCTGGCCTACTGGGAATGCTGTTTTTCCTATTTCAAGAAAACTTGGTAAATTTCATTATCTAGAGAGGTATAGCCGGAAAAAACCCAGGCTACTTAACTTCACATATCAATTAGGGATAGGAAATTTGCGTGTCCAGCGATTCATACTGTGTCGTCTCTGAACCACAAGAAATGCAACCGGTTGTGAAAGTTCCAGTGATTTGACTTGAGTGGTCCAGGCTAGCTCAATTTTGTAAGATCTTGGAAGCTACACAGGATTGGCCCTGCTTAGTACTTGAATGGGGGACCACCAAACGAATCCAGAGGCAGGCAATGGCAAAACACCTTTGTTTGACTGTGCCTTGAACACCCTATGGGATCGGCATAAGTTGACTGCAGTTTGATGGGACTTTCACTACCAAGGCTCCCCTAGATGTTATGTTGGTTTTACCTTTATTATAGTTTATTTTGATTAATACAGTATAGGTCATGGATATTCTGCAACACTGGGTTGCTATTTTAAAGTTTAGAAAACATTTCCTGTCTCTCTTCTTGATTTGTGGAGATATATTCAGAAAGACTTGACCGGAGATTTTCGCAGTAAATTGTACGATCTTACTATATAATTGAGCAGTGTGTTCCTGATGATGAACCAGACAAAGCGAGGGCTGTTGGGAAGTATAGTCCTCGACCATTCGGGAGAGCCCATGTTCCAGCTTCTCCTGAAGGGGCAAGAATTACATTTCCCAGCAGCTCTTGCAAAGGCTGCTGTTGTAGGGAACACTGCTGTCTTCGCGCAGGCACTTTCCAAAGAGGAGGGGGTGCTGTTGTGAAAGTTGTTGTACAAAAGCAATGGGCACACTGCAGCCTCTGCTTTGCAGAAGGTGGGGAGCACTGATAGGGAGAACTCTCCCCATCTTCAACGGCACCCTACTCCCTCTGCTTTGGAAAGTCCAGATCCAGCTTTGCAAACAAGTTTTCTAGAGCCCGTTGTGTTTTTTCACTCAACAAGCTTTATTGCTGGTACATACATAATGACCCAAGATAATTTAAAGAATTAGTTGAATATTTTGCCTTCATTCCTTTCCCCCCCCTCAAAGCAGAAGGGGAAGGGGCACTTGCATGAGGCTGTAGGGAAGGTAGTCTCATGTTTCGTTCATTGCTTACCAGAGGCGTAGCTACCATGGGGACATCCGGGGACAAGTGCCCCGGGCGCCACCTTGTGGTGGGCGCAAAAATTGCAGGTTCGTTAGTGGCTTTTTCTATTTTTCAGGGTTTTTCCCATGTTTGGCCTGCAGGGGGCGCAGTTTTTAGGCTAGCAGCACCAAACTTTCAGACTATTGTCAGGTGACTCTCCTGATGATACCAGCCAAGTTTGGTGCAGTTTGGTTCAGGGGGTCCAAAGCTATGGACCCCCAAAATGGGTGACCCCATACTCCATTATTTCCAATGGGAGCTAATAGTAAACGGGGCTACCATTTTGAGGGTCCATAACTTTGGATCCCCTGAATCAAACTTCACTAAACCTAGGTGGTATCATAAGGATAGTCTCCTGCTGATACCACCCAGGTTTGGTGAAGGTTGATTTCAGGGGTCAAAGTTATGGACCCCAGTGCTCCATACTCCATTATTTCCAATGGGAGCTAATAGTAAACGGGGCTACCATTTTGAGGGTCCATAACTTTGGGCTTCCTGAATCAAACTTCACTAAACCTGGGTGGTTTAATCAGGAGAGTCTTCTGAAGATAGCCTAAAAGTTTGGTACTGTTAGCTTAAACATTGCTCCCTTAACAGGCACCCTCAAATTTTCCCCAGATTCTCCCTTTAAATCCACTCCAAAGGAGGTGGATTTAAAGAGAGAACCTGGGCTCCCTAGATTAAAAAAAAACATTAAAAGTATTGTTGAAGGCTTTCAAAAACCAGATTCAACTGGTAGTTGTGAGTTTTACAGGCTGTGTAGCCATGGTCTGATAGATCTTGTTCCTAACATTTCGCCTGCATCTGTGGCTGGCATCTTCAGAAGTGTATCACAGAGAGAAGTCTGTTATAAGAGAAGGCTGGACACAGTGTATAATAGACTTCTCTCTGTGATACACCTCTGAAAATGCCAGCCACAGATGCAGGTGAAACATTAGGAACAAGATACACCAGACCACGGCCACACAGCCCAGAAAACCCACAATAACCAACATTGAAAATGATGCAGTTTGGGGTGGGGAATCTACCCTGAAACAGCATCACTTTCAATATTTTTTAAACTAGGGAGCCCAGAGTATCCCCTTAAGGTGGATTTGAGAAGCTGGGCTCTGTGGTTTAAACAATACTAAAAGTGATGCTGTTTCAGGGTGGAATCCCCGCCTTCAAAAAAGAGCATCACTTTCAATGTTGCTTAAACTAGGGAGCCCTGGGTGTGTTCAGATTTGTGTGTTGGGGCATGTTCTATAATGCAATGGTGACTTTGAGATGACCTGGTGCAAAAAATGTTGTTTGGTCGTGGTGGGGGAGGGATGCTGCCCAAATGGGGGGGGGGGGCGCAAAACTCAGATTTTGCCCCGGGCTCCATTTACCCTAGCTACACCCCTGTTGCTTACAGCACATGGCCTGAGTTAAAATTGTGCATAAGTCTTGGAAGGAAATTGCTCTTTTGGAGTCAGCTAGACCCAGAGGTGGGCAGTTTTCTATGAATCAGAGACGATGGGGTATCACTTGGTCATCTGTAATAAACTGCAACTCGGACTAACGAAGCAGTTTTAGAATTAATTAGAAGACTGTGTTAATGTTTCCCAGTTCTGTTAGAGAGGGAGGCCTGATTTAAGACATGTTAAGACAAAAGAAGAAGAGTTTGGATTTATATCCCCCCTTTCTTTCCTATAGGAGACTCAAAGGGGCTCCTTGTCCTTCTCCCCTCACAACAAACACCCTGTGAGGTGGGTGGGGCTGAGAGAGCTCCGAAAAGCTGTGACTAGCCCAAGGTCACCCAGCTGGCATGTGTGGGAGTGCACAGGCTAATCTGAATTCCCTAGATAAGCCTCCACAGCTCAGGCGGTAGAGCGGAGAATCAAACCCTGTTCCTCCAGATTAGATACACGAGCTCTTAACCTCCTACGCCACTGCTGCTCACTTTCAGAGTCTCTTTCAAACCGAACCTCTTTATCAGCAGAGCAGCTACAAGTGCAATATTATCACATCAGAACAACACTTGCCTGAGCTGTATATCTGCTCTCTACTGGTGTTGCCTGCATAATATTGGCCCAGTTTTAAACGAGAGACTGAGTGTGCGCAAATCCCCCAGGCCAGTTCTTACATTTCACCAACGTTGCCTTCAAATTGGGCCAAAGACAGTATTTTTATGAAGTGGATTAGGTAGTACTTTGCTTCATGTGTTTATTATATTCAGCATTGAAGAAAGGCAGGCTAATAAATGTTGTTATGTAAAGAAACAACATGTATTTATGATGTTCCACTTTTCATAGTTGTCTCCAAAAGCATCTCATGTCAATAATGGTAAGACAGGCACTGCTGTCATTAACTAGGAACCAAAAAAGATAAGACTCACAAAGGAAGGGAAATGGGGGGGGGGAAGGTGGAGGAATAAAGGCCGTTTCCCCACTCCCCGTTTGATGAGGGCTACTCACAGCACGTAACCCGCAGTCCAGCTGCACTCCTCACGACGGCAGCAGTGGCAGCGCAGCCACCCCGATTCTGGAGCTTTTCAACCCCGTTAGCGCGCGTCATTCCCACTCCTGTTTGCAAGAGAGTCTTTGGGAAAAACCCTCGTAGAGCGCGGGCCGCTGCTCCTAGTGATGTGGATGCTACCGTCCAATCAGGCCACGGCGGGGCTCCAGCCAATCAGAAAAGAGACCCGCATTTCTGACGCCGCGGAAGACAGCGAAGCTTTCGGAAGGCACAAGCTGTGGTGGGGTGCACGAATTCGCGCTGAAAAGGAGCGGTTCAAGCAAGACCGGTTTGCCATAGCTTTTTTTTTTTTTTTGAAGTGGGGAAACGGCCAAAGTTGGTCTGACAGTATCAGAACAATGACAGAATTCATATTCTGCTGAGACTGAATTGATCCTCCCTTACTGTTAGACTTGCCTCCCGGTGAACTAAAGCTAAATATCCCATGTGTTCTTAAAAATAATGTCCTATTTAGTCATGTGGGGAAAATGCAGTTGAAAGATTTTGTTTGTTTGTTTTGTCAGCAATAATGGCAGCTTACAGACTTAAGATTGGCAGCCTGTACTTAGACCATTTTGAAGTTCTGAAGCTTCTTTTTGTTTCTGTTTTTTTTCTCCTCCTCAAGATGACTGATCCAGTCACTCTAAATGTGGGTGGACACTTGTACACAACATCTCTCACCACTCTCACAAGATACCCTGATTCGATGCTGGGGGCCATGTTCAGGGGTGACTTCCCTACAGCCAGAGACTCTCAGGGCAATTACTTCATTGACCGGGATGGGCCGCTTTTCCGGTACGTTCTTAACTTTTTACGGACATCAGAGCTGACTCTGCCTTTGGACTTCAAAGAGTTTGACCTCCTTCGGAAAGAAGCAGATTTTTATCAGATTGAACCCTTAATCCAATGTCTTAATGAACCCAAACCTTTGTATCCCATGGATATGTTTGAGGAGGTGGTGGAGCTGTCCAGCACACGCAAGCTGTCAAAATACTCCAACCCAGTGGCGGTGATCATCACCCAACTGACCATCACCACCAAGGTCCATTCCTTGCTGGAAGGCATTTCCAACCACTTTACAAAGTGGAACAAACATATGATGGACACTAGAGACTGTCAGGTTTCGTTCACTTTTGGGCCATGCGATTACCACCAAGAAGTTTCCCTCCGAGTTCATCTGATGGAGTACATCACCAAGCAGGGCTTCACCATCCGGAATACGAGGGTTCACCACATGAGCGAACGAGCCAATGAAAACACAGTCGAACACAACTGGACTTTCTGCAGACTGGCACGGAAAACAGATGACTGATTTCTTTACCTTGCCCTACCCCTCCCTTTCCCTGTTTATTCTCCAGGAACTAGCAATTTTTCAGAGTTGTGGGTACTGTTCAATAGTTCCCTTCTGCTTGAACAATTTTAAGATGGAGGAAAGACTCTTCCTTCTGGAAGTTGAAGGCAACCGTTGCACTGGATCCAGATTCGTGCCTCTGTCTGGATCCCCTCACCCCCCAGCAATCCTTTTCACCCTGGGAAAGATTGTCCCTGTAGTTGCAGGACCTGTGAAATAATAGCTATTTGGGTCGAGAAGCTGCAGCTGGGAGGAGGAAGGGTTGAAATCACTTCCTCTTTCGTCAGCTATGCTTATCAAAGAGGCAGGATGGGGTAATTTCGTCCCTTTTGCCCTCCTGACCCACAAAGTTCATATGGGTCAACCAACCCAGTGAATAAACTTTCCCAGAAATTGAAAGAATTTCAGGGGAGACCGGAAAGCTTGAGGGCTGGCTGGCATCAACACCTTCTGCTGACCTATTATGGGATGCAATCCAGTGTGCCAGTGGTGGGAGTCTGGCTTTATCTTAAGCAATGTTGGAGGCTTCCTTTTTCGTTATGGATATTTATTACGGAGTCTAGTGGACTGGAGAATTGACACGTTCTGGCCTGTCTTGTTATTTTTGTCAACGTATGCATGTGCCTGCTCAAAGCGTCAAGAAACTTTGTTACAAAGGAGGAAATATCGCAGAATTATTACAGTAGAATGCCATTTCTTTTGTGCTGTCCGCACAGTAGTGTAAAGTGCTAAAACAAATTCACATCCCGTTTTTAAAAAGTGTTTCATTCATCTCGTGCTTTAAAAACCACTCTGTGCAAGCTGTGTTGAAATGAATGGGAATGGGGGAGGAGGCACTTCTGGACCATTCCCAGATTGTTAAATGCTCAGTGGAGAGGAAGGAACTACCATCATGTAAACTAACCTAGTTTTCCTAAGGGAGTAATCAAATCAGTATTATAATTTAGTGACCAACAAACCTCTGCCCCTGTTTTTTTTCCCCAAGTGCAGCGTTTTACAGTGACAACTGTTTTCCCCCCTATGCATTATAAATCAAGCAACCAAATATAATCTGCAGCTACAAAATAATTAGAAGTATTTATATTGGACATTGAATGCAAAAAAGAAATATCCCTCTCATAGAACTGTTTATTTTTTAATGCCTGGTGCAATATTATTCTCAAGTGTAATGCTTGCCACCAAGAAGCTAATAAAATACATGAAATATGGAATAAGATTTGTATTTTTAGAGTCGTCTATGTGTCTCCCTCCCAGATTTTGATTTATTTATTCTTCTGGGAACAGTAGGAGTGGGGGAAATAAGTGGATGGAAACGAAGTGGTTTCTCAGAACAGGAAAAAAAAATAAACCATTGAGATGTGATTAACTTTTAATGGCTGGAATTTTGAAACTGGCCGAGGTAACAGGAAGGTCACAATAAAATTCATGTGTATTTGGGGACAACGTGAATAGGATCATGGAGATGTCAGGAAGATGCTGTCTGCTGAGTCACACAATATCAGCACTTTTAATTGCATACGACTGCATTTTATTTCTTAAAGCCTCAATCTTTGTAGCTGTGAACTGAAACACTTTCTAAGAGTGAACAGTGAAGGCCCTGGTTTGACTCCTTGACTATGAAAATCACTTGGTTGCCTTAGCCTAGCTTACAGCAGAGTAGTTCAGTGATGGCGAACCTTTTTGAGACCGAGTGCCCAAACTGCAACCCAAACCCCACTTATTTATCACAAAGTGTCAACCCGGCAATTTAACCTGAATGCTGAGGTTTTAGTTTAGAAAAAACCAGTTGGCTCCCTCTTCCTCTGCCCCACAGGCTCGAGAAGGCCAGCCTGCTCTAGCCTCCAGCAAGTCCTGCGCGCACCATTTTGTGCCTCTCTAGCATCTCTGCCTCCTCTGCCCCCCCCCCCCCCCCCGGGGCAGCAGCCACCCAGAGCACAGGCACCAGGCCCGCCAGCCAAGTCCTCCCTGCTCACCATGGTGTGTGAACGTCGAACTCAGTGGCCAAGGCCAGCCTAGATGTGTGTGTGTGTGTGGGGTGTGTGTGTGTGATTTTCCGCCCCCTACATGATGAACTCTGTGTGTGCGTGCCCACAGAGAGGGCTCCGAGTGCCACCTCTGGCATCCGTGCCATAGGTTCGCCATCACCGGTCTAGTTCAACCTGATACCCGTCTCACTTCCAGCCTGTTCTCTACTTTTCTTAGAAGCAGCCTTTTCAGATTTAAGGCATAAACTGTTCAAGACACTTCACCAGCGAGTTTTGGCTCACTTTTCCTCTAAGGAATGCAAGATACCACACCTGAGAAAGGGATTCCAGACATCAGTCCTGAGACATTTCACAATGCTCTGTATTACTGAATAATATTTTTCTCCCCCTCCCCTTTTTCGAGCCAGACGAATGCCGATTTACTTCCTAAACCATTACAAAGCCAAATTAACCTATATGGCTGTTAATATGCAGAGTGGTGCAGGCCGGCTTGGATGGTCATTAGGTTCCTTTCTGTCCTTTTGTGTGTCGGTCGGGTTGGGTGAATTTAACAATTAGCAGCAATTATATTAGAACCACTGGAGAGAGATTTAGGAATGTAGCAGCATTAACCAGTTAATTCCAGCTAATGACATATAAAGGTTTTGACTATTTTTTAAACGTCGTCTTGCAGTTTTTTTAAAAAAAAGTCTTATTTTTTTAGGCACTTGAGTAGATGATTTATTTATATGGCCCAACACAAAATGTGTTTTATGTAAGTGCAAAAAATCCTTAGTCTTTCTATCAGTTAGTTTTTGTATGTGAATTTAACCATCAGCAGCCATTACACTGGAACAGTTTGTGAGAGAGGGAAGGCTGTGGATTTGTAGCGAAGATCCTAGGTTCAACCTCCAGCTGAGAGGATCAGGTAGGAGGTGATTCCAAAGTCTTCCACCTGAGACGCTGGAGAGCCGCCACCAGTCTGAATAGATAGACCAATGGTTTGATTTGCGTAAGGCAGCTTTACGTACATGTAGGAAATCAATGTCAGAGCCATCTGATCCCAGCATTTTCAGTTAAAAGGATCAGGCAGCAGATTCTGCATGAGACACTGGAGAGCAGCTGCCAGTCACAGATGACAATATTGATCAGCGGTCTGACAATATAAGGCAGCGTCGTGTGTTTATATGCAACCTTTTCTTTGGACCTAAAAAGACCAGTCTAAGGGATTCTTCAGCATCAACTGCAGTCTTTGAACCCCAATTTCTTATGTGAAGATTAAGATAAAAATGTGATCTACGTGATGAACACACACAGCCTATCTTGTGTGCCAGCTGCTTGACTGCCTTTCACCTCTCGCCTGTCCGGTCATTTTGATGGGCTTTTCTGGCAAGCACCTATTGCGTCATCTTTGTTGTAGTTCTGGTTAAGTGCTGTTATTTCGATGGCGGCAGCAAACGCACCTCCCTCGGCTCCATTCCTGTCTTCTATAACTTCGACAGGGCGTTCCGGAAAAGCGGCTTCAAGTACTTCTCAAAGGTCTGGTTATCCTGCTGGGAGACAAGAAGCAAGAGGACATCAGATCCAGTGATGGCTAGAAAGTCTCTGAACTCAGAACAAAACAAGGCAGCTAGTTTTTCTGTCCTAGCTTTAAGAGCTTCCAAGCCTGTATTTCCTCATGTCAAACTGCACATGTTGAAAGCCCTCATTTGCCATTATCGAGCTCGGGAGGGATGCGCCAATGGAAACCGGCTTCTGCAAGGGCATTCCTTGTGTGTGTGTGTGTTAAGTCAGCAAAGGGCTTTGGGAGGGGAAAAATAATATTTGGTCCAGCAGCTGGGGCCATGTGTTTCTGTCCTCTATTAGCATCATCTAACTCACCATGTGCAGTCTGCACTTTCAGTAGTAATTGCATTAGACGAGAAAAAGGGTTTTGTTATTCCAGAGCAGACTATGCACACTGCAACTGGACTTCACGATCTATTAGAGGGAAACATAAACGTGCAGCTGTAGGCCCAACATGCTGGATCAGGATTTTGCCACCCAAACCACACCTCCATCAATGGTGAACGTGATGTTGGTAGTGTTCCTATTCCTGCCTAGACCAGACTGGGGTTGCTCACAATCTGGAGGGGAAAAAAAATATCTCCTGCCCGTTTAACAGAGGCATCACGTGGAAATTGACTTGAAGGTAAAGCATATCCCTTTAAGCTTCTCTTCAAGCGAGAGGACATTTTCTGCTCAGACACAGGCTAAAAAGAGCCTCCACGATGGGGTGCTGTGTGGTTTCCAGGCTGTATGGCCGTGTATCTCCTGATGTTTCGCCTGCATCTGTGGCTGGCATCTTCAGAGGATCCTCTGAAGCAGTCAACAAGAACTCAAATCCTGCTTCAAGAAGAAGAAGAAGAGTTTGGATTTATATCCCCCCTTTCTCTCCTGCAGGAGACTCAAAGAGGCTTACAATCTCCTTGCCCTTCCCCCCTCACAACAAACACCCTGTGAGGTAGGTGGGGCTGAGAGAGCTCAGAGAAGCTGTGACTAGCCCAAGGTCACCCAGCTGGCATGTGTGGGAGTGCACAGGCTAATCTGAATTCCCCAGATAAGCCTCCACAGCTCAGGCGGCAGAGCGGGGAATCAAACCCGGTTCCTCCAGATTAGATACACGAGCTCTTAACCTCCTACGCCACTGCTGCATAGCTTGTTTTTCTGCTCGTTACTCAAAGAATACTCAGATCTGCTTCAATGCAGGGATGGTAGGTTCCAGTAAATGAAAACACTATTGGGTGGTTCCTTCCTTAAGAGCATCTAAAATGCTGTTCTCACCTGGTTGTTGGTTGGTGACTTTTTAGCCCATTCAAAAAGCCTCTCATAAGCATGACCATCGTAACATCCAATGGCCGAATTCAAATTTGCATCAGAGAAGTCAAAAGCATCCACTAACGGAACAGCATCTGGCCTGCAGGAGCAAAGGAAACATTTTTACCCCATTAGACACTGGACATTCACGCTGTTCAGAGTACCGTATATACTCGTGTATAAGCCGACCCGTGTATAAGCCGAGACACCTAATTTTACTGCCCAAACCTGGGAAAACTTATTGACTCAGGTATAAGCCAAGGGCGGGAAGCCGGGAGGCAGAGGGAGCTCCTTATTTAAGCAGTGACATCAGGGGGAGTTACTGCCCAAATAAGGAGCTCCCTCTGCCTGCCGGCTAGCTGGACTTTGTCAAAGTTTGGGGTCTCTGGAAAGTTCTGGTTTTAATGAGATGCAAATAATAATCGTTTTATCAGGCTTTATCAGTGTTTGATAATGCACGCACAGCAGCATACCCATCCTCCTTCAGCTGAAATGGATTTGATAAAGATTTTAAATGAAATACTTGCACGTTGTTTTAAAAGCCTCCCCAGCTCATTTTAAATTAAAGTCCCCCTGCTGACATTACAATCGAGATAGGCTGTGGCTTTCATACCTTTCAAAATACAATCTTGGATGATTCAACTTTCTAAAAATACAGTTATCTGAATGCCTGTTTTATTAAGACAAACCCTAGCCAAGATCTTGATAATTTGCAAAAAGACGTCATGGAACCGACCTCGAAATTAAAATACCCGGCTTCTTGTTTCAAAGGCACACAAGTATAGGGTTCAATCCACTTTCAGTGCACTTTACAGCTGGATTTTAATGTGCAAAATAGCAAAATCCACTTGCAAACAATTGTGAAATTGGATTGAAAGCGCATTATTCTGCATGTGTCAAAGTGCCCTAGGACTCTCCCAGTTTGTTCCAGGCCCCACACACCAAGCAGCCCACACCCTGGATTTAATTTTTTAATTGGGGTTAAATATGGGTCTGGTTGTTACAACTGCTGTGCCAAGGTTGGATCATCTTGCTCTGAAAGCCCTTATTGGCTTTCCAGGCCCACTCTGTTTGGGCAGTGAGTTATGCTCGCCCACAGAGACTTGTGGATCCGACTGGTTTCCAGAATGCTCTGCAGGACCCGAGGCCTTCCAGCGTCTTGTTAAATGAGCTGACACCGGATTGGCATGGCCTGATCCCCAAAGTCATTAATGAGATTGCACCCAGTGCTCTCTTCAGTCCTGGCCCAAGTCAGCCCCTGGCGCACCTTGAAGCTGAGGAGGAAAAAGCAGCAGCTGAAACAACTAGAGCAAATTTAGCAGAGAACTAATGATGAAGTGGTAAGAACATCTTATGGGATGCTCATGAAAGGTGATAGATGGCAGTGGACCAGTGGCGAAGCCATCAGGGGACGGGAGGGTGCGCAACGCACTGGGCACACCGATTCTGGTCATGTGGGGGGTGGAAAAATCCCTGTGGCCCACCCCGCGCTCCCCCCCATGGTGCCCCTCCGCCCACCCTTCCGCGGCACCCCCCACTTACTTTTAGGAATGGAACATCCCAGAGAAGAAGCCTGCCTGCGTTGCCTGGGCCTGGTGGGAACTACATTTCCCAGGGGCTCCTGGGAAATGTAGTTCCCACCAGGCCCAGGAAAAGCAGGCAGGCTTCTTCGGCCTGCTCCTTTCCTAAAAGTAAGTGGAATGGGGTGCCGCTGGGGGGGGGCTGCCGCGGGGGGGGGGGGGGGAGTCAGCGTGTGCACCGGGCACACTCTGACCTAGCTACACCTCTGCAGTGGACCACGAAATAATTTTTTGCGGCCAACATCACGTCTCCTAGCTCTAACCCGGCTCAGTTGTTTCGAGTGATTTCTCAACTATGGAGGCTTAAGTCACTAACGCGGCCAACCACCTTTGCCAGATGAGATTGTTAGCACCTTACCTATCTCAGACTGATCTAGCTAAAGTGATCCATGCAACAATCATCTCCAGGCTAGATTACTGCAACTTACTCTATGGAGAGCTACCCTTGGGTATGCTTCAGAAGCTTCGTACAAAATTTCAGATGCCACGGTGTGTGCATACACAACCTGTGCTTTGCTAGCTGCATTGGCTGTGAGTGGAATGCCAAATCAGATTCAAGGTTCTGGTGCTTACCATCAAAGTTCTAAAAGGTCTGGGGCCACTATCTGTAGGACTGCCTCTCCCTATATGTCTCCCGATGGGTACTATGTACAGCTAATAACAACTTGCTGCCGATCCCTGGCCCGAAAGAGATCTGGCTGCCCTCGACCAGAGACAGGGCTTTTTTGGCCCTGGCCCTCGCCTTGTGGAACGCTCTGTCTAATGAGACCAGGTCCCAGTGGGATTTGATGTAGTTCTGCAGAGCCTGGAAGATGGAGCTGTTGCACTAACCCTATGGTCGAGGCAGCTATAGGGGTATTATCTATGGGGGCCTCCCTCCTCTCTGTCCCCTCCATGCTGCTTTCAACAGGGGGCGATTCCGCACACGAGTAAAATAGGTTCGACCCAGTTCCCTGAGAAGGGTACTAACCTAGGTCGAAGCCATTGTTGTTCCCCACTGCAACCAGCTTGATCCCAGCTCGGAAAGTGGAATCATCCTGTGCCTCTTCGCCGCTCCGTTCCGATTGGCTACTGTTCTACGGCCATGTTCCGTCTATCACCACACACGTTATTAAAAAAACTGCCACAGGAATGGAGGGAAAAGAAGGTGGCGTTTTTTGATTGGCCAGCTGTACGCATGCCCGAAACAGTCAGCTGTGATTGGCTGAATGGGGGACTCCTGGCACCAGAGATACTGCACTTTCCTGGAATCGAGCTGAGTTCGAGCGTGGTTCCCTGAAAAAGTAGTAGTTCCCAACTGGAGTCGGAAATTTGACCTTTACACGGGGTGAAGCTGGTACAAAACCACGTCGATCCCAGTGGTTGTGCGGAGCACTTAGGTTGAACGCAGCTCGAACTTAGGTCGATAACGCAAGTGCAGAATCGACCAGGGTGTGTTTATTTTTCTGGAAGTATCACCATCGGAGCACTGTTCTAAATTCCATGGGCTTTCAATTGTGATTTTATATGTTGCAAGCCACTCTGAGCCTGCAGTGGGAAAGGCGGCCTAGAATGTAATAAAATAAAATAAATAAAATTGAGCATGGAACCTTCTGTGTAACAAACATGTACTTTATTACTGGGGCAAGGGCCCTTATCTGTATTTTGTCTGAGGAAGGACCATGTTTGAAAGTTACAAGTTTGACAAACTCAAAGGGGATGAATCATAACACAGTGGTAGAATTTGTATGGGGAACGTTGGAGGTTCTATCTCTGGCATCCCTCATTAAGAGCTTCTCAGGTAGCACTGGTGGGAAAGACCTTGGTGAGAAACTGGTTGGACTAAGAGGGCATTGATGTGATGGGAAAAAATTTGATCCAGGCACTACTTCACATAAAGTGATGGCACAAAACGGCTCATTTACCTCGTGCTTCCTATAGGTATTCCTTTAACGTATGGGCCTCTCTCTTCAATTAACCTGATGGAAAGTATTTTGCTAGTGATTCATAGATTGATCTACATCAGACCTGGGCATTATATGGCCTGTGGGCCACATCCGGCCTGCCGGATGACCCTGACTGGCCCGCATGAGTCACAAATAGTAAAAAATGTTAACATTTTGTCTACCAGTGTTTTGAGAAATTTGTGTGAATGAATTACATTTTTTGGAAGGCAACCTCACTTTTTCATTGCATAACTTTAACATATACTAGTCTTGCCCGCTTGTCAAAACAATGCTATTTACTGCTTTTTTATATAAAGAAATACAATAAATATGCAGAATTGAGTTCAGACTTTTGGCCTGGCTCTCCACAATATTTTGTTTCTTATGCGGCCCCATGGAAAAAATAATTGCCCACCCCTGATCTACATGCACATGATGTGAACATAGAGAAACATTTTTTCAACAGGAGGGCATCAGAAGAGTAGTAGCTTACCGAACGAGAGCCAAGAGATCCAAGTAAGACTCAGTCACCATATCGCTTTGCTTTCCAGATAGGTGGCCGGTCTTCAGGAAGTCCCCCATATTGGAGACGATCCCATGTAATGCAAAGAGGTCACAGAGATGCTTCAGGACCCTTTGGATGTGAAATTCTTTTTCGAATTTTTCCAGCGCGTTGACAAAATTTTGCACAACAATGTAGTGGCTGTGAGCCTGAAAAAAGAAGCAAGCAGATGCACGTAGGCTGCTGTGCAGAATAACTCCCTCTGTTTAACAACAACAGTTACACATCGTGCCTGTTTGCCAAAATGGACCAGGTTGACTATTAGGTCTATAGACTCTGCTCCTACATTTATAAAGACTTTCAACAGAAAATGTTTATGACAGTTACTACCGGTTAGCAGGATCAGCATAAAGAAGAAGAAGAAGAGTTTGTATTTATATCCCCCCTTTCTCTCCTGCAGGAGACTCAAAGGGGCTTACAATCTCCTTGCCCTTCCCCCCTCACAACAAACACCCTGTGAGGTAGACGGGGCTGAGAGAGCTCCGAGAAGCTGTGACTAGCCCAAGGTCACCCAGCTGGCGTGTGTGGGAGTGCACAGGCTAATCTGAATTCCTCAGATAAGCCTCCACAGCTCAGGCGGCAGAGCTGGGAATCAAACCCGGTTCCTCCAGATTAGATACACGAGCTCTTAACCTCCTACGCCACTGCTGCTCCTGTCAAGTTATACAATAAACCTGTCAAGTTATACAATTAGGTAAACTCTCTTACAAGAAAGGCACTGTTTCATCAGGTTAATAAATTTGGAATAAGCACCATTCCTTGCAGTATGTGTGGAGGGGTGGGGCTTACCCACAACCACAAATACTACACAGGATCCCAATTTCACATATGCACTGAGGAAACTTTTAGTATTCTGTACCACATCCAATTTGCTAATGTAATGAGGGGATACAAGCCTAGGAACCAAACCCATATAACCAACCAAGATGCCAGCTTTGCCCCTGTACACACCCAGGAAATGCCATCACGGGACTTAATGACATTAATGATTCTATCTGGGACTCATTCATAGGGCCATCTTTCAGTAACATATGCCATCTCCTGTCAACAATGTCATATGCTGAGAGCAGACAGACAAACAGGTCAGTCAGCACATAAAAGAATTAACGGACATCATGGTGATAGGGGTTGAAATCAAGACTGAAAGGAATCTTGGTGCTGCAGTGGAAAGTTTGATGAATGTGTTGATGGTTGCGGTGACAAAGGAAATGCCATCCTAGAAATGATTAGGAAAGGGACTGAAAATGAAATGACCAATATTGTAATGCCATTGTATAGATCCGTGGTTCAGCCAGATCAGGGGTAGGGAACCTTTAACACTCAAAGAGCCATTTGGACCCGTTTTCCATGGGAAAAGAAAACACTTGGAGCTGCAAATAATTTTTGACATTTAAAATAAAAACACTGTATATATTGGGGTTTTTTACCTTTTACTCCGCTCATTCTGAGAAGTGCATGGATGCGTCTGCCCTGCTGCCTGCAGGGCGGGCAAGAATGGGGCCAGCTGGCTCGATTGGCCGCCGCCGAGAAAGCTTGCCACTCAAAGGGGGGGGGGAGGCGAGGAAAAGTCAGCGGCGCGCCCAGCCTGTGCGGGCGGTGAAGTTAAACCGCCCTTCTGCCTGCAGGGCGGGCAAGGATGGGGCCAGCGGCTCGGCTCGTGGAGCCGCAGTGCAAGGGCAGAAGAGCCGCATGCGGCTCTCAAGCCGCAGGGTCCCTACCCCTGAGCCAGATTCATAACCCTGTGTACAGTTTTGATCACTGTAGCTCCAAAAGGATATTATGGAGCTGGGAAAAGTGGAGAAGTTTACAGATCCAACTGCTCTCTTCGCCTCCAAACCATCACCTCCCTTGCCAGGTACATCTCTAGCTCTGGGGTCTCATTTGCACGGCAGTTTTCTCCTTGGGCCTTTCCAATGGCTAACATCAGCCTTTTCCAAAGAAGCCCATTTTTTGCAAGGCTCAAAGAGTTGAAATGAAGGAAGGTTAGCAGAATAGTTTCTGCTCTGCTCTCATCAAGATAAGCATTTACCAAACAGAACATGAAGACTTCAAAGTATTGCTTAGATCTATAGAAAATATTGATGTCAGATTTCCCAAACTGCTCTTGCACAAAATAGACTCTGCAATAGGGGGTCTAGATGACTGCAATCTACTTCATTTTCCTAGGTGTGTTCAGAGTACAGCTTAGAAAGCAGAATCTCAGATCTACAGAGAGGGAAAAGGATTGAAAGAAACTCCAGTTCAAATGCAAGGAGATGTGTATTTTTAAGTACATAGAGGCATTTTTTTTAAAACTCGGCAGCCTACTTTTTCAGTTTGCATATAGCTGTGTGAGCTTTTGTTACATTAGAATTCAACTCATTTTGCTCTTCACGTGTTGTACCAGCAGGCTTTGGGGCACTGAGCCTTCCAGCTGCTAGGACAGTGATGGCGAACCTTTTTGAGACCAAGTGCCCAAATTGCAACCCAAAACCCACTTATTTATCGCAAAGTGCCAACACGGCAATTTAACCTGAATACTGAGGTTTTAGTTTAGAAAAACGGTTGGCTCCGAAGCGTGCGTTACTTGGGAGTAAGCTTGGTGGCAATCGGTGGCTTTGCTTTGAAGCAACCGTGCAACTCTTCCAACGGGTGAATCACGACCCTAGGAGGGTTGACTCAGAAGCAAGCCCCATTGCCATCAACCGAGCTTACTCCCAGGTAAAGGATCGCACTTTAGTTCTTCACAGGAAAATCAGTAGGGTTTAACAGTACTTAACAGGGCTACCTACACTGCTTCCCCAAAACTAGATCTTAGGTTTAATGCTAATAATCGACCCCAGCGGCCCAAGCCAGCCTCGATGTGTGTGTGTGTGTGGGGCGGGGGGGGGGGCGACTCTGTTTGCGTGTGCCCACAGAGAAGGCTCTGAGTGTCACCTCTGGCACCCGTGCCATAGGTTCGCCACCACTGGGCTAGGAAGTGAATGGCCTGTAGCAGCGGAACTTCTAGACTAGATTACTGCAATGTGTTTTTTATGGGGCTGCCCTTGAAAAGTGTTTGGAAACTTAAATTGGTGCAGAATGCTGTGGACAGATTATTGACTGAAGTGAGTCATAGGGACCCTATCACTCCAAACTTGTTCTGTCTACACCGACTCCCGATTTGTTTCCATGCCTATTATCCTTTAAGGTTCTACACTGATTGTGACAGAAATACCTTAAGGACCATCTCCTCCCATATGAACCATTTCAGACATCTTCTGGTGAAAAAGAACCTGGCAATCCTATGTATTATTACCTCCAAAGAGTTGGTACCAGGGCTGGATTGGGCCCAGGACCAAGGAATGAGCCCAAGGATCTTATAAAAGGGGTTCCCAGAGTAGGCCAGGAGGAAAGAAAGGACTGAGACCTCAGAGCAATAGAGAGCCAATCTTGAGAAGAAAGAGGTGTTGGATGATGAACTCTCTCTCTTTCCCATTCTGAGGCCTGAGGGGAGTCTGTCCAACCCTACCCAAGACGTCGGAGGGGAGAAGGAAGGCGCACCACATCAGGCTAGTACTGTGACTACCATTTGATCTAATGCAGTGGTTCTCAACCTTCCTAATGCCGCGACCCTTTGATACAGTTCCTCATGTTGTGGTGACCCCCAACCCTAACATTTATCCATTTTACAGATGGAGAACACTGATGCGGAGTCTCTTAGGTGACCCCTGTGAAAGGGTTGTTTGACCCCCAAAGGGGTCGCGACCCACAGGTTGGGAACCGCTGATCTAATGGGATCTAACAGAGTGGGACAACCAAGAATATTACTAACCATAGCAGACCGTGCCAGCTGTACAGAGCACAAGTTCCATGCTTCGTGCTGTGGTGTTCCCGACTGAATCAGAGAATGAATTTTGATTGCTGCATTTCTTACCATCCTGGAAGCAGAAGTGAAAAATGTGCAATGCATATAAAATGGTCCACATCAACGCTCAAATACATTAGCAAATATTTGCACTTCATTTCCACTTTTTTTGCCCCTTCACAGCAGAAAGAAGATCCCAGTCTATACACGCAACAGAATAAAATGAACAATTCCAGACAGTACCATCTCTAACTGATACCACCGGTGAATGTTCCCGAGGTAGAAGAGCTGCTAAAACTCACAAAGGAATCATCATATTAAAGAGAGGGTTAGGTTAAAGCATAAGCATAAGCATTTTTTATTGTCATTGTGCACGCACAATGAAATTTACAGCAGCATTCCTCGATGCACACAATTTCAGACTCATACATCATACTCATACAATTTCATACATCATACTCATACAATTTCAGACTCATACATCATCCTCACTTTCCCCTTCCTCCACCCATCCCTACACAGCCCCAAACACATCAACACGAAGCCGCGGAGTTTAGCATAGCCGCAGCTCTAGAGTAGAAGCTGTCTCTAAGCCTCTTTGTCCTAGTTTTGATAGACCTGTATCGTCTGCCGGATGGTAACAGTTCAAAAAGAGAGAGTGCTGGATGAGACGGGTCTCTCAGAATATTTTGGGCTTTTTTTAGGCTTCGGGAATTATAGAGTTCTTTCAAGGAGGGGAGAGGGCAGCCGATAATCCTTTGTGCAGTAGTGATCACCCTTTGGAGCGCCTTCCTATCTGCTGCTGTGCAACTGGAGAACCATACACAGATGCAGTAGGTTAAGACACTATAGCACAGCGGTAAAAGGACACCAGGAGTTTTCCATTCAGTTGTTGTTTCCTTAAAAGTCTCAGATAGTACAGTCTTTGCTGGGCCTTCTTAACCACCGCGGCAGTCTGTACGCCCCAGGTTAAGTCCTCTTTAATCATAACGCCCAGAAATTTAAAACTAGCCACCCGCTCTACTTGATCTCCATTTATAGTCAAGCGCTGAATTTCTGAGCTATTCCTTCTAAAGAGAGGGTTAGGTTAAAACGTTCTCCCAACAGTGCTACTTATCTATTTTCTTTTTTTTGCTGCCAAGTCACAGTTGACTTTTGGCAACCCCATTGGGTTTTCAAGGCAATGAATGTTCAGAGGTGGTTTGCCTCGGCCCGCCTCCATGTCACAACCCTCGTATTCCTTTGAAGTCTCCCATCCAAACACTTGCCAGGGTGGAGGCTGAGTGTGTGAGTGATTGGCGTAAGGTCACCTATCAAGTTATCATGGCGGAGTGGGGATTCGAACCTAGACTTCCCAAATCCCAGTCGGACACCTTAACCGTCACACCCTGCTGGCTCCCTATCTATTTGTAGGGATTTTTTAATTGAGAATTCAAAAATTTGATGAGCCCTCATCTGCTGTCTGAAGTAGCTGAAAATGGGTGACTGGCCCAAGACCACCCAGCAATTTTCCACGGCAGAGTGGGGATTTGAGCTTAGGCTTCCCAGATCCTTGTCTGATGCCATGATGGCTAATTTTAGGGATTTTTTTAAAATTAAAATTCAGGATAAAAAACAATTGATGCGCCCTCACCTACAGTCTGAAATAGATCAGTTCAGCCTACTGTCTCCAAACCCTGCCACTTCATAAGAACATAAGAACTAGCCTGCTGGATCAGACCAGAGTCCATCTAGTCCAGCACTCTGCTACTCACAGTGGCCCACCAGGTGCCTTCTTTGGGAGCTCACCTGCAGGATGCGAAAGCAATGGCCTTCTGCTGCTGCTGCTCCCGAGCACCTGGTCTGCTAAGCCATTTGCAATCTGAGATCAAGGAGGATCAAGATTGGTAGCCATAGATCGACTTCTCCTCCATAAATCTGTCCAAGCCCTTTTTAAAGCTATCCAGGTGAGTGGCCATCACCACCTCCTGTGGCAGCATATTCCAAACACCAATCACACGTTGCGTGAAGAAGTGTTTCCTTTTATTAGTTCTAATTCTTCCCCCCCATATGGGAGACTACCAAGGAACAGATCTTGAGCGTGGAAGCAGCCTTTCTCTGTAAATCTGAAATGCTGTGTTGGGTATATGATGCAGTGCTTAGAATACTAGGCGAAGATCTGGGAGACCCACACTTGAATCTTCAGTCTGTCACAGACATATGCTGGGTGACTTCCTTCTGGCACATGTGAACACCAGTCCACGAGTATACTAATTTCCACAGAGAGCTCCGCGCACAGCCCCAACCTATCCACTAACCTGGATAGCTTTAAAAGGGGCTTGGACAGATTTATGGAGAAGTCAATTTATGGCTACCAATCTTGATCCTCTTTGATCTGAGATTGCAAATGCCTTAGCAGACCAGGTGCTCGGGAGCAGCAGCCGCAGAAGGCCATTGCTTTCACATCCTGCACGTGAGCTCCCAAAGGCACCTGGTGGGCCACTGCGAGTAGCAGAGAGCTGGATGGACTCTGGTCTGATCCAGCTGGCTTGTTCTTATGTTCTTACCCAGTGAATGTGGATTTGAACTGTCTCTCCTGTTGTAGTCTGACGCTGTCTGCTGCATCACACTGGCTCATTTTTGTGTCCTATTTTCCTCGAAGAAGTTTAGTACAGTGTTTCGGCTCAACAAAGCCAAGTGAGGCAGGTCAAACCGAAAAAATAGTGACCAGCTGCTGAGATTGACAGCCAAACACGGGCTTCCTACATCCAAACATAACCTTAGCCTCACCCTGCCTCTCAGAAATCAGCAGAAAGCCTTCAAACAGGGCCAGATCACCACAGGCAACTTACACCAGCGGTAGGCCATTTTACAAGCTCCCACTGACTTCCAGGCTCGGTTTGAGGTGTTTGTTCCAGAGGGACCGGGAAAATACAAATTCTGTTTCTCCTTTAGCTAACTTACCTCACAAGGTTATGAGAACAAAGAAAAGAGAGTGTTAAAAAGCAGACAGATCTGTCAAAGTCAGAATGAGAGCATCCTTGACGACCATCTCCTGTTGACAAACTTAGAAGCAGCCTTGGTATGTAGAAGCTTTTCAGCAGGTGAGCTCAATGGCGCAGGTCCCTCCTCTCCTGTGCTTCAGAAGCTCACTTTTACCTGGATCAGTTAGCGATATGCAGGGTGATTTTTAAAATATGCCTCAGGTTTTGTTTGTTTTTATTTAACTAGCTTTTAAAAGCAACAAAACAAAACAATTGTGCCTCCAGGATTAACTTGCCCATCCCTCCAAGGAACCTGGGGCAGCAACTCAGCTTCACAACAACCCCGAGGGAGGTCACTCAGTCAGACAGGCTGCGACACAGTTGTAAGTCTTTGCATTACTCAGCTCTGGTTCTGCTGAGGTGTCATCTACACTTGTGCCTTCAAAACTGGACGGGCCCTAAATCCAAACACACACACGTGGGGTTGTTGTAAACAAACCTGAAGGCTCTCTGCTTGTATGCTGCAGTGTAAACATCTGGATTTAGGAAATCTCTTTTCTCTTGGGCTCCGCATTTCCCAGAGCTTGTGGAAGACAAATAGGCAACTGATGAAGGAAGGGGTTGTCCGACCTTCACTGCCCCAAGGCATTTGACCAGAAACCTGATGGCAGATAAATGAGTCACATCACTTTTCATGATTCTTAATATATCCAGGCTGATATTATATTCTAAAGCACATCTCTTAAAAAACTCACATTTATTTCTCACCTGTAAAAAGAAAGCATGCAATCTATATCATATAAGCCCATGATATACATAACTGGAAAGCCAGGCAATTAATTGGTAAGGGGGTATGAGAATGGACACTTAAGAACCTGCAAGCTGTGACTATATTATATGAACTTGACAGCAGACTCCTTGGGAACGACATTTTTTTTTAATTTTTAGGAATGGGAAATTTCTAGTCCTTATTAAGAAGAAGAAGAAGGAGAAGAAGGAGGAAAAGAAGGAGAAGAAGGAGAGGAGGAGGAGGAGTTTGGATTTATATCCCCCCTTTCTCTCCTGTAGGAGACTCAAAGGGGCTGACAATCTCCTTGCCCTTCCCCCCGCACAACAAACACCCTGTGAGGTGGGTGGGGCTGAGAGAGCTCCGAGAAGCTGTGACTAGCCCAAGGTCACCCAGCTGGCATGTGTGTGAGTGTACAGGCTAATCTGAATTCCCCAGATAAGCCTCCACAGCTCACGCGGCAGAGCTGGGAATCAAACCCGGTTCCTCCAGATTAGATACACAAGCTCTTAACCTCCTACGCCACTGCTGCTCCTTAACCTCCTATTAAGGAGACAATGTATTGTATTCTCTTAAAAAGAGAAAGATTGCAGTGGTTCTATAGAAGCTCCTGCCTCCGCATTCCTATTGCCTCAAAATATTTTTTTATCACTCATCTCCATTCCCCTTTAGTCATATAAAAACAAAAACAAACTATGCTACTTTGCAAATATTACATATCCTGCCAGTGTGCTGTTTTAGCCCCAGACAAAGGCCAACTTTATCTTCCCTCACAGAAGCCTGACAGCAAGCATTCTCGTTCTGACAGGTTTGGTCCCTGGGCAATTGAAACGTTTGGGAACATAGTATGGCATGACATCGGCTCAGCCAACGGGAACCAGAGGGTTCAACAAGGTTACCTGGCTGTCTGCAGGAGGAGAACGGTGTTTTCCCCTTCGTAAGTGCAAGATGCAACCACTTTAGTGAACAAAGAAGGAAGGCCACTGAGGAGAGAGTACCCGTGTCCCCCACAGGCTCTCCGACACACCTCCACACCTGCCGAGCTGAAATCTGAAGCAATCACTTTCATGCCAGAAGCGAGCGCGTGAAGCTGTGACAAGGACAAAAAGATTAGGACATTTCAGCATTCCTCTGAACAAGGGGAGGGGTTAAGAGCCTCACAACGGCCCCTTCCGCACACGCAAAATAATGCGTTTTCAAACCACTTTCACGACTGTTTGCAAGTGGATTTTGCCATTCCGCACAGCTTCAAAGAGCACTGAAAGCAGTTTGAAAGTGCATTATTCTGCATGTGTAGAATGAGCCAACAGCATCCTCATTTATCCCCTTTTCTTTCACTGTCAACTCACAGCTGACTTATTGAGGTCTCTCATCGAAATACTTGCCATGATTGATGCTGGGAATGTATGGCTAGCCCAAGATCAACCAGCAAGCTTCCAGGGTAGAGTGGAGATTCGAAGCTGGGTTCTCAGATCCTAGTCTGACACTGTAACCACTACACAACCCCGGCTGTGTACCATACTCTTACATGACCTATTTTCACATATGCCATTATGCATTTGTGATATTTTTACTTGCCTCAAAACCTTGGGACAGGGTAGAGGCTGAAATAAATAACATTTCATGGACAGGATCTAGCCGAAAGACTCAATGAAAACCTTGAAAAAAATGCCATTATACTGTTGTTGTTGTTATTATTGCTACTTTCCATACTGGAAATCAATACAAGTTAAGAATGGCTTTGACTGGCCCATGCCCAGTCTTGAAATCTGTGATTTATGGCTACAAAATAACTTCATGTGCAATTATACATAAACCTTCAAGCAAACACTGAATGGCAATGGTGTGTACTGGGAGATCAGCTATACCTCTGTAAAGTCCTGGATTTCTGTTCTAGGTCCTTTTCATTCTGTTCTAGGTCCTTAATTTTGTCTGGCTAACAATGAGTGCCTCACACCCATTTTAAGTGAAGTGATTCCTCTTGGGACTGGATCTTGTTTTGAATGGGCCTCTCTATATCATCTATCCACCACTTTTCTGTTGTGTATATAGATTCTCTTGATTATATTAGGTGCTGTGGAACACAAGGGGGGCAACGCTGGTGCCTTTGCCTTGCTTGTGGACTTCCTAGAGGCATCTAGTTGGCCACTGTATGCCAATAAAGGCTTCTTGTTGTTATAGTTGGCCACTGTGTGAACAGACTGCTGGACTCGATGGGCCTTGATGTGATTCAGCATGATTTTCTTATGTTCTTCGTTGCCCCCAGCAGACAATCATTCTTGGCCAGATTTCTGATTACAACGAACTATCCTTGTTTCCCCTTCATATTACCTCTGGAAGTAAGTCAAATTTCCCTTCTTTAGTCTCAGCATAGCCTCTGTCAAAGACTTCCTGCAAGTAGTCACAAAGAAAGTGGAAGGCATAGGCAGTGGCCACCTGAGGTAGCAGCTTCTGTTGCTGAGTCTGATAGTCGAGGATCTTTGACTCTGGGCCCCTGTGGGAAGACCATTGGATTGGTTACCAGAGATGGAATGATGAATGGCAGTCATCGGCTGAAACAGCCTCAAACACTGCTTTGCTGGCAGAAGGATCTTATGCTGCAATGCTTCAAAGCTTGGAAGATTGACCAATCCCAGGTTTCCTAACAAAAAGAGAAGTCAGCCCATAGGATAAGCTGCAGAGGGAAGTACTTCAATCACTGCATTGGCTGGTATTCAAGAGGGTTGCTCTTACCACTCATAGAGAGGCATTTACTTGAAATCGCACCACCTTGTGCGGAACTACAATGAGGAAAAACCTTCAGAACCAGAGTCCCTCCTACTTGCCTTCGTGCAGATGGTATGAGTTCCATGCCTTCTCCTGGATGGCCCAGGCTAGCTCAATCTCATCAGACTCTGAATGCTAAATAGGGTTTGCCCTGGTTACTACTTGGATGGGAGACCACTAAGGAAGTCTGGGGTTGCTCCACTGAGGCAGGCAATGCATCTTTTCCCTAGAAAACTCTACAGCACAGGTGTCAAACTTGTGGCCCTCCAGATGTTATGGACTACAGTTCCCATCATTCCCTGCCAGCATCATACTGGTAGGGGATGATGGGAACTATAGTCCATAACATCTGGAGGGCCGTGAGTTTGACACCGGTGCTCTACAGGGTCACCACAGGGCAGCTGCAACTTGATGGTACTTTCCTCTGCCACTCTTCACTTGGATGCTATTTCAGGCAAACGCCTCTCTTCATCAATACGGGTGAAAAAGTCAAGTATGTATATCATTCTAATAACCTGATTAGAGCAGGCACTTCTAGGACCATAGTAATAGCTTTTTCGTGTGTACATAATTATATGTATTAATCAACTTCTTTTCCAAATAGAAACAATAAGAATGTAGCTAAAATCAATTAGATTTCTTAAATGATTAATAGCTACGGTGGTTTCCGTTTAGTACACCAGTTAATGTTAGTTTACCTTTATTAATACGATTATAAAGTTTACGAGATTATAAATGCAGATCCATTTAATGCTGGAATCTGGCACAGATTGTATCTTTAACAATATCAGTCAATTTGTGTATTTATTGTGGTTATTTCTTCAATCGTGAAGACTGCTTTGGAGGCTATGTTTCCTCATTTTTATCTTTTCTTTCCCCGTTATTGCTTTGTTGGTAAAATAAAAATTATTCCCTCCCCCACAAAAAAGGGGTGGAAAAGTACCAGATACAGGGTGGACCACCTTTGGGTTGTCAACCTCCAGGTAGTGGCTGGAAACCTCCAGGGATCACAACTCATCTCTGGGTGACAGAAATCAGATCAGCTGGAGAAAATGGACACTTTGCAAGGTGAACTCTATGGCATTCTACCCTATTGATGTCTCTCCTCTTCCCAAACTCTGCCCTCCTTGAGCTGCCCCCCCCCCCAAATCTCCAGGTATTTCCTAACCCAGAGCTGGCAACCCTACAAGTAGTCTGAGAAGAGGGTGTGTGTATGTAGAGGGGGGAAATACTAAGTGACCATCATGAGGAAACAGTGGCCAGTTAAATAACTTGGGTTTCCTATACGGTAACAACAAGAAACTGCCTTCTCAAGTCACTGGTCAGTCAAGGTCAGTATTGTCCACTCAGACTGGCAATGGTTCTCCAGGTGCTCAGAATACAGGGTTTTTTGCATCATCAAAAACCTGATCCAAGAAGAAGAAGAAGGAGGAGGAGTTGTTGTTGTTGTTGTTTGGATTTATATCCCCCCATTCTCTCCTGTAGGAGACTCAAAGGGGCTTACAATCTCCTTGCCCTTCCCCCCCTCACAACAAACACCTGTGAGGTAGGTGCGGCTGAGAGAGCTCTGAAAAGGTCACCCAGCTGGCATGTGTGGGAGTGCGCAGGCTAATCTGAATTCCCCAGATAAGCCGCCGCAGCTCAGGCGGCAGAGCGGGGAATCAAACCCGGTTCCTCCAGATTAGAGTGCACCTGCTCTTAACCTTCTACGCCACTTTAGTAGGTTACCCAGGATTTTAGGTGGAGATCCTGGGTATTGAAAATGGGACCTTCTGAAAGCCAGGCAGATGTTTTACCACTGAAACACAGCCCCTCCAGCTTATTTATTAAAACATTTATACTGTGCCTTCCCTGGCGATTCAAAGCGGTTTACAGTCACACTTTCAAAACATTCCAATTAAAAACCAGAATAAAACACAGTCCTCAAATCTCTCCCTCTCTTATGGGCAAAGGTCTATTTTCGGATTGTGGTGAGATCAACATGGGAGCGGAAGAGGAGAGTCATTAATATATGCTGCTCTGAATTACTGTAAGATGGAAAGGGAAAGGGTCAGTGTCCCATATGTCCCATCTGCCTTCTTAACATCATGTACTTGCACCTTCACCTACTCAGTAAGCAGTTTCCTTTCCCAAAAGTACCAAAAGAACTGGGGAAGACAAGCAAACTGGCATGGAGACCAACAAGGGCTTTTTCCAAAAAGGAGGAGAGGCAGAATAAGAACAACACAACAGAACAGCTAGAAAGTCATGCATGTCTCTATTGAGGCCGGACCCTCTTCGCATGCCATACCCAGGTTTTAACTCGGACTGTCGGCGCACCACAGAATATCGGACAGCAATGGTGCATGCCTTCATCAGAATGGTCAAGATTTCAGTCCTAATAAGATACACACGAACCACAACCATAGTCAGGTAGTTAATCTTCTCACTTCCTTGTTTGATGTACTGGCCATCTGGCAGGATCTAGAATATGTGGGGAAATAGGAAAAGGAGAGAGGAGAATAGGAAAATGATATATATCTCATATGCTGTTGGATTGTCCTTTTTATGAGATAGGTAGGAAGAAGCACATAATCCCCTTCCTGCATGGAAGTGAAGGCATTACAGATAAACAGAAGGTTATATATCTTTTAAACAGCCGCAACTACGAGCTGTTGGAAGCGGTGGCTAAATTTTTAAATGGTGTTATTTTAACTCGTCAGAAGTTGTAAAGGCTGTTATTATCTTGCAATGTTAATGTTAAACTATATGCCATTAAAGGTATTCATAGAAAAAAAATGATATATAGCAATGATGAATGATAGGAAAGTGGTGGCACACTTGAGACTTACCTGGCACCTACTTCACTTTGGCCCCTTCCGCATGCGCAGAATAATGCATTTTCAAACCACTTTCACAACTGTTTGCAAGTGGATTTTACTATTCCGCACAGCTTCAAAGAGCACTGAAAGCAGTTTGAAAGTGCATTATTCTGCATGTGTGGAAGGAGCCTTTCTTTCAGGAATCCCAGGGATTTCCCGTTTCATGGATCATAAAGTCCTCTTCATCAGTAATTAATGCTCACTGTCCAGCCCACATCAATACAGGAACACTATATAGGAGCAGCAGTGGCGTAGTGGTTAAGAGCAGGTGCATTCTAATCTGGAGGAACCGGGTTTGATTCCCAGCTCTGCCGCTTGAGCAGTGGAGGCTTATCTGCGGAATTCAGATTAGCCTGTGCACTCCCACACACGCCAGCTGGGTGACCTTGGGCTAGTCACAGCTTCTCGGAGCTCTCTCAGCCCCACCCACCTCACAGGGTGTTTGTTGTGAGGGGGGAAGGGCAAGGAGATTGTCAGCCCCTTTGAGTCTCCTACAGGAGAGAAAGGGGGGATATAATCCAAACTCCTCCTCCTCTTTTTCTTCTTCTTCTATCTTCATAACAACTTATTCCATTAAAATAGCTCAAACCATATAGTGCATTCAGTAGCTGTTGGGCAACAAAAGCAGCCTCATTACTGATGAAGTGGGATTGCTCAATTTGTAGGGTTTTGCAAGGAATGGCGGAGAAACATGGCAGGAGCAGCAGGTGGATAAGGTTGATGACTAAGGCCTGTGGGGCAAGACAGGGTGCCAAGGCTCTCGTCCTTACAACCTGATCCAGATGCTGAGGGAGCTCCACAGCAGGCAAAGGTGGTGTCACGCCGCCTCCAAAGAGGCTTTGGGCAGCACAGAAAGGAGGGGAAATGAAAAATCCTCCTGCCACTCAAATGTCCCCATGGGCTACACAGGCTTATGCCACACTTTCCAGTGGCATAATTCTGCGGCAGTAGAGAAGAGTTTGGATTTATATCCCCCCTTTCTCTCCTGTAGGAGACTCAAAGGGGCTGACAATCTCCTTGCCCTTCCCCCCTCACAACAAACACCCTGTGAGGTAGGTGGGGCTGAAAGAGCTCTGAGAAGCTGTGACTAGCCCAAGGTCACCCAGTTGGTGTGTGTGGGAGTGTACAGGATAATCTGAATTCCCCAGATAAGCCTCCACAGCTCAGGCGGCAGAGCAGGGAATCAAACCCGGTTCCTCCAGATTAGATACACGAGCTCTTAACCTCCTACGCCACTGCTGCTTCTAGCTCCCGGGCTAGAAGCCAAGTGAAAGATGACTGAAGTCATCTCCACTCCTGGGAGTGCCCCTGGCCCACCCTCCACTACATTGGCAGGCATTTGGGTGCAATCATAGCTTCCAGGTGGTGGCCACTTTTGGGTTTGGCCTATACAGAGTTGTGAATGGCAGCATCTTTGCTCTCCCTGCTGGTGTAGGTCCCCCTTATGCTGGTAGGGTGGCCAAACACACTGGCCGGGCTCTGCGTTCCTCCACATCTGGATTGGGCACTTAAACATTTGAAGCTTTTGCAAGTTGCTGCTTTCAGGATTTCAAACATCCCTTCACAACCATGACGACTAGGCACTTGCTGTTTTAAGGAAGGTCTCAGGAATCTTCTCAAGCTGTCAAAATTCTCGCCTAGATGACAGATTCTGAGATAAATTCTGCCCTGAAGGTAAACCTTGCTTGCCAGAGGCCCTCGCTTCCCCTGCCCAAAAGTACCTGAGAGAACCGGGACAGCATGCTTTCCTTTGGAATGCGAACATTCCTCAACATGAGATAGCCGTTGTCAGTCTGAGCAAAGTTCATTTTGGGACCTATGTCCCCCACTGTTACTCCTGAGGGGAAAAAAACGAACAAAATACAAAGATACTTCAGGCCAGATTTCTGGTGCTAGAAGAAAATGACAAGATTTAGATGTATTTCCAAGGGTTAATAATGGTATAACATTTGGCTACAATTTGGCAATAGTACACACAGATACCAGTGTTGGGAATACAACCCAGCATTCTGGCCCTGGGAGGCCAAAGTCCAGCATTTAGGAGAGTGAAACACACACTATGGAGTAAGTCACCTGGAGCTGGCGAGTGATCTTGGAGGCTGCGGATCTGCATCACAAAGGGATGTATCCCATAACACTTTCCCTTAATGTAAAGCTGAGCAAAAACCACAGCATGTGTTGCTGTTCTTCCCACTGTAGGTAGAGGGAAAGGGGGGTGGGGAAGAGAAAAAAAAGCAGTATTTTCACACAGTAGCACTCCAGTCAAGAGCTTCACAGCTGCAGAAGTTGTTCAAGCTGGCAATTAGCAAGAGGAGACTCATGGACAGCTCACCTGACTCACATAAATGAGGCAAAATGGCTGCTAGAATCCTCTGGTTTCTTGACCTCAGTCACAAATCAACTACATGGCCTGTGGGAACGTCAAAACTAAAAACTCCACATAAAACATAAGGGATGTTTATGTGTTAGTCTAACTGCCATCAAAGTTTCTAATTTGCATTTTGGGAGGTGGATCCTGGAGTCCACCTGCTACAACCCCCAGGTCAGGAGGACAGAAGGTAGATGTGTTGTCTGCACGCATGCAGACAACACTCTATTAGAAACAATATTTTCCAAATACTGGAAAAACATCCCAAGAAAGAAAAAATACCAACAATGAGGGTATTTAATACATTTTGATACTTACAATCTCCTGGCCACCACTTCATAGCAGAGATCTTTGGTGTGTTGAGGATGAACTCCTGAGTGGTAACATCAAAAGTGGCCGTGGTCTCCAAACCCCGAAGGTAAGTTCCTTAACAGTAACAGAATTCAGATGGACATAACTTCTCAGAATATTCCAAGGCTAGTAGCTAATTCAACAACCACTAACAAGATCCAGAAACTCTCTTGTGAAGGCCCACCAGGATGGGGCAATTCTTCTTATGAACTACGCCCCAAGAGGCATCTCAAGTCAAAGTAGCTCTAATTTTGGGTTCCCTGATGCTGACTTAGGACTGGGGTTGGGGCCACTGAAAGAAATCTCAGCCTAACTTACCTTTGCTGCTTTCACATACCAGATCAGTGGTTCTCAACCTTCCTAATGCTGCGACCCTTTAACACAGTTCCTCATGTTGTGGTGACCACCAACCCTAATATTTATCCATTTTACAGATGGAGAACACTGATGCAGAGAGTCTTAAGCGACCCCTGTGAAAGGGTTGGTCGACCCCCAAAAGGGTCGTGACCCCCAGGTTGAGAACCACTGTACTAGATGCTACACTGGCTGTATGTTAAGTGCTGTCAAGTTGCTTCTGACTTTTGGTGATCTTATGAATAATTTTTCTCCAAAACATCCTATCATTACCAGCCCTGCTCAGATCTTGCAAACTGGGGGTGGTGGTGGCTTCCTTTATAGAGTCAATCCATCTCATGTTGAGTCTTCCTCATTTCTGCTGCTCTCTACTCTTCCTAGCACGACTGTCATTCTAGTGATTCTTGGCTTCTTAGAACCAACATACGATGCTGCTCTACCACTGCAACACAGCATTCATTCACCTCCAAGGACGGTCTTGCCCACGCAGGGAAACCCAGTTGCGAATGGGAGACAGAGGGCCACGGTGGCACAATATCCAACCATGCATGGATGCGGCATGAGTTTTGCAGTGAGAGTTCAAAGGAGGAGGGGAGAATCACATCCATCCCCCTGGACTCCTTTTATGAAGGTCAGGGTGAAAAGAAAATTCACATAAAGAAGTATCGTCTACTCCTAAAGCTATTGCTTAAGGTGTGCAAACAATCTTAACCTAAACCATTTAGCAAAGCTGAACTGCAGAGCATGTAGTCTTGTTCGTTTCAACTTCGCAGCAGATCGAATGCATTTAGATCAGGGCTGGCAAAACTATTATGCTCAGTGGGCCAAAGAACTGGGAGATGTTGGCTTGCACTGATGATCTCTGGACATTTCTGTGTCAGCTGCGAGACAATCCTGCTCCTTTCAGTCTGGCCTGTACCTGCTTCTTTCTCTTGGGCATCAGGGGAAAGCTATATGTGTACTTCTTGAGTGCCTATGAAGTAGAGCAGTGATTCCCAACCAGGGTTCCATGGTACCCTGGGGTACCATGAGCACGTCCCAGGGGTACCATGACAATGCTACCGCCTGCCCCCCCGCCCCCGGAATCAAATGGATTTTGAAGGGGGAGGGGTTGGAAGCCTCATGAGCTCCCTTTAAACAACATTGAAAAACAGCATTGTTTTATTTGCCTAAATTTGGTGTGGATTGGGCGGGGGGGTAGATTTAAAGGGAGCTCTCCCTTTAAATCCCCCCAATCCATGCTGAATTTAGGCAAACCAACAACACAGCTGTCAACGCTGCTTTCCCTCCCCTCCCCCTGCTTGCCACTCCCCCCACCTACAGGCCCAAAACAGAAAAAACTCTTTAAAAATGCAAAAAAAAAATCAAATCAAATGAACCTCAAGGGTATCCTGAGATATGAAGAGCGTGGTCAAGGGCACTGGCGTAATGCCCATTGGGCAAGGTGGGCAGCTGCCCAGGGCATCACCTTGTGGGGGGGCATCAAAATGCTGGGTTCGTTTTTGGGTATTTTAGTGATTTTCCATTTGTGGCCTGCAGGGGGCGCAGTTTTTAGGCTAGCGGCACCAAAATTTCAGCGTATCATCAGGAGACTGTCCTTATGCTACCCCCCAAGTTTGGTGAGGTTTGGTTCAGGGAGTCCAAAGTTATGGACTCCCAAAGGGGGTGCCCCTATCCCCCATTGTTTCCAATGGGAGCTAATAGGAGATGGGGGCTACAATTTTGAGGGTCCATAACTTTGGCCCCCCTGAACCAAACTGCACCAAACTTGGGGGGGGGGATCATTTGGGAAGTCTTCTGATGATACCCTGAAAGTTTTGAGACTGTGCCTTCAGAAATGTGCCCCCCACAGCCTGCAACTCCCATTGACAGCAATGCAGAAAAATCAATGCAGAACAAAGATTCTTGGGCAAATTTCTAGGATGTTCCTGCGGGGGTGCATTTTTGGATGTATCAGCACCAAAACTTCAGGGTATCATCTGGAGATGATGGCACCCCAAGTTTGGTGCAGTTTGGTTCAGGGGGGCCAAAGTTATGGACCCTCAAAACTGTAGCCCCCATCTCCTATTAGCTCCCATTGGAAACAATGGGGGATAGGGGCACCCCCTTTGGGAGTCTATAACTTTGGACTCCTTGAACCAAACCTCACCAAACATGGGGAGTAGCATAAGGACAGTCTTCTGATGATATGCTGAAATTCTGGTGCTGATATGTCTAAAAATGCACCCCCTGCAGGCACCAATGTCCTGGTGCAAAAAAAATTTGGTCGTGGTGGAGTGGCCGCCCATGGCGGGGGGCATCCAACTCAGGTTTTGCCCAGGGCTACAGTTTGCCCAGGGCCGCCTCATTACGCCCCTGGTCAAGGGTACCACAATGTCGAAAAGGTTGGGAAACACTGAAGTAGAGGCATCGGAATGAGTCTTTGAGTGGCAGCTCTGCGAAGGTATGAGTGGTTCGCAGACTTACCATGTCCCAATTCAGTCTGGGCATACGTTCCTGCTATGTAATGCTTTTCTGCCAGGGGGATCCACTTGGCAATCTGCTTGTCTGTGCCCAACCCCAGAATGCTCTTCATGAAGACATTGTGCACGCTGAATGCCAAGTCGTCACCAAGAGCCCTGCAAAAAGGACGTAAACGTTACATTACAGACACTGGGCCCAAATATACAGTCTAAATGTACAGTCCTAAAGAGGGCCAGGTGGTTATATTTTCAATGGCTTCTCAGCAGCGCGTTTCGATTGAGCACCGGAAACAGTTTCCCAGTCTTCCCATTCTGACAAGCATCCCTATATGCCACCTTGGTTTGCAAACACATTTGCTGTGTTAATTGTTACAAGACAGGAAGTGGTATTGTGCTGTACCATTCCAGAAGTACAGAAGAGTAGCCATGCTCAAACAGACCAATGGTCTATCCCAGTGGTGGCGAACCTGTGGCACGGGTGCCAGAGGTGGCACTCAGAGCCCTCTCTGTGGGCACGCGCAAACAGAGTTTGTCATGTGGAGGGGAATCACCCACCCCATATCTAGACTGGCCTGGGCCGCTGGACTCGATTATTAGCATTAAACCAAAGACCTAGTTTTGGGAAAGCAGTGTAGGTAACCCTGTTAAGTGCTGTTAAACCCCACTGATTTTCATGCAAAGAACTGAAGCCTTGTTCTGGGAGTAAGCTCGGTTGCTGGCAATGGGGCTTGCTTCTGAGTAAACCCTCCTAGGGTCGTGATTCATCTATCCAAAGAGTTGCACGGTTGCTTCAAAGCAAAACCACCGACTACCACCAAGCTTACTCCCGAGTAACACACGCCTCAGAGCCAACCATTTTTTCTAAACTAAAGTCTCAGTATCCAGGTTTAATTGCTGTGTTGGCACTTTGCAATAAATAAGTGGGTTTTGGGTTGCAATTTGGGCACTCGGTCTCGAAAAGGTTCGCCATCACTGGTCTATCCAGACCAGCACCCTATTTCCTGTAGTGTCCAGCAAGATCCCACAGGGAAGCCTACATTTAGATAAACATGACGCATGTCCCAGCAGACTTAGTATGTTGCTTTGCCGCTAACAGCTGATGCTGAGAGACAGGGGCAGCACAACAAGCAGCACAACAGTGGATCATGCGTAGAGTTTACCTAGATATATATATATATTGTGTGTGTGTGTGTGTGTGTGGTGGAAAATAGCAGCAGCACATCAAACCTAACACTTTCCGTGTTTAGTGGCCAGGAAAAATCAACAACCCTGGATTGTTATGCTTTGAAACAGTGCCTTGATCTGCAGAAAACCGCTCTGAGGTACACACTTTAAAATATAATGGGTGAAGAGAGCCCTGTCTGGGGACATGACTGGGCACGTCTGTAGTTCCAGCCCTTGACAGGAAAATCAAACCAGTCTATCTCCTGATTACGAAAATCAATTAACTAATTTCATTTCAACAGCAGCAGCAGCTTCTCTCCTTCTGTAATGTTTCCCGAGGCTGCCAAAACACAGAACGGGGCCTAGCTGCATTTCCAGATCAACCACTTCCACTCTCCTGCTAACCTAATGCCAGATGTTGGGGATCCTCGTGTTTGTTTGTTTTTTAATTATCAGGCATGCAGGAGCCTGATTATGACCAAAACTGTAGGGTCCCTGTGATGTTTTCCCATTCCAAAACAGCTCCACTAAGCTTCAGGTTATTGGCCTCCATCCGACCCACTGCTGACTTCCAGCACATATTCAGAACATTCACTGGCGCATGGAAAGAAGTATCATTAGTGTACCAATGGCATGTCACTTTAAATTTCCAGACACTTTTGTCCAACAGCTAAGTACAAGGAGGATTCAAAGTAGGATTCCCTGTAGGGTTCGAAGTGGGATTTCTTCTGTCTAATCCAGGGGTCTGCAACCTGCGGCTCTCCAGATGTTCATGGACTGCAATTCCCATCAGCCCCTGCCAGCATGGACTACAATTCCCATCAGCCCCATGCCAGCAGACCCCTTAGATTTCGATTCTACCTTTCCTCCAAGGAGTCTGAGTTAGTGCTCTGTCCTTGTCCCTCTTATCTTCAGGATAACCCTGTGAGGAAGGGGAGGCTGAGAGGCAGTGATGGACGCAAGGTTCACAGCTGCCACAACTGAACAGTCTTCACACAAAATTCACACAAAGGTCATTACGATAGTCCAACCTGAATTTGACCACCACATAGATAGAAATGGACATCCCTGGCAAATTGGTCCAAGTTGGTTTAAGGCAAGGTTCTTCAAACTACGGCCCTCCAGATGTTCATTGACTACAATTCCCATTAGCCCTACCACTTGGCCATGCTGGCAGGGGCTGATGGGAATTGTAGTCCATGAACATCTGGCGGGCCGTAGTTTGAAGACCCCTGGTTTAAGGAAACATTGCCAGTGCTGGGCTGGGAAATACCTGGAGGTTTTGGGGATGAAACCTGAAGAGGGCAGGGTTTGGGGAGGGGAGGGACTTCAGCAGCATCTAATTCAACTTCCAAAGAGGCCATTTTCTCCAGCTGAAGTGATCTCTGTCGCCTGGAGATCATTTGTAACAACGGGAGATCTGCAGTCAACACCGGGAGGTTGGCAACCCTACTTAAAGGACCTTGTACTAGGGTGGAAAGCTAGATTTCATCTGAAGTCCACATTCTGACAATACGCCTTAAGCTGCAAAACCTGTTTTTTAAAGGGGGAGTGAACCCCATCCAAAACAGACAGCTTTCTCATCTCTTTTTGCCTCCCAGTTTACCAGATGGAGCTTCTGGTAAAAATGGTTCCTTCTATGTTCTCAAAAAGGAAGAGATTATGGATCCGACAGCCATCCCTGTACTGCACAGATTAATCAAACTCCATGACATTACCTCCAGATTAATATTGCTATGGACTACAGTTTCATCATCCTGCCAGCATGATGCTGGCGGGGATGATGGAAACACAATCCCTATGATCCTGGAAGACCACGAGCTGTTGACACCTGTGCATACTGTATCCCACGCCCTTGGCAAGGGTTAGTCAGCTCTTCCTCTTTGGGAACTCCTCTAATCTAAAACAGACATTGTAAAAGTGGATGGAATAGTAGCAGGTTTAAGCTCATAGGGGTCCCCAAACTTCGGCCCGAGGGCCAAATGCTTGGCAACCCCTGAAGAGGCGATTTATCCAGCCCGCCAAGGTATGGCCAAAGCGATGAAAACTCCCGATTATTCATGTGCGAGTGGGGGCTCGAGGGAGAGGAACCGGCCCCAACATTGTGGCTGTTGATTGCGAATTACATGATGACCACCAAATCTCCATGGAATTTTCTGTACCCAGAGTTGGAAACCTTACGTATGGCAACTCCTGCTCCACAGCCCTTCCCTCTCAGGCTACTCCATGTATGTTGCTCTCAGGCTTTCCTGTTCCGCCTCACTCCCATTGGCATCAGCCAGGCTGGCCGAATCGCTCGCTGGCTGCTAGGGAGGAAAGAACCCAGGAAGATACCTGAGTCCATGGGTTAAAGATCGGAAGATGCTTCATTAGGGAAGGATTCTGCTTTTTTTTTTTTTGGGGAAGGTATTCCACAGCCTCCCAACAATATTTGGAGCCCACCCACCTGTGCCCGACATACTTTGAGTGTCCACTGTTCTAAAAATAGACCTTGACAGAAAGGCTGAAAGGTGAAATCAAACATTTTACAATCATTTGTGCATAGGAATTTGTTCATAGTTTTTTTTAGTCCGGCCCTCCAACAGTCTGAGGGACAGTGAACTGGCCCCCTGTTTAAAAAGTTTGGGGACCCCTGTTTAACACCATGAGGTAGTATGGGGTGGGTGGGTGGTTCTTTCACATCACCTATAGCAATATTTCTGTTCAGGTCCATCAGCGGTCCATCCCATTTCATCCATCTTCTTGGAGAGGTAAAGCGATCTCCTGACAGCACCTTCATATCTCTCGTTTTGGCTGTGGAAGTACTGGTTTTCTCTGCTAAACTCTGGGTCGCTCTGGAGGACGGCATCTGCACAATATGCAACAGATTTTGTTTGTGTTTCTTTTTTTAAAAAAAAAGGCCAAAGCACAAGAATTTCCTGTTGGCAAGCAGACCTGCATTTGCATGGACATTCATTGGTGGGCTCTACAGCAGGAAGTTCCCTCACTTCAGGTTGGTTCACAGGGGATTAGAAAGGAAATGCTGGTCTGAACATTTCGCATGTTCTTCTGAACATTCTAACTTTTGAGCATGAAGTGTTTGCTGAATTACATTCGAAGCCTGCTTTAGCGGGTGCTTGTGCGCACACACTGTTGTTGAACTCTTTGGCACATTTATTAGTGTTCTCTCACAAATCTCTTCCCCACAGGAACTCAAAACAAGAACATAAGAACAAGCCAGCTGGATCAGACCAGAGTCCATCTAGTCCAGCTCTCTGCTACTCGCAGTGGCCCACCAGGTGCCTTTGAGAATCTCATTGCAGGATGTAGATACCAATGGCCTTCTCGCGGCTGTTGCTCGAGCACCTGGACTGTTAAGGCATTTGCAATCTCAGATCAAAGAGGATCAAGATTGGTAGCCATAAATCGACTTCTCCTCCATAAATCTGTCCAAGCCCCCTTTAAAGCTATCCAGGTTAGTGGCCATCACCACCTCCTGTGGAAGCATATTCCAAACACCAATCACACGTTGCGTGAAGAAGTGTTTCCTTTTATTAGTCCTAATTCTTCCCCCCAGCATTTTCAATGTATGCCCCCTGGTCCTAGTATTGTGAGAAAGAGAGAAAAATGTCTCTCTGTCAACATTTTCTACCTCATGCATAATTTTATAGACTTCAATCATATCCCCCCTCAGACGTCTCCTCTCCAAACTAAAGAGTCCCAAACGCTGCAGCCTCTCCTCATAGGGAAGGTGCTCCAGTCCCTCAATCATCCTCGTTGCCCTTCTCTGCACTTTTTCTATCTCTTCGATATCCTTTTTGAGATGTGGATAACAAGCTAACATCATTCTCCCTCCCTCCAATTCACCTTAACAACCACTCTGTGAGGCTTATCAGGCGGAAAGATTATGACTGGCCCAAAGGAATCCAGCCACCTTCCATGGCAGAGTGGGGATTTGAAGCTGGGTCTCCCAGATCCTAGTGTGCCATTCTAGACGCCACAACGTATTAGTGTTGCCAGCCTTTAGGTGGTGGCCGGAGATCTCCTCAGACTGCAGAGATCAGTTCTCCAGGAGAAAATGGCTGCTTTGGAAGGTGCATTCTGGGACGTGCCCTGCTGAAGTCTCTCCTCTCCCCAAACCCTGCCTTCCTGAGTCTCCACCTCACAAATATCCAAGACTTTCCCAACATGGAACTTGCAACCCTAGAACATGTTCACTTTGGACTGTATTTAAATAAACAAATTATTGAAGTACGGAAGCAGCCTCACTCTTGAGTTGTTCAGTGCCTTACGTCTGCACCATTACCCTATTTTGGGTCACAAAGAAAGCCACATTTCAGTGACGTTCAGTAGAGATAATGCCAGGTTCTCTTTTTCAGCCATCACCCATGATTCTTTTGAGAGGCGTAAGAACAAACCAATTGCAGAGCGTTGTCCTCCCTGATTGTAACCATTATTGTATATTGAAAAACCCTGACCTGCCTTTAACAGCTGTGAAATTTAACGAGGCCAGTTGGTTAATTATCTAGAATCTGGCTAGCTGTTATATTTACATTGAGATTGCATTGCCGTGCCGTTCTAACTTATGTTTATATATATTACTCCAATGGGAGAATGAAAACAATTTTTCCAAAACATTTGGTTACTGTTTGTAAAATTATAAATGTATTTTGTTTACTTAAAAGTAAATTGCTACTCCAGTGGGAGAACTAATTTTTTGAAGTCTTCATTGTAGCCTGTTCTCTTTTTCAGCCATCACCCATGATTCTTTGCAAGACCCCCCACCAATCACCACAAAGAAAGGAAAGTCCAAGGTTGACACACAATCTGTACTTCAGCGTCTCAGTTAAAACTGGGTACAGGAGCCAACGGACACACTCCGAAGTCCTTGTGCTTCCCAGGTGTACAATCACAGTGTGTGCAGATCCACTTTAAGTGTTCTAATGTTTTGCCAAGAGTGGTTCCCCAAGGCCATTTCTAATTTGGAAAACAGTGCAGGAGCGGGAAGGTATGAGATTCCTCTTCCTACTCAGCACGGTCCTGATTGAACCAGGCCCATGAAGTCCTGAGAATTAAGGCATGGGAACAGAACAGACTGCCATCTGTTGCGATGTCTAGAGTAAGCAAAATGAGAAACCTAGTCCAGAAATCAGATTTCTGAGCAAGCATTCCACTGCAGCTTAGAGTCATGGAATTTGACCCAGCAGACTATTGGCAAGGATGACAAGAGAAATCAATTTTTAACCATGCCCCTCTCTTCCCTCGTGTTGTTCCTGAGTGTCCCATCCCACAACAACAGCATGGGGTGTGGGGAACAATCAGGGCTGCAGGAAATGAGAAATATTTTTTGCCTGTGGATAAAAAAACTCTTCCATTACCAGGAATTTCTGGTGAATCCAAGCCCTGTTCTTTGTGAAAGACACACCCTCTTCAGGCTCCAACCCCAGATCTTTCCCAACCTGCAGCTGGCAATCCTATGTGCCACCCCAATCAGGATCAGTCCCAGGATTATAGGAGTCTCAAGGAAATGCCCTTAAACCTCAGTAGCCCCTTAAATGGAGAATTCTCTTGTAGCCCCTTCAACCTTCCACAATGCTCCATGCATGTGGCCGTGGGCCTTTCGCTATATTCGGGTCCAGTTCTTTGAACCAGGCGCGGAGAGCAACATTGTCAGAGCACTGTTGTAACTGGTGTCTGATCATCAAAATCTAACTGACAGCAAACTGACAGGTATCACATGACACAGCCTCATTCTGGGTTTAATTGGTAAAGAACTGTGATTGGCCAGTAAACCAGATATAAGGCTGCAGTGTACTGACGTCTGTGAGACACTTGTCTTTGCACTGCCTGGCGGAGCACTTTGTCTGTGTGAGCTATACTTGTGAACAAATAAAAGTAGGACCGTTTTACTGTGAAGCTGAGCTGCTGCGTGCATCTGACTTCCTACTATGTTCCAGTATATTGTGCTACTCTGCTATAGGGGTTTTACCCCATACCTTCACAAACATTTCCAAATTTCTGAAAAATTTTCCACAGCAAGGGAAGGTGACAAGGGCCAGGTGCATGATACTGAACAATGGCAGAAGCCACAAGCCAGTGGAACGTCTTCCCCAGACCAAGAAAGGCCTCTGCCCAAAGCTTCCTTTGGTTCCCAGATCCTAAGCAGAATACCTGAACATGTATTTGTTTTTAAAAAATCTTATCTCACCATGAGGACTAGAAGCAGAGGTGGGATCCAGCAAGTTCTCACAGGTTCCCGAAAGTAGGTTACTAATTATTTGTGTGTGCCGAGAGGGGGTTACTAATTGGTGATTTTGCCACATGATTTTTGCCTTAGTTACGCCCCTCCTCCCAGCAGTAGCGCGTAGAACTTGAAGCAGTCTAGCAGGAAGTGCACCGGCGATCGCGTGGCAGCCTAATAGCGCCCTCGTGCGATGGATTTCCGCCCAAGGACGGTAGCGGCAGCGACTTGCGTCCTTTGCCGCCAACCCGCCCTTCCAGAGAATGCCGGTCAAGCCCGTTGTGCCCTGCCCAGCCCCATTAGCGCTACGCCACAGTTTGAATCCCACCACCATGGGAACCTGTTACTAAATTTTTTGGATCCCACCACTGACTAGAAGTCTTCCTTTAGAAGTGACAGAAATTTTTATATGAACTTACAAAGCTGAATCAGACCCTTGGCCTTTCAAATTCAGTATCCTCTAAATCAGGGGTCTTCAAACTATGGCCCTCCAGATGTTCATAGACGACAATTCCCATGAGCCCTACCACTTGGCCCAAAAACTACTGACCTTGAAGGCTGATGGGAATTGTGAGTCCCATGAACATCTGGAGAACAATCGTTTGAACCTACTTCAACGGTAGCAGCTTTCCAGTGTTTCAGGTACAGATTCTTCCACATCACCTACTTCCTGATCTTGTTAACAGGAGACCCTGGGACTTGGGACTCTCTGCATGCGAGTCAGGAGCTATACCACTGCGTCGCAGCCGCTTAGTACATTGCATGGAATATAATTACCCACATTTTAACTTCTAGCCTTTGGTGCTGCCGTTCTTTGCTTGCTGTTCCAAAAAATCAGAAGAATTACTCAGCTTGATAAATATTTTATGGCACATCAGCGCAAAGGAGAAGCCAGCCGGCAAATGAGACCTGAAGGAGAGACTACGGAAGATCCAGTGGCATTATCAAGCACACATAGAGCTCCTGCAAATACCCGCACTTACTGACTTTCCTCCGGATCTGGGTGTTTTCAGCCCCTCCATCCAGTATGTTGGTGAGTCTCTCGACGCTGAAGGAGGCAGTTTTCCTTTCAGTGTCAAGATCAGGGTTCACGTCTGGTCCAGTGGAATTCTGGAAACCTTTATCGACATCCCACGCGGCCATTTTGGATGTTTGAAAAACACTGTGAGGAAGAAAACACTGAGGCTACAGTATTGTTTTATTTGAGGGTTTTCTGATGCTTTACAACATAGGTGTCAAACTCGCGGCCCTCCAGATGTTATGGACTACAGTTCCCATCATCCCCCTCCAGATGTTATGGACTACAGTCCCCATCATCCCCAGTTGCCTGAAGATCGTAATGAGTGAAAACCAGCAGGAAGAAAAACAAAAGAGAGGAAAAATCTAGATATAATTGCATAGCAAATAAAAGTCGATAAAATGCAGGGGCATTGAACAAGTAGAAAAAAAGCTGGTAAAAGATTAGTTAGTCTCTAGACTGGAAACACATTAGCCAATGCTGTAGGCTACTGTTGGCTAGCAGGTGCTTGGAAACACCTTGGTTTTTGAATCTGAAGCAGGAAGCAAGAGTTTTTCTGAGAGTCGGTGCAGTGTATCGGTAAGAGATTCATGAGGCTCATTCCGCACATGCAGAATAATGCACTTTCAAACTGCTTTCAATGCTCTTTGAAGCTGTGCGGAATGGCAAAATCCACTTGCAAACAGTTGTGAAAGTGGCTTGAAAACGCATTATTTTGCATGTGCGGAAGGGGCCCCAGTTTCTGGGAGACCCAATTTTGAATCCCCACTCTGCCAAGGAAGTTTCCTGGGTGACAGACAGTCTAATCCAGAGACCCTGGTGGTGGGATGCATTGCTGCTACAGCGCCATCCCACCACCTCTAAGAGGGCTTCTTGGTGGTGCAGGGAAGCAAAAAACCCCTCCCCAATGCCACAAACCCCCCATTGGGCTCTCTGTCCATCACAAAGGTGGCATAAGTCCAAGGCCCAACCACAGGTGTTCCAGTAGGCAAAGGCTGCGTGGAAACTAACGAGTGTTGCCTCCACCCCCGGCTATACCTCCAGAATGCCGCCATAATACCGGTGGAAGCGCAGGAGTGCTGACATGGTGCTCTGGGCCATGCCTAGCTGTTATGATGGGCCACAGCAATTGCCCACTGGTAGATATGCCTGTCTGCGAAGGTAAATTCTATTTGTAGAATTTCTATGCATTCTAAATGTTCTCTGTCCGGGGGACGGCAAATCCACTGGCACAGCCCTGCACTAACCCCCCCCCCCTTTTGATTGGACTATTAGGGCCAGTCACATGCTCACAGCATATTCATCAATCACCCTCTATGGGTGTCTTTTTGCCAGCAGGTGAAGACTTTTTTTTTTTTGCCCTGTCTGGCATTAGGGTTGCCAACTCTGGGTTGAGAAATACCTGGAGCCTGGGAAAGGTTGGGTCTGGGGAGGGATTTCAGTGGGGTATAATGCCATAGAGCAGTGATGGCGAACCTATGGCACGGGCGCCAGAGGTGGCACTCGGAGCCCTCTCTGTGGGCACGTGAACACAGAGTTTGTTATGTGGGGGGCAACAAATCACACACACCCCCACACACACCTAGGCTGGCCTGGGCCACCGAGCATGATGTGCTCACACCAAAGTGACCAGGGAGGACTCAGCTGGCGGGCCTGGTGCCTGTGCTCCGGGTGGCTGCTGCCTGGGGGGGGGGGGGGCAGAGGAGGCAGAGATGCTAGAGAGGCACAGAGCGGTGCACGTGGGACTTGTGGAGGATAGAGCAGGCTGGCCCCTGCTCAAGCGGGTGGGGCGGAGGAAGAGGGAGCCAACCGGTTTTTTCCAAACTAAAACCTCAGCATTCAGGTTAAATTGCCGTGTTGGCACTTTGCGAAAAATAAGCGGGGTTTGGGTTGCAATTTGGGCACTCGGTCTCAAAAAGGTTCGCCATCACTGCCATAGAGCAATGATGGCGAACCTTTTCGAGACCGAGTGCCCAAACTGCTACCCAAACCCCACTTATTTATCGCAAAGTGCCAACACGGCAATTTAACCCGAATACTGAGGTTTTACTTTAGAAAAAATGGTTGGCTCCGAGGCGTGCGTTACTCAGGAGTAAGCTTGGTGGTAGTCAGTGGCTTTGCTTTGAAGCAACCGTGCAACTCTTCCAATGGGTGACTCATGACCCTAGGAGGGTTTACTCAGAAGCAAGCCCCATTGCCAGCAACCAAGCTTACTCCCAGGTAAAGGGTCATGCTTTAGTTCTTCACATGAAAATCAGTGGGGTTTGACAGCGCTTAACAGGGCTACCTACACTGCTTCCCCAAAACTAGGTCTTAGGTTTAATGCTGATAATCAAGCCCAGCGGCCCAGGCCAGCTTAGATGTGTGAGGGTCGCACACTGTTTGTGCGTGCCCACTGAGAGGGCTCTGAGTGCCACCTCTGGCACCCGTGCCATAGGTTCGCCACAACTGCCATAGAGTCCACCTTCCAAAGTGGCCATTTATCCAGGTGAACCGATCTCCATTGCCTGAAGATCAGTTGTGATAGCAGGAGATCTTTAATGACCACCTGGAGGCTGACACCCTATCTCTGGTATATCCCTGAAAACAGTGGGTAGAAAGGAGTGGTATAAATGAAGCAAATAAAATAATATTTTGTCGATCAATCAAGGGACGGTGCAAGGAAGCAATGTGGAGGTTTGCGGAGAGAGGTGGAAATGTGTGGAAATGACCATTGCCTCTTCCGCCAAAGCCAGAGCTGTTCCACCAGAGCTCTACTCGATCCTTCCTTAAGTCTGATGTTTGTCCAGTAATGATTATTTTTCAACTAAATGCAGACATATTACTTTGTGCCACACTTAACTACATCAGCCAGCCTATTGAGAAACTCAGACCTTCGTACTTTAAGATTGTCGTGTTCATGCTACACCCTCTTGCACAACAAGTTACATGTTGAAAATAAAGGCAGAATTACAGGTACTGAGTAACCATTTAGAAACAACTGAGAAACCATTGTAACCTTTACTCTTACAAAAGCAGGGCCTACTCTTCCTTTGATCCACATGGAGTGCCCATTTTTAAGTTTATTTTTTTTCAATGGATCTCTTCCTTTAAAACCTGAAATGGACAAACTATGCACTTATGTCATCTTTCGATCCTCAGATGTCTGAGTAGAAACAAGCAGCCTGATACAGAATGGGGAGAGGAGGTAAACTTGCCTACCTGCACTATTTATTTCCCTGGACAGAAATAGCAGTCCCCCAAAGTGTTGTGGGGGAGGGACACACACACACACACATGTACAAGGCAGACTGGGGATAGGAGGGGATTTTTGATCTGGGAAGACCCCCCCCTGGGAAGACCCCCCCCTTTCCCCCTCCTTGCTGTTACCAGATCCACATGCTTGGCTTCCTTTTGCAGCTGCTCAGTTTTACACCCGGGGGACTGAACTATGAAGTTTACCCTAAGATTGAGATTTAAGAGTTGCTTCCACAAAGTTAGGCTTCTCCGTTCTGCATGCACTGCCCCTGCAGATACATTCAAGTTGGCAAAGGAGTATCCATCTGGGAATTTTATGCACACGTTCCTCCACCAGCCAACATTTTTTCCTGTGTTTTTCCCTACTGTGCCACCAAAAAAGCTATTTAAAAATCCTGGTAATGGCTTACAATGTTGTAGGCTCATTCCGCACATGCAGAATAATGCACTTTCAAACTGCTTTCAGTGCTCTTTGAAGCTGTGCGGAATAGCAAAATTCACTTGCAAACAGTTGTGAAAGTGGTTTGAAAATGCATTATTTTGCGTGTGCGGAAGGGGCCCTAGTGTTACAGTTTGGGAAAAGGTAGCTATAAAGGGAAGGCTGCTGCTGCTGCTGTGCTTGGATTCACCTTCCTGTCCAAATGGTTATACTAACATACCTGCACTAGGTTCTTTCAGAAAAGATCGGAGTAAGGGAAACATGATGAGAAAGAAAGTACTGAGGCAGGGAAATTGCTTGGAGGAGGATGTCAGGCAGATGATCCCCAAAACAGCACACCGGTTTGGAAGCAAAAGCCAAACCAAACATCCGTGTCAGAAAGCCATTGGGTCATTATACCCTGCTTATTCTATTTCACACGAATAGCCTAATCTCAGGGAGGTGCGCCGAATACATACAGCACTGATTACTTCTCCTCCTCACCTTATTGCTGCAAGGGTCTGGATTATTTTTTTTTAATTGTAGACTCCTCAGGCAGTCACCTGACTTTTTAAGGAGGCAAGGCTTCACCCATGTCAACCACCTGCATATAACTAATAGTAAGAACCAGGCATTGCATTTTAGCCTTGGAAGCGTCCCATCGAACACTGGGGCCTCAGGGGGAAAACATGCATACATAGGGGGATTACGTTATAATAAGCAGAAATCCAGGTTTGCAATAAATGTTTTACAAAGGCAACAAATATGGAGCAGACAGAAAGGAAGAAATGAAAATAAATGCACAGAAGACAGGTTTTGACTGCTAACCGAACTGAATGCAATGCGTAGACCCTTCATACTCTTAACCTTAAATCACAGTCTGTATTGCGTGTATAAGGGCTGTCAAGTCGCTCCTGAGTTGTGTCAACCCGGGTGCACCGATGACCTCCAAAGTGTCCTATCATTAACAGCTATGCTCAGGTTCTGCAAACTGAAGGCTTTATTCAGCCAGTCCATCTCATGTTGGGCCTTCCACTTTTCCTAGCGTTATTGTCGTTTCCAGTGAGTCATCTTATAATGTGACCAAAACCTGTATTAAATGAGGCCATAACCTTTAGACGTCTTACCCGTTTCAACCCCAGCCTTTACAGCCTATGGAAAGAAGACTCTTTTGATAATTGAAACACTAACGAATGCCGTATTCCAGCACAGGTCTAGACCTCATTTCTTCTAATTCATACAATGGTACAGCCTGAGCCAAGTTGACAGCCCCTGCGCCCTTGAATCGGAAGTGACTTCCACCGCAGTTCAACAGCACTTACGTCCGGAGGATTGCAACACTCGAGGCTCAACCTAAGATTTCTGTTCGGTGTTGAATTTGCAAGATCTTCGCGATTTCCTTACGACTCAGCGACCTGACAACTTCGGTTTGAGACGGACTCACGCCCTGACGGCACAGCTGGGGAGCAATCCCAGGCAAGTCTCTGCAGAAGTAAACCCAACTTTATGCAGGGGAACCCCCCTTCCAGGAAAGCGCGCTTAGGACCGCCACTTTGATTTCCTACGTGCCAGTCGTTCACCCCCAAAAGACCAGGGACAAAGTCACCTCCCTCCCCTTACGAACCTTCCTCGGAGTGACCCGATCACTCGATCAGTCCCGCGAGCAGCCTGGGAGTGGAGAACTACCTTGTCCGGCTGCCTTTGCGATTAAGGACCGCCCACGCCTCCCGCGATTGGTCGCCACGCAGTGATGGGCGTGGGAAAAGTCCCGAGGAGTCTGCGCGAGCGGGGAGCTGAAAGTGCAGGCAGGAGTCATTTAAGCAGTTCAAAGCTGACGTGTGTTTTGTATTCTCTGTTTTGGGGGCAGAGTTAATGCGACGGTGACACCCACAGATTTTGTTAGTCTTTAAGGGGATAGTCTTCATTAAACCAACAGAATGGCATAGGGCATAGGTGTCAAACTCACAGCGCTCCAGATATTATGGACTACAGCTCCCATCATCCCCTGCAACCATCATGCTGGCAGGGGATGATGGGAACTGTAGTCCATAACATCTGGAGGGCCACGAGTTTGAAACCTGTGGCATAGGGTAAAGTGGGGGGCGTAAACGTCCCCTGCCAGCTGCTGTTGCAATAGATCAGTGGTTCTCAACCTTCCTAATGCTGTGACCCTTTAATACAGTTCCTCATGTTGTGGTGACCCCCAACCTTAACATTTATCCATTTTACAGATGGAGAACACTGATGCAGAGTGTCGTAGGCGACCCCTGGGAAAGGGTTGTTCGACCCCCAAAGGGGTCCCGACCCCCAGGTTGAGAACTATTGCAATAGATTCTTTTCCCCAGCTATGTTTTATTTCGAAACATAACTTGAATCAAACCCCTCAGACTTTCTACTTATATACTAAGACGTGCTTTAAACTGTCAGAGAAAAAAATAGACGAAGAATTAGGCACCTTTTATTGTGCTTAGTGTTAAAAGTATTGATGCTCATTGTTTCGGGGACTCTAGTTTAATACTACATTCAGATGATCTGGAGCTATTCCAATCCTTTTAAAACAAAAACAGTATTATTTAGATACAACCATGACAAAAAAGATCCTTCCAGTCAAGAGAGAACTCCCATGTTTAGAGCAGCTGAATGGCAACCTGCTCAGAATCTCGGCTTGGGTTATTTTAAAATCTGGGAAATAGTGACAGCTGATAAAATTTCATTCCAGTTGAACAGAATGGTGAAATCTATTGATATCTTTCTTGCACCTGACATCATGTGTGACTCTCGTGTGCACTGGGCTGTAGCCAGTGGTGGGATTTGGCAGGCTCTCACCACTTCGGCAGAACCAGTTGTTAAAATGGTGCTTGTAAACAACCAGTTGTTAAATTATTTGAATCCCGCCACCGGAACTGGTTGTTAAATTATTTGAATCCCACCACTGGCTATAGCCAATCGGTAAGTTTTGTTTTCACAGCAGAGAAAATATTTTTTAGGAAAGAAGGTCAAAATCCTGGGAACTGAGAGCATAACCACAGGGCTGATAAAATAACCCAGGAGCTAATTGGTGTAGCTGCGATCCAGACTCAGTGAACAGAGGTTAGCAGCGGAGAGAATCTGTTTGCTGAGGGGTTGGGCTGCCCACAGGAACATAAAAATGTTACTTAAACGGTACAACTTCGATTAGTCATGATGTATGAACGCCAGCGGGCCTCCAAACTGGAGTTTGTTGGTTGGCACTAATCCAGGATTCCAAATTAGAGCCTGTAGCTGGTTTATTAACCACACCAGTTGAGGTTTATTGGGATGGCTGGATTCACAAACCACTTTGTTGATTAGCACTGCTCCTTGTGCCTGCCAGGCCACAGTGTAGTGTGGATGTCTGCCTTTTTGGGAGGCAGGAAAGAGGTAAGATGCAAATTGGGGTTCCATCACCACTCAGGATCTGGTAGTTTAACCAGAATTTGTTGCACAAGCCATGGCTTGTCATGGCGTCTGAGTGCAGCCCAAACCTAAACAGTGTGTACCTAGGAATTTCGCAGTGCAGTCGTAACCACAATAATACACTTCCAAGCCCGGTCGATTTAGAGGGATGTAACTTTGTTTAGGATTACACTATAAATGTAGTACAGACCTGCTGTACATCTTCTGTGGAAATAGTTTCTTTCTAGTCCCCATGGTTCTCCTCAATCTGGAGCCCAATTTTTAAAAAAACCAAACCAGACTGTAGCTAACTGGCCATGAATTTTTCTTGATTACTTGGCAGTAAAACCTATCTACTGAAAAGCCAAAACGACCCTTGACACAATCAGGTTAATTATTGAGAGGAGGCTGAATCACACCAACAATATGGAACAAGTCAACAATTTTAAAAATACAGTCTAAAGTTCAGAAAGTTTAGCAGATCTGGATCTTGGAGACCATCACAATTCAGCATTTTGAAATTAACGTGCATCTAACTATTAGGGCAAATGCTGTACAGTAAGAGATTAATTCAAAGTTGTACATCAGACCCCGCCAGCTTTTCCTCTCAGCCCTTCTTTACTACAGTCCCCACCCTGTATGACTTTTGTCCAAGCAAGTCCTATGATCCCCAGCATAGTATTTTTGGGTGGTCAGAAGGGACCATTCCTTGCTTTCTTCAGCTAAACAGTTGGATCCAACCTGCTGTCTTTAGTATTGGGTTATATTTGTCCGTGGGTTCTGAATTTCTACTTCCACTGTGGGAAAGTTACTTACAAGTGAAATCACATGGCAATGGGCCATTCTTTCTTTCTTTTGTGTATTTTCAAAGTTTATATCCAACTTTTCAATCCTGTGATCCTCAAGAAGGATCAACAACAGGTACGATACAATCTATACCCCCCCCCCCTCCACCATCTTTGGGCCTGGCCAGTATCAGAGGCCAGTGTGTTTATCCAATCACATAGTCTGTCTCAAGGCGACTGGCTGTTGAGCTAAGTTAAGGGCTGAGCCAAAGGTTCATTCTGGAGGTAAAGCAGACTCTTTGTGTAACTTCTATTTAATTCAAACAAGGAAATCAAAGAAATATCGGTTTCCAATTAAGGACTGAGGGGATTCACATCTTTGACAGTGCGATCCCATCTTTTGACATTTATATTTATGGAAATTGCAATAAGGAAACTTCAAATTTGTTCTTTTTTTAAAAATAAGACATAATATATAGAACAACAATAGTTAATATGTTAAAGTTCAGGCCTGTTGTTCTCAAGCAGAAAAGAATATATATATTCTTTTCAGGAGTTCCAGGGAGCCCTGAGGCAGACAACCCCCGCCCCACCCCGCCCCGCCCCGCCCCACTCCAATCCACTCCACTCCTAGTGCTGACCACTTTACCCAGTGCCAATCTTTGCTGGCGAGCCTGTTGCGGGCTGGCCAGCCAAGGCAGCCATACCTCCAGGTATCCCTTGGATTAAAACCTTCAGCCCAGCATAGAAACCTCAAAGATAGCAATCAAGCCTTGATAATGTCCATGATTTTCTGGGTAACAATAATGAGTGCATTGGTCAGATTGATTTCTCACAGCTATAGTGGAGGAATACCCATGCTTCTGCTATAGTTTAAAAGCACCCCCAAGTGGAGAGACTATTCATTTCAAGCTGCACTCTGCATATTTGAATGTTTTCACCCAGGATGATCCTGGTATATACAGGGTATTGATCTCAGTTACTGCCTTTTGCTCTGTCTCTGCAGATAATTCCCACAGTTAAAGTGGAGACTGCCTGCCTGGTGTGAACAACAAAATAGTTCTGAACACAGTAAGCAGTATATGAATGCTTAATACCATAAACCCATCCAAGACACAAACCCTTGCCAAGACACAAACAAGAAACAGTAACAGGACCTTCTGATTAGAGAAGAGCCCTACATAACTCAGCACTCCTAGTGATGACCACCTGACAGAAATTCCCAGATTTGTCCCTAGACACACTTAAGTTCCTGGGGTGGGAGAGAGATTGAATCCTGCATCTGACCTCCCAAAGGCATTTGGTGGGCCACTGCGAGTAGCATAGTGCTGGACTAGATGGACTTTGGTCTGATCCATCAGGCTCTTTCTTATGTATGTTCTTATGACCTACGGAAACCCCAAGGAAGGAGTCATTCTTGCCTTCTCTTTAAATCAAACATCAGCATAAAGCATTGCCCATTTTTTCTGAAGGGCTTTGGACTTTGAGATTTCCTGAAGGGCAGCTTTGAATAATTTGAAGAGCTTGCATATCTTGTCAGAACATGTGTAAATGTTTAGATGTGTAAATGTTTAGATGAGCAAAATCTAAATGACAGCTGGACCCTCCTTCTAACAGGTGCCGTGTGCAGATTAGTACCGAGTGCACAGCTTGTACCGTGTGGAAACCTGATAAGGTGAGGGCACCTGATTGGTACCACTTTTGTATATAGTTAGCACAGACAACAGTGTAATGTGTGCCTAAAAACACCTGTGGTCTGGCGAAGCACTTTGTTAGTAGATAGCAATAAAATAGAACTGCACTGGTGAGTGTGTGTCTATCAGTTCTTGTCTACATTGCGTCCTACAAGGTGGTCTACTCCGAGTAAATCCGCTGCTTCAACATGTCTTTCTGAACTATTGGTTAGCCCAGTAAAAGCTATTACATTGTCAGTGTGGATTTATTGTGTGCTCCTCACCCCCACCCCCCAATTAAAAAAACATGCAAACTTTCCTTGGGCTGCATGAATGTGACTATGGATTTCTTCTTTTCACTCCAGGGAACCCTAAGGAAGGAGTCATTCTTGCCTTCTCTTTAAATCAAACATCAGCATAAAACTGATGTTTTGTCCAGGCAGCCACACACTTTCTTTTCACTCCAGGGTCTACCTGACTGCTGAGCAGGGTTCTAGAACCCGGAAGAAAGGATCACACATACAGGCACCTTAGAAACACAATTGCATTAAAAAGTAAGCGTTTAATTTGGAGGTCACTAACATGAAATGTAGTAGCTATCCCAGATTTCCTTGCCGTCTTCATCTCTATATCAAGACATTTTCCCCTGCATTTTTGGTTTTAAAAAAATCAACACAAAAATCACCATGAAACAATCGCAATAGGAAAGTCAATATTCTAACATTCATTTCTTAGTTTAAGCACAGCATTGTTTCTTTGTAATTGTCATGCTTCTCTTTTGTTCTGAATCGTATCGTGCTGATTACAAAAAAGATCCCAGTAAAACTTATTCATTCGTTTAAAATGTATTTATTCATTTCGTTTATAAAGCTGATATTTTTCAGCCTGTAAATTATTTGTAAAATATATAATGTGGCCCTCCTGCTGAAATGTTTGGAGACCCCTGGTGCAAGCCAATTGACTGCCTTTCAGCTCTTGCCCATCTAGTCATTTTGGTGGGCTTTTCTGACAAGTAGAGGAACGCAACTATTGTGTCATCTTTGTTGTAGTCCTGGTAAGTGCTAGTGTTATTTCAAGAAGGGCAGCAAAAGGACCTCCCATGGCTCCATTTCCATCTTCTATAACTTTGACAGGGCGTTCTGGAAAAGTGGCTTTAAGTACTTCTCAAAGGTCTGGTTGTCCTATTGGGAGACAAGAAGAGGACATCAGGCTCAGAGATGGCGAAGAGGTTCAGAATAGAACAGAAAAGCTAGATTGCTTTTCTGTTTCAGCTTCAAGAGCTTCCAAGCCTTTATTTCCCCATGTCAAACTGAACAAGTTGAAGACAGCTCTCACTGTTTACTAATGTTTAGATAATTTTAATACGTACAATATTATATGTACAATTGTTTTTCCTCTCTTAGTTTTCAGAATTAATGGTAACTGCTGCTCTGATTCCGTTTTCCTTTTTCTGTTCTATTTATATCTGTAAAAATAAAGCTTACATCTTGAGAAAAAAAATGCTATTCTCACCTGGTTGTTGGTTGGTGACTTCTTAGCCCACTCAAAAAGCCGCTCATAAGCATGACCATCATAACATCCAATGGCTGAATTCAAATTTGCATCAGAGAAGTCGAAAGCATCCACTAACGGAACAGCATCGGGCCTACAGAAGCAAAAGAAGCATTTTTCTCTAATGGGCACTGGAGAGTCATCCCGCTCGGAGTGCATTAAATCGTGCTAAGCAATGTCCTTGTGATATTTGACCAGCCATCTTGAAGGACTAGGAATGTGGTGATTGAAGGAAACACATATTCTTAGGACGCAGAGTTCAGTGCTCACTCTTCTATTTCAGATTTGTATGACGTGAGCATAAACTGCAGGATATATTTATTCATGAACATGTTGCATACCAGGGAGTTAGAAGTATTTTTGCTGGGGGAAAGGAGGAGGGGGTACCATCTGAGTGAACCTGCCTGGACAAAACATCATGTTGAACAAGGACTGTATGGAGGAGAGCAGAACTGGGAGAAACTGAATGTAAAAACTGGATGGATCCAACTCAAGGACCAATGGTATTCATAATGTTCTCCTCCAACACATTTCAAAGGAATCTATTGTCTTCCTGTCAGCATCCTTCATCATCCAAATTTCCATCTGTATAATGCTATGGCATGAATTAACTTGATCCTGGTTGCCAGTGGCACATCATTTCACTTAAACATCTTCTTTAGCTCCTTCATGGCTCCCCTTCCCTGTCTCAATCTCCTTCTGATTTCTTGGTTGCAGTTTCCCTTTTAGTTGATGATGGAACCAACAAATCAACCATTTCAGTTTCCTCATTGTCTTTTTTTTAAATAATTTTTTTATTGTATCATTTGAATTTTACAGTTTATAGTAATTTCCTTCTTCATACATTTTCAAACGATACTTCCCCCCCCTTTTCTCCCTCCCCCCATTACTTCTTCTTCATAGTTTTGTCACACAAACAGCAGTAAGTTCATTCTCTGTAGCCTCTTCTTCCATATTTCTTCATTGACTCGAGCTCCTTTCATCCAGTCCACGTATATTATCCATATCTTCAAAATTTCATTCTGTTTATCTTGCCACATCTTATTTTTGGTTAATATATCGAAAACATCAAGTGTCACTTGTTCCCAGATATATTCTAACCATTTCTGAAGTGTCCATTTTTTCTTTTCTTTCCAGCCCAAGGCTATTATTGCATGGGCTGCTTTAATCATTATTTTATACATATAACTATATTGTTTATCCACCCTTCTGTCTTCCATTACACCCCATTGACATTAAGTCATTATTTAAATCAATATTTATCTTCACCAGTTTCTCGATATATAAAAATACAATTTTTTTACTTCTGCACATTCTATCCACATATGGCTATAACATGCCTCTTGGTCTCCGCAGTGCCAGCATTTGGAACTAAGTCCTTTTATCATATATGCTAGTTGTTTTGGTGTTCTATACCATTTTAATATCACTTTGCTTTCTAACTCCATATATTTCTCAATCTTCGTTTCCTCATTGTCTACCCTAAAGCTGAGTAATTCTCCTGTAGCCATTATTTTTGTCTTCTTGATGTTCAGCTGTAGTCCTGCTTTGGCACTTTCTTCTTTACCCTTCAGCAATAGTCATTTCAGGTCTTCACTGTTTTCTGCTAGTAATCAGGTGTCATTGGTATGTATCAAATTGTTAAAGTTCCTCTCCTGAATTTTCACTCCATTTTCATCTAAATCTAATCCAGGTCTCTTTATGATATGTTCTGTGTACAGATTGATAAGCTAGGGAGAGCAAATATATCCTTATCTAAAATCTTCGTCACCTAGGAACCATTCTCAAAGGCTTCCATCAGATGTGGGATCCAGCAGGTTCTCACAGGTTCCCGAGAGTAGGTTACTAATTATTTGTGTGTGCCGAGAGGGGGTTACTAATTGGTGATTTTGCTACATGATTTTTGCCTTAGTTACGCCCTTCTCTCAGCAGTAGCACGCAGAACTTGAAGCAGTCTAGCAGGAGGTGCACCGGTGTGCGTGGCAGCCTGCTCCTGCGTGCATTTGTTTCCCGCCCAAGGACTGGTGCAGTGGCTGTGTCCTTGCCACAGCCCCACCCAGGAATGCCCTGCCCCCGGAATGCCCGGCCACGCCCCCGTCGTGCCCCACTCAGCCCCATTGGCGCTACGTCACAGTTTGAATCCCACCACCATGGGAACCTGTTACTAAATTTTTTGGATCCCACCACTGGCTTCCATGACCAGAATGAACTGGCTGTTGTGTGTCTTCCAAGCTGTGCGGCTGTGGTCTGGTAATTTTTGATCCTAATGTTTTTTCTGCATCTATGACTGGCATCTTCAAAAGGCTGTCGCAGTAAAATGTGTTTTTTTTCTCTCTGTGATTCAGTGTGGAGTGATTGTGTGGTGGGGTACATATTTTGTCCACTTCACAGGGGGCAAGGAATATTTGCATGTATTTAGCTGGAGCTCATTTACAGTTGCATCACTGCTGCCTTTGCCATGAAGGCGCTAGACTCCAGTAATGGCACAAAATGTCTTTTTGAGCATTACCTTGTGCTTCCCACAGGCATTCCTTCAATGTATGGGCCTCCTTCTTCAACTAAGCAAATAGAAAGTATTTTGCTAGTGATTCATAGACAGATCTACATGCACATGACATGAACACAGAGAAACATTTTTTCAACAGGAGAACGTGAGAAGAGGATTAGCTTACCGAATGAGATCCAAGAGATCCAAGTAAGATTCGATCACCCTGTCGCTTTGCTTCTCAGATAGGTGACCGATCTGCAGGAAGTCCCCCATGCTGGAGACGATTCCATGTAGTGCAAAGAGGTCACAGAGATGCTTCAGTACCTTCTGGATGTTAAATTCTGTTTCAATTTTTTCTAGCGCGTTGACAAAGTTTTGCACGACAATGTAGTGGCTGTGAGCCTGAAAAAAGTAGCATGCAGTTACACATATTATTTATTTATTTATTTAAATTTGATAACCGCCCACCCCCGAAGGGCTCTGTGCATAGGTTTCTGTGCAAAATACCCCCCCCCCGTTAACAACAGTTATAAATCATGCCTGTTTGCAAAACAAAGATTCAAAATAATCATTCTAGATTTTAAAAACTGAGGATTAAAAGCTAATTTTCTACCATTTAAAGAACTTCAAAACCTTTAAAGCATTAAAAATGGTTCCGTTCTTGCTTATGTCCAGTTATTCTGTCCTTAGAGGGCTGAAAAGAAACCTAACAGATATGCATCTACCCTGTTCTAATGTAGGGGTACTCTTAACCCACTGCTTGTAAGGAATCGGCCCAGAACATCACATTCACAGAGTCATAAAGGAATGGGCAATTATCAGATGTACACATAAATGTTGGAATGGGTCCTCCTCCACATACTGCATTGTGGTCATTGTGGAACTTCCACCCTTCTTTTATCACTGGGCACTCTTAGTATTTGTTATTGTTCTGAGTGGCTTTCCTGAAGGGTGCTGAAGATCCTGTATATCTGAGCTGTACTTCATTCATAGCCACTATGATTTAGTTTTAATTGTAATTTTAAAGTTGTTGTCTTCACATTACTTCAGAAAATCACACCGACATGTTCCAAAAGGAAATGGAAAACTCTTCAAAAGTTGCTATTATTTTAAAAGAATGTAAATGCTGGAAACTACCTTTGAGCTCTAAGCTACATCCCTGGCCCACCACTAACACACAGTAAAAATACTTGGCAAAATAATTCACTGTTGGAGAGGCAGATCTAATTTGCCAAGTGTCCTGAGTCAGAGCCTGTGGGCTGAATTGAGGCCAGGACCAAGGAATGGCCCTAGGGATTGTAGAAAAGAGGAGCTCTCAGCCAACACTATCAGCACAAAGGAGGAGGAGTAGTAGTTTGGATTTCTCAACAGTAAGGTGTCTCAAAGTGGCTTACTCTCCCCACAACAGACACCTTGTGAGGTAGGTGGGGCTGAGAGAGTGCTCAGAAAACAGTGACTAGTTTTCACCCAGCAGACTTTATCTGTAGGATTGGGGAAACAATTCTGGTTCATCAGATAGCATCTACCGCTCTTGCGGCAGTGTGGGGAATCAAGCCCAGTTCTCTAGATTAGAGTCTATCACTCTTAACCACTACACCAGGTCAGGGAGGAAAGAAAAGACTGAGCCCTGACAACAATAGAGAGCCAGCCCTGAGAAGGAAGAGGAGTTGGAGGATGAAACCCGCTTTCCTTCACATTTTGAGATCTGAGGAGAGTCCACCCAATCCCCAGCCAAGAGGGAGGGAAGGAGTTGTAACCCCCATGCTCAGAATGGGTTGACCCAGAAAGGGGTGGAGACTCAAAGCAGCAGAAGGCTGCAGAGCTCTTTGGGGGAGTCAAGGCTACCAGACTCGGACCTTGATTTCTAAAAGCCCTTAACACCTTGTTAAGGTAACTGCAATGTTGTTGGGAACTACTGGGAAGGTAGTTGTTTGTTTTTGCTATGTTGTAAATGTTGGAGTTTATTGTTTCAGGGTTTCTTTTTGTGGTTGTAATGGGTGAGAGTTCTCCTGGAAACCTTCATCATGTTGAATCCTGTTCATCAAGCCCTTGGAGTCTTCAGGAGCCAACCCACTTGCAAAGAAGAATTGGACTTGGCAGTATCAGTAGACTGTGAATATAAGGACTTGAAAATGCAACCTGAACAGGACCTTGAAGAGTGATGTTAACTGTTGATGTTTGATGTTATATGTTAAGAAAGTAAACCATTTTGTTTTTAAAATTTGTTGCTGCAAGCTCATTTCAAGTTCTGCCCCACAGAACCCACAGATAGAGGTTACAGAGTCACATCATATGAGGACAATATTGGCTGTAACTGTTAAAATTCAAGCATATTACCTGTTGATCTAATAGGATTAAGAATATTACTAACCATAGCGGCCAGCACCAGTTGTACAGAGCACAAGTTCCATGCTTCATGCTGTGGTGTTCCCGACTGAATCAGAGACTGAAGTTTGATTGCTGCATTTTCTACCATCCTGGGAGCAGAAGCAAAGAATTTGCAATGCATATGAAACGGTCCACATCAACTCTCAAATATGTCAGCAAATATTTGCAATTCGTTTCTTCTTTTTAGACCCCTCACGGCAAAAGGAGGGTTCCAGTCTATATGTGCAGCAGAATAAGGCAGGAGAATTCTAGATGGTACCACCTCTAACTGACACCCCTGATGAATTTCCCCCAAGGTAAAAGATCCCCCAAAGTTACGAAGGAGTCCACCATGTCAGAGAGAGGGATAGGCTAAAAACTTCTCCCCCAAGGGCTGCTTATCTATTATTATTATTAGCCAAGTCACAGCTGACTAAAAGCGACCTTGTATGGTTTTGAAGGTAAGAGACATTCAGGGGTATTGCCTCCCTTTGCATCCCATCCCTGGTATTCCTTGGAGGTCTCCCATCCAATACCTGGCAGGGTCAAGGTTGAGAGTGTGTGACTGGCCCATTGACTTCCAGGCTCAGTTTGAAGGGTTTGTTCTATTGGAACTGGGGAGGTACAGATTCTGTTTCCCAGTCAGCTAACATACCTTATGGGTCATGAGGATAAAATAAAGGAAGAGAGCCTTAGAAGGGATAAAAAATGAGATGGATCTCTCAGAGTCAGAATGAGAGCACCCCTGGTGACCATCTCCTGTGTATAAATATCTCTTTTCTGCAGCCTCACCAGAAATCCAGGATGGTTGGAGGGAGAGGGAAGGGAAGGACGGGAGGGAGGGAGGGAGGGAGGGAGGGGGAGAGGTGGAAAGCAAGGGAAGAGGAGCGAGGGGAGAGAGTGAGGGGTGGCATGAAAGGAAGGGGAGGGAGCGGCCCTGGCATCTGGACATGACCCACCCACCCTAGAGGAGGGAGAGGGAAGGGAAGGAAGGGTGGGGTGGCATGCAAGGGAGGGCAGGGAGTGAGAGGTGGCGTGCAGTGGAGGGGAGGGGGCACAGCATCTGGACCTGGCTCACTCACCCTAGCAGAGGGTGGGGGAGGGGAGGGTGGGGTGGCATGCAAGGGAGGGGAGTGAGTGAGGGGTGGCATGCAAGGGAGGGCAGGGAGTGAGAGGTGGCGTGCAGTGGAGGGGAGGGGAGGGGGCACAGCATCTGGACCTGGCCCACTCACCCTAGCAGAGGGTGGGGGAGGGAGGGTGGGGTGGCATGCAAGGGAGGGGAGTGAGTGAGGGGTGGCATGCAAGGGAGGGGAGGGAAGGGGAGGGGTATGAACCTGTGTATAAAGTTAAAAGCAGCCTTGGTACGTAGAAGCTTTTTAGTAGGTAGTCTCAGTGGTGCAGCCCCTCCCCCTCTCCTGTGCTTAAGGAGTAAAGTTGAACATCTTTCAGAAGTCCACTTTTAGAGATATTCAGGCGATTTTAAAAAATATGCCACAGGTTGTGCTTGTTTTTGTTTAACTAGCTTTTAAAAACAATGAAACACAACAACTGTGCCTCCAGGAGTAACTTGCCCACCCCCCCAAAGAGCCAGGGGCAACAACTCAGCTTCACAACAACCCTTTGAGATCACTCAGGCAGACACAGTTAAAAGCCACCCCCACCATAGCACTACTCAGTTCTGGCTCTGCTGATGTGTCATCCGCACTTGTGCCTTTGCTACAGGACAGGCCCTAAATCCAAACATACACATGGGGCTGTTGTAAACAAACCTGAAGGCTCTCTGCTTGTACGCTTCAGTGTAAACATCTGGATTTAGGAAATCTCTTTTCTCTTGGGCTCCGCATTTCCCAGAGCTTATGGAAGATAAATAGGCAACTGATGAAGGAAGGGGTTGTCCAGCCTTCACTATTCCAAGGCATTTTACCAAAAACCTAATGGTAGATAAATGAGTCACATCACTTTTCATGCTTCTTATATATCTAGATTGATATTATAAAGCATATCTCTTAAAACACACATGCATACATTTATTTTTCAGCTATAAAAGGCAAGCGTGCAGATATGTTTCTATAAGCTCATGATTTAAATAACTGGAAAACTTGACAATTAATTGGTAAGGGAGGACTAGAATGGACATTTAAGAGCCTGCAAGCTATGATTGTATTATACAAACTCCATGACGGAATCCCTGGGAATGACATTTTGTTTTTGCTTTTTTGTCATTTTAGGAATGAGAAATGTCTAAGGAGCAGCAGTGGCGTAGTGGTTAAGAGCAGGTGCATTCTAATCTGCAGGAACTGGGTTTGATTCCCCGCTCTGCCGCTTGAGCTGTGGAGGCTTATCTGGGGAATTCAGATTAGCCTGTGCACTCCCACACACACCAGCTGGGTGACCTTGGGCTAGTCACAGCTTTTCGGGGCTCTCTCAGCCCCACCCACCTCACAGGGTGTTTGTTGTAAGGGGGGAAGGGCAAGGAGATTGTAAGCCCCTTTGAGTCTCCTACAGGAGAGAAAGGGGGGATATAAATCCAAACTCTTCTAACCCTCCTTATTAAGAAGATAATGTATTGTATTCTACTGAAGAGAGACAGGTTTCAGTGATTCCACAGAAGCATGTGTTCTGGCTTCTGCCCCCACACTCCTATTGCCTCACAATATTTTTTCATTAATCCTTATCTCCATCCCAACTCATTCATAATAAGACAAAAACAGATTATGCCATTTTGCTTTGCAAATATTACAAATCCTGCTCTTTGAGCCTGAATGACGTTTTAGTCCTAGACAAAAGCCAATTTTCTCTTCCCTCACTGAGGCCAGAGAAATATTCTGCAAGCTTTGGTCCCTGAGCAGTTGAAATGTTTGGGAACATTCTGTGCCATGCAGAGGCAGAGCAAGGGGAAACTCTGCCCGGAGCGTGCGCGTGCCCTGCACCCCTGCCGCAGCGCCGCCCCCACCCCGGAACGCCCCTGCCACCCGCCACACCCTGGCCATGCCTTCGCCGCGGCTCTGCCTAGGATTTCATGCCCCACCCTGCCCCGTTGATGCTACAGCACTGGTGCCATGAGATCAGCTGAGCCAATGGGAGCCAGAGAGTTCAGTGGGGTTACCTGGCTGTCTGCAGGAGGAGAACAGTGTTTTCCCCTTCATAAGTGCAAGACGCAACCAATGCAGTGTACAAGGAAGGAAGGCCACTGAGGAGAGAGTACCCGTGTCCCCCACAGGCCCTTCGACACACCTCTACAGCTGCTGAACTGTAGTCAGTGGTGAACGCTTTAATGCCAGAAGTGAGCGCATGAAGCTGTGACAAAGACAAAAAGATTGGAACTTGTTAGCATTCCTCTGAACAAGGCGAGGTGCTACAAAAGGCCCCATAACAACATCCTCCTATTGGTACTGTTTCTGTAAAATTTGGATAAATTCCTGTCATCTGCTCTTTTTTTGCCATCATAGCTGACTCAAAACAAGAGATGTCCAGAAGCAATTTGCCATTGCCAGCCTCCATGTCATGTCCCTGGTATCCTTGGAGGTCCCTCATCCAAATACTTACCAAGGTTGAGGCTGAGGATGTGTGATGGGCATAAGGTCAACCAGCAAGTTTCCATGGTGCAGTGGGGATTCGAAGTGGGATTTCCCAGATCCTAGTCCCATGGTGGCGAACCTTTGGGACTTCAGATGTTACGGACTATAATTCCCATCAGCCCCTGCCAGCATGGCCAATGATCAGCCCATCTCTCTAACAACAAGAGTGCCAAAGGTTTTAACCACCCGAGTGCCAAAGGTTTTAACCACTACACCACGCTGGCTGCCGACAATACTCTTACACAATCTATTTTCACATGACCCTTTGCGCATCTGGGATATTCTTACTTGCCTCAAAACCTTGGGACAGGGTAGAGACTGAAATAACTCTTCTTCAGAATCCAAAGGTTGGACAGAATCTAGCCAAATGACATGCACTTTTAAGTTCTAGAGACTCAATGACAACCTTGAAAAATACCATTATATTGTTATTATTATTGCTACTTTCCACACTGGAAATCAATGCAATTTATGAATGGCTTTGGCTGGACCATGCCAAATCTCTGAATCTGTGGTTCAAGGCTACGAAATAAGCTTGCATGCAATTATACCTTGTAAATTCAGGCAAACAGTTTGCCTGAATGGCAGTGGTTTGTACTGGGAAAAGAACGATACGTCTGTAATTTCAAACTCCTTTCCCTGCCCCATTCACAACAAACACCCTGTGAGGTAGGTGGGGTTGAGAGAGTTCTGAAGAACTGTGACTAGCCCAAGGTCACCCAGCTGGCATGTGTTAGAGTGAACAAGCTAATCTAGTTCACCAGATAACCCTCCACAGCTCAAGTGGCAGAGTGGGGAATCAAACTCAGTTCTCCAGATTAGAGTGCACCTGCTCTTAACCACTACACCCCAGTAGCTCAGAAGATATCTGAGCTATTCCAGATTCTGAATCAGTAGTTTACTGAATGCATTTATTTGTAATATTTCATGCTGCCTTATAGTAGGAATTCTCTTGTTGTTAGAGAGATGGGCTGATCATCCATCATAGGTGATCTTATGGTCTCTTGAATTGGGATATGTATGTGTTTATGTGGTTTCTGGGCTGTATGGCTGTGGCATACTCTCCTGATGTTTCACCTCCATCTGTTCTAGCAGCATTCTCTCCTGATGTTTCACCTCCATCTGTGGCTGGTATCTTCATAGGATCCTCTGAAGATGCCAGCCACAGATGCAGGCAAAACATCAGGAGAGAAGAACGCTGCTAGAACACGGCCATACAGCCCGGAAACCACACAGCACCCCAGTGATTCTGGCCGTGAAAACCTTCGACAATGCATGTGTTTATTTTTACTATAGGTGAGGGAAGCCTGAAGCCTCTTATCCCTCCCCTCTGCAGAACTGGTGGGCTTCCTATTGATGGGAGGGAGGATGGTTGTCTCTGCCACCGTTGGCAGTTCACCAGATAAGCCTCCACAGCTCAAGTGGTAGAGTGGGGAATCAAACTCAGTTCTCCAGATTAGAGTGCACCTACTCTTAACCACTTCACCATGCTGGCTTTTGAAGGTGAACTCGATGGCATTAGACACTGTTAAAATCCATACTACCCAAACCCTGCCTTCCTCAGGCTCCACCAGAGGTGGGATCCAACAGGTTCTCACCAGTTCCCGAGAGTGGGTTACTAATTATTTGTGTGTGCCGAGAGGGGGTTACTAATTGGGTCTGCTTTTCCGTTAGAAATTCCATTAGGTCCAAAAATCATAAAGTCCTGTTGTTTAGCGAAGGTAGAAAACGGGATAATTCTCCCTGTTGGACTGTTTTAAAAACATGTTTTAGAAATATGGTATAGTTCCTTGTTTAAGGAAAATATCCTTCTTTTGATTTCTAGAAACAAAATTAAGTATTTGAAAGTATTAAGCATTTGACAGACAGTCAATTAGAGGAGAAGTAGTTGTTTCTGTTGGCAGTAGACGATGGGACTTGCTATAATGAGTTTAAATTATGGACAGAAAGATACCAGCTGGAAATTAGGAACTTTTTTTTTCTACACTAAGAGTTTTTTACAGTAACTGAGAAATTATTAATGCCCCGCCCCAGAATGCCCGGCCACGCCCCCTTGTGCCCCGCCCATCCCCATTGGCGCTACGACACTGTTTGAATCCCACCACCATGGGAACCTGTTACTAAAATTTTTGGATCCCACCACTGGGCTCCACCCTCAAAATCTACAGTTATTTCCCAAGCCAGAGCTGGCAACCCTAGCTGGAACACAGCAGCAGTTCACAGGTAATTCACGCAGTCAGTTGAAATGAAGCATACTTTGCCAAGTTATGTTAATTTTGAACAATAAAAAAGCATAGTGTGGATCAGACTAAGAAACATGATTCAGGGCTGTGGACGGGGAGACGAGCTGGTACCTCAACTTAGTCTTGTGTTTTCAAACTTATGTGTGCCACTATGAGAATTAAGAAGTTCCCTGTGTGAAAGGCAAAACTTGAGACTCGAGAATGTCTCTTGCGTAAGCTTTGCTTCTCCTTCTACGATGTTTCAGCCTAAGCTTTGCTTCTCCTTCTACGATGTTTCAACACTGTCCTACGGTTCACATTCTTCCGGAGCTGAGGGCTTTCACTCATGCCAGATCAGCATCTGTCGAGTAGCCAAAAAGTACCTTGTGCCTGTCAGGACTACATCTTCCAGAATCCCCTGGTCCCCACCTCTACCCGAGAGGTGGGAAAGAGGGCCAATAGCTGTCATGACCCGCCTGTTTGAAAATCCCATATATACTGGAACTGAGAGCAAGAATCCTCAGTTCCAGCACCCTGTAGTTAGGGTGACTCAGATCAATAAAGTTTGTTCCTTTTTCATTAAAGTCGACTTTGTTTGAGCGTGTTCAGCCTTACGTTGCTAGGGAAAAGCAATACACAGCCGGGGCTCCAATTGAAGCAAAAAGTCTCAAATCTTTCCAGAATCACAAAAACAAGTCACAAAAACACGTGGGTAATTCATTGCCCCCGCAAATAATCTTTCTTGGCCAGCTTTCTGATTATAACAAACTATTCTTGTTTCCCCTTCATATTACCTCTGGAAGTAAGTCAAATTTCCCTTCTTTAGTCTCTGCATAGCCTCTGTCAAAGACTTCCTGCAAGTAGTCACAAAGAAAGTGGAAGGCATAGGCGGTGGCCACCTGAGGTAGCAGCTTCTGTTGCTGAGTCTGATAGTCGAGGATCTTTGACTCTGGGCCCCTGTGGGAAGACCATTGGATTGGTTACCAGAGATGGAATGATGAATGGCAGTCATCGGCTGAAACAGCCTCAAACACTGCTTTGCTGGCAGAAGGATCTTATGCTGCAATGCTTCAAAGCTTGGAAGATTGACCAATCCCAGATTCCTAGCAAAAAGAGAAGTCAGCCCATAGGATAAGCTGTAGAGGGAAGTACTTCAATCACCGCATTGGCTGATATTCAAGAGGGTTGCTCTTACCACTCATAGAGAGGCATTTATTTGAAATAGCACCACCCTGTGCGGAACTATAATGAGGAAAAACCTTCCGAACCAGTGTGCAGTTGGTACGATTCCCACCCCTTCACCTGGATGGCCCAGGGTAGCTCAATCTCATCAGATCTTGGATGCTAAATTGGGTGGCCCTGAGTAGTTCTTGGATGGGAGAAAATTAAGGATGTCTGGGGTTGCTCCACTGAGGCAGGTAATGACAAACCACCTCTGAATGTCTCTTGCCTTGAAAACCCTACAGCAGGGGTCTGCAACCCGCGGCTCCGCAGCCGCATGCGGCTCTTTCAGCCTTATACTGTGGCTCTGCTTGGCCTGGGGGTTGGAGGGTAGTGTGGGCATGTCCCTCCAGCCCTCCAGAGCAGCGCTGGAAGGAGTGGAGGGGCCAAACCGGAGGTGGTTCTGTACGTGAGGGCGCCGCTTTTCGCGTCCCCTCCACTCACCTCTCCTTCCAGCGCTGCTCTAGAGGGCTGGAGTGACACGCCCACGCTGCCCTCTGACCCCTGGAGGTCAGAGGGTAGCATGGATGTGTCCTTCCAGAGCAGCCGCCATCCCCCCTCTGCCCCACAGAGCAGGTAGCTGCCTGTTCCGTTGGGCAGAGGAGGCTTCCCTGCCCGGCTCCTCCACCACCCAGCGCTGGAAGGAAAGGTGAGTGGAGGGACCAAACCGGAGGCGGCTCCATGCAGAGCCGCCCCTCCGGCTCGGTAGATCTTCAGAGATGTGGAAAATGGGTCCAAATGGCTCTTTGAGTGGTAAAGGTTGCCGACTCCTGCCCTACAGGGTCACCACAAGTCGGCTGCAACTTGACGGTACTTCCCACCACCAGTCTTCACTTGGATGCTATTTCAGGCAAATGCCTCCCTGCATCACAACCAGGCAAAACGTACTAGATACAGGTTACACTACCTTAAAAACCAAACACACTAGTAGTTAGGTTTGACAACCTCCAGGTGGTGGCTGGAAATGCCCTGGGCAAAGGCCTATTTCAGGTTTGTTGGGAGCACAGAGGTGGAAAGAGGAGAGTCATGTTTGCTGCCCAGAATTATTGTTAGATAGAAAGGGAAAGTGCCAGTGCCCCACATTGTATCCCACACTGTGTCCCCACCACCCCTTAACATAAAGTAGTTGCAGCTTTACCTGCTCAGTAAGCAGTGAGGAGCCTCCAGAGGCATATGGAGGGAAAATGGTGCCCGGAGACAAGCCTCCACTGGCTGCTCCCCCCACACCTGGGGGTGGGGCTCAGGAGCAGTGCCCCCCGGCTTCTTCCCTCCCCACAGAGGCTGGGGGTGGGCCTTGGGAATGGGGCCATGCTCCTGAGCCCCTCTCTCCCAGGGGCAGGGCCCTGCCCTGAACCCTACCCCCAGCCTCTGTGCTTTTAAAAGCACGTTTCCAGAGGCTGGCAGTGGCTTCTGCTCTCCCCAGGCTCTGGAGAGGGCAGAGGCCGGGCTGTGGGGGGTCCAGAGGGCAGAAGGGGCGAGAGGGGCAATTCCCCTCCCTCCCTCACCCCCCCTGCAGGTTCCTAGAGGTCAGCTCCTGCTCTCCCCAGGGCCTGGAAAGCTGGCTTGTCACCTTTGGACTCCCTCAGTCCCTCCCAAGTCATTGCTCCCACAATGTGGGCGGGGCCAAGGGAGTCTGAAGACAATGTCATGTTTGGGCTTTCTCGGTCCCACCCACATCGATGACGAGGGAGCCCGAAGATGAGGTGGCAACAGGACTTTCCGAAGACATCCGGTCACGTGTGGGGCAGATTTTGGACCCCCCTCGTGACCAGATTAGTTGCACTTGTGGACAGGGGTTGCCCTTATTTCTGGGCAGATATGCCATTGGGAATCTCAGAAGGTTTCCTTCTCCATCTGTACCAAAAGAATTGGAGAAGAATAGCAAGCTGGCATGGAGACCAATGAGGGCTTTTTGCAGGAGGAGGAGACAGACAATCGGAATAGGATAGAGAACAGGAATAGCAATAGAACAGGAGAACAGGAGCAACCACAACAGAACAGCTACATATCCCTCTACTGAGACCAGACCCTCTTCATGTCTCATACCCGGATTTTAACTCGGACTGTCGGCGCACCACAGAATATCGGATAGCGATAGTGCATGCCTTCATCAGATTGGGCAGCACTTCAGTCTGAATAATGTGCACACGGAACACAACCATAGTCAGATAATTAATCTTCTCAGTTCCTTGTCTGATGTACTGGCCATCTGATAGAACCTGGAGTTTGTGGGGAAAAGGGAAGGTAGAAAACCATATGTATATGAACATGCATTAACAAGACATTTTCTTTAGTGGCATTCTGCCTTTGGAATGTCTTCTGTCTGGCACATACTTCTCTTTCTTTTAGGTACCAGGCTAAAGCACATCTTTTTACCCAAGCTTTTGATTAGGAATTTTATCTTACCAGCTTTTCAATTGTCTGCTTTGTTCTATGGGTAGTTTTATGCTGCTTATGTCTAAAAGCTTGTGTTTTTTAAATGTCTTGATTTTTTTAAGTATTATGATTTTATAATTGTGAGCCACCTGAAGCAGGACTCCGATAAGTGGCACAGAAATAAAACTGATGAGCATTGAAATGTGTAAGTTAAAGCATTAGTAGTTAAAGTGTTATACAAACATATTAATATTCAAACAAGTGAATTAAGAAGAGTTTTGAAGAAGAGTTTGGATTTATATCCCCCCTTTCTCTCCTGTAGGAGACTCAAAGGGGCTTACAATCTCCTTGCCCTTTCCCCCTCACAACAAACACCCTGTCAGGTGGGTGGGGCTGAGAGAGCTCCGAGAAGCTGTGACTAGCCCAAGGTCACCCAGCTGGCGTGTGTGGGAGTGCACAGGCTAATCTGAATTCCCCAGATAAGCCTCCACAGCTCAGGCGGCAGAGCGGGGAATCAAACCTGGTTCCTCCAGATTAGATACACGAACTCTTAACCTCCTATGCCACTGCTGCTCCTACTTAAGGTATTTAAGATTATTTGCGGGGGGGGGGGGGGATCTGTAATGAAATGTAGCCAAACTGTAATAATTATTTAAGTAAATTAGAATTCTGGCAGGAAGTCAGTTTCATTTTATAAAATGTATGCAGGAAATGTTGCTTTCTTGTCTTTCTATTCTTTTTCTTGTTTTTAAAAAAATCTTATTTCCTTTTTCTCAGGTTTTGTTCTCGCTTAACTGTTTGTGGTGATTGTAAACTTGATAAAATTTTTTAATAAAAATTAATTTTAAAAAGAAAGACATCAAGGTTTTTTTGGGAGGAAAACGACAGCAGCAGTGAGTGGATAAGGTGTCTGACTATGGCATGTAGAGCAAGGTAGCCAGTGTGGCAAGGCTGTAGTCCTTAAGCATTTTAAGCTTTTGCAAGATTCTGCTTGCAAAATGTTAAATACCCCTTCATACCATGAGGACTAGACACTTGCTGTTTTAAGGAAGATCCCAGGAATTCTTCTCAAGCTATCAACATTCTCACCTAGATGACAGATTCTGTGAGAAATTCTGTCCTGAAGGTAAACCTTGCTTGCCAGAGGCCCTCGCTTCCCCTGCCCAAGAGTACCTGAGAGAACCGGGACAGCATGTTTTCCTTTGGAATGCGAACATTTTCTAACATGAGATAGCCATTGTCAGCCTGAGCAAAGTTCATTTTGGGACCAATGTCCCCCACCGTTACTCCTGAAGGAAAAAAGACACAAAAAACAAACAAATTATACCCATCAAAATGTTCCATCATACTCAGCAGTGATTCATATGATATAAAGTCCTTGTAGCTGTCAGAGATCAATTGTAATCTAGCATGTACTAGGAGAACTCCTCTGAGAAGCAAAGGCCCTCGATCTATCTGGGGTTGGTTATTTTGGCTGCAAGTCTGGGGAGTGAGAGCAATATTTCCTCATCTTTTCAGGGGGCCAAGGCAAATGACTCCAGCTGCAGGCCATTTGGCACCCAGGCCTATGAGGGAGGGACAGGACTTTTAGGCACCCCTCTTCTATTTAGGGAGCTATAGCTTGAACATTAGGGCCAGTTGGCTCTTGGTGTCAGCCTACCCACCAGAGGTGGGATCCAGCAGGTTCTCACAGGTTCCCGAGAGTAGGTTACTAATTATTTGTGTGTGCCAAGAGGGGGTGACTAATTGGTGATTTTGCCATGTGATTCTTGCCTTAGTTACGCCCCTCCTCTCAGCAGTAGCGCACAGAACTTGAAGCAGTCTAGCAGGAGGTGCATCGGCGTGCGTGGCAGCCTGTGCCTGCGTGCATTCGTTTCCCGCCCAAGGACCGGCACAGCGGCTGCGTCCTTGCCACAGCCCGCCCAAGAATGCTCGCCCCGTCATGCCTGGCTACGCCCCCATCATGCCCCGCCCAGCCCCATTGGCACTATGCCACAGTTTGAATCCCACCACCATGGGAACCTGTTACTAAAATTTTTGAATCCCACCACTGCTACCCACCCTACCTTGGTTTAATATTTTAACAGGGGGTTTAGTGTGTGGGTTAAGTGCACTCTGTTGGCAGTTTTGATATTGGAATGGATCGTTTTGAGGAAAGATAAACCAGCATGCCTGCCTCCCTTGGTCTGGGGACTCAACAAGGGGTTTTGAAGGAAAGCATCCGGCATTGGGCAACAGTGCTTGGGCACTGTTGCTTGGCTCCAGGCCTAAGATGGCAAGGAAACAATGCAATGGGATCCCTGGATGTGCCATCCTGTGGTGCTCCCCCAGTAGACAGGCTGGGATGAAGGGATTATGTCACAGCCAGAAAGGTGGGTTGCCCAATACCGGATCGGCGCCCTATGCGGTGTTGGTGCTCCTACATGCCTGTGGTGCTCCTACAAGGCAACAGCCAATTTCTTTCCAAGTAGGATGCACTCTGTAGTTACTCTTGCCTTCATTCTCCCTTCCTCACACTCTTGGCCCACGCCACAACTACATTCCTACATATATGATCCCAGTCAGGGGTGGGATCCAAAAATTTTAGTAACAGGTTCCCATGGTGGTGGGATTCAAACTGTGGCGTAGCGCCAATGGGGCTGGGTGGGGCACGACTGGGGTGGGGGCGGGCATTCGGGGGGCGGGCATTCCTGGGTGGGGCTGTGGCAAGGACGCAGCCACTGCGCCAGTCCTTGGGCGGGAAACGAATTCACGCAGGCGCAGGCTGCCACGCACTCCGGTGCACCTCCTGCTAGACTGCTTCAAGTTCTGCGCGCTACTGCTGAGAGGAGGGGCGTAACTAAGGCAAAAATCACGTGGCAAAATCACCAATTAGTAACCCCCTCTCGGCACACACAAATAATTAGTAACCTACTCTCGGGAACCTGTGAGATCCTGCTGGATCCCACCTCTGATCCCAGTTCAGATGGGAATCAAGTCATTCAGAGAGACAGAGTTTAATCATCCCTCCTGATCAGTTTTCCTGACCTGAAATGGTATCTGAGAGCCACTATTTTCCAGTTGGGAGAAGTAATGTGTAGCTCATCATTATACTTCAGTTTTCCGCAGTGAAGTCAATAGCAGCTCCTTGGGACCATTTCAGATCAGGAAAATAGGACTGGGGTGAGGATGGAGGTGGGATTTAAGCTATAGTTGAGTGATCCTTTTAGACCACCATTTCCAAAAAGGGGCATTCTTTACTCAAGATGAAGGGGGACAGATTGTGGACAGGGGGTCCTTTATTCTAACAAAGATATTTCAGGCCAGATTTTCTGGTGCTAGAAAAAAAAAACAAAGTTTAGATGCATTTTCCAAGGATGGTTTGTAGCCAAATGTTAAGGCATTCTTATTTAACAGTGAACAGATACAAGTGTTGGGAAGGCAACATGACATTTTGATTCCTACAGGCTAAAGTCCAGCATCTAGGAAAGGAAAACATTCACTGTGGAGTAAATCACCTGGAGCTGGCGAGTGATCTTGGAGGCTGCGGATCTGCACTATGAAGGGATGTATCCCATAACACTTTCCCTTAATGTAAAGCTGAGCAAAAACCACAGCATGTGTTGCTGTTCGTCCCACTGTAAATAGAAGGAAAGGGGGGGGGGGGCAAGAGAAAAAATTAGTATTCTCATACCTTAGCACACCTTAGCTTCACAGATGGAGCAGTCATTCACATTTGTAATTAGAAAGAGGAGACTCAAGGAGCAGCAGTGATGTAGTGGTTAAGAGCAGGTGTACTCTAATCTGGAGGAACCGGGTCTGATTCCCTGCTCTGCCGCCTGAGCTGTGGAGGCTTATCTGGGGAATTTAGATTAACCTGTACACTCCAACACACACCAGTTGGGTGACCTTGGGCTAGTCACAGTTCTTCTGAGCTCTCACAGCCCCACACACCTCACAGGGTGTTTGTTGTGAGGGGAAAAAGGGAAAGGAGTTTGTAAGTCCCTTTGAGTCTCCTATAGGAGAGAAAGGAGGGATATAAATCCAACTCTTCTTCTTCTTCTTCTTCTTCTTCTTCTTCTTCTTCTTCTTCTTCTTCTTCTTCTTCTTCTTCTTCTTCTTCGGATTCAGAATGGGCACAGACAGCTCACCTAACTCACATGTGAAATCCACTGGTTTCTCAAACTCTGTCACAAATCAAGTAAATAACCTGAGGAAATTCCAATCTAGAAACTCCCGCATAAAGCAAAAGAGTTTCAGATTTTCTAATCTGCATTTTTTTCAGGGCAGCTCCTGAAGTCCACTTGCAACTGCAACTGCCCACAAGCCAGGAATGACTCCTGAACTCTGGGCGTTTCCCCACTCAGCATGATCCCCCCTATGCCGTGCGCTGCTCTCAGCGTGCGGCATCCCTGGCGCGCGCCTGGGCATCCCCACGAGCACGGGGTCATCAAAAGGCGCCCTTTGCAAAATGCTACCCATAGAATGCAGCTGAGGGGGGGGCGACAGCTTTGTTTGGCGTCCGGTGACCAATGCTGTCGCCGCCCCTCTCGTGGGGAGTGCCGGGGGACCCTGCGCTACTCTCCTCAAGTAGCGCAGGGCTTAAGGTAAGTGGGGAAAGGCCCTCTGTCACAGGACAGAACAAAGATGTACTGTCTGCGTGTGTGCAGACAACACTCTTTATATTTAGACTTCCCAATGTAATTTTTTGTCATGATCTGGGCCTGTTTTGACCCAATCCTGTCATGCCTCCCGGGTGGGATGTGGAATCCACGCTCTGGAACTGTTTTCTTAACTTTGCTTTCAGCCTAATCAACTTAGAAGGCAACTGCTAGTTGCTTGCTGCTATGCTTCAAGGCATTGAGGCATGTGGGTTGTTTGGCTTTGGTGAAGGCCATAAAGTCAGCTTCCTGTGAGAGCGGAGGGGGGCCTTTCCCCCCCCTTGGGAACCAGCGCCGACAGACTGGCGTAAGGGGGAGGACGGGGTATAATGTGAGCTCCCATTACACACCAGCCTCCCCACTTACATCAGCCAAAGTTTGCAGAAGTATCTTCTTAAATAAACATGGCACCAATCTGCAGGTTTAAGTATCTGCAGATTTAAGCAGATTTACTATATTAAGTATGGATACTTAATATATTTGATATAATACTTCCCAAGCACTGGAAAAACATCTAAAGGAAGTAAAGAATATTAACAATTAGGGTATTTAATATATTTTGATACTTACAATCTCCTGACCACCACTTCATGGCAGAAATTTTTGGTGTGTTGAGGATGAACTCCTGAGTGGTAACATCAAAAATGGCCATGGTCTCCAAACCCCGCAGAAAACTTCCTTAACAATAACAGAATTCAGATGGACTTAACATTTCAGAACATTCCAAGGTCAGCAGCTGATTCAACAGCTACTAGCAAGATCCAGAGACTTTCCTGCGCGGGCACCCACCACAATGGGGCCAAACTTCTTTTGAACTACACCCTAAGAGGCACCTCAGTTTAAAGTAGGTCTAACTCTGGGTTCCCCGATGCTGACTCAGGACAGTGGTTGGGGCCACTGAAAGGAATCCCAGCCTAACCTACCTCATCTCCTTCCATATGTTTCATGCTACAGTGAGTGTGTGTTAAGTGCTGCCAAGTCACTTCTGACTCATGGTGACACCATAAATTAATGACCTCCAAAAAGTTGGCTTCCACCAGGGCTTTGTAGTCAGGTACACCATGGCCCAGGGCTTGGACTTACACCGCCTGAAACCATTTAGCTCTCTGGAGGGCTTTCAGATGGCGGGTTTTTGCTTTGTTTTGATTTTTCTGCACTCCCTGCCCAGTCTGAATGCCCTCTGGAGATGATATGGCAGCATCATCCCCAGCCGACTGAGGCTTTGGATTGGGCTGTAAAAATCTTAAACAATTGAAAAATCAATCTATATATATAAAAATCTATCAGTGCGTTTTTCTGCTGACAGGTAATCTCCCAAACTACTGGACCGATTGCTTTGAAATTTTCACACAATGTCGCATTTGCATGTGGCCAGGTTTCCATACTGTTTCCACACCTCCTGTTGTGTACATGTCACAACTGTTCCAGTTATTGTGTACATGCCACACCAGTGACAGTTGGAACCACTGTTCTGTTCTGCAACAGCGCCATCTGCTGGCCGTCAAAGCAACACCCTCTGATACAAGGGAACCAACCATGCCTTCTTTGACAACTACTGCCTTATGGAGTGAAAGGGATGGGCTCCGCCATCTGGACATGACCCACCCACTCTAGCGAAGGAAGGGGAAGGTAAGGGAGGGTCCGGGGGTTTGCTGGACCAAACGCTCTGAAATTTCAACACAATGTAGCTCATGCCTCCCAGCATGTTTTATGCTAGTTAATTCGCCTGCAAGGGAAGAGAGTGAAAGGGACAGGATCAGCCCACCTGCACATGGCCCACCCACCCTAGCAGAGGAAGGGGAATGTTAGGGAGGGACTGGTCAGGTTGCCATGCAAGGGAACAAGAGAGAGGGAGGGGAGCAAGGGGTCCCTTGCCCCTCCCCTCCCCTGCAATCATTGTGCAATGACACATGTTCGAACTGTTCGCTTCCCCTTTTCTTTCTTTTCCACTTCACTAGATGGATTGTCGAAGGCTTTCACGGCCGGAATCACTGGGGTGCTGTGTGGTTTCCGGGCTGTATGGCCCGTGGTCTAGCAGCATTCTCTCCTGACGTTTCGCCTGCATCTGTGACTGGCATCTTCAGAGGATCCTCTGAAGATGCCAGCCACAGATGCAGGCAAAACGTCAGGAGAGAATGCTGCTAGACCACGGGCCATACAGCCCGGAAACCACACAGCACTCCAGTGAATAGATGGGCCACCTTCTTTGGGCACACATAAAACTGGACCCCATGACCCCAATCTTTCCCAACCTTGGGAGTTCATCTAAGGACATCACCTGCAGCTACACTTCAAATCTGGTGCATCTATCTTTAAAAAAAACCTACTCCCTCAGAATCCCATAGGGCAGTGATAGCAAACCTTTTCGAGACCGAGTGCCCAAACTGCAACCCAAAACCCACTTATTTATTGTGAAGTGCCAACACGGCAATTTAACCTGAATACTGAGGTTTTAGTTTAGAAAAAACAGTTGGCTTTGAGGCGTGCGTTACTCAGGAGTAAGCTTAGTGGTAGTCGGTGGCTTTGCTTTGAAGCAACCGTGCAACTCTTCCAATGGGTGACTCATGACCCTAGTAGGGTTTACTCAGAAGCAAGCCCCATTGCCAGCAACCGAGCTTACTCCATGAAAATCAGTGGGGTTTAACAGCGCTTAAAGTGGGGTTTAACAGCGCTTAACAGGGTTACCTACACTGCTTCCCCAAAACTAGGTTGGTTTAATGCTAAGAATCGAGCCCAGAAGCCCAGGCCAGCCTAGATGTGTGTGGCTTGGGGGGGGGGGGGGGAAGGACGACTCTGTTTGCGCGTGCCCACAGAGAGGGCTCTGAGTGCCACCTCTGGCACCCGTGCTATAGGTTCGCCACCACTGCCATAGGGTTTAATAGATGCTCCCTCCCCAAAAAACCCCACATCAATAGCAGGATTTGGCTTGTTTCAGATTTTCTAAACATCTTCAGGTCTATTAAACCTGAATCTAAAAAATACTTTAAAAATTTGTGCACACCCCTATCCTTGAGTGCACATGAGGTGCAGGCATTTGGACAGATCTTCAGGCAACGGCTCTGGGAAGCTGCAAGCAGTTTACAGACTTACCATGTCCCAATTCAGTCTGGGCATATGACCCTACTATATAATGTTTCTCTGCCAAGGGGACCCACTTGGCAATCTGCTCATCTGTGCCCAACCCCAGAATGCACTTCATAAAGACGCCGTGCACAACGAATGCCAAGTCATCGCCAAGAGCCCTGCCAAAAGGACATGCAAATTATGTTACGGACAGTCGCCCCAAATGTACAGTCCACCAGGTGATCCTAAAGTGACCCAGATGGAGCTGGTTCCATTTTCAATGGCATCTCAGCACTGCATTTTAAATTAGCAGTGTTTTCTAATCGTGCTTCTCTGATGAGCATCCCTATATCGGCAGAGGCAAATTTACTGGTGGCCCCTGGCCCCTCCATGATGCAGCACACCCTGCAGGCCAAAAAGCAAAAAAACCTAAAAAAAACAAAAAAACCCACAAATGGCGGGCGGTGCTTCGGACATGTAATGGGGGGGCTGAATCCGAGAAACCCCTTCCTCTTTACCTATGTCCTTGCTGCCTCCCAATTCATCAGATGCAGTTTCTGGCTTGGATCTGACAAACCCAATACTGTATCCCACACCCTTGACAGGGGGTAGTCGGTTCTTCCTCTTTGGGAACTCTTGCTTCATCCAATCTAAATCAGAAGTTTTAAGGTGCCCAATATCATTTAACAACATCAGGTAGGTTACGGGGATGGGTGGTTCTTTCACATCACCTATAGCAATATTTATTTTCGGGTCCATCAATAGCCCATCCCATTTCATCCATCTTCTTGGAGAGATAAACAGCCCTTCTGACAGCACCTTCGTATCTCTCGTTTTGACTCTGGAAGTACTGGTTTTCTCTGCTAAATTCTGGGTCACTCTGGAGAACGGCATCTGCAGAATATGCAATACGATTTTGGTTTTTAAATCAGGCCACAGTACAAGGATCTCCTATTGACAAGCAGACTTCCCATTGCATGGACAATCACTGGGGGGCTTTAAAGTAAGAATTGCCACTGCTTTAGATAAGCTCACAGAGAATTTGAAATAAAATGCTCCTCTAAACCGTCTGAGTGTTCCCTTGAATATTTTAATCTACTGAAACACCTTCTTCCCCCTAGCCCACAGGTGTCAAACTCGCGGCCCTCCAGATGTTATGGACTACCGTTCCCATAATCCCCTGCCAGCATCATGCTGGCAGGGGATGATGGGAACTGTAGTCATAACATCTGGAGGGCCACGAGTTTGACACCTGTGCCCTAGCCACTGGTTATAAATGGGGCTTATATGATGTTTCAGAGTGATGTTATTGTTTTATGTAAAATGTTCCCTTGAGTCCACAAGGCCAGTGTACAAAACTAATAAAACAAATAAATAAAATATGAAGAATATATTTAAAAATATTATGAAGTGGAAATCAGTTTGCAAACAAATGTAAATCCTTGTGCAAGGTAAATATGGAGTGTTTGCTGAATTACACTCTAGGCCTGCTTAGAGAGTACACATACTGTACGTATATCCTGTTGTTGAACTCTTCAGAGCGTCTATTTTAAGACAAGTAGTATTTATTGTTTGAGCCATTGGCTATAACATCCAAAAATACATACAGTTAAAACTTTCAGATTAAAATAATAAACTTATCTTTAGGTTAAAATATAAATGATTTATTTTCACTACATCTGAATTAAAATGCCCCATTTGTGTTCTCTACAAAGCATTCTTTATTCACATATTTGTATCTGCTTTTCTCCACAATGGAATCCCAAAGCAGCTTATAACATTATTCTCCCTCCCACCAATTTGTCCTAACAACACTCTTGTGAGGTAGGTCAGGCTAAAAGAGTGTGAATGGCTCAAAGTCACCCAGCAAGCTTCCATGCCAGAGTGGGGATTTGAACCTGGATCACGTAAATCCTAGTGCGCCACTCTAGACACTTCAACACATTAGAGTGGCCACCCTCTATATGTTAGAAGGGTTGTATATTCCTCTGCCACAGAACTCAACATGCCTGACCTTCTTTGTTGTAGAATACTCCTCCTGAGTCCTAGTGCCTACTTAGGCCTGCAGTTTGCAAAAGGCAAGTATTGGTGACAGTCGTTCAATGAATTATAAATGATCTTGTATCAAAGTACCATGTTCAACAATCTGCAAAAGAACGGTTTTGACAAAGGCAGAATATAACAATGAATGATGATTACAGTTAGTCATAATTATTTATTTCAAACTCTAGAAAATTTTGGGTTTGGAAAACAACTTATAAACATTATACGAGAGATTTATAAAGGAGGAAAGGCAAAAATAAGAATTAATGACGGGTGGAAAGGAATTGTAAATATTGAAAGGGGAGTGAAGCAAGGATGTCCATTATCACCACATCTGTTTATATTGGCAATGGAATTTTTGGCAGAAAGGATAAATAATAACAGAAGGATAAAAGGTTATAAAGTGAATCAAGAAGAAAAAAGGTTAAACTTATTTGCAGATGATATTTTAGTAATAACGGTGAATCCGGTTGATACAATGAAAAAGTTAAAAATAATTCGAGAAGACTTTCAGAAATACTCAGGATTAAAAGTTAACATGGAGAAAACAGAAATAATGGGGGTTAATGTGGAAAAAAGACAAATAGAGAGAGGATTAGTAAAAAAGTAGATTAAATATTTGGGTATTATACTAACACATAGAAAAGAGAAGATGTTTAAATATAATTATGAAGCAAGGTGGAAAAAATATTAAAACAAATAAAAGAATGGGATAAGAAGACCTTATCGATCACAGGAAAAATCAAAGCATTAAAAATGTGTATAATGCCGAAAATGTTTTATTTATTTCGAACTCTTCCGTTGGAAATTAAGAAGAAACAATTTGAGGAATGGGATAGAAAGCTGAAAGCTTGGGTGTTTAATAATAAAAAACCACGAATCATGAATAAGATTATATACATGACAAAAAATTCTTTCGGTTGGGGGATCCCCAAAATGCAAGAATATTACAAACATTCCAGACAGAGTCTGATGAGTATTAACGAGTATAATGTCGAAAAATGTGTTAATTTTGAAAATATGAAATAAATGAAGAGGAGTTGGCGTTACATGGTATTTTCAATAAAGCGGTAAAGAAAGGAAATAAAAAAGCAATAGGACCAAGAAAGGTGTTGCTAGATATATGGGGAAAATGGAGAGGTAAGCGGATGCCTGGCACCCCTGGATGTGGCACCTTTGGAGATAGTAGAGGACAAAGAAGGAAAAAAAGTGATAAAGCTATTGAAAAGAAAAGAAATTCAAATTGTGGCAAATTTATGATTAGGGAAGGAGGCGAAATTATGACATTACAAAATTTTAGAGATAGGTGGAAACGAGAACTGGTTGGTTTTGAGAGGCATTTGGGAAAGGGATAAAGGTTTCCGCACGGATAAAAGGAGAATGTGCATAATGTCGGCGTCTGGAACTATAATGGAAAATAAAAAGGGGAAATTTTGGGGCATATATACAAACATATGGTGTTGGAGATGATAAGGAATTTCATGATAAGAACATTGAAACAAAAAATGGGAGAAGGAAGGATTTCTGAACATGCGGTAATATTGAAAAGAATACTTAATAGACAGTTGGAAAAATATAAAGATTGAGAAATATATGGAGTTAGAAAGAAAAGTGGTATTAAAATGGTATAGAACACCAAAACAACTAGCATACATGATAAAAGGACTTAGTTCTAAATGCTGGCACTGTGGAGACCAAGAGGCATATTATAGCCATATGTGGATAGAATGTACAGAAGTAAAAAAAATTTGGACAATTGTATTGTTATATATCGAGAAACTGATGAAGATAAATATTGATTTAAATAATGACTTAATGTTCATGGGTGTAATGGAAGACAGAAGGGTGGATAAACAAAATAGTTATATGTATAAAATAATGATTAAAGCAGCCCATGCAACAATAGCCTTGGGCTGGAAAGAAAAGAAAAAATGGACACTTCAGAAATGGTTAGAATATATCTGGGAACAAGTGACACTTGGTATTTTTGATATATTAACCAAAAATAAGACGTGGCAAGATAAACAGAATGAAATTTTGAAGATATGGGTAATATACGTGGACAGGATGAAAGAAGCTCGAGTCAATGAAGAAATATGGGAGAAGAGGCTACAGAGAATGAACTTACTGCGGTTTGTGTGACAAAACTATGAAGAAGAAGTAATGGGGGGAGGGAGAAAAGGGGGAAAAAGTATTGTTTGAAAATGTATGAAGAAGGAAATTACTATAAATTGTAAAATTCAAATGATACAATAAAAAAATTTAAAAAAACAATGAATGATAATTCGCATATTTGTTTGGGATTATATACTAATGTGGAAGCATATCATTTTCTTGGCCGTTGCATCTCAACTGACTGTACTAACATCTTTTTCGGACGCAGAGTATGAGTGGTAGCTGGAGATCTCCCAGAACTGAAACTGATTGCCAGACTACAGAGACCAGTTCCCCTGGATAAAACAGCTACGTTGGAAGGTGGATTCTGTGACACTCCCTGATGAGGTCTCTCCCCCTCCTCCCCAAACCCTGCCTTCCTGAGTGTCCACCCTCCAAATCTCTAGGCCCCTTCCGCACACGCAAAATAATGCGTTTTCAAACCACTTTCACAACTGTTTGCAAGTGGATTTTGTCATTCCGCACAGCTTCAAGGAGCACTGAAAGTAGTTTGAAAGTGCATTATTCTGCATGTGCGGAATGAGCCCAGGACTTTCCCAACTTAGAGCTGGCAGTCCTAGAACACACTGATTTTGGAGTGTGTTTAAATAAATGGGTTTTTGAAAATACTGAAGCAGCCTTATTCAGTACCTTTTATCTGCAGGCGCAGGGCTGTCTTTGCTACGGATGTTGATCCAAAATAATGTTTGATTCCTGTTCCAAGTTTGATTCTGGGCTCATAATTAATCAATCCAGCCATACTAATTCCAGTTATGCGCAGTGTGCCATGCACAATTGGGATCAGTCCCAGAATTTTAGGAGTCTTCAAGGAAATGCCCTCATTACCCTCTTAGACCTCATTAGCCCCTTCAATGGATCATTCTCTTGTAGCCTCTTCAACCTTCCACAATGCTCCATGCATGTGGCCATGAGCCTTTTGCCAGATTTGGATCCAGTTCTTTGAACCAGGCTCAGAGAGAAGCATTTCCAAATTTCTGAAAAATTTTCCACAGAGAGGGAAGGTGGCAAGGGCCAGGTGCATGATACTGAACAACGGCAGAAGCCACAAGCCAGTGGAATGTCTTCCCCAGACCATGAAAGGCCTCTGCCCAAAGCTTCCTTTGGTTCCCAAGTCCTGAGTAGAACACCTGAAGTCAACCGGCAAATGAGACCTGAAGGAGAGACTACGGAAGATCCAATGGCAAATACCCGCACTTACTGACTTTCCTCCGGATCTGGGTGTTTTCAGCCCCTCCATCCAGTATGTTGGTGAGTCTCTCGACGCTGAAGGAGGCAGTTTTCCTTTCAGTGTCAAGATCAGGGTTCACGTCTGGTCCAGCGGAATTCTGGAAACCTTTAATTACATCCCACAAGGCCATTCTGGATGTTTAAGGAACACTGAGAAAACAGGGAGGAAGAAAACACTGAGGCTACTTTATTGTTTTATTTGACGGTTTTCTGATGCCTTACAAGGAAGGGAAAAAAACTAAAATACAGAAGGGGACTGGAGAAAGACAAGGACCCATGCAAACTGTGAAGACAGCATGATTATATTTTTGAAGGAATCAATTGGTATACCCCTTGACTCCCTTCTACCTTTAACTTGTTCCGAATCGTATACATTATTAAAACAAAAATTGTTGGTGAGAGAATGGAACTATTTAACTCTGGCAGCGAGGAAAACTTGTTCACCTTTACATCTAACAACATAACAGAATGGCCTCCTATCTGTATCATCTGACCAATCCAGTTCAGAGAAGAGTTTTTTCACTCGCTCGCTTCAATGTTTTCCCTTCTGCCATACTATGAGGTAGATATAACAATCTAGAAATGTGCAAAAGGGCGTGTTCATGTGGTGCAAATCAATTAGAAACATTAACTCACCAATTATTCCGTTGTCCTAAATCGGCAAGTATTAGAGTCAAATACTCTAGGTTGCTTTCTATGATACCTAGCGAGCTGGAAGAACTAAGCAGACTATTGTTCTTATTAAATAATTCTGATGCTACATTCTGTGAAATGGCTGCGAACTTTCTGCTGGAAATATCCCACAAGCAACAGTATGTCTGAATCAACTGAATTTGTTATATGTTGTAAGTTTGTATTTTGATGCGATTTAGATGTGATTTTATACTGTTTATGCCAAATAAAGGCTAAATGAAAAAAAATGAAAAAGAATATTTTTGAAGAAGTGATGGAGTATCCTGAGATATAAGCTAGTGAAAACTGGCAGGAGAGAAAAAAAAGGTCTAGATATATCGACCAACCCTAGATATAACTGCATAGCAAATAAAGGTAGACAATGGCCCCTTCCACACATGCAGAATAATGCACTTTCAATCCACTTTCACAATAGTTTGCAAGTGGATTTTGCTATTCTGCACAACTGCAAAGTGCATTGAAAGTGGATCGAAACTGCATTCTGCATGTGCGGAAGGGGCCAATGTGATTGCATTTATGTTGATTTGAAAGTATAACAAATTTGAGATGGGAAACGTTTGACTTCGGTTGAAGCAATTAATAATGTCTATCTACAGTTGTCTTCCAATGAAGTTTTCAAGAAATAAGTATCAACCAGGTACTTGCTAAAATAATGACATGGAATTGGGTTAGCATAATAGGATAACAACATGAAATGGGGTAGTATAACAATGGGACATTGAGTTGCATTCCACTATTTTTGGAATTGACATTATGACAGTAAGTTGAGATTTTCTCCATACTTTTGAATTCAACCTGGAAATTAAAAAACAGAAACAGTTATTAATCGCCATTCAGGACTCTTTATACATGCTGTATGGTATTTAAAGTATATATTAGCCTATAACCGAGCTTTGGGAAATACAGTTTAAGTGACATTGAATTCATTATATATTATAGTTTCCTCATACTGTTATGGTTGGCTACTCTTTTCAGCTCACTTGTATCTAGAGATCTGAACTATGATGTTTTGCCACAAGATTGAGATTTAAAAGGATGCTATTCCTAGTTGCTCCCACAGAGTGAGGCTTCGGCATTCCGCCTTTCATTGCAGATACATTCAAAATGGAAATGGAGCGTCCATATAAGGATGATGCAGCTGATGTGCTTGGGGCCTTCTAGGACATTCACCTTCCTCTCCAGGTGCCATACTACCCTGTTTCCCTGAATATAAGACATCCCCTGAAAATAAGACGTAGTAGAGGTTTTGCTGAAGTGTGAAATATAGCAGAGGTGGGATCCAGCAGGTTCTCACCTGTTCCCGAGAGTGGGTTACTAATTATTTGTGTGTGCCGAGAGGGGGTTACTAATTGGGTCCGCTTTTCCATCTCCACGCCCTCGCCTCCCCGAGAGGCATACTGCCTTTGAACGTGAAGGTTCCATATAGCAATTGCGACTAATAATGCAACTCCCTGAACTGGGTTAATCCCTTTCAGGTACTGCAGTTCATTGATTCTCAGCCTTTCGTACCTTTTATCTCACCAGTCTCTATCAAAGAACCTGTGTGTTTCACCATTGCTGTGTTCAGATTTGTGAGTTGGGGCATTTTCTATAATGTGTTGATGATTTAGAAATGACCTGGTGCAAAAAAATTTTTTCGGGTCTTGGTGGGGTAGCTGCCCATAGGGGACTCAGGTTTTGCCCAGGGCTCAGGTTTGCCTAGGTACGCCCCCTTTGCTGAGGGGAGGGGCTGGTGAGGGAACCTGTTACTAAAATTTTTGGATCCCACCACTGAATATAAGGCATCCCCCGAAAGTAAGACGTAGCAAAGTTTTTGTTTGGAAGCATGCCCGACGAACAGAACACAGAAAAATAAGACATCCCCTGAAAATAAGACATAGCGCATCTTTGGGAGCAAAAATTAATATAAGACACTGTCTTATTTTCGGGGAAACCCGGTAGCATACCTGGACTATGTTCTTTTAGAAAAAGATCTTAGTAAGACAAATCTGATGAAAAAGAGAATACTGAGGACAGAAGAAACATGAATGCCTAGAGGATTTCAGGTGGATGCTCCACAAAATGGCACATCAGTTTGGAAGCAAAGGCCGAGTCAAACGTCTATGTGCAGAAAGCAACTGGGTCATTATTCCTTGCTTATTTCACCTCAGGCTGGTATACTGAGTTTGGCAGAGTTGGTTTACAGCAAGCACTGGTCATTTCCCCTTCTCTCACTATTTTGCAAAGGTCTCAATCTTTTTTTAAAAAAAATTGTAGACACTTCAGGCAAGCGACCAATCTTTTCGGCACTGTAAAGCTCCTGTAACATTGTCTGTCTCCGTATAACAAATAGCTAAGAACTGCGCATTGCATTTCAGTCTAGGCCCGTTGAACTCTGGGGGTTTTCTTCTAAAAAAAAATACATAGAGGAATTAGGCTATGATAAAAAGAAACCCAGATTTCCAATAAGATCCTAAAAAAACAAAGAACCAGGAGCAGGGGGAAAGAGAGAGGAAGAAACAGCAAGGAGCTCACAGAAAACAGGTGTCAACTGTTTATGGAACCGAATGCAATCAGTGGATCCTCCATACCTTGGATCCTATATCTTGCCCATTCAATAAAGCCATAACCTGGAGACATCCTACCCATTTCAACCCCAGACTTTGCAGCCCATGCAAAAAAAGAATCTTGGGACAACCACAATATTAATGAACGTTTTATTCCAACACAAACAGGTCTACAGCTCACTTTTTCAGCTGTGGTGCAGAGGTTAAGAGCGGTGGACTCTAACCTGGAGAATCGGGTCCATTTCCTCACCCCTGCACATAAAGCTCGCCGAGTCCTTTCAGAACTCACAAGGGGCCAGTTGTGGGGAGAGGAAGGGAATGCGATTGTAAGCCACTTTTGAGACTCCTTACAATTGAGAAAAGCCGCAGTGGTGGGATCCAAAAACTGGTTCCGATGGTGGTGGGATTCAAACAGTGGTGCCACCGCACGCACACACCTCCAGTCCCTGTTGGGCAGGGAGGTTGCTTTAGTAACCCCTTCTCGGCACTCAGAAAAAAATCAGTAACCACTTCTAGAGAAGTGGTGAGAACTGGTTGGATCCCACCTCTGAAAAGCCGGTCCAAATCCAAGCTCTTCTTTAGAGCCACGTTTACAGCCCTTGCGCCCTTCAATTGGAAGCGAGACGACCGTAGCTCAGCGGCTGCGGCGCTCGAGGTTCAACCTGCCATTTCTCGTCGCTGTTAATATTTTGCACGAGCTTCGCGATTTCATTACGATGTAGCGACCTGACAACTTCGCTGCCGCTTGTTCGAGACTGAGCGACGCCCCGACGGCACAGCCGGGAGCAATCTTGGGCAAGCCTCTGCAGAGGTAAGCCCTACCTTACGCAGTGAGAGTCCCTCCGAGGAAGGCGCTCTTAGGACCGCAGCCTCGGTCCCCTGTGTGCCAATCGCCCATTCCGAAGGGCAAGCCAGAGAGAGCCAGTGTCACCTACCTCTTTCCAAAAACCTCCTCGGAGTGACTCGATCGGTCCCGCGGGCAGCCTTGGAGAACCACGTTGTCCGGCTGTCATTGCGAGGCAGCTTTAAAGATTGGGGGGTCTCCCACGCCCCTCCCCTCCTAGTTTCCATTGGGCGCCCCGTTTTCGCCCAGTGATGGGCGTGGGGCACAAATGACGAGGCGTGGGTTTGCGCGCGTGTGGAGCAGACAGTGCGTGCCGTCGGGGATGCGGGCTGGAGGTTGTGCTTCCAGAAAGTGATTTGGCCAACTTTACCCTGGGCCTTTCCCCACTTTTCCTGCTGCCGCCATCGCTGCACACTGCTCTCAGCGCGCGGCATCCCTGGCGTGCTCCCGGGCTTCCCCACGACCCTGCGCTCTGCGCCCCCTCAGTCATTCCTGGCGCACTCTTGGGGTTCCCCACACGGGGTCATCAAAAGGCGCAGTTTTCGCCAGCGCCAGGGTTCCCGCGCGCTGAGAGGGTGTGAGAGCGGCAGTGTCGGGGCGGCTGCGCTGTCGCTGCCCCTGACTTGGGGGGGGGGGGGCTTTCCCCACTTACCTTCTGCTGCTCGCTACTCCGGGAAAGTAGCGCAGGGTCCAGCGGCGCTCCCCACTTGCAAGGGCAGCAACCACACAGATGCCCCGATGCTGCCGCTCTCGTGCCCCCTCAGCGCACGTCATTCCTGGCGCTGAAGAAACTGTCGTGGGGAACCCTGAGAGCGCGCCAGGAATGACGCGCGCTGAGGGGGCGCGAGAGGGGCACGCAGCAGAAGGTGAGTGGGGAAAGCAGTGGGACCCCGCGCTACTTGCGGAGAGTAGCACGGGGCTTAAGGTAAGTGGGGAAAGGGCAGGGTAAGACTGCAAGCTTTTGTGCTTTCTGGTCAGATTTAATGGGATGGTGGAGACCCGTGTATGGACTTCCACTCATATATTTTGTTAGTCTGGGCTCCTCTTTCATCAAACCGATGGAGTGGGGGTTCACTGCCCCTGATTCCTCTCCCGTGCTCTGTTTAATGTAGGAACATAGTTGAAATAACGCATGTCAAATTTTCTGCTTTAATCCAGTTTACACACGTAGGCATGATAGGGTACCTTTTATCTTGCTTAGTGTTAGAGTATTGCTGACTCTGGAAAGGAAGCCGCTGCCCTGAACAGCGATAGGATGTTTTGGAGGACTTTAATTCACAGGGTCGCCATCAGTTGAAATGGACTTGACATGCACATATATTGATGCCTACTATTATGGAGACTCTAGTGGAAAAACTACGATCAGACGATTCTTGAGCCATTCCATTTTTCAGAAAAGGAAAACAATATTCGATAAATCCATGACAAAAAGAGACCTCCCACCAGGTGATGTTGAGCCATTCCAATTCCTTTTAAAACAAAACCAATATTCTGGTGGGTTTTCCAGGCTGTGTGGCCGTGGTCTGGTGGAGTTTGTTCCTAACGTTTCGCCTGCATCTGTGGCTGGCATCTTCAGAGGTGTATCACAGAGGGAAGTCTGTTGACTGTTAACAAACTGTTCACAGACTTCCCTCTGTGATTCACCTCTGAAGATGCCAGCTATAGATGCAGGCGAAACGTTAGGAACAAGATCCACCAGACCCCGGCCACACAGCCGTCAGAACCAGTTGAATCCGGCCGTGAAAGCCTTCAACAATACAACAGTAGTTAGATTCATCCATGACAAAAAGTAGGCATGGATGTCAGAAGAAACTGAATTGCATGTGGCTCAAAATGTCAGCTTCAGTGTGTTTAAAGTCTGGGATAAAATTTCATCGCAACTGAATGGAAAGAATTCCATTTCATCGCAACTGAATGGAAAGAATGAAAAGTTGACTCTCTTTCCTATAAATATTTTGTAGGTATTCTGAATGAAGAGGTAATCCTAGCAAAAGAGTACTAAATCAAACCTCTAAACTAACACAGCGTCTTCTTTCCAAACTGGTTTCCTGCATGTGCAGGGCCAGTTTTGTAACTGTCTCTTCCAAAGGTCACAATTTTGAGTGTCTTCTGGGGTAAGGTGCTTTGCCCGCAGGTCTTCATTGATTGTGTCCATCCACCGTTTTTTGGGTCTGCCACGTGGGCGGCATCCACCAGGTTCAAGGTGCAGGGCTGTCTTTGCTACGGATGTTTCCTCACGGCACATGACGTGGCCATACCTGCCTCATGTACTGGTCAATTGGTGTTATTTTAAGTCTTTGCCATATGTCATCATTCGGCATATGGTCGAACAGCGTCAGGTTTAGCATCCTCATTTCCATTACATGAAGGGCTTGTTCATGTTTTCTTGTTGCTGGCCAGCATCCGGCTCCGTACAGTGCTACTGGGCAGACAACTGTTTTGTAGATTTTAGCCTTCAGGTGTTCAGGCATTTTCTTGTCACACAAGATGCCAGTGGTTTGCCGCCATTTCAGCCATGCAGTATTGACTCGTGACCAGGCATCCAGAGGTGGGATCCAGCAGGTTCTCACAGGTTCCCGAGAGTAGGTTATTAATTATTTGTGTGTGCTGAGAGGGGGTTACTAATTGGTGATTTTGCCACGTGATTTTTGCTTTAGTTACGCCCCTCCTCTCAGCAGTAGCGTGCAGAACTTGAAGCAATCTAGCCGGAGGTGCACCGGCGTGCGTGGCAGCCTGCGCCTGCGTGCATTCGTTTCCCGCCTAAGGACCGGCGCAGCGGCTGAGTCCTTGCCACAGTCCCACCCAGGAATGCCCCGCCCCGGAATACCCGGCCACACCCCCGTCGTGCCCCACCCAGCCCCATTGGCGCTACGCCACAGTTTGAATCCCACCACCATGGGAACCTGTTACTAAAATTTTTAGATCCCACCACTGCAGGCATCTGTCAGTGTGTTTCCATCAGCTGAAACCAGTGACCCAAGGTATTTGAATTCAGTGACTTTGTTTATTTTCTGGCTGCTGATTTCGATTGTTCCATCTGTTTGGGGGCCACATTTGAGGAATTCAGTTTTTGGAATGTTCAGACGTAATCCATATTCTGTGAGCCGATTGTTCATTGAGGGCAACTGTTGCTGTAGCGCCTGGCGGTCTTTGTCGGCAAGTATGACATCATCAGCATACAGAAGTGTCCCTGGGTGTGCCGTCTGCAAGTCAGCGGTAAGAGTATCCATGCAGAGTATAAACAGCAACGGTGATAGGGCAGAGCCTTGATGTACGCCGGGACTGATGTTAAAAGGTGGGGAGATTCCTGCTGGACACCGCACCATGCTTGTTACTTTGCTATATAGCATTTGCGTCCATTGCACATATTCTTCTGGGATTCCATGTGTCCAAAGTTTCAGATTTATTCTGAAAACTCTGATTTACAATGCTTATTCCTTAGCAATCATTGTTATAACTTTGTTTAGGATTATACTTGAAATATAGTGCGGACTTGCTGTTGAGCTTGTTTGGAAAGAAGTTCTTCCTAGTCCACTTTGTTCTCCTCATCCTGGAGCCCACTTGAATGAAACTAACCCGACTGTAGCTAACTGGTGCATGATTTTTTTGGATGCTTTGGCAGTAAATCCTATTGGGGTGCTGTGTGGTTTCTGGGCGGTATGGTCGTGTTCTAACAGCATTCTCTCCTGACGTTTCGCCTGCATCTGTGACTGGCATCATCAGAGGATCTGATAGTAGGAAAGGAAAGCAAGTGGAGTATATATACCTGTGAGTAACAATGAAGATAGCAAGGTCAAAAGGTGAGGGCATCTGATCTTGCTATCTTCATTTTTACTCACATGCTACATACTTCATTGTTACTCACATGCCAGGCTACTTCTATTCGGATGCCCTCACCTATTGACCTTGCTATCTTCATTGTTATTCACAGGTATATATACTCCACTTGCTTTCCTTTCCTACTATCAGATCCTCTGACGATGCCAGCCACAGATGCAGGCGAAACGTCAGGAGAGAATGCTGCTAGAACACGACCATACCGCCCAGAAACCACACAGCACCCCAATAGGATTTACTGCCAAAGCATCCAAAAAAATCATGCACCAGTTAGCTACAGTCGGGTTAGTTTCATTCAAGTGGGCTCCAGGATGAGGAGAACAAAGTGGACTAGGAAGAACTTCTTTCCAAACAAGCTCAACAGCAAGTCCGCACTATATTTCAAGTATAATCCTAAACAAAGTTATAACAATGATTGCTAAGGAATAAGCATTGTAAATCAGAGTTTTCAGAATAAATCTGAAACTTTGGACACATGGAATCCCAGAAGAATATGTGCAATGGACGCAAATGCTATATAGCAAAGCAACAAGCATGGTGCAGTGTCCAGCAGGAATCTCCCCACCTTTTAACATCAGTACTGGCGTACATCAAGGCTCTGCCCTATCACCATTGCTGTTTATACTCTGCATGGATACTCTTACCGCTGACTTGCAGACGGCACACCCATGGACACTTCTGTATGCTGATGACGTCGTACTTGCCAACAAAGACCGCCAGGCGCTACAGCAACAGGTGCAATCATGGAACAATCGGCTCACAGAATATGGATTACGTCTGAACATTCCAAAAACTGAATACCTCGAATGTGGCCCCCAAACAGATGGAACAATCAAAATCAGCAGTCAGAAAATAAACAAAGTCACCGAATTCAAATACCTTGGGTCACTGGTTTCAGCTGATGGAAACACACTGACAGATGCCTGCAGTGGTGGGATCCAAAAATTTCAGTAACAGGTTCCCATGGTGGTGGGATTCAAACTGTGGCGTAGCGCCAATGGGGCTGGGTGGGGAACGATGGGGGCGTGGCTGGGTATTCTGGGGGCAGGGCATTCCTGGGCGGGGCTGTGGCAAGGACGCAGCTGCTGCGCTGGTCCTTGGGTGGGAAACGAATGCACGCAGGCGCAGGCTGCCACGCATGCCGGTGCACTTCCTGCTAGACTGCATCAAGTTCTGCGCGCAACTGCTGAGAGGAAGGGCGTAACGAAGGCAAAAGTCACATGGCAAAATCACCAATTAGTAACCCCCTCTCGGCACACACAAATAATTAGTAACCTACTCTCGGGAACCTGTGAGAACCTGCTGGATCCCACCTCTGGATATTATTACGAAACCCGGCAGGATTTGACAAGGGATGAACAATTCTTAATTACTGGAGACCCTATACAAATGTTAACTATAAACATTTTATTGAATATTCAGTAATTAAGAATTTTAGCTGCAGGGGACCAACATAGATGAAGAAGAAGATTAAATTATTTATTAATTTATTTATTCAGTTTCTATCCTGCCCTATTCCCGTAGGGCTCAGAGCGGGTTACAACGTAACATTTCTAATAGTATAATGATAAAAACTTTAAAAATAATATATAGCACTAATATAGCACTTTGAGACTTTAGTGCTAAAACCAAAATTAAAACAATGTTAAAACAGATGGCGGTACCCCCCCCCCTTCCCCCGGAGGACGAAAGAAGATGACATATCGCTTCATTTAATTCGGCTGGCTAAGATGCTGTTTTATTGCAACTGAATGTTTTGTAAATATGTTTCACAATATCCACCCATTTTCAAATATAATTTCTTGTCTAAACAATGCTTCTTATGATAAGAGCCCCATAGATGTCTAGGTTTAAGTTTATTCTCTAGCTGTCTAGGTTTAAGTTTGTTCCGTATTCCCAGTATGGCATTCCCCCCACCCCAGGGATGAGGCCCCTAGTGCTGGAGGCTTCCAAATAAGTCTGAAAACACAGCGTTGAATAATCAGCCTTTCTTCAAACTTTCAAATTTATTTATTTATTTTAAAAAATGATGTTTGTTTATTTGGGTGCTACTTGATATGTTCACAGGGTATCTTCTGTTCTCACAAAATATGCAATTACTCATCAATTCACTCAGTCATAAACCTCCCCCACCCTGCGGAAAGCAACAATGACATTTATTTCGTTTAAACTCCGCTTTTCCCACACAGACTCCGATGAATTTGTATATGAGCGCTTGAGATTTCATGCAGCCACTGCACAGTCAATCTCTCGCTATTGTACAGTATACGAATAACGAAGGAAATGAGTTTTTGTGGGTAATCAGTGTTTTCCAGGGATAGTGATAAACACTCTAGGTAGATAATATGTGAATTCTTCTATACACAATTGAATATTACTGAGGATAGTACTAGGAGCTGTTGAAACAGTGCTTGGAAACAATTATTGTTGGCTTCTCTGCGCCAGTTCTTCATAACCCTAGAGCAGTGATGGCGAACGTTTTTGTGGGAAGGGGGGGAAGGTGAAAGGATGGAAGGGGGAGGGGTGCTACGGGGAGCCATGGGGGGGGCAGAGCGCCATGGGGGGCCATGGAGGGCGGAAAATATATGCGCACCGGGCGCAGTTTGGCCCAGCTACACCTCTGGAGGCAGGCCATGACATTGTGACACTCGAGGGAGAAAATCTAAACAGCAGCTCCATGGTGAGTGAAAGTATAACAGCAATGACTGGCCCAACATCTGCTGCTTCCCTCTCTATAATGGAAGGAAGTCACAGAGTCCTGGTGTTTGACAGATAGAGGTGCTAACCTACAGGTGGTGGGCGGAGATCGCCTGGGATTACAACTGTCCTCCAGGCAACAGAGATCAGTTTCCCTGGAGAAAATTGTCACTTTAGAAAGTGGACTGTATGGCATTATACCTCATGAAAGTCTCTCTCTTTCCCCCCAAATAAACCCCAACCTCCCCAAGCTCCACTCAAAAAATTCCCAGTTGTTTTTCAAACCCTGGTGACACAATTTGTAAAGCTAAGAAGGAGTCAGGCTCACAACACAAGCAAAGACCACTGCAGGGCCTCATGTTTTGTCTTTGACCCAGGAATCAATGGTGCAATGAGTGGAGGACAGGCACCTGTGATTGATCCTGATTTTTTTCCCTTCTAGAGTGATGATGGCTGATAAAACTGCCGTCCTATGCAGAATTACTCTGGTCTAAGCCCACTGATTGCAGTGGAGTTTGAATAGAATAGTTCAGCCTAGCATTACAACTCTAACTCGCCTCCTAATGCTACTCATTCTTCATGCTTATGTAACCCATGCCATTTCATTATTTGTATTTCATTATTTGGAATGTTTGGACTTAGGGCCTAGGGAACAGGAGCTCACTGAGCACGAGCAGTTAGTCAGTTTGATCATAGGTTACCTACTACCCCAGCCCCACAGTCAATCTGGCCTGCAGCAGGAGAGGGAAGGCCAGAGTTTGGGACTGAGGGAATTATTTTCTCTCTGCCATGTCATGGACCCAACGAGGGAGAAATTGTATTAGAATCTCCCCTGATAGAACACCTGGTTTGCCAGGTGGTTAATTATGTGGTTCAAAATGTGGCTTAAAACACCCCCTTTTAACTTTTAACATTGTGATTGGCCCCAACCAGCAATTGACACCAATATGATTAACTGGATTTTAAACATGGGAAATGATGCCCAGGATCTGCCCCATGACATAACATACAGTAACCCTCAAATTTATTTATATATTTTAAAAATATTGTATTTAGTCCTTATGGTTGTTTGGGAAAATATTGTAGTTAGTTCTTATGGTTGCTTGGGATAATGTGAAGGTTTTTTTAAAGGCATCAGAAGGCTGGGTGGGACGTCTGCACTTTTGGCACTGTCCCTGTTCATCCTCTTTTTAGAATTGCCAACCTCCAGGTGGGGCCAGGAGTTCTCCTGGAATTGCAACTGACAAAAAATATCAGTTCCTCTGGAGAAAATGGCAGCATCAGGAGGCAAACTCTATGGTATATCATAGATTCTCAGTGAAATCTCTCCCTGGACTCTTTCCTCCACAGATACGGCTCCCAAATCTCTAGGAATTTTCTTGGTCAGAGTTGGCAACTCTACCTTTTATGATTCTGTCTTTTGGGGGGGGGCTGCCTGCCTGCTCATGCACTAACCCCATCCCCGTTTCCCCTTATCAGTTTTGGTCTTTCCACCTTCTGAATCAGCACAAAAATTACTTCAGCTTCCGATGAAACTAAGGTCGTTTCCCCACTTACCTGCTGCTGCGCGCTACTCTCCCCAAGTAGCGCGCGGTCCTCCGGCACTCCCCACTACAGGGGCGGCGACAACGCAGCCACCCCGACGCTGCCACTGTCTCGACCCCTCAGTGCGCGTCATTCCTGGCGCTCCTCGAAATGGTGCCTTTTGATGACCCCGCGCTCTGCGTGACCCAGCGCTCTGCGTGGGGAAGCCCGGTAGCACGCCAGAAATGATGCGTGCTGGGAGTAGCGCGCAGCAACCTTTGGTCAAGGTAAGTGGGGAAATGACCTAAGACTCCTTCCGCACATGCAGAATAGTGCACTTTCAAGTGGACTATTCCACACAGCTGCCAAGTGCATTGAAAGTGGATTGAAAGTGCATTATCCTGCATGTGCAGAAGGGGCCTAAGCCGTAAGAGGCAGCCACCTCATCCCTTCCTCTCATAGTCCAGTGGTCAAAAAAAATCTGTGTGTAATTTGACACCACCTAGCTCTTTGTCATAACTGGTCGTGCTCTTTTAATTTGGAGTTGACCAGATGATCTAAGGGACCCTGCAAGGGTTCATATGATGACTGAAATCAATTAAAGACATCCCAGAAACGATGCTAAAGAGAGAACAGTGTATTTCCTCCACATCTCCTAAATGACTGGTAGATGCCATTGCTTCTGTTGGGAATTTTGTTGCTTAGATATATTATAAGTCATGCAATTGTAGAGGGATATGCTGGAGGAATTAGCTAGCACATTCCCAACAGGCAAGCTTTTCCCTTTTTTTGTCTTCCCCAGATTTTTACAACAAGCTACTCTAAGGGAAAGATTAGCCTACCACCCTTCTAGATTTCACTATAAGCAGCAGAAATACTTGGCTGAATCTTTGCATATAATGATGTCCACAGCTCCTTCCTCACAGTTCCTCTACTGTGAGCTCATGTTATATCTTGAGGGATTAGACAGATATTAATAAGGAGTGGACAGGGTTTTATTATTGTCCAAATACTTGGGAGGAAGAGTATGTATTGTAATTACAATTCTCAACTCCCTTTCTCGTGTACTTCTCCCACATAAAACACCCATGCTCTGGCTGTATGGTCTTTTGCGGTTATGAAAAAGCCCATGTTGGGGATTTCTACTGGAACAAGCATTAACAAACAGTAAACAGCCCCAAAGACATAACCTTGAATGTCCACCATATACAGAGATGTCCGTGTTTAAGTATTTGAACCAATAGATGATCTCAGCTGATGCTACGCAACTTTCTCTGCTCCAGTTAGCGTTGATGTTCTCCTCAGGTTTTCTTTGACCTTAATAAATTCAGGTGCACTTTCTTCTTGTTTCTCTTGTTCTCTCTCCAGCTGAAATAAAGAAAAGCAGCAGCTTTTGTAATGAATCATTTGCTTCGGAGACCCGCGCTGCTAAAATCTAACTCGCCTCGTTCTCTTGGTCCAATCCTAAAACAGGACTTTAAGCCTTAAAGAAGAAAGGGTAAGGTGGGGGAATTATGAACTGGATTTGTCAGACAAAATAATGTGATGTACTCCTTGGATAATGATTTTATTTATTAACTTGGCAATGGTTCATATCAAAATTTAATCAAGAAGTAATGGCTTCAGTCCTTTGGAATATTTCCATTGACTGAAGGCATTTCCATCAGCAAAGTCGAGTGAACCTTTCATATCTGCCCTTTTTCTTCCAAGATGACTTCCAAAATGCTGCTGCAGATGGGTGTATGGGTACAGTGCTGTCAAGCTACAGCTGACTTCTTGTCACCCCAGCAAGGGGTTTTCAAGACAAGTAAGAAGCAGAGGTGGTTTGCCGTTGCCTTCCTCTGCAAAGTTTTCCTTGTTGATCTCCTGACCAAGTATTGAACCAATTTAGCTTCCAACATCTGATGAGATCAGGCTATACCATGTAGCCTCCTCCTCCTTGTTACGGCCTTAACAGGGGTAAGGATTTTATTAAAGGGATTCTCCACCAGCTGCTAAACATATAACAGCACACATAGGATTATAAAAGTAGCAAAGGGGAATGAGCTCTCACGTTGGCAGCGAGAGGGGCCGAGAGGGGATCTTTTAGACTGTATAATACAAGGAAGGAATTCTAGCAATGGATATTCCACAGAGTAATGCAAGAGTCCAAATTGAATTTAACAGTTTTATATAAATTTGTTTAACAATACAAACACACAGTGAGACATAAGAGCACATACATTCAAGTTCCTAAGATATAAAAAAGGTTTTAAAAGATAGATTGGATTATAGAAATGGAGGGGGTTTTTCAGGGAAATACTTTACCTAAGGTCAGCTGAAGAAGATCTTGTAGAAGGCAAGGATTCAAATAACCAGCATCTGAATCCAGGCGAAGGACGATATCGTGTCTCAAACTGACCAGACCAAGGAAGGTACAGGCTAGTAAGAGCACATGTGTTGGGGTGAACTGACCTCTTATACTCTTTTGCCCAGGAAGAGGCGGGAACAAGTGAGTTTTAAGTTTCCTTTTTCTAAATTCTCTGGAATTTCCCATGCTGGGCTTGCTGGGTGAGCTAATTAGAGACTCTTCCATTGTTCTACACGCCCAGGACAATGAGAGTCAATTGGTCCTAGATTAAGTCAGGAAGCACAGAATGGCTTTATGCAAAGTAACTCTTACAGTCTTTGCCTTCAGTATTCAGATTTGAATGAGGCTTGATTGATTCAGGATGGGATCTTCTTGTAGGGAGATCATATCTATAGGTTGTGGAAATGCAAGGAAGGAACCATCTGTTGCTAGAAGAGATAGTGAAATTCAGCAACTGATGCTAATGTAGCTTTCCATCTTCTTTGTCTTTAACAGTTTCTATAGCAAGGTGTGGTAATCAAGCATTCTCGTGACTCAAATGAGGCCTCCAAGTTATGCTGGAGTAACTCATCCATTGATTAGATTTTGTAAAGCAGACCTGTGACCTTTGGACATGCTGCTACCTACACCCATAGGAGTGCTTTTGGTAACTGGCTTTTGGCAATATGATTTTAAAGCACAAATATATATATATATAATATTCTGGGGGTCCTTTGGGTCGTTACATCCTCCTGGGGGATAGGAAGCTCTTACCATTAGGCTGTAGCGGAAGCGGGGAGCAAGGAAGGTTTACCCCATGTATGGAATAAATTCCAAATGTGAGCCACTACGAAAAAAGCCCTGTCTCTTATTAGCACCCAGCTCACCTTTGCAGGCTGGGGCACAGTGGACAGGTCTTAGGAAGAGTCCTTAACTAGATCTTAATTGGTGGGCTGAATACTCTAGGAGAAGGCAAGACTCAAAATATTTAGGGCTTGAAGGTAGGAAGCAGTATTTGGAATTGTATGCTTTGGTTCAACACAATATGATATTTGTAATATTACAGCACTGTGAACTATTTTTGAGTTTGAAATACTGAAGTATTGAATGTCTGCAATATTTTATCGATCGATCGATCGATCGATCGATCCATCCATCCATCCATCCATCCATCCATCCATTGCATTTCTAAACCGCCCTCCCCATGAGGCTCAGGATATGAATATGGATTCATCCAGTTTGAATTAGTCATTACTATTGGTTTGTGCAGGTAAGTTAAAGCATATATTTTTGATGCTACATTAAACAAATTGGAAGAACAGTTATCTGATTAACAGGAAATAAAAAAAATGAAAATGACTAAACAGATGTACTGCTGGATCTATTCAGGAAAAAAACATCACAGAAACATAAAAGATACAAAGTTGACAGCAGAGTAAAAAAATGCATAAGAATTCAGGAGCAAATCCAAAACCTTGAGGATGAAGTAGACTTATTGAAAACAAAAGCAAGGCTCATATTATAAAGGTATATGGACTAAAAGAAGATGTGGAAGATTATGAACATTGTTTTTTTAAAATTTTTTTTGCATGATAGTATATTCAGACTGTAATGAAAATATTGCGAATTTTTAGAATTAACTCTAGCAGTCTTCAATGAAAGGGCTTTAATTGTGACTTTCTAGATCTTTGTGGAGGTCTGTGTGAACTATACTTTTTTTTTTTTAAAAATACAAGTTATATGTAGAGTTGAAATTGAGACCTGGGGAGCAGAAGGCCAGGTCTGCTGCCGGTCTGCCCTCCCTGCCCTCCTCCTCAGCCATGATCGGATGAACGGCTTCCTGGGGAATGGGGAGTTGGCCCACTGCTCAGCTGCTTCCCAGCTGCCCTGCCACCCCTCTCCTGCCTGCAGTGGATGGCCCTTCCCTGCAGCCTTCTTCAGCTCTGGCCCTTTAAGTGAGCATTGCACCAGCTGGCACCATTCCAGGGGCTGCAGCAGAGGGTCTGATGAGCCCAAAAAGGGAGGAAGGAGACAGGGAGCCTAGGCCGTTTCTGCATGGTGGCAGAATTATGCCGGTGGAGCCTCAGGACCGATCGCACTGTCCCGTGCGGGTGGTCCCAAAGCCACCCCAGGCCGCAGGGACGGCACTGCATGGAGCCACCTCTGTTTTGTTGTGGGTACCTACCTTTTCTCCCTGCAAAGCTCAGGATGGAGGAAGGAACATGTCCACGCTGCCCCGGGGGTCAGAGGGCAGCGTGGGCGTGTCCCTTTCTCTGTCCAGAGCTTTGCAGGAGAAAATGTAGGTACACACAACAAACCAGAAGTGCCTAAAAGCGGCGCCCTCATCCTGGTGTGCTTTGCACGGCGCCGGCAGGAAGATGACACTTTCCAAAAACTTTGCTCATTGAGAGAGTTTTGAAAGCAGCGTTTTCCCTCAGTTTGGGAGGGGTGAGCATGACACTGCTGCGCCCCAGGAATGGTGTTTTTACCATCCCTAGGGCGCTGTTTTTGGGCTGTGCCGAAACAGCCCTAGATATGTGGTGGGGTAAGCAGCAAGCAGGGACGTAGGTAAGGGAGTGGGTTCTTGGGTTCAAACCCCTCCCATTACATGTCTGGCTTGCTTGAAACAGTGCATGGAATGGAACAGCCAGAAAGCCCTCAGTCACCAAACCCACCCCATAAAAAATCTATACCTACATCACTGGCAGCAAGGTGGACGGGGTGTTGGCTGGTCAGAGGGAGTCTTGACCAGTGGACAAAGTGTCTGCCACTGTCTCAGGACACCTATCATTACCAGGTATCTCAAACTGAAGGCCATAGCTTCCTTGGGGTTTTCTCTTTTTCTGCAGCCTCAACTTTTCCTAGCTTTATTTTCTTTTCCAGTGACTTGTCTTGTCATAATGTGATCAAAGTACGATAGCCTCAGTTTAGTCATTGCAGCTTCTAAGGACAGTTCAGGCTTGATTTGACCTGGAACCCACTTATTTCTTTTTCTGGCAGTCCACAGTATCTGAAACACTCTCTTCCAACACCACATTTCAAAGAAATCTACTTTCTTCCTGTCAGCTTTCTTCATTGTCCAGCTTTCACACCTACACAGGATACTAGATTAAACAGATCAAATAATTGTGAGACAAGAAATCAGTTGCAAGAGTTCTTTTTTTAACATTATATTTTATTGATTTTATATTAAAAAGAATATCAAAATATAAATATAGGTATACAAAATAAGCTCTTCTATATAAAAATAACAAAAAGTTACATATTACACACACACATATATAAATGAATCTTGACATTTGTTATTATTTAAGTTTTGAAAAGCCTTTCTTATCAGCCATTATTTGACTAATAGAATTCTTTCAAATTTAATCTTCTTAAAAAAATACTTGTATTAATTATATTAACTACTAGTCAAACAACAGTAAGTAATATATTCGGTCTATAAACCGAATAAATAAATAGATAAATAAATAAATAAATAAATAAATAATATTCCATCACTAAAGTCTATAAACATCAATATTAGTATAAGGCAATATACCCCATATCTTTTAGTTATCTTTTTAACATTTTACTAAGATATATCAGCACAATACAAGAAATATAATTTCCATTTTTCAAGAAATTCTTGTTTTGGTCACCTGTTTACAAGACACAAGAACATAGAACATAGAACAAGCCAGCTGAATCAGACCAGAGTCCATCTAGTCCAGCACTCTGCTACTCGCAGTGGCCCACCAGGTGCCTTTGGGCAGCTCACCTGCAGGATGTGAAAGCAATGGCCTTCTGCTGCTGCTGCTGCTGCTCCCGAGCACCTGGTCTGCTAAGGCATTTGCAATCTCAAAAGACTGGTGCGCTTCGCCATTGTAGCATATTCTCTTCGTTTCCCACATTGCTGGATCTGGACAAGTTAACTGCTTTCCATCAATATGCCAATACCACTCTGACTGCTGTTGGTAAATGAAGGAATATTTCTTGGAATTTTCCCAGTAAGTTCTTTGGTGGAATTCCCAATAGTAAAGTCTTTGTGTCCACTTGGAATTTGATTTCAATTTTTTTTTTTGGATTTCTGCATGTAATTCTTTCCAATATTTCTTCACTTTTAAAAAATCCACCACATATGGTAAAATGTTCCATTTCCTTCTTGACATTTCCAAGAAGTTCCTTTCAAATTTTTGTTCATTTTCACAATGTCTTTTGGAGTGATGTACCATTTATACAACATGTTGTACCTGTTTTCCCTCAGCATTTGGCAAGTTGTAAATTAAATATTTTTTTATCCATAAGGATTCCCATTGGTGAAAAAAAATTTATTTTTTGAAAATTTTGCATCCGTTTTATCATATATTCTTTCACTTGTTCTGTTTCAGACTCACATTTTATTAAAAACTTAAATATTGTTCCCCAACAAATGCTGTTTTTGTTGTGCAATTTCTGATTCACAGTTGTGTGAAAAGAAAAGCAGTTGCAAGAGTTGATATGTTTCTTTTAGGGTAATGTATTAAAAATAAAAACAATATTGTTTTTATATGGAAACCAGTTCAAGGAAAAATGAAATAATTTGCTGCATAAATCAGAAAGTTACATGGCTACCTTGAGTTACTCCCTTGGATATCCCTTAACTCAAATGGTGTAACTCTGTCAACCTGGCAGTGGGGGAGGCAGAATCAGAGTCTGATGTGGGATATATAATGTTGAAGGCTAGTCTGGACAAGATAAAATTAACTTTAGCGAGCATTTGTGCTCTTAGCATGACAGCATCCCGTCCATAACTCTCCAAGAATCTGCAGAGGATGACATTATAATTAGTTGCAACTTTAATGGAACACTAGAGCCAAGTTTAGACGTGTTATTGTCAGATAAGAAAAAAGCCCTTCTAATCTGCCTTCAAATATATTTCAAAGAGAACTAAAGCATCTCCTATATATTAAAGTTCGGGCATTTGTTTTAATCCTCAGAAGAAGGATTATACCTTTCATTCTAACCCATGTTCAAATTACTCCAGAATTGATTTTATGCCATTGCCTACCTCAGCACCAGGGCTCTGATAGTCCTGGGAAGTCTCCTATCCAAATAATTGTTGGGGTTAAGAACATAAGAACATAAGAACTAGCCTGCTGGATCAGACCAGAGTCCATCTAGTCCAGCACTCTGCTACTCTCAATGGCCCACCAGGTGCCTTTGGGAGCTCACCTGCAGGATGTGAAAGCAATGGCCTTCTGCTGCTGTTGCTCCCTAGCACCTGGTCTGTTAAGGCATTTGCAATCTCAGATCAAGGAGGATCAAGATTGGTAGCCATAGATCGACTTCTCCTCCATAAATCTGTCCAAGCCCCTTTTAAAGCTCTCCAGGTTAGTGGCCATCACCACCTCCTGTGGCAGCATATTCCAAACACCAAGAGTGTGTGACTGGCCCAAGAGTGTGTGACTGGTCCAAGGTAACCCAGCAAATTTCCATGGTGAAGTGGGCCTTTAATCTGGATTTCCCAGGTCCTAGACTGACACCTTGGAAAATCAGACAAGTGCTCCAGTGTCAGGGCCATCAAGTGGGGACTATTCTTGAGTCCTTTCTTCAGTGACTTGTTAGAGGCTATTTCCCTGGTGGGCATTGGCTTTGAAGTGGTTCCTCCATCTCAAAAGGTGTAAAGGCTGCGGCAAAGGGTGATCAAAATTATAAAGATATAGGAGCTCCTTCCCTGGAAGAATGGGCTACAGAGTTTGGAGCTTTTAGTAAAATGATGATTTAAAGTGATGCCTGGTCTCACCAAGAGGAGAAGATTAGTTGGTTCTGGAGGGTTTTCCGAGCTGTGTGGCTGTGGTCTGGTGGATCTTGTTCCTTACGTTTCGTCTGCATCTGTGGCAACCAGCCACAGATGCAGATGAAATGTTAGGAACAAGATCCACCAGACCACGGCCACACAACCCGGAAAACCCACCAGAACCAGTTGAATCCGGCCGTGAAAGCCTTCAACAACACAAGAAGATTAGTTGATTTTGAATTTTTATTTAGATATCCCATTTTTCTTCTCAATAGGGAAGTGGTTTATAACACCCTTCTCCCCACGTCTGTTTTATTGTCACAATGACAACCTCGTGAAGTAGACTAGAATGGGGAGAGATTGACTGCCCTAATGTCATTTAATCAGCTTCCATGGCTTGGTGGAAAGTGCCATCAGGTCACAGCTGACTTACGGTGAACCCTTCGGTTTTTAAGGTAAGAGAAGTTCAGAGGTGGCTTCCCATTGTCTGTCTCCATGTGGGCTTAAGAGTACTGAGAGAACTGTGACTGGCCCAAGGTCACCAGAGGGCTTCATGTGGAAGAGTGAGGAAACAAATTCAATTCTCCAGATTACAGTCTGTTGCTGCTAACCATTACGCCATGCTTGTTGCCTTTCCATGACGTAGCGGAGATTCATACCCGACACTTCCAAATCCTAGCCTGATACTGTTGGATTCTGCACAGCAAATTTATAATGGATTGCAGTTGTTATAAAGGAACCTGTTTTCCTGTTTCCCATTCACATGCATGCCATGAAGGCAGTGATTGGAGCCCATGGAAACAATCCAGGTTACTTTTGCACCTTTGCATAGAGATGCGTTTCTTAAAAAAAAAATTGTCCAAAAAAAATGCATCCATGCCGATTGTCTCACAATACAATTGGCTACACCTCCATACCTGGGCATGGGCAACATGCAAAAGAAAAAAAGCAAGAAAAAGGGACTTCCCTGCAACAGCAGGGCTATAATGAATGTATTGCTGTGGCAGGCAGACTTTCCCTGACAATGGACAGTGTGGTGGAAGGGAAGGAAATGAAGCATCTCCTGTCTAGCTGTTTCTGCAGGAGTGACTCCAACCTGGGGTTTTGCGAAAGAATCACTGGTTTAGCGATTTTTGATAATCCTGGGTTGAGGGAAATAAAATGGGGCAAACTAGTTTTGAGGATGGGACCTGTGCAAAGTTTCCCCCAAAATGGTTTGTATTGTGATCTACACTTGTTACATTTGTCCTGTGCGGAATCTACCATTGTGTCAGCTGAGTGTTATGTACCATCAAGTTGCCTCCAACCCTTTGAATTAATGATCTCCATCCTATCATGAATAGTCTTGCTCAGATCTTGCAAACTTCCTTCACTGAGTCAATACTTCTCCTGTGGGGCCTTCTTTTTCTACTGCCTCAAACTTTTCCTAGTATTATTGTCTTTTCCAGTGCTATAGAAGAAGAAGAAGAGTTTGGATTTATATCCCCCCTTTCTCTCCTGTAGGAGACTCAAAGGGGCTTACAATCTCCTTGCCCTTCCCCCCTCACAACAAACGCCCTGTGAGGTGGGTGGGGCTGAGAGAGCTCCTTAGAGCTGTGACTAGCCCAAGGTCACCCAGCTGGCGTGTGTGGGAGTGCACAGGCTAATCTATACCACAATAACCCTGAGCACCTCCCAACCTATGCTTGTCTCTTCTTCTAGGCTCAGCTTATATGTTTATAAATATCACAAAAACAACATATGACATAAAGTGCTTTCCCTTCACACACACAAAAAGATAGTATTCCACTTGGGGAAAATGGGAAGCGACATTTTAAAAAAAACCTTTTAAAAAAATCCATTAAAATTTGTTAGTGAAAAGATGATTAGGTCATGCTTTTAATCTGCTTTTGATCACCGTAAGGGCCCTTAATTAGGAAACTACTACAATCATGTTGAGTGTAGACAAAAATAATAATAATAAAGAGGAGGAATTTAAACAAAATAAAGCTGAGGAAGATTAAGTGGCTAATTACATCTCCTATGGATGAGTTCACTGCATTTAGAAGGCCGCGAGGTATTCCTCTTAATAAAAAATGTTTAATTGCGCTGTTCCGAATGAGCTTAAGGGATGTTCCTGCAAAGCCAGGCTGCATTCACCGCCCCACGATTTGTCTTGCATTGTTTGGAAACCTCTGCAATTAAGCAGTATGGGAAAAGGAACCTGCCCACATTAACAAAAACAAGGAAAATACACATTGCAGTGTGTCCCTTCAGGAGATCCATGTGATGTTATGCCAAGAATTTAATTATGATTTCCATGCAGGAAGCGTTTGATGGGCAGCATTGCACTTGCTGCCCCGTCCTGGAGAGCTGATTAAAAAATGGCAATTCTGAACCTATTTACAAGCTTAGAGCTCTCCCGTGACTACGCTGGGTTTGAAGGGCTGGCAAGTGATCAAAGACGTGGGCTTAAGTAATGACAGAAACATGGCAGCTCTGCTACCCTAGCAGAGGGTTTAAGAATTCTCATGGCATTACGAAGTGCAGAATGGGGATCGTGCGGGTTTATCTAGGCTACCTGTGGGATGGTTCTGGAAATCTTGATCAAAGGCATGACACTTCTTAGTTGATTAGAACAGTGATCCCTGTTGTGCAACCTGACTGAGGATACCACCACTCCCACTGTTGAGTTTCCTGGTGCCCACTTCCTTCTTTCCTGAAGTGTTTCTCCCCCAGAGTCAACAGGCAAAGTGGGGTTTCTCCATTTCACTGGAATGGGAAGTACAGCAAAAGAGCCAGCAAGCATTACCTTTTTTTCTGTAGAGACCACTCATTCAGCTTGTTTCATTTGTTTGAAACCTCCCATTATTTTGTGGAATCTTCCAGTGTTTTATGACTGCCCCATCTCCTCCTTGGCAGCCATTTTGTGGTTGTTCCCATCCCCATGATGGCTGTTTTCTGGTGGTACCCACTATCCACTCCCATAAAGAGCAGCTGCGCCTGAAACGCGGCCACCATTGCGGGAGGGAATGGGGGCCCGGCGAGGGCTTCAAGGTGCTCGGATTATGACAAGCGCAGCCGGGATCCGCCAAGATGCCAGAGGGGTCGAAGGCCTCAGGCCCTTGCTGCGACTTCCGCGGCGGGAGGGCCGGGTCAGCCGAAGGCGACACGCTCTCGCGAGTTGCGGGAACACGTCATCAGAGTGGGTCCAAGGCAGAGCCCTTAAAAGGCCCTGCCTTGTGGCTCAGGGCCCACTCTGCCGCACGACGTCGAGGGACTTTAAGAACTCGTGGAGCTCCGGGTAGAGGGCGGGGGCAGGGAGAGGGACGGGGAGCAGCTGGCCGGCCATTATTTTGAACGATCTGGAATGTCTCACTTCATTCTCCCTCTTGTTACATTCCTCCAGCAGGCGGGCTGGAGGAATCGGCTTACTCTGGGAGACAGCACTAGGGCTGCCCAGATGCCTGGATCACCTCCCATGCTGCGCCAATTTTGTTTTCCTGTGCTTTCAGTTAATAAATCTGCGGCTATGGCCAGTTTTTTACCCACACTACATATGTTGTCTGTCGTATTATTCTGGGACCTAGGTTAACGAGCAGGAAGGGCCACACCTCTGCCCACAATTCTAAAGCTATAGACAAGCTCAGCAAGGCTGGTGACTTCTGGATTTCAGTGCAGAATTGCCATCTTTATTTGCTCATGCCATATAAGTTTGTACCTCATCAAGAAGTAAATATTTTATTGGGGTAAAGGAAGTAGCTGAGAAGCTGAAATGGAATTCAAGGGCAAGCAAAGAGGCGACACTTTCTCAGTTAGATTTTGATGGATAATTCAGGTTCTAGGGTTACCAACTTCCTGGTGTTGGCGGGAAATCTCCTGAGATTTTAACTGATTTCCACATGACAGAGATCAGTTAACCTGGAGAAAATGATCGCTTCGGAGGGTGGACTCTATGACACTATACTGCATGGAACTCCCTCCCTCCCCAAACTCTCCCCTCTTTAGGCTCTATCCCCAAATCTCCAAGTATTTTTCATTCCAAAGCTGCAAGTTTGGCTAAAGCCTATCAGCAGAATTTAAAAAGTGGCTGCTGTTGTGCAGATAGTGGAAGTGGAGAAGAGAAAATTGACTAAAGATTTTTTCATTTGTGGTTTTGGGACAATCACGTTTTAGCTCCCTCACCTGCCCTTTCTATACCAGCTGAGAGGTGTAGTAAAAGTTATCATGATCCCATGCCTAATGCTAAAGGATAAGCAGCCTATAGGCCTCGTGGAAGCCTCTGAGGCCTTGTGTAAAATTTGCAACAGGCTTACATTTTCCATGTATCCTCTCAGCCTTGTGACGGGACTGAGGTGAAACTGGAGGGGCAGGGAAGGCCAGATCCAAGTTGGGAAACTCCTGGAGATTTGATGATAGAGCCTGGAGCCTGGAGAGGACCAGGACCATGGTATGATAAAATGCCATAAACATAAATTTTCTCCCGTAAAACTGATCTCTGTAATCTGGAGAGGAGGTGTAATTCTAGACTGCAGAGTTTAGAAAATGGATGCTTTGGATGGTGGAATCTATGGCAATAGAAAATATTAAGATAAGCAGAATTGCATTGGTCACCTTTGCAAACTGGACGGATGGAAAAGGCACGTGCGCATACACACGCAGCCGCAGGAGCGCACGGTTTTGTGACAGGGCGGGAAACGGGAGCGCCCCACAAGGCCGTGCGCTCCTGCAGCCGTGCGCACAGGAGGCTGCCGCACTGCCTTGTGCCCCAGAAGGCAGTGCGGCAGCCTTCCAAAAATCGGGACACTTGAACCCACGGGACACGGGACAAATTGTTTGAAGGCGGGACTGTCCTGCCAAAAGCGGGACGTCTGGTCAGCCTATATTAAGAGCTCTGTGCACTGGCAAACCTGCCTCCCCCCACCCACTGCTAGTGGCCAGGAGAAACCTGGCAACTTTAGCAAGAACTTTAGCAACCCAAAGGTTTTTTTTGGAAAAGGTGAGCGTGTTGGACTGCAGAGGAAAAGTTAATTTAAAAGTACAGGTCTATTAAAGACATCATTGTTTACATTCAGACACAGAAAGCCTTAGGAACAGGAGAAGCCACCCGATTGGTTGTGGCATCCTGCACTTGGATTCGCTAAAAATCTTGTTGACATAGGGAGAAAGTGGATATCTCCCTGTGAAGAACTATCTGAAGGGCTTTTGGATTTTGAAGTTCCTTGATTTAAGAGCTATCTGTCCTACCTGTGCTTTAAAACATATCATCTTTGAGGAGAGTAGTTGTAGTCAGTGTGTGGAAAACTAGCTTGCTCTACTGTATGACAGCTGATATACTGCATGTGACAGCAAAGTAATACACAGACCGAGTGAACTGAGAGCCAGCATACATTTGAGGTGTTGTGTTGTGGCTGAATTGGCCTAATGGCTCTCAACTAGATTTACCTTGCGGGCTCATGTGACCCTGAAAGGTAGGTCAATTCACAAGCATAAGGACCATGTATGCTGATGACACTCAGTTATTCCTGTTGATGGGCAGTCTTCTGCCCTGGGACAACTGGCTGAAGCCATGGTGGAATGGCTTAAACTGAGCTGTGTGAAGCTGAACCCAGCAAAGATGGAGGTCCTGTGGCTGGGAGGGGGAGAGACAGCTGGATGGCATCCAGCTCTTGATGGGGTTCTGCTAGAGCCCGTTTCAATGGTCAAGAGCTTGGTTGTGATCCTGGACTCCACGTTGTCTATGGAGACCCAGGTAATCAAGGCTGCCCAGCTGACATTCTTTCATTTATGCCTGGTGTGTCAGCTCGTCCCCTGTTGCCTTTCGTCTAGCAACAGTGGTCTATGCAATGGTCACCTCCAGATTGGACTATTGCAACACACTCTGCACTGGGCTACCCCTGAGATTGATCCAGAAACTGCAGTTAATTCAAAATTCAGCAGCCCAGCTCCTTTTGGGAACTCTGTGGCACGTGCATATGACACCAGTGCTGTACGAGCTGCATTGGCTACCAGTTGAGAGTCAGATCAAGTTCAAGGTTTTAATGTTAACTTTTAAACCCAACTGTCTGGGTCCAGGATATTTGTGTGACCATCTCTTCCAATATAACCCCCAGTGGACATTAAGATCAAGAGCAAAGGGGCTCCTAGTAACCCCTGGTCACGTTAGGTCCTATTGGCCTCAATGTGGGCCAGGGCCCTTTTGGCCTTGGCCCCTACCTAGTGGAACAGCCTCCCAGAGGAGATCAGTGCCCTGTGGAACCTAATGGAGTTCCGCAAGGCCTGCAAAACTGTGCTGTTCTGCCAAGCATTCCGTTGAGGCCCAGCTGTTTTCCATCCATCCCCTGTGGGTATGTGCCGCTCCATTGCAGGTGTGAAGTTCTGTGATTGTTGCCATCATTTTATTGGCCAAGCTTCTGATCCCACCAAAGTGATTTGGTTCAGTTGGCAGTATTTATTCAATGTATTAAATATTTATTAAAATTTAATTAGATGGATGTAATTATAATTGAATTAATTGTACTGCGTTTTAGACCACTACTCAGCTTTTTAATTTTACAGGTTTAAGCACGCCGAGACAGTTTTATTGTATTGTTGTTTGATCTGTAGATCACCCCAAGCCAGTTCTGGGAGGGGCGACTAAGAAATTCGAGAAAAAAAAATAAAAAATTCAGATCAAACACCAAATGATTGGCATTAACTCATGCAAAATTACCACGGAACTTCGTATTTGGGCAGGACTTTGAATGCTGAAGAGAGCTATGGACAACTTCATTAGAAGGGCACTGCGCATATCCCCTTCATATCAATTTGGTCTAAACAAATGTCACTAATTTCAGAATTGTCTCCTACCTGATCCAGCCTCTGTTGCCTCTTCATGAGTTCTTGCTCAAATGGAGACCTCAGTTTTTTGGCCTCTTCTTCTTCTTTCCACTGCCTCATCAGCTGGTTTCGTCGCCGATGCTCCAGGACTCGCTGCAGTTCTGGTTTGCTCTCAACTCCCAGTCCTCTGTGGGGAGGCAGAGTGTTCCATCAATTATCATTGCATTTTAGGAGCAAAGGGAGAAATACTTGGGCATGCAAGGGAGGGGAGGGAGGGGGCCTGGCATCTAGACATGGCCCACTCACCCTAGTGGAGGAAGGGGGAGGGGAGGGAAGGGGAGGGGAGGCATGCAAGGGAAGGGGAGTGAGGGAGGGGAGGGAGTGTGGAGTGGCATGCAAGGGAAGGAGGGGTAGGGAGAGGATTAATCCTGTTTATTTATGTACAGTGACCTTCTATGAAGCCCTGGAACACAGCTGTCATCTCTCGCTGTGTTTTGGTGGCAGGGCGTATGTACCATTAACAGCCACGTGACAAGTGGAAATTCAGCCAGGTTTTCCCATTGCTATATCTGCTTTCCAGGAAAACAACAACAACTTCCACCTGTTGAATTTCTGCATATAAATCAGTCACAGGAGCCACACCAAGGTTGCCAAAACTCCCTCGCAACGTGGAAGGGTAGTGAGAACTGATATAGTTACCATTTGTCTGGCTGCTTTGTAAAAAAACGAGAGCAGCAGTGGCGTAGGAGGTTAAGAGCTCGTGTATCTAATCTGGAGGAACCGGGTTTGATTCCCAGCTCTGCCGCCTGAGCTGTGGAGGCTTATCTGGGGAATTCAGATTAGCCTGTACTCTCCCACACATGCCAGCTGGGTGACCTTGGGCTAGTCACAGCTTCTCAGAGCTCTCTCAGCCCCACCTACCCCACAGGGTGTTTGTTGTGAGGGGGAAAGGGCAAGGAGATTGTAAGCCCCTTTAAATCTCCTGCAGGAGAGAAAGGGGGATATAAATCCAAACTCCTCCTCCTCCTCCTCCTCCTCCTCCTCCTCCTTCTTCTTCTTCTTGTTCTTTCAGCTAAACCTGTCTGAAAGCGTATGGGTGTGATGGAGATAGAATAACACTGTTCTTTCTGAGAAGGGGATCTCAGCAGATCCCAGTTGCAGAGAACAAGGTTTCTGTTCCCCACAGAAGGTTAATGGAGATCAAAAAGGTCACAGACCTCTGAAGGACTGTGCATCATTGTAAAACATTTTGGGAACCCTGGTCTAGTATGTCAGACATGGTCGCACATGAGTCCTGTATTAGTCCCCTTTTCTAGACATAATATTCTGTGACTCTCTAGGCTAAAATGGATATATCTTTACTATTTTGGGACCCCTGGACCAATATTTCAGGCATGGCTGGATATAACAAATCATGTATGGTACAAACTCTGGGGTAAAATGGATGCAAGGTTAAAACTGTATGAAACAATTATCATTTGAAGTAATAAGTGCCTATTTACATGTTTCAATAAAGTACATTTATTAAATTGTTTACATGTTTCTTAGGATTGTCTGAACAAAAAAGAAAATCTGAGTCCTTTTCTTCTTTTTCTCCAGCAGGGGGAGGGATTTCACCAACAATCTTATGGTTGAATTCCACACCAACTATCTCAGTATTTGCTTGCCACAGATAGTCTCTATATGTTGGATCTACTCTTAAATTCAGCCCAATGAGCAAAAAATGCTGGTGTTAGTAACAGAAGTCTGAAAGAAAGGCACCCCCCCCCATCTCCTGTATATATATTTTTTCAAGTTATTGCCCACTCTGGGCTTTGTATCAGATGAGACAGCTCAATCTGCTCAATGCACTGGTTGTGTATAGGTTGTGTATAGGTTGTGTATTTCTAGCCACACCCTTCACTTCTGATTCAGAGGGGGGAAAAAAGAGGTAAAAGCCTTTATTCAATTCCTAGCAAACACAGAACAAATGCTTCAATCAATTATGTCTCAACCAAACATATCTGGAGCATATCTGGAAGATTCCTGATCTCCTTCCCCATGCCAACGCAGCCAACCCCTAAATCTCCCCGAGCAGCTAACCTCACCTTGATGTAAGGATAATACCCAATTCTAATTTCCCCACCCCCTAATTCCAAGGATTCTATTGGGAATTGCTGCTTGGAGTCAGTAATGGCATAGATGAGGGTGAACAAGCTGAAACGTAATCCTGGCAAGACAGATGTTATCTGGGTTCATAAAAAGGTGGACTGGGGACTTGACCTGCCTTGGATGGGGTAATACTCCCCTTCAAGAGCCAGGTTCGTATCTTGAAAGTGCTGCTTGACACAACCACCACCAAAGAAAAGGTAATTTGGCCCCTTCCGCACATGCAGAATAATGCACTTTCAATCCACTTACACAATTGCTTGCAAGTGGATTTTGCTTTTCCGCACCGTAAAATCCAGCTGCAAAGTGCTTTGAAAGTGGATTGAAAGTGCATTATTCTGCATGTGCGGAAGGGGCCTTGGAGTGGTTTTTGCCCACCTTTGGCTTATGCAACCACTGCATCTGTTCCTAGGTCAGTCAGATCTATCCATGCCTTAGTTAAATTTAGATCGGACTATTGCAGTATGCTCTACTGGGATGACCAGGAATCATTTTGAGGGGGCGAGTTCTGATATACATTGTTGTAAAAGGGGTGTGTGTGAAAAAGTTTTGGTGGATTTGTGTAGAAAAGGTCTATATTCCTGTCTAGGAATTATGATCAGAAAGAGATACTGTCCTGACTGTCACATCAATTAAAGAATCTTGTTTGGTGGGTATATGGGAGACAGCCTTTTCAGTGGCAGCCCCCGAACCCTGCCATACAAGTGGTATCTCACCCCCCCTTTCCATCTTAAAGAGACAGTTGAAGATAGTTTTATTTAAGACTGCATTTGGTTACATATACCAGCAGTCTTGAGCTGTGGTTTTAAGTTTTGCTTTCTTAATATATTTTGTTATCCTGATGATACCACCCAGGTTTGGTGAGGTTTGGTTCAGGGGTTCCAAAGTTATGGACTCCCAAAGGGGGTGCCCCCATCCCCCATTGTTTCCAATGGAAGGGGCCTAATCTTATCTCTCTTTTTTTGATAGAGTGACAAGCTTGGTAGATGAAGGGAATGCTGTGGATGTAGCATACCTTGATTTCAGTACAGGTGGACTTGGAACTTAGCGTACCATATCACTTTATATTTTGCTTCTCTAGCTGGTGAGATAGGTGCAAGCAATGATTGTTTGTAGCTGCACATTTGTAATTGGTATATAAAACACCCAGTCTTTGAGGGTGTCATTGTTGTTTATTAAAGTGTGCCCGTTTGTAAGTCCCTTAGAGTTCAGTGCTTTTGACGTTTATGGTGCTATAATGTAGGGTTGCCAGCTTCCAGGTAGGAGCTGAACATCTTCTGGAATTACAACTCATCTCCAAACTACATACATCACTTGTTTATTTAAAACATTTATTCTGCTTCTGCTGGAGAAAATGGCTGCTTTGAAAGGTGGACTGCTTTGGAAAGTAGACTCTTCTTTTCCCTAAACATCATTCTCCCAGGCTCTGCCTTCAAATGTCTCAGTATCTCCAGTTGGCAATCCTAGTAGAATGCCATATAGTCCATGCACCAAAGCAGCCATTTTCTGTATGGGAATTAACCTCTGCCTGGAGATGTTCCATAAGTCTGGAAGAATGTCAGACCACAACTGGAGGTTCACAATCCTAATTTTTTAAAAATAAGGACATAAATACCTTTCTTCCCCCAAATGCAGAAGTAAAATCTCGTGATTTTAGAGTAAATGCTCCGATGTTTCACTAAAAGCTAGGGAGTTTTTCCCAACTCCTCTCAGGCTTACTCAGGTCGTTTCCCCACTTATCTGCTGCTGTGCGCTACTCTCCTCAAGTAGTGCGGGGTCCCCCGGCACTCCCCACTACAGGGGCGGTGACAATGCAGCAGCCCCGACGCTGCCGCTGTCGTGCCCCCTCAGCGCGCGTCAGTCAGTCAGTCAGTTTTATTACGGCCATTAGGCCAGCAAACCTCAGCGCGCGTCATTCCTGGCGCTCCTCAAAATGGTGCCTTTTGATGACCCCGCACAGAGCGCAGGGTGGTGGGGAAGCCCGGGAGCGCGCCAGAAATGACGCGTGCTGGGAGTAGCGCGCAGCAAAGGGTGATCGAGGTAAGTGGGGAAACGACCTCAGACAGTTCTCAAAATTGCATTATGAAAAAGATGCCAATGAGCAGCAGCTCACCAGCACTCCCTTCTTGATGAGCTCGCATGAGGCACCGAAGCTGACTTCCTCATAGTATCACATCTAAGCAACTCTCCCCAGATTCTAACCGCTCCCTGCTTGTCCTTTCCAAATAAGTTACATACTGAGTAAAACAAATATAACTTGCGGACGTAGCTGTGAAACAGGCAGGATATTTACCAGCTCCTCTCCTTCTCTTCATCTAAAAAGGATCCTGGCAATATGGTTGTCTTTCTTTCATCTATAAAAAATGTTTATCTTTTTGGCACTGCAGTTGGGACTGCAGTTAACATTCCTTTGAGTCCACTGACGCCACAAGAAACCAAGAGGAGATTATAAAATGTGTTCTGAATTGTGTGAGGGCTTCTTCAGTACAGACAGAACCAGAGGAGTATACTTTCAATCCTGTTTTGTGATTGTAAATACAGATAAAAGGGAGTGGAGGTTTCTGCACAGGGCCGGATGCCATGAACAAATATGTAAATATCAATCTGGGGGGGGTAGACATTTTAATCCTGCCCTTCGTCCTTTTAACACCATCTCAGAGTGCAGGGCAGGCCACTTGGTTCTTCCTTTCCCATTTTATTCTTACAACAGCCCTGTAAGGTTCAGTAGGCTAACAGGGAGAGACGTGACCGAGGTCGCCCAGCAAGCTTCTTGGTAGAGTGGGGATTTGAACCTGGCTGTTCCAGTTTAATATTCCAACCATTATAATACTCACGAAGCTACTTCAGACTGAGTCAGACCACTGATCTGTTGGGGTCTCAAGTCAAAGTCTTTCCCATTATCTGGTCTCTTTAATTAGAGATACCAGGGACTGAACCTAAAACCTTTTGCATGCAAAGAGGATGATACCTAGGGCGATTCCGCACATGAGTAAAATAGGTTTGACCCAGTTCCCTGAGAAGGGTACTGACCTAGGTCGAAGCCATTGTTGTTCCCCACTGCAACCAGCTTGATCCCACCTCGGAGGGCGGGATCATCCTGTGCCTCTTCGCCGCTCCGTTCCGATTGGCTACTGTTCTACGGCCATGTTCCGTCTATCCCCACACACGTTATAAAAAAAACTGCCATAGGAAGGTGGCGTTTTTTGATTGGCCAGCTATACGCATGCCCGAAACACTCAGCTGTGATTGGCTGAATGGGGGACTCCTGACACCAGAGATTCTGCACTTTACTGGAATTGAGCTGAGTTCGAGCGTGGTTCCCTGAAAAAGTAGTAGTTCCCAACTGGAGTCAGAAATTTGACCGTTTCACGGGGTGAAGCTGGTACAAAACCACGTCGATCCCAGTGGTTGTGCTGAGCACTTAGGTTGAACGCAGTTCGAACTTAGGTCGATAACGCAAGTGCGGAACAGCCCAATTCAAAGAAGGGGGCAATAGAGTGGCAACTGGACGTGATGCCCCCAAAGAGGCAATTGGTGTCACAAGTGCTGGGGAGTTGGAGAAAAACCTCCTTCTCTCCCAAGGAAGCCCATCACTGGGAATGACTTACACTACCCTTTTGGGCGGCGTTCAGTCTGTGCTGCAAAAAGGGGTGTTCCTAGGTTGAAACTGCACTGGGAGATGACTAAAGTTGACTCTGCCTCTGGAAACACCCCCAGACTGCCTCCAGCTAGTGTAGGTTTGTGTAGCAGAGGGATACTGGTCCATGTGGCAGCTTCTAGGTTTGGGAACCACACAGTTGTGCAGCACTCTACCACCAGCATGACAGCCCCTCTTGCTGGCGTATTTGCCTCTTAAGAATCCCTTGAGGGTGCAGCCAGTTCCTTACCTTTTATGATTCATAAGCAGCTCCCTGTGAAGCTCTTGGTGACTTTTCGAGGCTCTTACAGGGTTGAGGAGCTTTTTAGGCTTGATAAGATCAGGGTTTCCATCAATGTAATCTGGGTGAGCCATGATATTCCCAAGTTCAGGCCGTTCCCTCTGTATTTCAGAATACATAGATGCTGGAAGTGACAGGTGGTGGGGGAGAAAGATTTCTGGGTTAAATATCAGAAAAACATTTCAGAGGAGAAACCCCCCCCCGCCCCCAATAATAATTTATAAGGCCCATCTCTTCTTTTCTCATATTCAGATATAAGTACCATAATATTTGGGCAGTCCCTATCTCCGAACAAAGCAAGGGATTTGCAAAGGACTTTTTCCAGGACCAGGGGTTCAATATCCTATAGCAGCGATTCCCAGCCAGGGTTCCGTGGTACCCTGGGGTGCCGTGAGCATGTCCCAGGGGTACCGCGGCAACGCTACCGGCCCCCATCACTTTTGTGGTGTCTCCTGCCGGCGCCAGCAAAGACATGGAGCTGGCCCAAGAGGCAGGGCCTGCCACAAGTTCAGCAGCCAATTCCCGCAACCCCCCCCCATGCTTCCCTTCACCCTGGGAGGGGAAGGTTGGGGGGGGTGGCAAGCAGGAGCACTGGGAGGGGGAGGGGGGGATGGCAGGGGTACCATGAAGATATGAAGAGTGAGGTCAAGGGTACCATGATGTCGAAAAGGTTGGGAAACACTGTCCTATAGCTACACATATTCCTGATTGAATGTCCTGCGGGGCAGACTTGTAGTTGCCTGTTCCTTCCCTTCTCCTGGCTAATGAGCAGTCAGGACAGTTTCCAAGTTAGTCTAGTTTACTTCTCTATGATTTTGGAAGCTAGCTCCATAACACAACCAGAAGGCAACTTCACTGTACCTTGGCTGCCAATATCTGACACAACTAAAAATTTGCACAACTCAAGTGCAAATTTAATAGAGTGCAAAAGTGCAAATAAGTGCAGTTGCTATACATTCTATACTCTAATATAACAATAAACTGATAACAATATTTTTAATATTTCCAATGTCATCACTGGACCGCAACTGGAAGAGACATGATTAATCGCACTGTAGCCTGCTTAAAATCCTAAAGGCAGACTACCCCTTCTGCTTGCCGGAGAGAATATCTATGATTATTTTGACTGATTTGTGAAATCATGATTTGGCTCATAGATGTTCAGTCAGATCCTTGTTTGCCTCAACAAATGTCTTCTCTGTGTAGCTTGGGAGAGTGTCACTGGGGAACAAGCCGAGGCAAAACTGGGGTTAAATTGAGATGTCTGCATGCAACTGGTGGAAACTAGTGGAGATGTGAACTTACGTTGCTGATGTCATGTCAGTGAGATGATGTCAGTTGCAGTGCGACCCAGAACTGATGCCATTGTGCCAGGGACAATGCTCTACTATATACATAGTAGAGCCCTATATAGAGCCCACAGCTCTATAGTTTAACCCAGCGATTCCCAACCAGGGTTCCGTAGTACCCTGGGGTGCCATGTGCATGTCCCAGGGGTACTGCAGCAACGCTACCGGCCCCCCTCACTTTTGTGGTGTCTCCTGCCAGTGCCAGCAAGGACATGGAGCTGGCCCAGGGGGGGCAGGGCCTGCCGCAAGGTCAGCAACCACTCCCCGCCCCCCAGTGCTTCCCTTCACCCTGGGAGGGGAAGGTGAGGAGGGTGGCAAGCAGGGGCACTAGGAGGGGAAGGGCGGATGGCAGGAGTACAGTGAGATATGAAGAGAGAGGTCAAGGGTACTGTGACGTTGAAAAGGTTGGGAAACACTGGTTTAACCATAAAATTGTTGCCCAACAAGATGACATCACTTCTGATTTGCACCACAAGTGATGTCATGGTGTCAGGCAATGCCTATTACGGTAATCTCCCCATTTCACCTGATATTTCTTCTTCTTCTGCCTGCTGCCACTTAGTAGGGGCAAGAGCTCTCTCACCAAAGATGGAGAACCTGTAACCCTGGAATTAGTACATTGCTCAAAACTATAGTTAAGACGATCTAATAACCAATTTCAGTTCCTGGCTTCAGATTCTGGTCTAACAGACCTTACCTAACTATGGAGCTGCCTGCATTCAGACAATCACACTGTCAATAGTTTGTTTAATTACACTACAGTTTTGTATTATGTCTAAACGAGGGCAAGGATAGGGAAACTATGAGGAAAACTGCTGTGTGGAAACCTCTTTGCCACTGTGCTGTACTGGTAGCTTCAGTAGCAGTCATGGGGAAAGTACACATCCTTGCCCCTGAATAAAAAACATCCCAATTGTACTTATTGAGTCTACTTAAACATTTCAGAAATCAAGCCAAAACTGAGAGGATGGTGTTAATGACATGCAGCTATAATGTAGTAATAAACCATATTTTGAGTAAACGAATTTAGGGTTGAATAGCTTCCTATTGCATGCTAACAGGACTGGTATTCCACTGCTGTGGTAAAGAAACAGAGAAAAACAGATCACAAACAATTACATCAGTGTAATTGGAGTGAAAAGTTCAGTGTGGCAATTAAGCATCACAGAAATACTGAGGTCCATGACTCACTCCACCACATTATTTTTTTCACAGGAATCAGAAATTGCTTTTAAGGAAAGAAAAAGGCCTCACTGTTATTTTTTTTGGATATTCCTTATTCTAATTCACACCATCTTGTGGAACATGGTGGGACTCCATTCATCTAAGAACACTGCAGTTTCCTAACTAGTATTGTTCACAGTGTGCATTAGCCTAACCTACCTTACAGGGCTGTTGTGAGGATAATACCACGTACGCAAATCATAGCACTGGAAAAGTCGGTGCATTTCAAAAACCAGTCTGCCTAGTTGAGCAGTGAGAGTTGGCTTGAGAGCTACATTCCACTTAGGACTGTGGACTCTGGCTTGTGGTGGTGGGTATCGGTGCTGGTGCTAGCCAGAAAGAAAGGCAGGTTTCTGAGCTTGTCTAGAGTGCCTTTTGGAAGCTGCAGGGTCACTCCAGGCAGCCGTTGGGCTGTTGTGACGAATGGTCAGGGCATTGAGGCAAGAGGCTCTGGCTCATTCCCTTTTCTCTCATCCCCTTTCTCATTCTTTCCCTCTCCTCTTGTGTTCTCTCACCCCACCTCGATGCAGCAACAAAAAAGGCTAATGTGATCTTGGGGTGTATCAATAGGGGCATAACATCCAGATTACAAGGAGAAGCGCAGTTTGAGAGCTTGCCCCGCCTAAGTGAGCAGGAACCAAGGAGCAGCTCATGTGTTCTCTAAGCTGCTGTCTGAATTTACCTCAGGGTGGGGTCACTTAACGTTTTAGTAATGTCTTCAGCCCAGGCGCTGCAGGGCACACTGCCAAGCTTATTTCTCATGAAGTCTAGATCAGAAGTCCCTGCTTAACCCCTTCCCTTTTTCCGTGGCACCACAACATCATAAAAAAGGCTCTTTGTCCAATGAAATCATTTATTTTAAGTAGCAATAGCTCTGACGGCAACTCACAAATGAAGCCCATATCAAAGTGCACAATATAAGAGTCAATCCAGATTAACAAGCAATATCAATCAAACCTGATTGATTGAGGAAGAAAACCAGAAAACAGCAGGAATAATAATAATAATAATAATTGCAATTCCTGGTGACAGCAGAATTGATGAGAAGCAACTGGAAAAACTTACACGATACGAGGATTTAAGGATTGAACTATAAAGACTCTGGCACAAACCAGTAAAGGTGGTCCCAGTGGTGATCGGCACACTGGGTGCAGTGCCTAAAGACCTTGGATGGCACCTAAAAACAATTGGCGCTGACAAAATCACCATATGTCAGCTGCAAAAGGCCACCCTACTTGGCTCTGCACGCATTATTCGTCGATACATCACACAGTCCTAGATGCTTGGGAAGTGTCTGACGTGTGATGTAATACAAAATCCAGCATATTGATCTTGTTTGCTGTGTATAATTGTTTTTGTATCAATATAATAATAATAATAATAATAATAATAATAATAATAATAATAATAATAATAATAATAATAAACTTTACTAGCAGATAAATGCTGCTACTACCGAATGCTACTACTACAGATTAAATTACTTATTACCAGATTAAACAATAAAAAGCGACAAATCTCACAGCAGATAATATGGGGGAAAGTATTACAGAAGTCATGCATCTTGTTTGCCATCAAAACTACATAGAATCATAGAATTGGAAGAGACCCCAAGGGCAATCCAGTCCAGCCCCCTGCCATGCAGGCACACACCATCAAAGCACTCCTGACAGAAGTCCATCTAGCCTCAGTTTGAAATCTTCCAAAGACAAAAGCTCCACCACCCTCAGAGGCAGCCCACTCCACTGTCAAACGAGTCCTTCCTGGTTTGGTTTTGACCCCCAGACATTATTAACTGGAATGGGTTTTTCAAATATATTACTACAGAAAGAGGAATAAAAGAGAGGGGGAAAAGTCATGCACAATCTAAATGGGAGATAAAAAGTAATGAAAAGGAGAAACCTGAGAGAGCCTTTTCTTTCTTTATCCGTCTTCCTTTGTGACAAAAAAAGTGTTCTCGTTTGGATTTTAGTGTAAAATGAGAGGTGTGGAGAGACACCGTTCCTGGGCACTTTGTCAGCAGAAAGACTACTTTGGGTGCCCTTCTGAGAACTGTTATGTAACCCTTTAGTTTTTCACTCGAGAGAAATGAACATTGCTCTCACAAAGACAGGTCGAATGGATTTGTCCAGAAAGTTTAAAATCAAAACAGTTACACATGATGCTGTGCCCCGTAGCATGTAAAGTTGGAAAAGACACAAGCATCCTGATACCTGACCCCCTACCCAACTTAGAGGTGATTGCTAGCTCATTCTATCATATTATATTCACATTTATTACCCACCCTATACCACAGTCTCTGGGCAGGTTACAATAAAACATGCAACATTAAAATCATGACAGTAAAAACACAACAAAATCCCATTCTAAAAATACAATAAACCCCATTTTAAAATGATCAAGGCGTTAAAGTACACAAGAAGTGTACGTGCGTATACGCCAGGGATCCCCAATCTTTTTGAGCCTGTAGGCACTTTTGGAATTTTGAGGGAGAGTGGTGAGTGCCACTCCAAAATGGCTGCCACAAGAGAAGTCCAACCTAAAATGGCTCCCTCAGGTGGTGAAGCAGAATGGATTAGCTCCTTCCTCATACCTCCTGGGAAGAATGAAATCCTGAAGGAGGAATGGAACCACACATTGACAAAGGAAAGCCCAGTTCTCTTGATTTTCTGGTAGAAAGAGGACAGCCAATAACAAGCCCTGCTTACAGTGCCCCCATCCATTTTCTGAAAAGCTCCATGTAGTTGGAGGAGACAAGGCTACCAGACTCGGACCTTGGTTTGTATAAGCCCTTAACACCTTGTTAAGGTAACTGCAATGTTGTTGGGAACTACTGGGAAGGTGGTAGTTTATTTTTGCTATGTTGTAAATGTTGGAATTTATTGTTTCAGGGTTTTTTATGTTTGTAATGGGTGAGAGTTCTCCTGGAAACCTTCATCATGTTGAATCCTGTTCACCAAGCCCTTGGAGTCTTCAGGAACCAACCCACCTGCAAAGAAGAATTGGACTTGGCAGTATCAGTAGACTGTAAATATAAGGACTTGAAAATGCAACCTGAACAGGACCTTGAAGTGTGATGTTAAATGTTGATGTTATATATGTTAAGAAAGTAAACCATTTTGTTTTTTAAAATTTGTTGTTGCAAACTCATTCCAAGTTGTGCCCCACAGAACCCACAGATAGAGGTTACAGTAGCACATTAAATCTAGCCAGAGCAAACACATGGCAATATCTCGGAATCATTAGTACAAAAAAGGTGACATGCATATCAGTGTGGGATCATTGAAGCATGGGTAAATCAACCTCAGTACATGGATCAAGGATGTCCATCGTGGAGATCTTCTAGAGAACTGCAACAATGCAGAGATCTGTTGCTGTGGAGAAAGAAGCTACTTTGGAGGATGGTTTCTGTGGTATTAATACTCCTAAAGCACAGGTGTCAAACTCGCGGCCCTCCAGATGTTATGGACTACAGTTCCCATCATCCCCTGCCACCATGATGCTGACAGGGGATGATGGGAACTGTAGTCCTTAACATCAGGAGGACTGTGAGTTTGACACCTGTGCCCTACAATTCCATCATCCCCTGTCAGCATGGCTAATTGCTCATGCTGACAGGGGATGATGGGAACTGTAGTCCATAACATCTAGAGAGCCGCGAGTTTGACACCTGTGCCCTAAGGATTCCTCCCTTCCCCCAAACCCTCCCCTCCCCAGGCTCTACCCCCAAATCTCCAGCAATTGCCCAACTCGCAACCCTACAGATCTGAGAGAAGAGTTTTAACAAGGAGACAGCTTGAAATTATCACCAGGAACAGAGTACAGTCGTTGCAGACTAACTGTGGCTGGAACATGCTAATGCTTGAGAAGCTGACTGAGCTTTAGACAAATATTTACTCTGCTGCTGATAAAAAACGACAGATAACTGCAGCTTCCTACTGAATCACAGTCACCGGTCTGATAAGTCATGTACAGTTTTTGTCGAAGGAGCAGACTACAGGATATAAATACAGCAGAGCCAACCAGCTACCTGGCCCACCGTACTTATAGATTTTGAAAGGGCCCTGTCATTTTGGTAGGTGTCAGAGTTTTGGATTTAGCAGCTGGTGCAAATTTCCACCAGTTTGCACAGAGTGGCTGCTTACTGCTGAGAGGGAAGGATGGTAGCAGAGAGAGGAGGGGGAAAATGTGTGGTGTTTCAGTGGGAGGGGATGACCCCCAGAATCCTCCATGTTTCCACCCACCCCTTCACAGGATCTTTGGCCACCTTGCTAACATAGGGTCCAGGGAATAAGCTATGAACTGCAAGCTCTTTGTTCAAATCTCAGTTCAACTACAACTTCACAGTGTGATTCTAGAAAAGCCATTGGGATTTAGCCTTAGCTCTCTGTGTGCCATATAGAGATAATAATACTGACCTACCATGTAGAGCTGAAGGTCTTGTGAAGATGTACATGGAACACTTGAGTAAAAAGTAATTTATAAGTAGCAAGCAATAAGCCTATTTGGAAGATACGGCTGAAGAAAGAGTATGGTACTCATCACATTTTCCATATCTTAACATGCAAAATCAGCAAAAAATATGGCTAAACTCTGGAGTTTATAATGTGTCTGGAAACTGGCCCTTTTGGGCTAAACAAGTTTCTCTCATCTACCACATATGTAATGCTGTACATTATTATACCACCTTTCTTTGCTTTCCAGACAGTGGATATAATTCTCCCCTTCCCATTTTAACTTTACAATAACCCTAGCAAATAAGTAAGTTTGACTCTCTCACAGCTACCGTTGGGCTTTGGATCCAGGTCTTTCAAGGCCTGCCCTTAAGTTTTCCTCTTAACAACCCTGTCAGCTTTTTCACTTTCGAATTGTAGCCACGTAATGGATATCTATTAGGCCCGTGGTGGTGAACCTGTGGCACTCCAGATGTTCATGGACTACAATTCCCATCAGCCCCTGGCCAATTGGCTCTGTGTGTACAAGAACATGCAATAGAGTTATGGAGATATGGAATATGGAGAAACCATATGGTAGTCACACTGCTCAAAGACACTGATGAACCAGTGAAGGCTGTTTCAATCCATCTGCACTTACAACAGCAATACGTAGAGTGGCCCTTGAATGAGCTCTTGAGAGTCACACCTAAATAGTTCATTTGTGACTGAGCCACCTCTGGAATCATTGCCTTCTTTGCACCCCTATTACCCATAATGCTGAAACCATAATATGAAGGGCTCACATTACTTTCTGAAGAGAAGGGAAACGACTTCAAGCATTCCTACAGTGTGCATGCTTGGAAAAGCAAGAACTGGAATCTTTTCCCCTACAGTTAGTGCTTCCAAAAAGCTGACATTACCACGGTCCATTAAACAAAACCAGCATTTTTCCCCTGCCAAAGTACAGATATTAAGTACAAAAAGGTTTCCATGCCAACTCAAACTCCTTCCCCCTTTCCTTTCTAGGTTTCTGAGCCCATGTCTGGTCTTTTCTAAACTTTTTCAAGTAGACTTTTCAGGGGGAGGAATGATAAAACGCACCCCCCCCTTTCTAAAACGGTTTTTTAAGTAAACTCATTTTATGAGGAGAAGACAATAATGAATCAATGGACTGGAGAACCCCTTTTTGTGTGGTGTGTGCCCCCTCACGAATGGCTATTAACGTATGAGCACATCTCTTCAAGCTTTAATTCTGAACATGCTGAAAAGCACAGAAAATAAACGCCATGGTGATTTCTAAGGTGAATTTTGGAGGAGCCCAAGAATCTTACAGTTAAAAAGGAAAAAAAACCTCTTGTGAAACCCAGTTCAGTTATAATTAGGAATAGCTGACTTAGCCTTTTCTTGGTGTGACAGGCGGATGCTGTGACACCATTGCACGTACTAATTGATTTAGCAGTTTGGTCAGCCACACTCCCCAGAAGTGCTGAAAGATCAGGCAGAGAGTGTTGGAAACAGGTGGACAATCAAGCTATTGTGAGCTGTTACTGCCATTCATGTAGTATGTTTTGTTTCAGAAGGTAGCCATGTTGGTCTGCAATAAAACTGTTAGATTTGATTGGTTCTGGTGGGTTTTCCGGGCAGTGTGGCCGTGGTCTGGTGGATCTTGTTCCTAACGTTTCGCCTGCATCTATGCCTGGCATCTTCAGAGGTGTATCACAGAGGGAAGTCTGTTACACACTTAGATTTGAGTCCAGTAGCAACGGAGAGATCAACAAAAAGTTTCAGAGTATAAACTTTTGAGAGTCAAAGCTCCTCAGACATCTGAGGAAGGGAGTTTTGACACTTGAAAACTTATACCCTGAATTTTTGTCGATCTACTAGACTTGAATCTTCATGTAGCATATTTCCCCACTCAGCAAGACTTCCAATAACCATGTAAGCAAGGACAGTATTACTGTATTATAGGCTACAGAGTGGTCAAATCTGGAATGAGTGTGGAGCCCAAAGAGACAGTGGCTTGACTAAAGGCCCAGCTTCTACAACCACCAACCTGGGATGGAGGCATCTCCCTTGCTCCATGTGGAGGCGCAACAATGCCACCCTGAAAAGCCTCACTGCATCAGCCTGATTTTCAGACCTGTGGCAGGCAAGTATCCCCACCTCCCTTGCAAGTGCACATTCTGACATAGTGGTTCTCAACCTGTGGGTCGCGACCCCTTTGGGGGTCGAACGACCCTTTCACAGGGGTCGCCCAAGACTCTCCGCATCAGTGTTCTCCATCTGTAAAATGGAAAAATGTTAGGGTTGGGGGGCACCATAACATGAGGAACTATATTAAAGGGTCGCGGCATTAGGAATATTATCTGTCTCCTAAAAGAGAGGCACCCCCCCCACCAACTAAGGGCTTGCAATGCAATGAGAGAAAAGCCAACTGAGAAACAGCGCAATCTTTGGTACTTGCATGTGTGGGAGGGGAAGGGAGGGGTGGGGAAGACTCTGCTCAATCCTGCTTGCACAGGCATTGTTACCACACAGCTCTTGAGAGTGTCAGTACAGGGAGGCACAGCCATGAGGGCCCTGCAAGTTTGAGAAGTAACTCCCAGGGGCACAACTTTTGTGAGCCGCCTCGAGCCCTTTTGTGAGCTGCCATATTGTGAGCTGCCTCGAGCCCTTTAGGGGGTGAGGCGGCCTATAAATCTAACAAATAAATAAATAAATAAACTGTTGTCCCAAGAAGTTACAAGCCAGTCAGGCACAAGGGAGAAACACTGAGGAGGAAGAGCCCAGCTTCGAGGGCATGGTGTGGCCTGGAAACAGGGGAGGGCGGGATTTTTTGAAAAGGCGCCACTTTTCAAAAATGTGCTGAAGAGGAGCTTGTGCCTCTATTAGCTACACTCCCCTTGTGCCTCTATTAGCTACACCACTTCCTCAGTGACCATACAGCCCACCCTCCAAAGCAGCCTTTTTCTCCACTGGAACTGATCTCTGTAGATGAGCTGTAATTCCAGGAGACCTCCAGAGCTCACCTGATGAATAGCAGTCCTATACTCACAACAGCCGCTGGAATGGGGTTGTCTGCAGTGGTGGGATCCAAAAATTTTAGTAACAGGTTCCCACGGTGGTGGGATTCAAACTGTGGCGTAGCGCCAATGGGGATGGGCGGGGTACGACGGGGGCGTGGCCAGGCATTCCGGGGGCGGGGCATTCCTGGGCAGGCCTGTGGCAAGGATGCAGCCCCTGTGCCGGTCCTTGGGCGGGAAACGAATGCACGCAGGCGCAGGCTGCCACACACGCCGGTGCACCTCCTGCTAGACTGCTTCAAGTTCTGCGCGCGACTGCTGAGAGGAGGGGCATAACTAAGGCAAGAATCATGTGGCAAAATCACCAATTAGTAACCCCCTCTGGGCACACACAAATAATTAGTAACCTACTCTTGAGAACCTGTGAGAACCTGCTGGATCCCACCTCTGGTTGTCTGGGAATTAAACCCAGGACCTCTCTTGCAAGTGTAACCTTTACTGTGCCACGACTTACCGCTTGTGTGATGCCTATCTAGTGTTTCCAGTCTCCAGGTGGTGGCTGCTATCATCTCCTGCTATTATAACTGATCTCTAGGAGACGGGGATTAGTTCATCTGGAGAAAATGGCCACGCTGGAAGGGGAACACTATGGTGTAATATCTCCTCAAAGTCCCTCCCCTGACTTCACCCCCAAATCTCTAGATATTTTGAACATGGAGCTGACAACCCTTTCCTTGCCGTCCATCCTCTCACCCTTCCAAGTCTTTCTCATAATTAATAGGATTTTTAATAAAGACCCCATCACCTTTTAACAATCCAGATATCCAGACCATTGTTTCTTGTTATTTCTGACTCTTTGCTACGGGAGATAAACTAAGGATTTTTTAAAGTAGGTGTTTTCTGTGTTCCCTGTGGGGTTTATTGAACTAGTAAGAACAGACTCAATAACTTAACTGAAATTGTTCATGGGGGCACAATGATAAACAAAACAAGACAAGATTTCTCTTGCCTTCCTTTTCCTACACATTGTGTATTTTTTTTGTTTATTTTGAAAGCCAGTATATTGTGGCAATTAGAGTCTTGGATTAGGATCTGGGTTCGAATTCCCACTTTTCCATGGAAACTTGCTGGGTGACCTTAGGACAGCCATACATTGTCAGCCTAAACTTACTTCACAGGGTTATTGTGAGGTTAAATGAAGAAGAGAAAAATATACGCTGTCTCGGATCCCCACTGAGGAGAAAGATGGGGCACAAATGAAGTACATAAATAAAATGTATTTTTATACCCCCATCTGGATACAGCCACATATATGGGTGTGCGTGCGCGTGCGTGTGTGGCTGCATCCACAGAGGGGTATGAAAAGGCACTCCTGCCGTGGCAAAAGCAGCCATTAGAGAAGAAATGGGGGGAACAACATCTCCCCCCACAAAAGCTCCCATACCACTTGCTGATACCCCCAACAAACTACCGGTAGATAAGTTTCTTCAGCTGTTCAAATCTGAACCTTCCTTGTGTTGCTGACCTGCTGACCTTTCAGCATACGTGCATGTTGGCCTTGCTCTCTACAGAGGGCAAGGGAGCATTCATTGAACCAGGGGGCATGCATTGAAAATGCTGGGGGGAAGAATTAGGACTAATAAAAGGAAACACTTCTTCACACAATGTGTGATTGGTGTTTGGAATATGCTGCCACAGGAGGTGGTGATGGCCACTAACCTGGATAGCTTTAAAAAGGGCTTGGACAGATTTATGGAGGAGAAGTTGATCTATGGCTACCAATCTTGATCCTCCTTGATCTCAGATTGCAAATGCCTTAGCAGACCAGGTGCTCAGGAGCAGCAGCAGCAGAAGGCCATTGCTTTCACCTCCTGCACGTGAGCTCCCAAAGGCACCTGGTGGGCCACTGCGAGTAGAAGAGAGCTGGACTAGATGGACTCTGGTCTGATCCAGCAGGCTAGTTCTTATGTTCTTATGTAGAGGCACTGTATGGGAAACTGTGACCTACCAAGTAGAGCTCCATGACTCTCCACCTGAGAGTCCTGGCCATTCCCATAAACCACAGCCCTACAGAGTTGCCAACTCTGGGTTGGGACATTCCTGGGGGTGGAGCCTGGAGGGAGGAGGACAGGGAATTCAGTGGGGTGCGTTTATAACCCCCATGCTCAGAATGGGTTGACCCAGAAAGGGGTGGAGACTCAAAGCAGCAAGAGGCTGCAGAGCTCATGTAGTTTGGAGGAGATAAGGCTGCCAGACTCGGACCTTGATTTGTATAAGCCCTTAACACCTTGTTAAGGGTTTTTTATGTTTGTAATGGGTGAGAGTTCTCCTGGAAACCTTCATCATGTTGAATCCTGTTCATCAAGCCCTTGGAGTCTTCAGGAGCCAACCCACTTGCAAAGAAGAATTGGACTTGGCAGTATCAGTAGACTGTAAATATGACTTGAAAATGCAACCTGAACAGGACCTTGAAGTGTGATGTTAAATATTGATGTTTGATGTTATATGTTAAGAAAGTAAACCATTTTGTTTTGTTTTTTAATTTGTTGTTGCAAACTCATTCCAAGTTCTGCCCCACAGAACCCACAGATAGAGGTTACACGTTTCCAAAGAGTCCACCCTCCAAAGCAGTCATTTGGAGATCAGCGGTCATTCCCTGAGATCGTCAAGCCTCATTGGAGATCTTCAAGCCTCATTGGAAACTAAGGCTCATTCCGCACATGCAGAATAATGCACTTTCAAACTGCTTTCAGTGCTCTTTGAAGCTGTGCAGAATGGCAAAATGCACTTGCAAACAGTTGTGAAAGTGGTTTCAAAACGCATTATTTTGCATGTGCGGAAAGGGCCCAAAACTCAAGGCTTGGCTCACAACATCAATGCTGCATTTTGAGTCTTGTGGGCAGTGGATCCCGCAGTGGCCCTGTATCTATTTCTGAGGTGCTTACAGGAAGTACTGCTCTGGCATATGAACGAGGTTTGACCTTCTAAAAAAATGCAAGTGTGGGAGCAACCTCTTTTGTTGTGTCCCACGAGACATCTTGGGTCCCTCAATATCGTGTTCTTTGTAAAAAAGGAATAACTATGAGTTTGGAGCCTGGGTGAAAAAGGTTGGGTTGGGAATCTAGAGTTCATAGTGAGGAGAACAAGAAGAAAGAAACAGGCTCGATGTGACAGAAATGTGTTACTCTTCCCATTTCTCAAACACAAAAGGAGCAACCCGTCAGCACAATATTCATTTTGTTTCTTTGTTTGCGAAAATCAGGTTTTGTGTCTCCTAAAGGACAATCTCTTATTGTATTTACTGATCTGTTGAGGAATAAAGCTGGAATTATGAAAAGGGTAGGCCTACAGCTTTCAGGACTTTTTTTTTTTTAACTTGTGTGAGCACTTGGCTGTTGATTGATTAAATTTACATATATTCACATAATGACAAATCTTCAGGACGATTGCCTTTTGAAAGATTTATGAAATAACTGGATATTTAATCAGCAAAGGTTGCTGTTGGTTGTCAGATGACAAACACCATTCTTTGTATTTTCTTAATTTCCTGTTTCAATTACATACTGAAGCCAAAATGTCCAAAACAAAAAGCAAAACAGAAAACCCCCAGACACCCTACACACCCTCCAGTCTTGCTCTACCAATTAATCAAATAAGGATCAAGGACGGTACACAATGTTTCCTTCTTCATTTATACTTTGCATGGGGCTGTCTCAAGGGCTGATCCAAACATCCAAACTAGTACAAAAAAGCCTGGAAAGCAATTCTGGTTTACTCTTTGTGTTTTCCCTCTGTCCATTACCCACTGCTGTACATGTCAGGTTATGGCTAACACATGCAAACCATATTAAACTAATCTAGGTAGCGGCAAGCTCCATTTCCCATTTTTTATGAGATCTATCCCACCCAAGGAATTAAGACAGGCTCGTACAGTAGCCAGAAGATTTATAGTGAGCAGGCATAAGAAGATAATGAGTGGTAGGGCTGCCAGGTCTCCCTCATCTCAAGCCCTGAGTGGGTGGTGCCTGATGATGTCATGGATAAGGTCCAATGATGTCATGGGGTAGGACAGCAATGGCGAACCTTTTCGAGACCGAGTGTCCAAATGGCAACCCAAAACTCACTTATTTATCGCAAAGTGCCAACAAGGCAATTTAACCTGAATGCTGAGGTTTTAGTTTAGAAAAAACGGTTGGCTCTGAGGTGTGCGTTACTTGGGAGTAAGCTTGGTGAAGCAACCGTGCAACGCTTTGAATGACCCTAGGAGTTTACTCAGAAGCAAGCCCCACTGCCAGCAACTGAGCTTACTCCCAGGTAATGGATTATGCTTTAGTTCTTCCCATGAAAATCAGTGGGGTTTTCCATCCCCCCACATGACAAACTCTGTGCGCGCATGCCCACAGAGAGGGCTCTGAGTGCCACCTCTGGCACCCATGCCATAGGTTCGCCACCACTGGGGTAGGACTTGGTGTTGTCATATTGACTGGAAGTACTTCCTCACAGGACTAGTACCACATAGTACATGTGAATGCGTGTACTGATGAAGTTGGAAGAGATGGACTATTCATTGCACACGAAAATTAAAACCAAGACTTAACTATCTGCTCAGTGTCAGACTTAGTTCAGCTGTGAGAGCCCGATTATTGCTTCCCATGTTCAATGTATATGCTCATCAATCACAAGTGGGGACACATAGAGATGTTTTAGAAGAAGCCAGTGTGCCAGCTAGCTGACACAGCTCTGGATTTCAAAAATGGGAATATGCTCCAAACTCTGGGGTTCAGGGCCCTGGCAATTCTAAAGGAAAGAAGAGAAAGTTGCTATCAGAAATCACCTCAAAATAGTTCAAAGTAAATCTGATATGTTCAAAAATGTTGCTTTAAAAAAAGTTAACTTGAGTTGGATTTTTAGTCCTGGGTACACAAGTGTTCCCTTGGACTAGATGACCGGTGTACATGTTTTTCACACAGGCAAGTTGTAGCAAGTTGGTTTGAAATTAATAGTTGGAAGCAGATATTAGTCATTAAAATTAGGCATTCCTTTTTGTGCTTCTGCCTCTGCCTCTTGGCTCCTCTTTCTCCTTTCCCTACCATGAACAGAAGAGGCAACTCTAAAGTAGTATGAAGCTATCCAGTTTTCTACCCAACATGCTCACTTGTCATTCTGGACATTAAAGAGGCATCCAACAAACAAGAAAGGTGTCATGATATATAAAAAAGAGAATAAAGGTTCACAAAAGGGTCATCTTCAAGTTAGCAGGAGTTTGCCCAACACAGAGGCTGGAGACAGTCAGTCTAGGGTGACAGTCAGTTAATCTTTAACATGATTGGTGAGTTCAACTGTAACTCTAGACCAATGAGAGGCTGATGCCGGGGTGGGGAAAAGTATCCTGTTGGATGCATGCATTGTATATGCTATGCTAAGTTGAGATAGAGTCTGAGTTGAGTTCTGTGTGTGTTGAACTTTGTTCTAGCTGAAGAGTTCTGTATAGCTTTATAGTCTTGTATAGTATAGTCCTGTGTAACCTTGCAACTGCTAAAGCAAAACCTTCCTATGGAAAGAACATCTTGCGTGGAGAGTGTTCTTTTCCAAGTGTGGTAGAAGGATGCAGTGAGTGCAAGAAGACTATAGACCTTCTCATCTTACCAGAGTGACTCCGCTTTAAACTCTGCTGATAAAAGGAAGCAAAGGATTCATGTAGACAAAGTGATGAAAATGCAACCTGGACTCTGCAGGATTTGACTCAGTTCTGCAGGGACTATAAGATGGAGATGTTCCGCCAGGCCTATGGTTGAGGGCAGTGATGGTTTTATACCACCTGGGCTCCCTTACTGGGCCCTACTGGAGTGTCTCTCCTGCAGTTGGCACCTCCTCTACCTGCAGGAGGCGATTCCCCCTAGGAGACTAAAAGTTGTAAGTGGAATCCTGATTGTTAGGGCACCATTTTAAACTTTTAAGTATTAAGTAACTGGTTTTAATTTATATTGATTAGTTTTTAAGATTGTATGTGTGTGTTGTCATCAGTGTGAGTCTAACTTTGTTGGGAAAGAATGGGATATAAATTAAACAAACCAAAAGAGCAAATAAGTATGAATTTGGTCCGTCTGGGATTAACGGACTCTTCTCTTGTCTTGCAACTTGGACAAAAACTGCTTCATATTATCTTTTATATCCCTATAACAAAAAAGGACTAGAGACTCTTTAAAACTAAAAGTGATGAATTCAGAGAACATGATTTTGAGATGATATTGCCCTCCCCCCCAGGTGCCCCTGTAGTTATGGGCTAGGCTTAGGGAAATCTAAATGGTGCGTCCAATTTTATTTTTACACCAAACCTGTGAGGTAGGCTACAGTCAAGGTCATAATATGAACAAAAAGGGGCATGTGTTCAGTAGGAAACAGTTGCTACGGGTGAAGGATATAGGCCTAGGCCCTAGTGAAACATAATAAAGACCCCCTCCAGCATTTCAGAGCTTTTTCCAAAGTCATTTTCTACCCTTTTCTGTGTGATCATAAGGACTAGATGCTTTTTAAAGTTTTGATATTTGCATTGAAGTAAATGTGTTTAGGAAGGTATGCTTTTGCTTAGAATTGCATCGTAAGAGAGAAATCCCAAGCACATCTAGGTTTCTCCAGTACACAAGGATTAGTTTGAAAATACACACAGACTGTCTTAACCCTGAGCAATTCCCCAGTACTTTAATTGTTTACCTTGCTAATTATACCTCCACATTTCTTATGCAATATCACCATTCACGCTGAATGTTATCTGGCACAATTCCTTTAATCGTGCCGAATGTCTGATTCAGCAATTTGTGGGGCTTTGCCCAGCAGGGGCATTCTTATCATCGACGATGAAAAAAAATGCAGCATAGCTCTAGACTTGGGCACCTTTTGATCCCTTATCACTTAGGTGCACCTGGGACAATGCAGGTCCCAAGAACAAAAGCTTTGAAAGGGAAAGAGACAAGACCCCTTTGTGTGGTTTGCATTAAATAATTAACCAAGCCTAATTCACCCGTATTCATGATACAGTCAGGCATCTGGAAACTGCCTGACTTGACTCTTGGTCATCATAATTCCTCCTTAGAAGCTCTCAAAAGTATAGAGACATTCAGTTCCATTTCACGTGCGTCCGTCCACTAGGCGCTTCTTGCCACACAGATAGAAACACGCCTGATTATGTATACTTTACTCACCCTTAGGTCAAACAGATGCAACCCAATATCCTACGATAAACTCTGAATGCAGCAGATTTTTTCTAAAGTCTGCCGTCAAATAAGCTTGACATGTTTCATATCCGTCTTTGCCTCTGTTATCACCGTGAATCACTTAAAATTCCTTCCTGAAATATCAATACTTTCTGTTCTTGAAAAACACAAACTGGTAGCCAGTAATCTGATTCAATAACTGCACAGTAATACATCAGTACTGATGTATTGTAAAAACAAAAACAAATTGGAGGGGGGGGGCACAATTGGGTGTGAAGATAAAATTGCTGGGTTCCGTTTACACTGCCCTAAGCCAGGCCTGTAGCTACAGGGGCATTTGGCAGCAATGCCCCCTCAAAAACATGTTCTGCCCCTTCTCTAAACTCCTCACTTCTATTTTCAAAAAGGAATCTCTAGCCCTTTTTGTTATAGAGATATAAGAGAAAATATGAAGCAGCTTTATGTCCCCACATAAGAATACATAGCTTTCTGTTGCTAATACAGTCACAATAACATGTGCCCTACATGATTACCAGAACAAGAATTTTGTTACACAGTATAGTAACCTCCAATCAATTATTGACTTAAAGTTGTTTACCATTAGTTAATTACTAATCTCTTTGCTGCCTACACACCTCTTGGAAGCATGCCCCCGTCTTGTCCCCCAGCCCTAGTTGACAGTGCAGTTCAAAATGCCATGCAAAGTTCACCATGCATTTAGCTATTGGTGGTCTTTCTAGTAGAAAAATCTTTTTCCAAACTACACGTTTCAAGTCTGGCCACCTGGAGATCTAGGACGGCATAATGCTAAATCGGGAAAACTTCCGGAGCAACTTATTTGAGGAAAAAATAAATAAACAAATGCCATGCCACCCAGGCAAACACAAATCGAGGCACAGGAACAGAGTGCATTGCAAGGGTGGGAAGGAGAAAGGGGGGGGGGCTGTGAAATCCAACAGAGAAAAATGCAAAGACTTTCCCAGATGCTTAGGTGGGGGTCCCTAACCCTTGCATCCGGCAGACTCATACTACTCAGAAAACATTCTTTGTGCTTACCTGATTTGACTAGCATTGCTCTGTACAGCCCAGTGGCCTCAGGTGGGATTCTCACCTGCTCTTCCATCCTCTGTGTCAAGAAGCCCTTCCTTCCTTAGGATTGCTCAGGGCTGACTGAAGCCTCCTCTCTTCCCCGCCTCCTTTACCTCTGTATGTTTTTTTTAAGTGTGCATGACTTTTTGGCAGGATACGGCTAAGCTCTTTCACTTCAGCAAGATCTTTTCACAGGCAAGGAGAATAAGCAAGTCACGTGACCCTTGAGTGGCTGTATAGTGGCTGCCCTCCCCTGCTGACAAGCACAGCCTGATCTAACAAAACCATTCCCACTTAGATCCTGTCATATTACATTACAGCTCACAGGCACCAGCCCACACCTTAAGAAGGGGGCCTTTCAAATTCCTCTGCGCTAGGTTCCGTGTCCCTGCTGTGAACCAGGGGGGAGAAAAGTGCAATCTTGCCTTTTGTACAAAGGAACTGTATCGGATATTCTTTTTTTTTCCCTTTCCCCCAGGAAGAATTGTCTGTGTGTATATTAGCACGTGGGTAGTGTGGTGCGAAAGAATGAGTTGTAGAAACCAGCCGCTGCCTGTGAGACGAGGAGCCGCTGGAATGGCAATTTAGACAGGAACATTTGCAGCGCGACTCCTACGCTTTGGAATCGCGAGTGCCAAATCAGCAGAAGCATCATCGCTGCGAGCACCCTGGTTGAGGCAGTCAAGAGAATGCTTCTCTTACAGATGCATGCCACACTGAGGAGAAAGGCCCAATCATGAAGCAGGTCACAGTGGGCTAAGTCAGTCACTGTGGAGTGGGAGGAAGTGCTGTACCAGCTGCCTATTGGACAGGTAGACTGTCTTGCAAAGATATCAGGCCTGCCGCGGGTCCTGTATGAGTGCCTGCAATGGGATAAACAAAAATCTGTAATGGTTGCCTAGTAACTACACCAGGATGTTGAATGGTATAGTATAGCTTGATCTTCTCGAATCTTGGAAGCTAAGCTGGGTCAGCACTTGGAAGGAAGACCTTCAAGGAAGAGTCTTCAGAGGCAGGCAATGGCAAATTACCTCTGCATCTCACTTGCCTTGAAACCCCGCTAGGGTCAATATAAGTTGGTTGACAGTAACTACATCATACGTATTTCAGTATCTTCACATACACGCTACAGGCGTCAGTGCTATCAGTCACAGACCAGGAAAGGGATTTGGGCGTCTTAGTTGATAGTTCCATGGGAATGTTCAACCTCAGTGCAATGCAGCAGCTAATATGAAAAAAGGCTAGGGATAGTTAGGGAAATGTGAAATCTTGATAATAAAACTGCAAAAGGTGTCATGCCCTTATATGCAAAACAGTAGGATTGCGATCCAGGTGGGGTGGAGTAACTTTGTGTTCAGTTCTGATCGCCACATCTCAAAAAGGATATCGAAGAGATAGAAAAAAGTGCAGAGAAGGGCAACAAGGATGATTGAGGGACTGGAGCACCTTCCTTATGAAGAGAGGCTGCAGCGTTTAGGACTCTTTAGTTTGGAGAGCAGACGTCTGAGGGGGGATATGATTGAAGTCTATAAAATGATGCATGGGGTAGAAAATATTGACAGAGAGAACCAGGGGGCATTCATTGAAAATGCAGGGGGAAGAATAAGGACTAATAAAAGGAAACATTTCTTCACGCAACATGTGATTGGTGTTTGGAATATGCTGCCACAGGAGGTGGTGGTGGCCACTAACCTGGATAGTTTTAAAAAGGGCTTGGACAGATTTATGGAGGAGAAGTCGATCTATGGCTACCAATCCTGATCCTCCTTAATGTCAGATTGCAAATGCCTTAACAGACCAGGTGCTCAAGAGCAGCAGCAGCAGCAGCAGCAGAAGGCCCTTGCTTTCACATCCTGCATGTGAGCTCCCAAAGGCCCCTAGTGGGCCACTGTGAGTAGCAGAGAGCTGGAATAAATGGACTCTGGTCTGATCCAGCTGTCTTGTTCTTATGTTCTTCATCAACACGCAGTAGTGTATGAGGATAGACATGAGTTCCGTATAATTTTTAATAGCATGTATAGCAGTGGTTCTCAGCCTTCCTAATGCCGCGACCCTTTAATACAGTTCTTCATGTTGTGGTGACCCCCAACCATAAAATTGGTATATATAAAATATAAAAAGACTGTTTTCCGATGGTCTTAGGCGACCCCTGTGAAAGGATCGTTCGACCCCCAAAGGGGTTGCGACCCACAGGTTGATAACCGCTGATGTATAGGGTTGCAATCCCATAGGTTTAGGTCAGGGGTCTGCAACCAGCGGCTCTCCAGATGTTCATGGACTACAAATCCCATCAGTCCTGGCCAGCAGGGGCTGATGGGAATTGTAGTCCAAGAACATCTGGAGAGCCACAGGTTGCAGACCCCTGGTTTAGGTCAACACATAGACTGAAATGTCTGGTTGAAACACTTGAATGCCTAAATAGTTTTGGCAAATTATGGGACATAGAGATTACTTGTGTTGCCTGACAAGTGCTGAAGTGGGTTTTATCGCACATTTGTGGTGCCAGATGTGAAGTGAAATGTGTGGTGAAATAGACATTGCTGAGGGCTGACAGTTACAACCATAGATTTCTGTAGCTTTCTAAACTCAAACTTGAACATCAGAAGTGTGTGGGAGAGTCTCATCATGATTCCCAGTTAGAAAATTGTGGCTACATTTCACATGCAACAAGTTCAGTGCGGCTTGAAGGTTTGGCACCATTCTTGGTTCTCCTGGGTCTTCCTCCAGAATTGCAAGAGTCAAGTCCTTAGAGACCAAGAAGATATTTTGGGGTACAAGCTTCTGAGAATCAAAGCTCTGGAGACTATCTGCCCAAGGGAGCATTGGCTCTCAAAAACGTATGCCTTGAAAATCTGGTAGGTCTCTCTACGGTTATCCTGGACATGATTCTACCTGATTTACTGCAGACCAACATGACTATCCTCGGAATTGTCCCCTAAGTTGGTTGATGTTAAGAGGATGAATGGAGTCTGCTAGGTCTCAGCCAGGATGGTACTTTCCCATTTACTGTCTTTCCTTTCAGCATTGGAGGAGGGTGAATCTAATTCTGCTGGTGAGCCGGCAAGAAGGAGCTTTGCTTTGTGTGTGAACTGGTTTGAGCAGATGAACCAGGGGGCATTCGTTGAAAATGCTGGGGGGAAGAATTAGGACTAATAAAAGGAAACACTTCTTCACGCAACGTGTGATTGGTGTTTGGAATATGCTGCCACAGGAGGTGGTGATGGCCACTAACCTGGATAGCTTTAAAAGGGGCTTGGACAGATTTATGGAGGAGAAGTCGATTTATGGCTACCAATCTTGATCCTCTTTGATCTGAGATTGCAAGTGCCTTAACAGACCAGGTGCTTGGGAGCAGCAGCCGCAGATGCCCATTGCTTTCACATCCTGCATGTGAGCTCCCAAAGGCATCTGGTGGGCCACTGCGAGTAGCAGAGAGCTGGACTAGATGGACTCTGGTCTGATCCAGCTGGCTTGTTCTTATGTTCTTATAGTGTTCTGTTCCTGTTCACTCTAGACTTTTTGGAATTTGGAAACAGTAGAAATTAATAAATCAGCAATGATTCCATTGCTTACAACAAAAGGAACAATAGAACTCCACGCTTCTGTGATTTAATACACTCAAAACTATAGAGTGTTGCCAGATGACAACAAACTGTGATGTCAGTGGCCTTAGGACAAATGCAGAATGTACTTATTTTCTAAACTTATCTTGTTTTCCTTCAGGTGACTTTTGAGCTTCCAAGCACTAGATATTAACCCCAGTCTAAGATATGCTCCACTTTAACCATAAACACCAGTTCAGCAGCTCAAACCAGGCTCTGGCATTTGACAATTTTGCATTGAAAACTGCAAAAGGCAGACTTGAATAGCTTCTGCAACAACACAGTGTTGCTGCGTGGAAGCAACAGACTTTTCAATAAGGATTTTTCCCTGGTTTTCTCCTAATTCACACCTATGGATGATACATACCTGCAAAGCAAATGAGCACAGGATGTTCAAAGAACGATGCTTCCGGCAAGCACCTTTCACGTCTATAACTGGAGTTATCACCCTTCTTATGAAAGAAGAGCAGTGAGAACAGAATGGATTCTCCCATACCTGCTATACTAGCTGTCTGTTAGTTTTCCAGGTTTTGTTCATGCCACAGCAACTACCTGTAACGCCCATTATGGCTTAGATCTCATACATTTTAATATAGCCCCTCTCCTTGTCACTTACCAGGGAGGGAGATGCTGAGCTTTCTGTTTAGAAAAAAAAGATAAGTGAAAGGGTATGGTGGGTACACCTGACAGAGAGTATAACCAGAACTTTGGGCAACGCAAAGTGTTCAGCAGCAGAACACACAATAGAATTTCAAGATGTTGTGTGAAAACAATAATAGACAAGACAGGATAAATCTATCAACAGTTAGCACACACAGTGGTGTAGCACCAATGGGACAAGGGGGAGCGATGCCCTGGGTGATGCCGCGGTGGGGGCGGGCCATGGAGGGGCGGAGGCGGGGCATTCTGGGGCACGGCAGGGCGGGTGGCACCGCCGTGGCAGGGGCGCAGGGCATGCGCGTGCCCCAATTCCCCCTCGCTCTGCCCCTGAGCAAACATGATAACTAAGCAGAACCTCTATGTTCAGTAGCAGAACAATCATTGTTATATTGTGACAATGGATATCTGTTAGGCTTGGGGACTTGCTAGGCTTGTGGGCTTTGGAAGGACACTCAAGGGAACTTTGTTTCAGTTAAGGTTTATCTTTTTCACTATTTTTTCAGTTGATAGTTCATGTCCCACAGTTGGGTCACAACTCAAAGCAGGTCTAGTGCCATCATAACACACTCTCTCTCTCTCTCTCTCTCTCTCTCTCTCTCTCTCTCTCAGTTGTTTATTTTCAACAACAGAAAGAAGATGGACTAGAAAGAGACAGAGAAAGGGAGAAGTAAAATAAAGATGGAAATACAAAGGAAAAAAATAGAAGTGGTCCCTTCTTGCAGGTTGAGAGTGAAGGTGGTTCTGAATCTATTTAGTTTGTAATATTATCATGCTAGAGCATTGAGCAAAGATACGTTCTTGATGATTCTGCAACAATGGAATATTTCCCCTGATGGAGGCCCCTCTTGGCTCCCTGTTTGCCTGTTTTTAAGGAATTAAAGATACCATCATTCTTGAAGACTGCCAACGATTTAGAGGTTCTGATGGAATGTGATGCTTGCATTTTTACAAGATTGCTGTGTTATTGTCTGCAAACCTCTTTGAACATCCCAAGAAAAGCAGGCTAGAAAAGGTTTTAAGTACGAGACCCACAGATGTTTGTGTTGTGAAAGGAGCGAGATAATGAAGTCATAGGGTTTGAGGAGTTCCGTAATAGACTTCTTGGATCAAGACGAAAGATTTGATGGTTCATTCTGCCTGAAGACATCATCAGCTTATGAACTAATGGTGGGATTCACTGCCAGTGAATATTGTGATGACCATGAACACAGATGGCTTTAAAGAGAGATTAGCCAGAAGTCCTTCAGTGGCTACTAGTCATGGTAACTGAAGGGACCTCCACATCTAGAGGTACCAAATATCAGTGTGAAGCAGGGGAAGACTTTGATCTCCATGTCCTATTGGTTGGCTGCTATGTGAAACTGGATGCTGGACTAAAAGGGACACTAGTCTGATCAAGGAGGGCACATGTCATATTTTACTTCAGTAGTAACACCTTCCCTTTCTCCCCGATGGGGACACAAGGTGGGTTATATTGTTCTCATCTGTGAGTATGTGATTGGCTTAAGGTCACCCACGGAGCTTCCGTGGCAGAGTGGGGATACGAACCTAGGTTTCTCAGACCCTATTGTGACCCCCTAACCACTATTTCAGATGTGATCACATCAAGAGCTGCTCTTACATATGAACTAGGCCCAAAATTCTCAAAATTTTAACTGCATAAGAAAGTTCTGATTGTGCCCCAACGATGTGTGTTAAGTTCCAGAGGGAACAATGATGGTTGCAATACCCATGTCAAAGACCACAGCACTTTCCTCTATGCAGGTCTTCAGTAATACTGAGGATGGGAGGCCTGTGCAGGGATCCAAAAATGCATCAATTACCTTTTTCAGTAACTGTCTAACCCAGTGATGGTGAACCTATGGCACGGGTGCCAGAGGTGGCACTCAGAGCCCTCTCTGTGGGCATGCACAGAGTTCATCATGTGGGGGGGAAATCCCCCCCCACATCTAGGCTGGCCTGGGCCACTGGGCTCGATTATTAGCATTAAACCTAAGACCTAATTTTGGGGAAGCAGTGTAGGTAACCCTGTTAAGCGCTGTTAAACCCCACTGATTTTCATGCAAAGAACTAAAGTGTGATCCTTTACCTGGGAGTAAGCTTGGTTGCTGGCAATGGGGCTTGCTTCTGAGTAAACCCTCCTAGGGTCGTGATTCACCCGTTGGAAGAGATGCATGGTTGCTCCAAAGACCCCCCCACCATAATGTTTACTTCCCGGTGTAACGCATAGCCTCGGAACCAACCATTTTTTCTAAACTAAAATCTCAGTATTCAGGTTAAATTGCCGTATTGGCACTTTGCAATAAATAAGTGGGTTTTGGGTTGCAGTTTGGGCACTCGGTCTCGAAAAGGTTCGCCATCACTGGTCTAACCAGTTCATGTTCCAGGTACCTTTCAATTTGCCCAGCACCCTGCATTCAGGCATGCTGCAGCAAGTTCACTGAAAGGTGATTTCAAATGTCGGCTGGTTATTGTCTTAGGATTTGTTTATCAGTCTCTCTCTGGTCCTCCTTTTCATGCGGCTCATGCTGGGTTTAGTATCAAAACGGAAATAATGGAGAATATATTGTTATGTTATTCTAGGAGTTGATAGGATTCTCCCCAGGTATTCTGGCCAAGGCCATGGGCAAGATGTAGACTATCAGTCTTAGTGAGGTGGTAGAGAACCCATTCCTGCTCTTCCCAATGGGCCTGCTCAATCCTAAAAACACCAGGGGTGAATAATGAGTGGAAGGCAGTTCCCTACCTGTCAACAGTAATGAAAACAGGGACATATTTGATACAGTGACAGCTTTTATTGAGTTGTGGAGTGAGTTATGGCACAGAACATGTAACAGAGAAATGGGATTTCCAGACTTCTGTGTAACATGAAACCCCCTCAGTTTCAAAAAGTTACATGATATACAGGTACAACAGGAGCAGCCATGTTTTTCCATTACTATTCTGGGCAGATTCACACCTGCCACCATCTATTGTGCACTCTGAGAAGACCAGGAACCCAAACAGGACAGTTTCATTAGCCCATAGCAGGACAAAGATGCTGACTCTTCAGAGGTACAGCTGGATTCCCATTGGTCATTGCTGCTATTGTAGATCTCAAATGCAGTAGGAAATATTCTTCACTGTATGCTGAATGATTTCCTGGTTGCCTCTAGGGAGACAAGAGAGACATCCACATGGTGCTGAAAATGGGTAGCAGATGTAACACACAGGTGTAGCAATTAGATGCTATTTGGGTGCGCCAAATAAATAAAATGTGAGAGAGGATGCTATCGTTAAGACACTTTCCCTTTCTACCTCATTCAGCATTTGTTGACAGTTTGTATACTCCCCCCCCCCCCCAA